>NC_140585.1:287763916-288390166 GCF_964204655.1 Triturus cristatus
GACTGGACTGACTTTGTAGATTGTGCCACTAAGGCTTTGGAAGGCTGGTTATTGGGTAGTAAGGTTAAGGACTATACAGGATTGTATAATTTGATCATGAGAGAACAAATCCTTTACAACTGTCAAAACCAGCTACTGCATCAACACCTGATTGACTCTGATCTGACTTCTCCCCAAGAATTGGGAAAGAAGGCAGATAGGTGGGTCAGGACTAGAGTTAAGCAGAAAAACCAGAACCAGGACGGTGATCAGAAAAAGGCAGACCAGAAGGGTAATGATCAGAAACAAAAAGACCAGAAGTCTTCACCAGGCTCCCAAAAGGCTCAGGGGGAGGGTGGTTCCAAAAAGGATAAGAAGAAAGATGGCCAAAAGAAACCCTGGTGCAACTATTGTAAGTCAAACTCACATTGGTATAGTGAATGCACCAAAAAGGATAAGCCCCCAGCCACCATTGCCCCTAAGGCAACTGTACCCCCTAGTCCAGCTGTAAGTGGTGGTTCCCAGCAAAAGGGTGTAGTAGGGTTAACCCTGGGAACTGAGGAGGATTCTGGCCTAGTTAGGATACCTACTCAGGCAGTTCTGATCTGTGGTGGGGACATAGCTTTGTCCTCTACTGTGGGTCCCAGTAACCTGGGCAAGTACAGACAGACTCCTTTTATAAATCATAGAATGGCTCAGGCCTACAGGGACACTGGGGCTAGTGTCACAATGGTGACACCTGCCTTTGTGGACCATGGACAGATCATGCTAGGTGAGAATTACCTAGTGACCAACGCTAGCAATGCCACTACTTCCCATAGTGTGGCAATTGTTAATTTCTCCTGGGGAGGGGTAACTGGCCTCAAGAAAGTTGTGGTAAGTTCAGACCTTCCTGTAGAGTGTCTGTTGGGAAATGACCTTGAAACTTCAGTTTGGTCTGAAGTGGAGTATAGGACCCATGCAGAAATGCTGGGGATAGATGCACATGTCCTTGCTGTGACCAGGTCACAGGCCAAAAAGTGTAACACTGAACAAGTGCTAGATCCTGGGACAATGGACCAGACACAACCCAAGAGAAAGAGTAGTAGGGTAAAGGCTGTGCCTTCCCCCCCCTGCCTCAAGTGGTGGATCAGCCCTCACAGGAGGATGATTCTGAGAGCCCTGAAGGAACTGTCCTAGAAGAACTGGAACCTGATCAGGTTGAGTTTCTTGGGACAGGGGGACCTTCCAGGGCAGAGCTGAGGCAGGCACAATTAGACTGTCCTTCTCTTGAACCCCACAGACAGCAGGCTGCTGCTGAGGCTGCAGGGAATGCTCAAGGTATCCATAGAGTGTATTGGGATGAAGGGCTACTGTACTCAGAGGCTAGAGACCCCAAGCCTGGTGCATCCAGGAGGTTGGTCATACCACTGAGTTTCAGGGGCTTCCTTCTCACCTTGGCCCATGATATTCCCCTTGCAGGACACTTGGGCCAGAATAAGACCTGGGACAGACTTGTCCCTCACTTTCACTGGCCTCACATGTCAGAAGATACCAAGGAGTTTTGTCGCTCCTGTGTCACCTGCCAAGCCAGTGGCAAATCAGGTGGCACCACAAAGGCCCCCCTCATACCACTACCTGTGGTGGGGGTTCCCTTTGAGAGAGTGGGGATAGACATTGTAGGACCAATGGACCCCCAAACAGCATCTGGGCACAGATTCATACTGGTGATAGTGGACCATGCCACCAGGTATCCAGAGGCTATACCGCTAAGGACCACAACAGCTCCTGTTGTGGCAAGCGCCCTACTTGGAGTATTCTCCAGAGTGGACTTTCCAAAGGAGGTTATTTCTGACAGAGGTGCCAACTTCATGTCAGGATATTTGACTGCAATGTGTAAGGAGTGTGGTGTTAACTACAAGTTCACTACACCCTAACACCCACAGTGCAATGGGCTTGTGGAGAGATTCAACAAGACCCTAAAAGGGATGATAAAAGGTTTACCAGACAAGCTTAGGCGAAGATGGGACATCCTTTTACCCTGCCTTCTGTTTGCTTACAGAGAGGTCCCACAAAAGGGAGTTGGCTACAGCCCTTTTGAGCTTTTGTTTGGGCATCCTGTAAGGGGACCCCTGTGTTTAGTAAGGGAAGGATGGGAGAGACCTCTCAGACAACCCAAACTGGACATAGTGGATTATGTACTTGGCCTCCGCTCCAGGATGGCAGAGTATATGAAGAAGGCTTCTAAAAACCTTGAGGCAAGCCAAGAACTCCAAAAAGCTTGGCATGACCAAAAGGCTGTGCTGACTGTGTACCAGCCAGGGCAGAAAGTGTGGGTGTTGGAGCCAGTGGCCCCAGCAGCACTCCAAGACAAATGGTCTGGACCCCACACTATTGTTGAGAAGAAGGGAGATGTCACCTACTTGGTGGACCTTGGGACTCCCAGAAGCCCCCACAGGGTGCTTCATGTCAACAGATTGAAGGCATATGTTGACAGGGCAGACATGGGCTTACTCATGGCTACAGATGAGGGGCAGGAGGAAGAGAGTGACCCTCTCCCAGACCTGTTGACTCAGAACCCTGATGATGGCTCAGTTGATGGTGTGGTCTTTTCTGACAGCCTCACTGATCATCAGCAACAGGACTGCAGACAAGTTCTGCAGTCCTACAGACATATGTTCTCTCTGACCCCAGGTCAGACAAACTGGTGCACCCATGAGGTGGACACTGGTGACAGTCTGCCTGTGAAGAGTAAAATCTACAGGCAACCTGACCATGTCAGGGACTGCATAAAAGTTGAGGTACAAAAGATGTTGGAGCTGGGAGTCATTGAACCTTCAGAGAGCCCTTGGGCTAGTCCTGTAGTTCTTGTGCCAAAACCTCACACCCAAGATGGTAAGAGAGAGACGAGGTTTTGCGTGGATTACAGAGGTCTCAATGCTGTCACTAGGACAGATGCCCACCCAATACCTAGGGCAGATGAGCTCATTGACAGATTGGCAGCTGCCAAGTTTTTGAGTACATTTGACCTGACAGCAGGCTACTGGCAAATCAGACTAGCTGAGAATGCAAAGGCCAAAACTGCTTTCTCGACCCCAGGAGGACACTATCAATTTGTGGTAATGCCCTTTGGTTTGAAGAATGCACCTGCTACTTTCCAAAGGTTGGTGAATCAAGTCCTTACAGGTCTGAATGACTACTGTGCAGCTTATCTTGATGATATTGCTGTCTTTAGCTCCACATGGGAGGACCACCTGGTCCCCCTGAGGAATGTTTTAGAGGACCTGCAAAAGGCAGGCCTCACTATCAAGGCCACTAAGTGCCAGATAGGGCAGAGCAAGGTTGTATACCTGGGCCACCTGGTTAGTGGGGGTCAGGTTCAACCCCTGGAGAGCAAGATCCAGACCATCAAGGACTGGACGACTCCAACTACCCAGACTCAGGTCAGAGCTTTCTTGGGCCTGACTGGGTACTACAGAAAGTTTGTTAAGAACTATGGGTCCATTGTGACACCACTTAATTACTTGACCTCTAAGAAGATGCCAAAGAAAGTTCAGTGGACAGTAAGCTGTCAAAAAACATTTGATGACCTGAAGCAGGCCATGTGCAGTGCACCTATTCTGAAAAGTCCAGACTACTCCAAAGAGTTCATTGTCCAGACAGATGCTTCTGAGTTGGGTGTGGTAGCTGTTCTTTCACAACTGAATGTAGATGGTCAAGACCAGCCCATTGCTTTTATTAGTAGAAGGCTGACCCCTAGAGAGAAACGTTGGTCAGCTATTGAGAGGGAGGCCTTTGCTTTGGTTTGGGCCCTGAAGAAGCTGAGGCCATACTTGTTTGGCACTCACTTCAAGATTCAGACAGACCATAAGCCCCTCTTGTGGCTAAATCAGATGAAGGGTGAAAATCCCAAACTTCTTAGGTGGTCCATTTCCCTACAGGGGATGGACTTCACAGTGGAACATAGACCTGGGACTGACTATGCCAATGCAGATGGACTCTCCAGATATTTCTGTGAGAAGTTGGCCTAATATATGATGTCACTAATTCTAGTGTACACCTTGTATCAGTCCAAACAACCCTTATGGTGATTGGTTGTAAAGTCAACCTTATAGACCAGCTATCCTAGTGGTAGCATGGACAAGAACAGTCTTAGGCTAAACTCTGTATGGCATGTGAAGCCAGCTGTTATACCATTTGTAATCCCTTGAATACCAAATGAAAGGACACCACAACAGATAAATATAAAAATAGAATGTATTTATTCTAGTCAAACCCTCAGCACTCTTTGAGATTCGAGGTAAGTACAACACAGTCTTATTTAAGCATACATTAAGTCACACAGGTAAGTAATACAGTTCGGCCCTAGGGGCCACGCAAACCATATACTAAGTAAGTGGTATAAGAACCACTGTCACGAACACAGGATAGGCCTAGGCCTAGGGCTACACTATACTACCAAAGGTTAGGAAGTGGGAGGCCCACGGGATTCAGGTGCAGAGTGGAAACACTCGCGCGTAATGCGTAAAAGTCTATAGAAATAGTAGCTATTAGAATTTAACAGTTTTAGGACACTTCTGGAATAGCTAGGAAGTCGAGACTTGGTAACTAGACCCTAGGATAGTCAATACCCTTGTGAGCACCGGAGTACTCAAGTTACCTAGCCCACGGGCTGCGGGTGCATAGGTGTGAACTTGCGTCGGGTTTCCTCGTTGACTCCTATGGATGCCTGAAGGAAAGTTGCTGACAGGCAGTCAGTGAAGAATGTCCGGTGGATCCCAAGGATGGAATCAAGAAGGAAGGATACCTGCAAGCAGAAGGGACAGAGTCTAGGTCACCAGCCAGGAGCCGGGAAGGAACCAGGCGATGTCGTGCAGATGCAGGTGAAGAGGTGAAGTTTGTCGCAGCAGCCACGGGTACCAGGAGACGTCGAGGACGACCAGGACCAGGAGGCGAGCTGTCCCACGAAGGCTCTTGCTGTCGGCGGCGTCTATGTCGAGTTAGGACCCAACAAGCCTTGGCAAGCGGAACCCACGCAGGATGGAGGACTTGCTTCTAGTGCAGACCAGGGAGGTCTGGGGTGCTTCTCTTTCACAGAGGAGCGAGTGCCAGTCTGGAGGAGCCGGACCAGCAAGATGAAATTAAAGGTTCGTCGTCGCAGAGGTCACTAGCCAACGGGCCAGGAACCGGACAACACGTCGAGCAACCCAGGTGCAGAAGGGCCCCACGCAGAACACGTGAAGTGTGGGGAGCTGATCTTCTTTGCAGATGGTGCTCGGGATGGGGGCTTCTCAATTCCCCAAGCACAGCCTCGAGGAAGCCTCAGAAGTCGCGCTAGTCCGTTACTAGCCACTTTTCCCAAGTCGCCGGTCCCACGTCCCTCGTCGCCTCCACGGGTCTCAGCTTCGCTGCAGATGTGGATCTGGGTCAGAGGTGTCTGGAAGTCTCGGCGCTGGTCAGTCTCTGCAGTCGTCCCTCGTAGGATCAGTCGCAAAGCAAGCAGCAGTCACTGGATGGTGCCTGGTTGCCCAGGGTGGTCACTCCTTGGCCACAAGGGAGATTTCTTCAGTCTTCTTCCTGAGGTCGAATGTCGAAGGTCCAGAGTTTCTGTTCAAGTTGCAGATTCAGGATAATCTAATTTGCAGGGCTCAGCTACCTACTGATATACTGGGCTAGTGGGCTGGGCTACCTGCAAGGTCCCTCCTATTGGTGGGACCAGGAAGGGGAGTGGTTACACCCCCTTTCCTTTGTCCAGTTTCACGCCAGACCTGGGGCTGGAGTGCTCCAGCGCCGGTTTGAACTGGACTATGCATGGGACACCTTGTGTACCCCAGGCAGTGTCTCATTCCTTTCAGCCCTCCCTGCCCCAATACACTAAAGTCTGTCTGGGGAGGTGCTAGCACCTCCCCAAGCAGGGAACCTATTGTCCAGGCCTCCCTGGCTGGGAGGGCTCCCAGCTGCAGGAGGTCAGACTCGTGTCTGTGGCAGCAGCATCCATTTTGTGATGCTGAGGCTTTGGTCCGAGTTAAACAGCAAAGTAGGATTTTAACATGTCTCTCCCTCTAGAAGGGAGGAATAATATCCTCATCACCAGAAATGGTATGGGGGTATTATTCCAAAGTGTTAGACACCTTACACGACATTTTTTGATAAAGCCAAACCATAGTTACCATAATCGTCTAAGATTATAAGGCACTTTAAGAGTATATGGTAGGCAATATCATAGAACAGCTATAAGAACATGGTTCCGAAAGCTGCAGACAGGCTCAGCTCATGCTAGAGCACCATCTCACATGTTACCAAGCACTCTGCCTCCAGGATTGTTAAGGCCTGCCATAGGAGTGGCTCACAGGTACACATGTCTATTTTAAGGGTAGATATAGGTATACTATATCTAAGCAAGGGGTGATTACACGACCTTGCCCCAGCTGAGTGATCAGCCAGTTGTGTCGGATTGGAAGGCCAGGCCAGGGGTGGCATAATACATGCTACAGCCCCTGGGAGGCCTAGGGTACACCTATGCCCTGGGTACCTAGGGTACACTGTACAGGGTCCCATAAGGTGACCCTTACCAATTGGGTATGTACCTAGGGTACATGGAGTCTATTTTAAAGAGAGAGCAGACAGCCTGAGACCCTGAATGGCAGGATCTCAGGCCAACTAAGTCGAAAAACCAGCTAGACACTAGGCAAAAAGTTGGGGGTAACCATAGTCAGATATCCACCTTCCTACACAACCCTCCCCCTCCCCCCCCCAAACGAAGGGAGATAAGGCTGTCCTTGACCAGGTAAGCCTATATTGCCTAAGTGGCCATATAAGGAAGAACTGGCATGGTTACCCCCTGTCTCATGGTCCACTAAGCAATCCCTCACCCTAAAGGTATCATAGGGTCTCCACCATAGGGAATCTCTACCTTTTGGTGTGTCTTTGCAAAGTAAAAGGCTGGTGTTGAGATGGAGTACTGAAGTGAGTGTCCTCAAAGTGAGGCCTCCGCTTCCTCCAATCATCCTCCACCATGGATGCCTTTCTTCCTTTAACTGAGTTGCACTGTGCTCTCAGGGTCAGCCTCTGGCTACCTAAAGCTGGAGACTGGGTCCCTTTGGTGGGCTTACTGGAGGGACAGGTCAGGTTTGGGCCCCTAAGGTCCCATGTTTGCCTGTGCCCAACAGAATCCCTCTGGGGGAGGTCCCTAACTACCTGTAAAGGAGATCCCTCAGGAATGTTTTTAACCATCACCTGGCTAGGGCTACTAGCCAGGCAATCCTCATTCTTTTGATGGGGGGGGGTTCTTGTGGACAGGGGCAAATGAGCCCTCATCGGGCACTTCCAGGCTGGCCCGGCCATCTGGTCGCCCCATTGGAAAGCATTGCGCGCGACCAGATGGCCGAGGGGGAGAGGTGCAACCAGATGGCCGGGACTGAAAGGACTCCCATCTGTCCAACCCCGAGCCTTCGCGCTAGGGTTCCCGCCTGCCCATGCAGGGCTCCGTGGCTGCAGGGCTCCGTGGCTGCAGGGCTCCGTGGCTGCAGGGCTCCGTGGCTGCAGGGCTCCGTGGCTGCAGGGCTCCGTGGCTGCAGGGCTCCGTGGCTGCAGGGCTCCGTGGCTGCAGGGCTCCGTGGCTGCAGGGCTCTGTGGCTGCAGGGCTCCGGGCTCAAGGGCTTCAGGGCTTTGGGGCTGCAGGCTTCTAGGGGCTCGTAGACCCCACGCTGGGCCTCAGGCATGGGAGGCCCGGCGGAGCTCCCGGGGCCCGGACGCCCGGGGGACCCATGGAGCCCATCCCGGGCACTTTGCCTCGCCGCGGGTTGGAGGAGGGAGCACCGGACGCCCCGGGGAAGTGTCGTCCGGGCTTGGCCCATCTGGTCCCCGCCTGAGAATCGCCATCCCCAGGAGGGGTGTCCCGGCATACCCTGCCCCTACTAATCCGGAGGAAGGCTACCCACCTTTCTTGTAACCCTCGCTCTCCGAGTGACGGAGGGGATCCTAGGCGCGGATGCGCCCGACCTCCTGGAGCCCTGACTGGGATCCGGGAGTCAAATGAGCCCTCATCGGCACTTCCAGGCTGGCCCGGCCATCTGGTCGCCCCATTGGAAAGCATTGCGCGCGACCAGATGGCCGAGGGAAAGGTGCGACCAGATGGCCGGGACCGAAAGGACTCCCAGCTGCCCACACCGAGCCATAGCGGTAGGGCTCCCGCCTGCCCTTGCAGGGATCCGGGGCTCTGCACCAGGGTCTCTTGTCCCAGGCAGATGGACACTTGGCAGGACGTGGGATCCCAGGCCCTGACCAAAAATCAGGAGGCCCGGAGCCGGTCCCTGCTTCCCAACGCAGCCAGGCCGGGGAGATCGGGGAGCCTGCCCAAGCACGAGGGACCCCAGTCCCGGGCACACGGTCCCTCAGGTTGTGCGCTCGTTTTCCACAATTTTTTTCAAAATTCCGCGAAGTAGCATTCCGCAAATTCTGCCCAGCCCTATTTGATACATACAGTGAAGCTTCATGATGTGTGAAAAGACACATGTCCTGAACAATGAACAAACAGCAGTGAATTTGCCCTTTGGTACATAACAGAAAACAAACAAATGCAGAAAGGAATTAAAACAGTCTCCAAATGCTTGCGGACATGTTTGTATATAGAGTTTAAAAAAAAAAAATGCTCTAAACAAACCTGGTATAGATTAGCTAGCCATTCCTTGTCTGGTCACCCTTGCAGGATACAGAGCATAAAAGCACCTCTGCTTCCGCCTGATGACAGCCAGTCTCTGGGCAATAAACGATGGGCAATTGTCTGTGAGGGGTGTGGGCCCATTGGGGCACAAGACTGAACTTCACCTCCTCCCGGGTACTATGTGCCTGAGATTACTATGGACTTATCTTGTCACAAGATCTTAATGAGCCCCTAAAATCCTACATTTTAAAAGTAATGGGTTACAGTGAAGCGTAAGTATCAACCTTGTTGTAACTCTCTCCAATTCATGTCTCTACTGTGGAAAGTGGGCTTCTAAAAAAAAAAAAATCCAGCGATCTGGCGCTCCACCAATATCCTGTTTCACGTAGCATAGACACATACCGATACCTCCAAGTATCAGTGACCCTCCCTGAGTGCCATGTAACTATAAGGTGCTACCGTAACTAGTGATAAGCATGTGTGGGTGTGGGGAGCTCGTCTGGATCCAGACCTAGAGACGGAGACAAAGCGCAAAAGTAGTCCATAGCTTTATTCAGTCAAACGAATAACTAGCTGTGACTGTTTACCCTACCATGCATATTCTCAAATTGGAACCCTTGATACGCTGCACTCAAAAGCATCTTTAAACCAATCCCACCTCCATTTCCATTGTGTGGCCCACTGGCCCCATCCCCCAATCTACAGCAGGACTAGGAATACAAATACTTGGTCAATGTCACTCGTTCTCTCTTCAGAAAACTTTGGTTCAGGTCAATTGGCTATCCATCCCTGGGGTGGGGGACGCTGGCCAACACTCTCTACAAATGGACATGGGTATTGCTGAATTTTGCGAGCTTGCCAGAATCAATGAGTGCATCATGCTATTGATATTGAACCCTAGCTTGGCCAGGCATTGCATTGGGTAAATAATACTGTTCGAACAAAGCAGTTTCATGTCATTAAATTTGGGCCAGGACTTTGAGGATAAAGCCTGAGTATATGAAAGTGGTTGACCCTTGATATTGTAGTGTGCCTTTTCTCTGGACATGCATAATGTGGTGTCCCAATCTTGAAAACTGAGTAAATGTGCAGTTCGTGGGTGCAGAATAGTACCCAGGAGGGGGTGAGAGTGTGTCTTAGAGCAAGATATTGATTCATCTGCTCCACTTTCAAGGTGTGAAATTTGAGCGATTAAAGGACCCAAACAAAAGGTTTTTAGCAAACCAATATTGGTGGACACAGGCCTGCAATGCGAATATTTTTGCGGCATGACCATGCCTCCAGGTCTTCAGTTTTGGCGGCGATGACAATCAAAGGTTTGTACATTTTTTAGCAACTTCTTGTTAGATCAGAGATGTGCTGCTCCACTCCATCTAGTCCATTGTTTTGGCTCTCAACTGCTCAGTGAGATGATCATGTATGGCGGAGTCTGCAACATTGATTGTCTTCAGGTCCGCCTTGAGGTTCTGCAGAATTATGGTGGATTGCTATCCGGTCTAACTCTCCTCCAACTGCACCCTTGGGTTAGTGTTTAGCCATGGCTCAGTGCTAATTAGTCTTCCACTGGTCAGAAGTTAGCTGGTTCTGTTTTGGTTCAGCTTCACCCATTCTCTGTATTGTGTTTAAAGCATTATCTCATTACTGGGGTGGTGTTCACAAGCACAGACAGTTTCTTACTCACCAAGCCGAAGCTGCCCCTGTACCTGGGTATAGTTAAACGGAAACCTGCACAGGCCTATACCATCATTCGCATGGGTGGTTATTATGTAGAGCAAGAAGTGAAGGAAGCCATGGGGCCTCAGACTTCTGCATGGCCTTTGGCCCCCTCAACTCCACAGGCATCTATGGTAATCAAAGGGATGGTGGCCATGAGCACTCCCCACCAGTCACGGCCACCCACTGCTCTTACCCATCATGGTGGGTCAAGTACAGCCTCCGACTCATTACTGGCCCGTTGCCACTACAGCTGAACTACATGTAGGATTGGGAGTGGAAGACAGCCCACAATTCTCCGTGTACTACTCCGTCCCAGTCCTTCCTGTCACTGCATGTCATTCATGCCACTCGGATCGTGTATTTATTTACTGGGGGAGTGCAAATTACCAGCTCAGGCTAGAGCTCTGTAATTACAGGATCACATTGGCTAAACATGCCGCTCCCCCATGCTCACCACTCGCCATACACCCCTCACCCCCAGTGCCCTGAAAACCATGTACAAAGGCCACTGCATCATAGTCCTTCCGGGCCATGTGATCTTCCTTGCTACCTTTATTAAAACTCTACGCAACAGAATGCGGATTGACAGCACTGTCTTAAACTGGTTCCAATCCTACTTAGAGTGGGTATAATATAGTTCAGATCGGGAACCTTTCATCTCTCCCTTTGGTGTTCTGCAAGGTTTTATTATGGCCCACACACTTTACAACCTTTACGTGGAACCTCTAAATTTAGAACTACAGCTTATGGCCATCTTCGGTGATATCAATCCGGATTTATAAAGCGCGGCTAGTCAACCCATAGGGTATCCAGGCACTTTGCAGGTCCGCGAGGCTTATTTGAACAGGCAGCTCTCGAGTGCCATGCAGCATTCTGGAAGTGAGGTTATGGTCTGGAGTGGCGTGGAGAGGGTGTTCCAGGACTTTGCTGCACTGTGGGAGAAGACTCGTCCTCCACTGCTTCTTTGGTAGATTTGGGGAGTATGGGCAAGTGAAAGGGAGGTGGCGCCTAGTCTTCTCGACAGTTGGTGGCAGTTCAGGCGGTGGTTAACATAGGTGGGTCCTTGGTTGTGTAGAGCCTTGTGTGCTTGTGTCAGCAACTTCAATTGACATTTCTTCTGTACGAGGAGCCAGTGGAGTTGTCTGAGGTGGGGTGTGATATGGGTTTGTCGGGGAAGACCGAGGACGAGTCTGGCTGCGGCGTTCTGTATGGTCTGAAGTCACTGTAGGAGGTGTGTGGCAACTAAAACATAGAGGGCATTGCCATAGTCCAGGTGGCTGGTGATAAGGGCCTGTGTCCTGGTGTCTTGTGTGTAGGGGTAGCCACTTGAAGATTTTGTGTGGCATGTGCAGAGTAAGATAGCAGGCAGAGGAGATGGCGTTGATCTATGATTTTATGGTGAGCTTGTTGTCCATGATTATTCAGAGTTTTCTGGCATGGTCGGAGGGAGTGGGTGCGGCTCCTAGGTCTGATGGCCACCAGGAGTCATTCCATGTGTTGCGGCTGTTGCTGAAAATCAGTACTTCAGTTTTGACTGTGTTCCGCTGCAGGCAGGCAGTTTTCAATCCATTCGGCGACACTTGCCATGCGTCTGGAAGCTGGTTCTGGTGGTGGGGTCGTAGATGAGTGAGAGGATGAGTTTGGTGTCGTCTGCATAGAAAATTATGTTGAGACCGTGCGATCTGATGATGTTGGCCAGTGGGGTCGTATGCGTTGAAGAGTTGGGGCGGAGGGATCAGCCCTGGGGGACACCGCAGGTGATCTCCTTGGGTCCAGAGGTAAAAGGTGGACAATGGATCCTCTGGGTTCTTCTGGTGAGGAAAAAGGTGATCCATCTCAGCATGACCCCTTGGATGCCAACATGGTGGTCTTTCAATCAGCGTGTGATGGGATATGGAGTCGAAGGCTACCAAGAGGTCGAAGGCTCAGAGCTGCTGTTTATCCTCCGTCAAGGAAGGTTTGAATGCCGTCAGTAGCTGCGAACAGGGCAGTTTTGCTGCTGTGATTGCTGCGGAAGCCATATTGGGAGGCATGGAGTATCTGGTTCTGTTCTAGGTGTCATGAGTTGCTTGTAGATTATCTTTTCCAGTATCTTCCCTGAGAATGGGAGTAGGGAGATTGACTGGTAGGTTTTGAGTTCAGTGGGGTCAGCGGAGGGTTTTTTGAGTAGTGGTCTTACTACGGAGTGTCAACAGGCATCGGGAAATGTTGCAGTGGTGATAGGTGTTGAGCGGGGTGTGAGTTCCTGGCCAATCATTTGATTTCTGAGGTTGAACGTGGTGCATACATGGGTCTGTGGGAGCTCTCAAGTGCATGGATTTCATGGTGGAGGTGGTGTCCGGGGTGAAGGAGGTTCCAGGTGGTCAGTCTGTGGTTCGTGTCGGTTGCGGTGGTGGCGTATCTGTTGAAGTCCATGGGTGCGGGTTGGGGTTCAAAGTTGCCGTATAGGGTTGCGATCTTGACATGGAAGAAGTCAGTTTGGCTGTCTCACAGCTCCTGTGAGAGTGTGATGTTTTCACTAGCTGCCGGGTTGAAGAATTCATGGTGTTAAGAGGAGGTTACGGGATGTGGTAAAAGGTGGGAATGTCTGCTGAAAAGTTGCATGTTTATAACACTACAAAACCTCTAATGAAAAAACAAAGTGAAACCTAATTAAAGAATTGAGACATTAGTCTAAATGTCTATCGGTAAACTGATGGCTCTCCCCTCTATATTGGAAAAAAACAAAAATAATACTCTATTGTCCCTCCCACCCCCTTTTGATTGGACAGCTTTTTAGTTTATAAATGAGCCAAATGCTTGCAGGTGTTAGCTTATTGTTGTATTTGGGCTCCAACTACCTCCCTTAATCCTGCCTTACGGTACTTTATGCTCTGTTCCTGATAACTCCTGTGTTTCCCACTTCCCCCACAAATTCTCTCCTTCTCTGATGAGCACCTTTTGGGAGACCTTAATTGTCTCCTAGTTCTGATCCTCCTGTAGAACCCATTTGAAATCCCAGAACTGAAAAACTGGAAACTGTTGAAAGGGTTATGCTGACCTTTAACTGGCGTCATACCAGTTACTGTACTGAATGTTGAGCGGACCACTAAGATGGATAGATATATCTATATATCTCTAGCTCTCTCCATCCTTACTAAGAGCAGAGATCTGTAGAGACCACAGGTGGCATGTGTTATTGTTCCTCTTAGTAACGTACTCTAATTCTCCATGGTAGATTTCAAGGTCTCATGGGTGCAAGCCTCGCTGTCCCTTGAGGAGCCTCAGCAGTAGGCGTCTTACCATTTGTACATGTATCTAGTTAGAGCCCTCTTTCTCCTGCCTAGACTGATGAATGTGAGTAAGCGGTTGATAGCTGTGCCTCGGTTTCTTGTGTCTATTAATCTCTGCCATATTCTCACCCTTTCAGGAAAAGGCCTTTTCGGTCACGGACTTAGAAGATGTTGATTGACCACTCCGTTGGGACCACTCCAAGTCAAGAGTGTACTAACATCACAGGAGCTAGAATGTAGATGATGCTGTTCTGGTACTCACCCCAACAGGAGAGGCACTCTGAAGGAAGTACCGACCAGTGATAATGCTGTCTTTCAAATGCAGTGTGAACCTGTTCTTGTTGACAAACTAGACTGTGAAAACGAGTTCTCCTTTCCTCCCAGTTCTATTATTATTATTTTTTTTTTTTTACAGCAGTTCTGTCTTTCTGTACATGGAGACCACTAAATCAAAAAACCTCAATTGATGCACAGAAAAAAAGAATCCAGTTCTGAACGGTTCGTGCTTTAGTTTTTGCCATACCGAAAGACCTCCACCTAGAAGGTTCTAGGTCTTGTGGACAATGAAGGTGCTTGTGGTCTAGGATTAATTTCTTACTTCCAGATTCACATGTGCCAGTGTTTCTTGAGGGTTGGAACATGCGATGAGAGTCCATTTATTGCTGTTTTATAGAGGGGGAAGTGATTACTGGAAATCCCAGAATCTGGTCTTCTAGGTTTCCTATCCTTTGGGCTTGGATCAGAATGTGATGTGCCCTGATTATCCTTGCCTCTGAAGGGGACAAGGTGGTTATACTTGCCCTAATTTCATTGTTTAACTATCACCTAATGGTTAGGAGATTATCTGGTGAGAACATTTAGATCCATTGGTTGCTCAGCAATTGCAGCTGGTACGTTATGAGGGCAAGTTTCTCACCCTAGAATAAGTAGGTATTTCATGTTGACATAAGACTTGTACCTCATTTGTATCCAGATGCATATTTGTCATACTACAGTTTCCTCTCACGTTGGCAGAATAATATAGTTAATGTTCCAGAATGCAGAACTCTCCCAAAGAGTGGTCGGATTGTATAGATTTGTTCGTTATAAACCACATCGACAGCCCTCAAATGTACCTAGCTAATACAGTGGATGCAATATCTTGGATAGATGGGCATTAAAGTGAAAGCTTTAGATAGCTATCTTGAAACTGCACCTTTTGATTTAGCAGAATTGCCTATAACATTTGTTCAGAAAAGGTACAAATCTTAGCGCAGCTACCACATAAATAAAGCTAAATAGGTGTTTCTGGGTATGTGAATTGGAAAGTAAAGCCACTCTGATTTACTGATTTCCCTAGTGTGTTCTAATGACACTAGCAAATCCCATAGTGGAACTTCACTACTGCTATTTTTCTCCATGTTGGCTACACTGTGGAGGTATTTCCCTGCAGTGCATGTTAACTCCTCTACATGTGGTGAGGGCAGTTTCTCTTTCCACCTCTTACACTCATTGTCTTCGACCCGGGAGGCTGTTGTGGTGTTCTGAGGGCATCAATGCCTCCTTTGAAACTTCAACCTTCCTGCCCACAGTTCGAGCCACAGGTAAGACGTTGAAGGCTGGAATCCTCAACTTCCCCATTCATTTATTCTCTGCCGTTGCGCAGCTCCCATTAGAGGCACCACCCCTGATCATGCTCAGTGAATCCATCCTGAGGAACCCTGGGCAGTAAGTGACTACCTGGGTTTTCCCAGAGGTGAATTTATTAGATACCTGATACGACTGGTTTGAAAAGCTACATACAGATTCAATCCTAAAGATGGTGGGCACATTAAGATCGGTATTTGTTTGTTAATATATACTTTTTGTGACTGAATATTTATAAATAAAATATTTTGCATCAAACATTGAATGTGTTTAGATGTTTTTTTTTTTTTTTAAACAATGTTTCTGGACTAGAGGGACCGTTTGTAGGCTGGTGCTTGAAAGCTGTTGGCAGGATTGCAGTAAACTTCGTTTATTAGATCTTATTATTCTTAAAGGGTGGGTCCTAAAATATTTTAAAATTGTGTTTTTAATTCAAATAGATTGGGGAAGAAAAAAAAAACTTGGAAATAATTTTTAAAGCACTTGCATAGACAGACTAAACCGAGAACTAAGTCCACCACCTCATTTGCCTACCTCACTATCCAAGTTATAGTTTCTGATTGATCCATTTTTTAAAGTTTAAAACAAAACCATTTTTAAACCAGATAAAACTTCTAGAAAAGGAGTCCACTTTTCTTTCTGAAATCGCACTACTGATTAAAATATATTCTATTAACTGAATAAAAATAGAGCAATTTACAGAGGGATAAGTTGCCTACAATCCTCTTCAATTCAGCATACCAAGCTGGTGTTCTGATCAGACAGGCTTTGCTTATTGTTTCTATCTGAAAGAAACACGTTAGATTCCTCACCTTAGAATATCCCCAGGCGTCCGGCTTGATCCGGAAAGATTTTTCGTCAGCAATACCCTTGTGCGTCGCTAGGCGTCGTCTGCGGCTCAGCGTCCGTCGGCGTCGTGATCGCCGGGATGACGTTGTCGGAGTACTTAGGCGCCGCCCTCGCGCGCTGACATCAGTTCTTTTTTCCACGCCGATCCAGGAAGAGCATACCCTTTTAGTCACTTTTTGACTAAACTTTTTTGAACTCTTTTGTTCTATTCTTGTCGACATCGACTCTGGAGCCGGTAGGGATGACTGGCTTTAAGGCTTGTGACTCCTGTCACCGACTAATGTCGGTCACGGACCGCCATTGCCTCGGGACCACGATGCCAAGTCGTGCCTCAACTCACTGGCCTTGACTTCGAAAGCTAGGCGGGAGCGGTCCCGCATGCTACTCTAGTACCGGCAGTCTGCTCCGTGCCGCTCAAGGTCCCGGTCGAGGGACTGGTTGCGGAGCCGCAGCCACCACTGCTCGTCGGGGTCCAAGTCTTCGAAATCCGGTAAGTCTAAGGCATAGCAAGAAGTCCAAGAGGTGACATCGCTCTTCGGACTCCCCTCGCCGGTCGCGCGAATCTGCTGAGGGTTCGGGTGGCACCACCCGTGCGGCTCCATCGGAGCCACAGGGGTCCCGATCGTCCCCATATCCTCCGGTCCCTGGGACTGACGCGACTCCGGCGGAGGTCAGTAACCTGGCTCTTCCGTCGATGCCTGCCGGCGCGCCTTCATGCCCCGCAGGCTCGACTGGCAGGCCTAGTGAACCGGCGGCTCCGGCCCCGGCGCTGTTGTCGACTCCGGTCCCGACGCCGCAGGTCTCATGGCGATCCAGGCCTGGATCCCAGTTGGCGCCGGTCGACCTCACAACCCCTCTGTCGACGCCGTTCCCCCAGTTTAGTCCCGGGCCCGGCGGTGGAGCGGCGCCATCCGGTGCCGCACCCGACGCCAATGGGTGGCAATTTCATCTTCCGCCCGGCTCCGATCATTCCACCTGTATGCCAGGAATCTGATGACGGTGACGACTGGGAGGGGTCTGAGGACCCTCTGGCCCGGCAGGGCCAGTCATCCCAGGACTGGGCAGATGAGCTGGGGGATGCCAGTGGTCTTGACACCTCCCCTGATACTGGCTTCATCTCTCCTCCGAGCGTGGCTTCTGAGGAAGGTGCTGCATTTTCGGTGGTGCTGCGCAAGGCGGCCGAAGCCCTTGGGCTGTAACTGCCTGCTGTGGCCGTGAGGACGAACCTCCTCACCGAAGTGCTTCAACCGTCGGCAAGCTCCTTGGAGCCTCTGCTGCAGTTCAAAGAAGCACTCATTGACGTTCTGAAGGGCACTTGGTCCAAGCCCTCCACAGTTCCTCCTGTGGACTGCCACGTGGCCCGGCGCCACTGCCCTGCAACGGGCGACCCCAGTTTTCTGTCCCAACACCCCACGCCCAAGAGCCTGGTTATCCAGGCCTCTACCTCCCAGACCTCCTTCCCGTCCGCTCCCCCGGATCGGGAATCCAAAAGGTTAGAACAGTTTGGGAAGAAGCTGTTCTTAGTTTGGGGTTGCGGTCTATCAACACCGCGTGCCTTTTGGACCGTTACTCTCACTCCCTGTGGGATACGGTAGAGGACGTGCTGCCCCAGTGTCCGGAGGAGGCACGGACACAGCTCGCCCAGGCTCTTGCCGAGGGGCGGGATGCGGCACGGCATGCAATCCGATGTGGACTGGACACAACGGACTCGCTGGGCAGGGCAATGTCGACCATGGTGGCGCTTCATCGCCACGCTTGGCTGCGGTCCCCGAGTTTTTTCAGGGATGTCCAGAGCACCCTCATGGACATGCCCTTCGATGGCTGTCGCCTTTTTGGCGACAAAGCGGATAGTGCGTTGGAGCGCTTTAAGGACTCCAGGGCTACGGTCAAGTCCTTGGGCCTTTCGGCCCCGCGCCCGCAAACTTCCGCTTTTCGTCCCTTTCGTGGCCAAGGAAGGGGCGCCCCCTCACGTACACCTAGCCACAGGCCCCAGAACCAACTGCCACATGGTCGAGGACGTGGATTCTGCTGAGGCGGTACAGGGGGACAACGTGCCGGTCCGTCCACATCTTCCCCAGCAGCATCCGCCTCAAAGCCCTCCTAGTCCGTGCTTTCAGGCCCATTCCATGCCAGTGTGAGGCAGAGTTCGCCATCACCTGCTCCACTGGCGTACCATCACTTCGGACAGGTGGGTGCTGCAAATCGTCCGAAGGGGCTACTCCCTCCCCTTCGAGGTGACCCCTCCAACCATGCCACCGCAGTGCCACCGAATTTCGGGGGGATCACTTGCAACTTCTGCGGGAGGAAGTTACGGCCCTCTTGGCCAAGGGGGCCATCTAGCACGTTCCTGGTCCAGAAGTAGGTCGTGGTTGTTATTCCCACTACTTTCTGGTTCCCAAGAAGGGCAAAAGGGGCCACGCCCTATCTTGGACCTCAGGAGCGTCAACACCTTCCTCCGGAAGGAGAAGTTCAAGATGCTCACCTTAGCTCAGGTTCTGGCTGCCCTAGACCCTGGAGACTGGATGGTAGCGTTGGACTTGCAGGACGCTTATTTCCACATCCCCGTCCTGCCGGCCCACCGGCGTTACCTGCGGTTCACGGTGGGCCAGGAGCATTATCAGTTTACCGTGCTCCCCTTCGGCCTCACCAGTGCACCTCGGGTGTTCACGAAAGTGATGGCAGTGGTCGCAGCTCATCTGCGCAGATAGGGGAAGACTGAACCCCCAATCTCGACGACTGGTTGTTGAAGGCGGGCTCGCCCCAGGCAGTCGTCTCCCACCTCCAGACTCTGATTGAGAACCCCAGCAAATGCAAGAGGTCGGCCGATGTGCTGAAGTCGCATCTGAGTCCCCCCCCCAGAAGCTCCTCTTCATCAGAGCGGTTCTGGACTCTGCGCAGTTCCGGGCCTATCCTCCAGAACAGCGGGTCTGGGATACTCCTCTTTCGGCCTCTATCCTGGGTTTCGGTCAGGTTGGTGCTGCGGCTTCTGGGTCTGATGGCCTCCTGCATCCTGTTGGTGCATCACGCCAGATGGCGAATGTGGGCTCGGCAGTGGGACCTGAAGTTTCAGTGGGCCCAGCATCGGGGCAACCTGTCCGACCACGTCCTCATCTCGGAGGGCACTGCGAGACAGTTGCAGTGGTGGCTCACGGACCGCGATTGGGTCAGTAGCAGATCCCTCTCCCTACCCCAACCGGAGCACGTAGTAGTGACGGATGAGTCCCTCCTGGGATTGGGGGGGGGGGGCACATGGGAGAGGCGGAGATCAGAGGCCTCAGGTCTCCGGCGGAGTCCCGGCTCCATATCAACCTTCTGGAGCTGAGGGCGATCTGACTTGCACTGAAGGCATTCCTTCCCTCTGTCCGGGAAAGTGTAGTGCAGGTGTTCACGGACAACACCACCGCCATGTGGTATTGCAACAAACGGGGTGGGGTCGTGGACCCTTTGTCAGGAGGCTCTGCGCCTCTGGACATGGCTGGAACATCAGGGCATCACCCTGGTGGTTCAACATCTGCGGGGCCCTCTGAACGCCAGAGCAGACAAACTCAGCCGCCGGTGCATGATGGATCACGAATGGCATCTAAACTCGGACGTGGCGCAAGGCCTCTTTCGGCAGTGGGGAGAGCCTTGGTTAGATCTATTCGCCACCGAAGAGAACGCGCAATGTCAGCAGTTCTGCACGTTGGAGTTTCCAAGACGGCACTCGCTCGGGGACGCCTTTCGTCGCGAGTGGAGTTGCGGTCTGTTGTACCCCTTTCCGCCTATACCACTTCTGCCCAGAGTGCTGAAGATCAGGCGCAACTGGGCTCAAGTCATCTTGGTGGCTCCGGATTGGGCACGAAGATACTGGTATCCCGAGCTACTCAGTCTGTCGATCGATTTCCCCCGATACGACTGCCTCTTCAGGAGGACCTTCTGTCGCAGCAGCAGGGGACGGTCCTCCACCCAAACCTGTCCAGCCTCCACCTCCATGCGTGGAGATTGAGCGGCGGCAGTTGATGCCATTTGACTTGCCTCCTGAAGTCTGTAATGTTCTTGCAGCCAGGCGTCCCTCCACTAAAACGGTATACACCTGTGGGTGGAACAAATTTGTGGCGTGGTGCACAGCAAAGGCTGTGGATCCCCTTTCCGCCCCTCTTTCTGAGGTTCTTCTCTTTCTTCTTTCCATGGCCCAGCAGGGCTCTGCTCTGGGCACCCTTAAAGGTTACCTTTCAGCTATTTCTGCTTTCTTACGGCTTCCTGATCAGCCTTCTCTTTTCAAATCCCCTGTTTCTCGTTTCTTTAAGGGCTCCCTTTGAGCCACTTCATAATTGTCCCCTTCTTCTTATCACTCTTAAGACTGCATTCCTGGTTGCCATCACCTCTGCTAGACGGGTGAGTGAGGTCCAGGCTCTCTCTTCAAAGCCTCCTTTCCTTTCTGTCCATCCGGACAAAGTTGTTTTCAGGACTCGTCCTTCCTTTCTCCCTAAGGTGGTAACTGCCTTTCACATCGGACATTCTGTTACGCTGCCCACCTTTTTTCCGCATCCCTCGAAAGAGGGAGAGACTCCACCGTCTGGACCCAAAGCGGGCGCTGTCTTTCTATCTGGACAGCACCAAACCGTTCCGGGTGGACGACCAACTCTTTGTTGGCTACGTGGGCGCTAACAAGGGGCGGGCGGTGCAAAAACAAACCATCTCTCTGTGGGTCGTTTTGTGTATCAAGGCCTGTTACTCTGTAGCTAAATAGGAACCTCCTGTAGGGCTGAGGACCCATTCCACTTGGGCCACAGCGGCGACCACTGCCCTGGGCCAGGGAGTCCCCTTGCAGGACATCTGTCAGGTAGCAACGTGGGCCTCGCTGCACACGTTTGCCAAACACTATTGCCTGGACAGCCAAGTCCGGAGAGACTGCTTCTTTGGCCGTTCTGTTCTCCAGGACTTTCTGGTGTGATCTTTGTTCGCAGGCCCACCACCAGGGTTAGTATTGCTGGGGTATCTATTCTAAGGTGAGGAATCTAACTAACGTGTTTCTTTCAGATGAACAAGTTACTTACCTTCGGTAACGATATATCTGTAAAACATTAGATTCCTCACTGCCTCACCCATCCTCCCCGTTCTGCGAACCGATATCTAGGGTTGAGGTCATCCCTTTCAGGGCCCTAGAATTTTTTGGCACCAGTCTCTTGCATGGCTCTGCGTTCCTGGCGCGGAAAGCTATGTACAAGAACTGACGTCCGCGCGAGGGCGGCGTCCAAGTACTCCGTCATCCCGGCGATCACAACGACTGACGTGGAGCCGCAGACTATGCCTAGCGACACGCAAGGGTATTGCTGACAAAATCTTTCCAGATCCAGCCTGACGCCTGGGGATATTCGAAGGTGAGGAATCTGACTAATGTTTCTTACAGATATATCGTTACCGAAGGTAAGTAACCTGTTCTTCTGTTCCATCTAATGAGACTCCACAGACTGGAACAGACAAAAATACTTAAGTTCACAAGTAAAGAAATCCTACGGCTTAAAACTGTTACACTTCTAGTTTCTGGCGCTATCAAAATAAAATAAAATCTCTCTCTAAACTTTGCTTCGGATCAGGATCCCAACACCAAAGAGCTTTTATCAGAGGATTATGGTTACCAGTAATAGAACTATTATCTGAGAGCTAGATGCGCATCAGGAAGGGGAAAAGACCATGCCCATTCTGATTCCATTGCCTGTCTCCGCCGCTAGAGCTCAACGGATTAAGGAGATAGGAAGCTTTCCTTGGATATTGTTGCGTGCCAACTGTCAATCAAAACTAAAATACTCCACAATTTCAAGCCAAACGTATACGCGCTACAACATCAAACTGTACAATCACAAGAACCTCTACATCGCTGTTATCAATTACAGATGCTTCAAAGCGACCATCGTGTATTTAAAATTCTAAGTTCAGACTATGGCATGCTAGGACAATTGCATGCCATTCTGTTCAGCCTAAAGTTTAACCGAAGACTGTTTTTCCAAGTGTATTAAAATTGTAGCTATGTCAATAAAAGAGGCATCTTCACCTAACCCCGTTGCTGGACAACTGATTGTTATAAGTCTGTGCTCCTTTATAGGTGCTTGACGTTTACAACTACATTAGCTAGGCTTTTCTTCGTCGAAGCGATTAGCAATTACTTTTCTCAACGCAAAGTGATTCAAAACAGAGGCAGGAAAAAACGTTCTTTCTTATGTTTCTATTTTTCAGTTGAGACATTTTCCCCAAGGCTCGCGAAGCGAGATCAGTGCAGTCATTGAGTACATTCGCTTGCTTCATCGGTCTGGTCCCCTCCCCCGCCCTCCAATGCCAGAAGTAACATGAAATCTCTGCAAGAACGCTTCAATGGTCCGTATCCTCGAGCCTGTGGGAGTTGAGGACAAGCTTATGATCATTGAGGAGGTCCAAGACTCTGTAAAGGATCAACAATATGAAGTAAAGTCCTCCAATGAACATAACCATTTATGATGCATCACACGAAGGCTGTGGAGGCTATTTATGCCAAGCTACACTTCAATATTCTTGTTCCAAAGGCAGAGGCCGCTTTATTTAAAGATGGTAGAGCACAGAGAGGACCCTCTTAATCTACAAGCCTTTCTCCGAGGGGTTTGTCTGTAGCGGGGAAGAAAACCAAGTGTGTTTGAAAGTGCTTCAAACGCTCTGAATGGAATGATTATTTTGTGGGGTTTTTTGTTTTTTGTGTTCACATCATACTTTTCATACCTTCACTTATTTCCAATGAAAATTTGGATGGTAGACTAAGCACAAATATTGCATCTCTTAAGGTTCCATGTCATCAATGGTAACGCTTTAGTACTAGGGCTGGAGAAGCCTCAGGACTAAGTTCTTTTTGATGTATAAGCAGTTTCATTCATACACTTTTCGAAAAAGGTATTTAGGTCAAATGTGCTCTTTTTCCCCTCCACATTTTGGGGATTATAAAGGTTCCCCTAAAGAACCAAGAAAATGGCCAAGATACAGCAAACTTCTAGTGCCTATTGACAAACATAGGGGAAAAAGTGTAGAAGGCATTTATTTTGCCCTAAAACGTATATCGACATGTTTGCTGAACTGAGATTACCTACCATCTTCCCAGCTTTCAGAAACGAGCCTAGTTGTAAAGTAAACTGTAGGTCCTGACATCCGTGGTGTGGTCTTCCTTCAAACCTTTTGCCTTCACTCCTGTTTTCTGAATTCTGTAATTATTGGCATTAGGACTCTGTGCACTTTAGCACTGGTTAGGAGTGATAAAGTGCTTGTGCTCTCTTCCCAAAACATGGTAAAATTGTCTTCCACCTGATTGGCTCATTTAATGAAATTATAAGTCTCTAGTATATTGTACTACTTGTATCCAGAGCCTGTATATTAAATGCTACTAGAGGGTCTGTTGCACCCACTAAAGCATCCTGTTACACATGTCAGATATGTCATTGCAGCCGGTAGTGCGATACGAATTGGCAAAATAAATATTTTGCCAGGCCTATCGCTACCTTTTTAATACATGCAAGTTACCCCTAAAGTAGGCTCTAAACAGACCATTGTATTTGATATGTTGGATATGTACTTTTAAGTTTTACATGTCCTGGTAGTGAACAACTCCTAAACTGTTTTTTTTCACTACTGTGAGGCCTTCCCCTTCACAGGATAACATTGGGCTCCCTGTTACACTAACGTTTAATTGGTTGAAGGTGATAGTGTCCTGTTTGGACTCAAATTAATTGAAATTTTATAATCTTTAATGGTAAAGTCTGATTTCAGATTACAATGTTGAAAAGGCCACTTTTAGAAAGTTGGCATTTTCCTGTCCTAAACTTTCTGAGGCCTTCTAGGAGTTCCAGCTGCCTGGGCCTGTTAATTGCGCCTCCATCAGGAATGTGTATTGGGCCCACAGAGTGAATAATAGGACCTGGGTGTAAACAGGGAAGGGCTAACCTGCCAGCATGGGAGGAGCTGAGCTGTTGCTACCCCACTTACATTTCAAAAGAGCTGCCTCAGCACACTCCAAGAACTTGACACCAGGCTTTTGACACCACGGATATCTTGGACCCTGGACAGGGAGGAAGGAAATTCCAGAACCATCGGGGGTGGGAGGGGAGAATTCCAGAAGGTTCTTCCACCTCAAAGCTAGCACCAAGTATAAATAGAGGACCTTAAGACCAACTCTTCAGTTCACTTCTGGACCTGCAGGAGACTTCAGAAGGAGTGCCGTGCATTCCAGAGGGCTTCCCTGCTGCATGAGTCCTGCCTTGTTTTCTATACAGGTATCTCTGATTGATCTGCTGGTAAAGTCCAGTCAGATGAGAATTATTCAAGGAAACCTTTTAACTGCAAGCATTCACGATTTCTGGGAGGCTGCAGGCTCTGCTGAAATGCATAAAGATCACCATGGCACTATGTTTTTAGATACAGAGAAGCCTTGAACTGGTGGCCTTGAGTTTCCTATTTAAGATATTAGAAAAAATTAATACACTTTATCCAGTTCATTAAAGTACTTAAGAACTTCTGCTGAGGCGCAATGGCAGGTTTAATATTGGGGAAGGAGTAAAGCTGGTAAAATATCCATTGGGAAGATTTATTCTCCAGGGATCTTTTGTCACCTTTACTATTTGCCATTTTTATTTTATTCCTGGTGAGATTTACCTCAAACGGTGAGCAAGTAAATAGGGCAATGTAAATGGAGCTAAAAAATATATGAACGCAAGATGGCCCTTTTCTTAGATCCAGTATAGCAAAATCAGCAATTTTATTCAGTATCATTTATTAATTTTCAAACGTGGCTAATGATCGGATCAGTAGTGTACACTTTGAAAACGGCTGTTGCAAATAAAGGGAATACATGCTACCTGGTGTGTCTGCTTTGTGTGTGTGTGTCTTCAGTGGCTAAAAAGATCTTTGCAACCAATGGCAGGCACACGCACACATATGCAGAGTTCTGTGACCAAAGTGTAATGAGGCTGAAGGCTAAGTTTCTTTATAAGGTCATGGAAGGCCAAGGCTCTGACCACACCATCCCCCTCCCAGCAAACCCCTTAAAGCCTTGATGTTGCGCTCTGTGGTGTTTATTGCAGATCAGAAGAATAAAAACAGTCTGTACTTTGAAATTAAACGCACCAAAAAGTAATTAGTAATTTTTTGCAAAAAAAGTTAGAAGTAGTTCATGTAATTTAGGTTACAGAATGTTGTGGCTCAGATTGTGTAGAGACATGCAGAGTCTTTCCTGTAATGACATATAGTGTGGAACAAAAAATGAACGTTTCGATAAACATTGTGCTGCTGATCTCGTTTTGTTTTTAGAAAATCACTTAAGAAGGAAAAGCCACTTTCCTTGTTTAAACTGCAGCTGCAATTATGATCTGTAACGTGCCTTTCATCGCAGCTGCTGCCAGCGGGTATTGTGATGTCAGAAGTCAACTGTAATAACATATTACTAATGAACAGCTAAACCATGTCTGTATAAGAAGTTACTAGTGACATCGAAACTCAACTGTAATTAGATGGGCTTTTATACAGGGATTGCAGGCTCCCATTTATTATAAAAACCTTAATCCCATTTCATTCCTAATCATACTAAAAACTGAATCCCATCACTGAGGTGTGGCAGGAATTTCATTTGGTTATGTATCGCCTTGCTGCCAACTTATATCTCAAACAAATACATCCTCTTCGCCCCCCCCTCCACCCCCTTGTATGCAGAAGACCGGTTTTTGCTGTCTGGGATTTACACCCTCGTGACCTCCCCAGTAAGTTTCTGTAGTGCCAGCCAGTAGGACCGCATGACCGGGCTGGTCCACAGGATGTGAAAGAATGTACCCTTTTAACTGCAACCCCTGAGGCAGAGGTCTGTGGGGCATAGACGCCTTGCCCGGACGGCGGCGCGGGTGTAGTGTGAACGGTGCAAGATGTGCGATTGGATCGAGCGTAACCCTCTGATTGCCAACTCTTGAAAAGCCCCCAAGCTTCTTCACACTCCCCATCCTCACCTCTGACATCTTTCACGTAGCCCTCAGAGTGGCAAAGATGTCGGGCGAATTGCTGATTAGTTTCTTACATATGAGGGAGGCAGTTTTTTTAGGCAGTGCTTCAGAAAGGACTCCCGAACCAGGGTATGCCTGGGGATCTGCATTGTGAGAGCTGTCTTCCACACTTGTGCCACTATGAGCGTCTGGAGCAGAAGCCTTTTAACGTTGACTGAGCCATAGAGCGCCCCTGGGTAGCCAGTCTCCCATTGAGAGACTCTCTAGTCTGAACGTGGTATCGTCCCAAGTTGCAAACACCCAATCCCTGGCCACTGTTAGTTGTGTAGCCCTTTAGTATTTTCTAAAATCTGGGAGTCCGATCCCTCTGTCGTACACCCCTCGCATCAGTTTTGGGAGGACTGTGTGGCGAGCTGAACTTCAACTGAACACTGCTCTAGGACTGTGAGCCTGCTGCGCCGGGACTCGGCTGCCGCACATGATCGGGGGAGTGGTGAAGCCCTTTCTTCCCCTGGAGCAGACTGGAGAGAGCAGAAAGGCTGCGGTGTTGCCCTGAGACAGGCTGAGGAGAGAAACTACATTGCAGGAGAGATCAACTGTGGCGAGGTGGTGGTGACTGCATAAGTAGGACTTGCTCTGGGAGAGGGGTGGAATGGAGTCAGTTGGATCCTGAATCGTCTGATTGCTGTAATAGCGGAGCTGCACAGTCTGGGAGCCAGGGGCTGAGGCTTCCCTCGGTTGCCGCTGCGATGCGCTGGTGGCGTACCAGTACTGGAAATGCAGACAAGGCGGGGAGAAGTGTCCAGGGAGAGATCCTGGGACACAACTACATGTCCCTAAAGGAACCTCTGAAAGGGTTGCTTGAGTAGATGTGTGGGGGACCTGGCATAGCCACGGGCAGACCCATGGAGATACTGAAAGCTACAAGTGGGGCTAGTCTCCCATTGGTATGGAGATATAGAAGATTGAACCATAAAGAGAGCACACGCACAAGCTTATGGGCTCCGGGGCGCTGCGGATGGACCGAAAACTGAGCTGTGTCTTTGGACATTAAGGGTGAGTGCATAGGTGCATGTGAGGAGGTGTTTTGTTTTAAAGCAAGCCTTGTACACAGAAAAGGTTGTTTTATATGATTCATACATACATACAGTCAGAAGAGAAGCCAATTCTAAAAAGAATGAAATATATATTAGCAAATGCATAAATGTGGCGCTGATTCTTCAGAATATCGACGCATGTTTCGGCAAACGTGCCGCCTTTGTCAGGAAATCATGAAAAAACATTATGACCAGGCAACTCGTTAAATCTTAAATTCCTGGGTGAGACCTCAAAGGCAGAAATAGATTCTACTGGTTGCTTAGGGAAGAGCAACAACACCTGAAATAAATGACGACCGGCAAATTGAAGAATATTGTATCGTCTGGTATGGAGTCGCTCACTTAGAATAAAGATGGAAAACAGGTTCAAAAAGTAATTGCTAATCGCTTCGACGAAGAAAAGCCTAGCTAATGTAGTTGTAAACGTCAAGCACCTATAAAGGAGCACAGACTTATAACAATCAGTTGTCCAGCAACGGGGTTAGGTGAAGATGCCTCTTTTATTGACATAGCTACAATTTTAATACACTTGGAAAAACAGGTTCAAGCGGAAAGAATAAACTTTAGGTCTTTGTTGATAATCAAGGATGCATGAATATAACGGATAAGATGTCCACAGTCCTCATGTTTATACTTGTCAAGCCAAGCGTAGTAATCACTCGGCCGATCCAAATGCAAAATGTCTGTCAACTGAAGGATTTGACCGGAAGACTTCAATCGGAGGAATGAGTGGAGTGCGCAGAGGGCTAATCCAGAAGGAACAACGTCCATCTGATTGGGCTAAGGTGTGGAAGGCCAGGACACAGTGGCCTTTCTTGAACGCTGGCTCAAGGATATAATTTCCCCTGATGCATTCTCTCCCTTCCTTACCATAGAACAAGCACACCTTATCCCGGGCTGCAGGTGGTGCCCGGCACTGGGGCGCGTCCCATTACCTTTTGAGCTGTTACACTTCAAAGACCCTGATATGATCCTGTGGGAGACCAGGAATATGCTGGAGATTAAATATGAGAATATGAAAGTACTTTTTTCCCCCAGATTATAAACTAAAGGTTCAGCGTCAAAGAGGATCCTTTTTCCATGTCAAGCAGAAACTCAGACAGACATTACATATTAGTTGTTTTACCCTGCAAGGCTTCGAGTGGTCTGAGGGGAAGCTGAGAGTCTTTGATACACTCCAGGATGCTTGGGATTGGCTTGAGGTAACGGGACGGTTCACGGGGCCCAGGCCAACGGGTGACCCAGGTAGCAAAAACAAGAAGAAAGATGGCATGATGGATCATCGCCAAGAGTGGACAGCGACGCTGGGTCTTATCGGTGGTGCCCAATCTCGAACCAATTAGACTGGAACAGGCGGTGGTCTGGGTGGCAGAGAGAATTGTGGAGGCCGCGGAGACTAACAGTAAGGAAGGGAATACGGTTCACACTTTGGAAGATGAAGTGCCGGTGGCGTGCCGCCAGTCTGTTGTCTCTGCAGATGCCAGATGTGACGCCTCAGACTGCGGATGGTATTGTATAATGGCTGGAGACCCCGATGCTGATGCCCTTTTACAAGAACTGGATGCAGGACTGTGTCCTAGCGACATTTGGTCTTCTCAAACACTGCACTGCTAGCATAAGTTGGGAACAATGTGATTGTACAGACATGTTGCGGTATAATCGCAAGTGGGCCTCCCTTGCGGTATGTCTAGATAATTGGATTGAAGCTAATTGGGGATTTTAAAGTGGCCGGTTTAGTGTGGTTTCACACCCCTTACTCCTTTCTTTCTTAACGTAACCAGTTCATTTGGGCTGACTGGTTGTTTCTTCGTCAGGGTTTGGGTAGTACCTCTAGCTTCACGGGGAGCGCTCTATTGATGTTTTATGGTTATTGCGGGATTTATTTATTTTCTTTTTAGTTACAATATTGGGTTCTTCTATGGGAGGACTGAGTGGTAATGCCATGATTTGTCATTTTACATATGCAACTGCATACATGGGCCAGGCTGTACTAACCGTTTGCTTCAGACATGGTAAATGCTGACCACACTATACTTACTTGGAATGTGCGGGGTCTCGGTACACCATCTCGCAGGTATGCGGCTTATTCCTACAGTAAGCGACATAACATATGCATTGCCCTATTGCAGGAAACCCACTTAAATAAAGTTGAAGTGACCTGGCTGCAAAGAATATGGAGGGGGAGGGTTTATGCCACTGATTACTCGTGGGGTCCTTGTGTGGATCCGCCCGGGTATGCCATTCGTGGCAGAGGAGGTCCTTGTCGACAAGGACTGCAGATACCTTTTCTTTTTTAAAGGTCGCTTAGACGGGAGCTATGTACTGCTGGGCAATTTGTATGCCCCTAATGTAGACCAAGGGTATTTCTTTAGCACGCTCTCTTTAGAGCTGACGAAATGGTGCGACATCCCGTGGTTGATTGGGGGAGATTTTAATAGCGTCTTAGACACAAGTTTGGACAGATCCTTCCCCTCTCTTTGGTGTGCAGCTGCTTCAGCTAATTCAACGATACGAAGTGCTTGGGTGGGACCTGGTTGATGCCTGGAGACATCAAAATCCTGTAGGGGGAATATATTACTTTTATTCAGCACCCCATTACACCTGCGCAGGTTTCTATGTTCACCCTCACTGCCTCCTTATATGAAGGGCTCTGACCTCCGACCATAATCCGCACTTCGTCACACTGGCATGGGAGGGTGGAACGCCTGCTATCCCCACATGTAGATTGCAACCGGTCATGTTGGAGGATCCCTTCTTTTAGAAATCCATTGGGCAGGCCATTGTCTATTATTTTACTCTTAATGCGGGTCCACCATGATTGAATGGGATTATTTGAAGTCTGCTATACGGGGTAGGTGTTTGGGACGGGGCGGTGGCCTTTAGAAGAGGATAAACTCAGAGCTATTAACACTTTAAAAGAAGTTATTGACACTAGAATCCCAGGTAGTGGTGGGCACACTGGGCTCGGCTCTTGGGCGCACGTAGGAAGCATATGGAGCTTCTTGAACGCCAAAGGTTTCACAGCGCACTTTGCATCGGTGCATGCGAAGGCTGACCGATCTGGGCCTTTACTGGCTTGGCTGATTAAACAGGATAAAGTTACGGGGCCCATCACTGCACTCCAATCGCCGGAAGGCAACATTAAATACACGCAGCACCAAACACATGGTCTACTGACCAAGCACTTTACAGGACTATACACGTCGGCCTTGGTCCCCTCCAAAGCGACAATTGGCTCCTTTCTGGATGCTCTTCCATGCCCCACCCTCACTGCTCTTTGGCGTGAATTGGGGAAAGTCCTGCTTGTCCCGATTTCACTCCTCATGCGGATGCCCCCCACTTTGTAGTAGATGGTGCACTGATGGCTTGGGAGCTGGTCTTATGCTGATATTTGGTAATTCGGATTTACCACACAGACCGGTACCTCCTAGATGGGAACCTAACCGGGATAATCATTGCTCTGCGCTTTCAGATAGACTTTTGAGAGACACTCAACCTTTCGGTTGCAGGCCGGGTGGCGCCGATTAAAATCGTGATGCTGCCCAGATTATTGTACTATTTTGCTAACCTCCCGTTACATCTACCAGCGTTGTTCTTTCGCCCACTAGAGGGCATGAGAGACCACATATGGAACAATACGCGTTTCAGGGTGGCTTTAGTTAAGGTGTATTAGCCAGTCGCGTGTGGAGGGTTGGCCTTAGCCAACTTAGAACACTACCTGGCATCCCAGATTCAATGGATTGCGAAATGGAAGCAGAATTGCATCTCACGGATACGGCGGAAGGTAATCTTCCGTATACATTGGAGAAGCTTCTTTTTATTTTTCACCCATGCACCAGATCGCATACTTCTCCCCCCTTACTGGTGCAAGTAGCCCAGAAATGTTTCCGCAGAGCCTAACATCTTACAAAACAAGTCATACCATATGCGCTTATGATTCCATTGTTGGGGATGCCGAGGGGGGGGGGGGGGGGGGTAGGGTTCGTATGGTGGACCTCGCGGGTTGGCAGGATGCAAACGTATGCACATTAGGAGACCTCTACAAGGGAGGTGCATTGCGGCCCTTTCTTTCCTTGATTGATGAGGAGGGTGTTAAGCCTGGGCAGTTCGAGTCACGCCGCTTGGACGACAACGCTGGGGTGACACTGGGGTAGTATGTCACAAGAATTCCCGACGCTTCTCTTGATACAATACATACACGTGTTGGGCACAGGGCGACATCTTACAAAAATGTGAACACACCTTGACTGTTCTAACACCACTGCACAGCAAATGGGAGGCAGACTTGGCGTGACTGTACACACCTAAATAATGGGACACGCTATTGGAGAGCCCTAAAAATATCCCCAGAAAGGCAAGGTTCAAATTAATCCAATTTGATATAATTCCCAGGGCCTATTTAACCCCAGACAAGTTTAACAGATATTTTAATAGAACGGACGCTTGCTGCCCGCGCTGTAAGTTAGTGAATGCAGACGACCTGCATATGCTTTGGTCGGGACTGCAAGAATATTGGCAGGATGTGACTCGGCTACTGCATACAAGCACTGACATGGCGCTACCGCACATGTGGGAGGCTTGTATTGTGGGGATATTTCCCAGAGATAAGAAAAACAGAGCAACTTCTCGCTGCCTAGATTTGGGGCTGGCGGTGGCCAAGCGGCGGTGGAAAGCTATAGATCCCCCACCAATTAAAGATTGGACACAATCTATCTATGTTTAATTAGGCCAAAGCCGAAGCTGTCTCTACTAAAAGAGGATATACTTGGGTTGCGCAAATATCCTATATCGTCCGCTTGGAGCACGATTTTGACGGCGCTCCACGTGGCTATAGCTCCGGAGGACGCCTTAGATGTTGGGTAAATACGGGATGCGCTCATACTGTAATTGCCCGTTTACTTGAATACTGGGACATTTTTTGTCAATTATTGAATACTGGCCCATTGTGCTGCAATTCACGACTCATATGGATACATTGGGATCTGTCGTATTGGCATCCTATGGTAGCTTTTGAATGTCTGTTGTATTAATGTGCAGCTTCTGTCCTCCCACCCCTTTTTTCTTTTTTTTTTTTTATTGGTTTGTCATTTGACGGTTATCTATAAAGTAGTTTGATCAACAACCCGAAGAAACTGATAGGCCCCCTATAGTCATTGGGAGAACTGTAAGGGTAATCTAATTGTCTATGGCATGAGATCTATAATTCTGTTAATTCATTAAAATGTGAATGGTATTGATGGAGACTATTTAGTCTCCCTGTACTGGACTTCGTTTACTGTATGATACCTTTATGGCCAGTTTGGCTGATTTCTGTCTATATTGCAATTTATTGGCTGTGAACAATTTGATTGTTGTAAATGTACACTGGTTACGAATACCTTGCTTGTGATTGATATATGTATCTTACAAATATAAAACTCAATAAATGGATCAAACTAAACAAAAATGGAAGAATTCTTCAGGTATAAGATGCAGGGTATTTTGTAGCGTGTAAAGCATCCAGAACAGTGTCATAAATAGTGCTGCCCCACCCAGTAGGGGGAGCAGCATTGTCCTCCAGTGTTGTACATCCAAAGCGAACCGTTGCAGGATAGGGAGTAGGTTAGAGAGGTAAAAGGTGTGGTAGGGGCGTGCATAGTGACATGAATCACTACTTATCTGAAACATCCAGGGGACATTGGTTAGTGGGCATCTCTGGGAAGAATGGGCGCAGGGCCTGCAATCCAGTGCATGAGGAACTTGTCCCAATTAATGGTGTACCCAGAATGTTTGCCAAAGATTCAAAGTATTTGGGTTAGCCTAGTGATTGTCATTTTTGGGGAAGTGGGGGGGGGGGGTTGTATCATAAGAGGATATCAGCGTATAAAGAGATGCTGTTTCCATGGTTTCCGCCAGTGGATGCCCTGTATTAGTGGGCCCTTTCGGACCCACGCAGCCAGGGGCTCCAGAGTGAGAGCAAAAATCAGTGTGGAAAGGGGCACCCCTGCCTTTTTTCCCAAAAAAGGGGGGAATTGCGGGATATTGTTCCTTTGACCTTAATGTGGGCCATGGGGCCCTTTACAGTAGGCACATCCAACCTGTGAATTTGGGGCAGAAACCCCTCCACTCTAGTACCCCAAACATAGTAGGTCCATTCTAGTGCGTCAATGGCCATAGAGTGTCTATTGATAACACCATTGTGGACACTGCCTAGTCCCTAGATGCTGCCATGACCCCGAAGAGTTAGAAAATTAAGCAATGTCCCTCTTTTCGGCATGAAGCCGGACTGCTCCGGGTGGACAAAGGTGGTTATCCCCTGACTGAGCCGGTTAGCTAACAGTTTGGCAAGAAGTTTTATCACTACATTGAGAAGCAGATAGGCCAGTAGGAACTACTTTGATTCCTGGCCTTTTGTAGTACCACTAGTGTTACTAGTCATTAGTCCTCACCGAGCAGCCCCAACCCTCACGCCTCATTCCACATTTTTTTAAATCTGGGGTTCCAACTTGAAAGCCAAGCATTTTTAAAGTTAAATGAGTAAGCCATTTGACCCCATCGCTTCTCCTGAACTTCATTAACTCAGCGCCTGACCTATTTTGTGTGGGTATGTCTGCTTCTAAAAAACGGTTTATGTTCCTCTGTATGTTGAGGGAGTGATATATTTTGCAAGAAGTCTTCAATGTCTGAGCGGGTACAGTGCTTTTTGTTGGAGTAGAGGTGTTCATAATAGACCCCAAATACATCAGCTATACCCTCTGTGTCCGAAACAGTGTCCCCCAAACCATTGGTGATCTGATAGACCCATCCCCTTGTTAAGTCCAGTTTCTCTAACATGGCAGCATTTTCCCCGCTTTGTTACCCATTTGACACAGGCGCCATTGGGACAGTATGTGGGACGTCTTTGCCTTTTCCACTGCTGAATCTCAGTATTTCTTCTGCTTAAGGCAGATGGTGTGTAGTTCCTCTACACATCACCTGTCGTTCCAAGCACTCCAGGGCCACTATTTCCGATTCTAGAGCTAAGAGTTGTGCATGCCTATTTATTTCCCCCCACAATAAAGAGTGTGCATGACCAGAGAGTCAGATGTGAGCCAACCGACCCTTTGTTAAGTATGATACAGTAGCTTAGTCTAAGCTACTTACTAATTTCTCATACATACGCTGACAGGCCTTGGTCCCCGGGGTTTAGTGGATTGTCCCCACTCCTCCAGCCACACCGCAGAGAGTCCGAGGTCCCCCTAGCCAAGTGTTGAATGTCACCACCTGAATCGTACTGGTGAATTGAGTGGCGATGTAATCCAGTCTAGAAAGGCTGTGGTGTACCCGGACAGGAAAGTATATTGACACTGACGGATGGTGTAAACGCCAAATGTCTGCCAGTCCATCGCAGTGATGAAATTGGCCAGCGTGGGGCCCAATGCAGAGATTGTGCCTGAGAAGGTCTTTCCATCTCGAGTGATGAGATGGTGTTAAATTCCCCCCCTCCGGCATCTGATGTAGGAGCTCTCCCAATCCCGATAGTTTAAAACGGCGGTGGCGTGGCAGGACATAGACTGAACACAGATTGATAGGGATTACCTCCCCAGTGCCTGACTGGGCAACCTACTTTCCCTGGGGATCGCTCCAGGTTTTTTGTGGAATAAATGGAACAGTTCTTGATGAGAATTCCTACCCCTTGTGAGTCGGTAGTATATCCTGCATGAGCTGTCATAGTGTAGCCCTCTCTGGACATAGCTTTGCAGGGGTTGCCCAAGAGGTGAGTCTCTTGTAGTTACTGTCTGGGCTGTGCTTTTTGGGGTATTGATGGACCATTCCCCATTAATCTTGGTCCCAAGGCCGTTCACGCTGAATGAGAGAATTTTTAGACTTGCTCGGGTGTTATAGGTCCTATTTATACTGTATGCATTGGAACGTAATGTATACCCAACATGTTAAGGGGGCCCTCGGCAATGGCACCAATAAGGTAATAGTTGTTGCTCTTTAACTTTAACTAGAACTTCCCCTGGTCAAACGTAACTGCCCCCCTCTGGCAGGTTTCGAACTGTCCACCCATCCCCAACCAGCTAGCAATTCACCTGTTGCCCCCCGAACCCTGAAAACATTGCAGGTAACTTATAACCGGGTGTGATACCTAGCCATTGCAACCCCCACGCTTACCTTTTCCCCCAAGAACATGTGTGGATCCCCTTCCCCCCCCCAAGCGCCTCAGGATATGCCTGCTAACAGTTTGTTCGTCATGCCAGGTTCACTGGCATGGCGAGCAAAAGAATGATGGGTTTAACCCAGATCTCTTGACTGGGGGTGAATGTTTTGATTTGTTCTGGATTCTGTCCATCAATTGTGTGTCTTTTAGGTTCACGGTCTTGGTCAGGCCTAGCACAGTTCAGGAGCCCGTCAGATGTGGTGAGATTGGTCTGCAGAATCGCCCTGCGCCGGCTTTCTTTGACGCTCCTTGTTAACTGATAACCAACTGTACCCTCCTCTCTATCCCAGCATTGTGACCGTGGGGCTGTCTCATGCCGCTCACCACAGGGAGCAAGTCCTCCAGGCTGCCCCCGTAGATTAAAAAAACACGAACATGTTTTTCCCTCTGCTATTACTTGAAGTTTGGTCGGAAATGGCATCATGTATTTAATGTCTCGATTCCGTAGCTCTTTTTTTGACCTCCTGAAAGCCACGGTGCAGTTGTTGAACCCTGAAGGTAAAATCTGGGTAGAGGTTTACCGTTGCACCCTCAATTTTCAAGTCCAAGGTATGTCTTGCCACCTGGAGTATGGCATCTGTCTCTATGGTTGAATATTTGTGCAATGATTGTGTAGGAGCTGCACTGGGTCTGGGAGCGGTCATCGGCACTGCGGACCAGTTCGACAGGGAAAACATTTGAGGCCTTTGGGTTGCAGCACGTTGGTGATAACATTTTCGCTCTGGGACCCCCACAAGGTAGATGTTACATCTGAATGTACCTTGAATGTCTTCCAGTCGCATCTGCATAATTGTGTTGTCCTTTTGTGAGGAGGTGGCCTATTTCTGTAGCTGAGCAGTGACCTCCGTAATACCCCTAACAGTCTGCACTGTGTCGCGGACACTGTCCTTTTCCTTTATTGAGTTCTCCTCTTATTAATATTTCCGCAAAAACAAAGTCAAGTTTCGGTTCAAGAGTGCTCTTTATGCTTTGTATTGCGGCCCTAATTTCTCAGAGATGGATCCTGAATCTCTTCTTCCTGACCTGGCTGCTTCTCACCAAGAGTGGCATCAATGTCTCTGTGTATGGGGACTGTATAGCGATCCATTTTATTTTGCTGCAACTTTTTGTCTTTGCCCTCGCCTTGTTTGATGTGCACTTCCCAGGCGACGCTCTACCACCCGTAAGGGTCTATCTCTACACCGCAACACCACTTGCCTCCACCTGCCAAGGTGGGGAATGAGGAGGGGGGGGAGGGACACTGCAACATGCCCCCACCATTAGGGTCCCCACCCGCAGCCTGTCGGCGTGGCTGCTCGTGGATTTGCTCCTAGGCCTCGCTCCTTTTTTTTTTTTTCCTTTTTGGGCACCCTCTGCTGCACCCCCTTCGGTCTGGATGTTAGTACTACCTCCCCCCTCCCACCCCCAATCAGGCAGGTCACTCGACCAAACTGGAGGAGGTGAAACAGGCCATCCCCGCAATTCGCCTCCTAGTCCAGCTGTCCCTATGAAAGTTTCTGCCCCTCACCTCCGATATTCACTGTCCCCCCTTGGGGTGTGGGTGCAGTTCTCCTGCTCCACTCCACAGCCGGCAACGTGAGGCCTTCCACCCGATTTGAGGAGCTGCTAGGCCTGAGCAGCCAGCAGGAAGAGCGACTCCCACAACTAAGCACACCGCGCACCGCTCTGTCTCCTGTGTCGGTCGGGCTTCATGACTGCCCTCACCTGTGCTCTGCAGCTCCACTGGCCTGGTACATTCTCTCCCACAGGCAGAGCAGTCCTCCACGCCTACCGTAGTTCCACGGCCCTTCAGGGGAATGCGGTCGCACGTGTGCAGCCCCGGCTCCTCAGGCTCACCAGGGTGGCCTCTGCGATCGCGCCTCAGGCAGTGTTGCCAGATTTTTAGACCCGTCCCAAGCCCAATGCAGCTCAAAAATAAGCCCAATCAGACCAGTTCCAGCCCAAAAACCGGCCCAAATTAGCAAGTGTCCAATTAAGCGCAAATCGACATCAGAACCAATTTTAACGGCAAATATACATTCTATTCAATATACAGATGGTGGGAGGGTGCTAGCAGCAAGGCACATACTTTGCATATGCTTCATTTAAATTGTTTTTATCATTAACATGGCCATGGATGCAAGGCAACAATAAAAAATGTCCAGCGAACTGGTGATTAATGATCCTGCTGGAGAGCAGTCCTTTGCCTGTTTGTAGTTTTGAAATGCAGATAGGCTGTATTTTATTTGGATAGCTCAGTGGGTTACTGCCTTTGTCACAGAGATTCTTGTGTTACTTGCAGTTCAGAAATTACAATCCTAACATAGGACAGTGACCTATGAACTGTCATCAAAGAGCTGCATTCAAACATGGATGGTATAGTTAGAACTTCACTTTTTTTTGTGTTACTATATAGTTAGAAATTCCCCAGTCTTTCATTGTTTTAATGTTGCTCAAATGAGTTTGGGCCGATATACATTTTTATTAGTAAAGCCAACCCCCAACCACTGGGTATGCTTTAAATTTTGAGTTTGTGCTTTCCCAGCCCAAACCCTCTTAAAATATACTGCCCAACAGTATGGATGACATTTAATTCCTACACCTTACAATCCTCATTGACTTATGTGACATTCCCTATAGACTGAACGACATACTTGTATGATTCATTGTCTGTGTATATTGTGATTACGAGTAAGTGAAAATAAAACAAAACAGTACCTTTATGCCACAGCTTCTCATTATAATGTAGCGAAACGTACACAGGGACGTAGCAGTAATTGAAGGAACTATATGTGTTGGTTCATTTGAAGTCTTCAAACGTAGATAAATGATTAGTTTCCACCTCACTCGCTCACTGTGATGAGGCACAAGCAATCGTTGCCAAATTGATGTGGATAAAATCATGCACACCTCAGATTTGCACAGTTGAGGAGCGTGCGATCCCTCTTTCGCACACTACGTCAGTTTCCTCTCCTGAGCTGCATAAGTACTGTGACACGACCCTACACTGTCATATGAATAGCGCTATACAACAAATGAAATGCATATGATAGGGGGCTACAGAGACATGAAGGGCACTGTTGGAGGTTGGTAGCAATGGTATCTGTGGAGAAAGAGGTCATTGGTGTGGCGCCAAAAAATACTTTTGCACTAGCGCTAAACACGGCCCTGTCATTGCCTTTCTGTTTTCATTTAACTAGCAGTCCGGTCATTAGGGCAACTGTGCAACATATTTTAAAGTGCGTGCTAATTATATTTATTGCTATATTCAATGTTTTAGACATCCCTTTTACTTTCAAATAACTCTCGACATACCATGATCCAAAGGATCAATTGTGTGTGTGACTGCAAGAAAATATAATGTAATCTAGGGCTTGTAGGCTACCACAAGAAGTGAGAAATTGGGCCCGCAGTGGCCCACCCAAATGCACTCTGGAGCCGGGCCTGATTGTGTCATGATGTCTGACTTACCTGGTCCTGGTCGGTGGTCGGTGGTGAGTCACTCGGTCACCGGTGGTGGGTGGCTGGCAGTGGACTGGAAGACTATAGCTGCCTGGCAGCAGGCACAGTGGCAGTGGCTGGGCCTGGGCGCTGGCGGGCCTGGGCGCTGGCGGGCCTGGGAGCTGGCGGGCCTGGGCGCTGGCGGGCCTGGGCGCTGGCGCTGGAGTGACTGGGCCTGGGGCTGGAGCGAGCTGGGCCTGGGCGGCTGGGGCTGGGCCTGGGCGGCTGGGGCTGGGCCTGGTGATGAGTGCACACACTAGTAGTCGTTGGAGTCGGAGGACTCGTCGTCGTCGTCTCCTCACTCCATCACAGCACAGACGTCTTCTTTTCAATAACAGTTCAACACTGCCTGCTGCACTGGCACTGCACTGACTGCACTCGTCGTCAGCAGACAGCAGCACTGGCAGCACCATCAGTGATCACTGATCAGATCACAAATCGCTGCCGCGCCGAAAAGACCGTGCTGCTCACGTGCGTCACGTCAGCCCCCGCATTATATGGGAACCGCGGGGGCTGACCTAAAAATAATTCCCAGGGCCGTCATTGGTAGCGTTTTCGCGCGCTACAACATGACGGCCCTGGGAGACCCCCCCACATTGGCTAATTATTTGCCTTCAGTAAACGAGGTAAACGGTAAAGTTAGGTGGTGTCTGGCTCTTCTTGACGGTGTGATGTCACGTGACGTGACTCACAGTAGAGTGTGGGTGCACTGTGCTGCTGTGCAGAATTGGTGGCAGGCATGTGCCGCAGCCGGGCCCGGTGCAGGCAGCAACAATGTAACAAGTCAACTTAGATTACTTTTACTTAAGCCAATGGCAACTGCAACTGCAAGTCAAGAATAAGATCATTGACCAATGACTTGCGTTGCCGTTGCCTGGTGGCTTGGTTCGTTGCTACCTGCTGCTGGCCTGAAGACGTGCTGCTGGCTGCTCTCTCTGGGTAGGGGGTGCGTGGGGGGCTGGGCGGGATGATTGCTGGGGCCGGGAGGCAGGGGGAGGATTTAACAACTTTGATTGACCGCCAGTCCGCCACAGCGGCGCGCAGTTTAGGCAGAGGCAGGCCCCCAACTTAGTTAGCACGCGTCACGCGTGCTGCTGACTGAGCCAGGCTGAGCCTGCCTGCGCTCTGAATGATTCGTGCAATTGCCAATTTAATGGTGGGCGCCCGCCCCAGGCCAGTAATTCCCGCACAACTACATAAATCCAGCCCAAAAAGTAGCCTCCCGCCAGGCATGGGTTTTTCCCGCACAACTGGGGAAAAAGTCGCCCAATTGTGCGGGAAATAGCCCAATCTGGCAATCTTGGCCTCAGGCAGGAGGGGGAGCCCCCCACCCCACCCCCTACGACAGTCTAGCCACCACAGGGCATAGAGAGGCACCCCCACTCTGGCGTTTAACGGATAAGGAGGGATTTTCATGAGGAAGGTAGCGCGGGCCCGGGAGCACCCCTAAGGTGCTACTGTCATGTTGAGCTGTAGGCCACGTCCCCTCCCAGCTATTTACTTACATGAACAACGATAATTGTGTTGGCTGTGCATTACAAATATACTTGATAAAATCCACAGAAACCTCTCATGATGGCAGGCTGTCTCATATGACGAAACAACTAATACTTCTGGATTAAATTTACTGTCTGTTTTTCTTTATAAATTCCTTTTCTGTCCTAAATTGGGTTTTGCTTTGTCCTTTTTATATATTTCCCTTATTTAATAAAGATTATTTGAAATAAAAGAAAAAAATATTTTTTTTTTCCAGCAATTATGCAAAATATACTTATTGTTCTCCTGTTAAGGAAAATTGAAATGTACATCTGTTTTTAATATCTTATGAACATTCTTTTTCACAACATTTTGTATAATGTTAAATATAAACAAGGCATATATATATATATGTGTGTGTATATATGTATATATATATATATATATATATATATATATATATATATATATATATTCACTGAAAAAAACCATAGGTTTCACACACGTTATAGTTAGCGGACATTTCACTCATAAAAAACCAATGAAATTCCCCCGTTATAGTTAGTGCAGGCAACTATAACTCACGCGACCGCAATCCTCTGCTGATGCTAATACTGTATTTAGACACTTATTTGCCCATGTCTTCTTCTATTAAATTTTAGCTATACATATATTACAAATATTTTTTTTTCATAAAGACACATATGTCATCAGCAGAGGATTGCGGTCGCGTGAGTTATAGTTGCCTCCACTAACTATAACGGGGGAGTTTCATTGGTTTTTTATGAGTGAAATGTCCGCTAACTATAACGTGTGTGAAACCTATGGTTTTTTCAGTGAATTTGCAAGGTTTTTTTAAATGCTAATTCCTAACTATAACGTGTGTGAAACCTATGGTTTTTTCAGTGAATTTGTACGGTTTTTTAAATGCTAAGTTACTTTACGCCGTTCGTGGCGTGCGCGCCCACTTCACGCAGTTCGTCCTGTGCGCGCACGGTGCGCGTGCCCACGTTAAGCTGGATGGGCCATGTACGCACGATGCGCTTCGCGCACCGTCCGCCCACGGAGGACATATTATGCGCTTCGTTGTGAAAGGTAATCTAATAAATGTTCATTACATAGATATGTCATGCACAAAAGATGCCCTGCGGGCACCTTTTGCACACGGGGGGGGGGGGGATTGTGGATATTTTTTTTTTTTTTTAATTAAGCACAATCGGCGTTTTAAAAAAAAAAAAAAAATAGATTTTTGGCCCTTGGGGGTTCTTTTGGGACACCCTAACCAAGGATAGGTGGTTAGGAGCTGTCTAGCCTGCCCCTTTTCCAGATATCGCACTTTGTTTTTCCTCCCCCCCTCAGAGTGCGAGAGAGAAAATGGCGGCCGCCATTTCCTGGTTTCGACCGATGCGAAAGGAACTACTGAACAGATTTACACCAGACCTACAAAAGGCACTTCCTTGACCTGTAGACTACCTCTTTGCCAAATTTCAAGTAACTCTGTTCAGCCGTTCGGGCTGTAGCTGTGTCTAAAGGTCCTATGGAAAAATGCATGGGGAAAACGCGTTTTGGGACCCCCCTTTTTTCTCAGCCCCCGCTTGACGAATCCCCCTGAGACTTTCAGGGTAGGAGCGGAGCGTAGCGCCCCATTAGTTTTTAAAATTTCGCAAGGATTCGTCGACCGGCGCCAAAGTTATTCAAAATAGAATGTTGCGGTTTTCCTATGGAAACAGGGTCCTAACTATAACTACCTACTGGCGACCGCCAGTAGGTAATATATATATATATATACCTTGTTTATATTTAACATTATGCAAAATTATACAATAATGATAGTGTAGGTTCAAAAACATCACCCACTTAAACAATATATATATATATATATATATATTCACTGAAAAAACCATAGGTTTTACACATGTTATAGTTAGCTGGACATTTTACTGATAAAAAACCATTGAAATTCCCCCGTTATAGTTAGTGCAGGCAACTATAACTTACGCGACCGCAATCCTCTGCTGATGACATATGTGTCTTTATGAAAAAAAAATATTTGTAATATATGTATAGCTAAAATTTAATGGAAGAAGACATGGGCAAATAAGTGTCTAAATACAGTATTAGCATCAGCAGAGGATTGCGGTCGCGTGAGTTATAGTTGCCTGCACTAACTATAACGGGGGAATTTCAATGGTTTTTTATCAGTAAAATGTCCAGCTAACTATAACATGTGTAAAACCTATGGTTTTTTCAGTGAATTTGCAAGGTTTTTTAAATGCTAATTCCTAACTATAACGTGTGTGAAACCTATGGTTTTTTCAGTGAATTTGTACGGTTTTTTAAATGCTAAGTTACTTTACGCCGTTCGTGGCGTGCGCGCCCACTTAACGCAGTTCGTTCCGTGCACGCACGGTGAGCACGCGGTGCGCTTCGCGCACCGCGCGCCTACTTTACGCAGTTAGTGCCGTGCACGCACGGTGGGCATGCGGTGCGCTACGCGCACCGCGTGCCCACGTTACGCTGGATGGGCCATGTACGCATGATGCGCTTCGCACACCGTCCGCACACGGAGGACATATTATGCGCTTCGTTGTGAAAGGTAATCTATGAATTGTTTCTTGCTATTGTTATGGCATGCACAAAAGGTGCCCTGCGGGCACCTTTTGCACACGGGGTTGGGAAAGTGTGGATAGTTTTCTTTTTTTATTTAATTTTTACCGTACGCGTACGGTAAGCGTAATCGGCGTTTTTTCGAAAAAAATTAAAATTGAATTTTTTGCCTTGGGGGTTCTATTAGGACACCTTAATCAAGGCTAGGTTGTTAGGAGCTGTCTAACATGCCCCTTTACATGTTTTCAACCTTTGTTTTTCCTCCCCCCCCCTCAGAGTGCGAGAGAGAAAATGGCGGCCGCCGCTTCCTAGTTTCGACCGATTCGAATGTTTACTAAGCTGTAACAGCCAATCCGAATCGCGCTCGCGCACGGCACCGTACGCGTACGGTAAGCTTACCGTAAGCGCACGGTAAGCGCACGGTAAGCTGCTACAGATATATATATTGATTTAAATGCTATTTTCTCAGGAACTACTGAACAGATTTACACCAGACCTACAAAAGGCACTTCCTTGACCTGTAGACTACCTCTCTGCCAAATTTCAAGTAACTCTGTTCAGCCGTTCGGGCTGTAGCTGTGTCTAAAGGTCCTATGGAAAAATGCATGGGAAAAACGCGTTTTGGGACCCCCCTTTTTTCTCAGCCCCTGCTTGACGAATCCCCCCGAGACTTTCAGGGTAGGAGCGGAGCGTAGCGCCCCATTAGTTTTGAAAATTTCGCGAGGATTCGTCGACCGGCGCCAAAGTTATTCCAAATAGAATGTTGCGGTTTTCCTATGGAAACAGGGTCCTAACTATAACTACCTACTGGCGACCGCCAGTAGGTAATATATGTATATATGTATTTTTTTTTGTGGGCGATGTTTTTGAATCTACACTTTTTATCATTATTGTAGAATGGCGCTGCAAGTGTCATATGACAGATTATCTTAAACCAGGAAAGACCATTAAAAATCCTCTTAAACTAGGATGACACTGCTAAAATAAGGTAATATTTACAGTAGACCCTTATATTTGTTTTGTTTGATCTGTTCCATCCAGTGACCTGAAAACGGGTTATCCACCACTCAAATCTGTTTGTTTTACTTTAGAGTGGGTATACGGCAAAATTACGTCCAAAACAGCAGATGAACAACAAATAGGCAGCGACTGCCGTGCTGGTTAATTGAGGGGCTCACAGGTAGTGGTGGTTCTTGCACAGGTGTAGGCAGAGGCATGAGGAACTGAAGCTGGTGCATGGCCGCAGCCGTGATTCTGTCCGGGTAAGGCGAACTCTGGGTTGCAACTCTATCTGAAGGATACTTGTGAACACTTTGCTAAAGTCCTCTATGAACTCGCTGGATGGCTTCCAGTGCGTTTATAGAGGACTTTTGCAAAAGGTTCACACTGAAAACCATCCCTCCCTCCTTCAGTATATGGGGGGGTCCCTATCAAACCCCTGACCACCCCCTCTCTTCCTTTTAGACACAGGGGCGAATGGAGATTGCGGGGAGAGGGGGCAGAGATTTCCCCATGTGCCTCCTGCTAAATAGTAACTGCAGTGTTAGACGCAATACCAGCCACCGCCTGCTGTGGCCCTGTTTCCTCTGCAATGGAGGAAGGGGAGGGCGGGGGGAGCAGACCACAAACCAAAGGATTGTGTATAAAAGGCTGCTTTATTGAAACAGGTCCACATAACATTGAACATCCCTGGCAACTGCCTTACAATACTAAAAACCTCACTAATAGAACCACAAACCTGACCCTGTCCCTGAGTTATTGACCAGGTGAGGTGAGGTCTGTATCTCGAATGGTGCAGGTGAGTGCACTGATTTATTAGCTTAAAAATGTCAGTGCGCCAACAATAATTGGCATTTGCATATAAAGAACCGCCTCAAATGATGCGATGTTTAGACTTTTAAGGAACTTACCAAACTATACTCACTATGCCAAGCAAAAAATACTCTGATTTTTCTATGTATCTATCTGTTCCAGGAGTGAAGATCACCCTGCCGTCTCTGAGATCTCATCACCCAAGGTTGTACATTTGACAATTTTGTTTTAAATCACAATTTCACTGTTTGCAGTAGCTAAATTAGGTATATAGGTCCTGAAGAAAGCCGGACACAGTTCCATCAAGGCTGAAACTAGTTGACCCATTGTGAAGCAACCTATTTGTTCAAAGTTGCTTAAACATTTTTTAACAGGATTGGCATAGAGATGGTGATTAAAGGCTGTTTCTCTCTTCTCCAACTCCTTTTTAAATCTCACTGTTCTGAACTGCACTAACATTATTTCCATCAAGCAAGAGATAATTTACTACCTTTCATGATCACATTGATCAGCAACCTTTTGCTTCGTTCTTTCTGTGACCTGACTTTGTCTTGCTCAGTTGCGATCGTATTGCTACATAATCTCCCTCAAGGCTTTGAGGAATAGTGGCTAAGATTGAAGGATTACCAGATGATGACACTGGCCTCTCTTGGCAGTTGATGGAAATCCTGTCAACGTTGTGCGATCTCTGTTGAATGTTCTATCACAGAAATTGTCCCTTACAGGAGAGTTCTCTTTGGTGCTCGGTGTTTGGTTGTTTTGTTCCTAAAAAGTTGTCTTCTATAAGACTACCAGTTCCTTATTGTATGTATGTTTAAGGTATTAGGGACTGGAACTGTAGATTGGTCGGTAAACGTTCCCTTAGACCCTTTTTCTCCTTTCCGGAGTAGCGTATGATGTTCCTGAGCAGCTGATAGCTGCGGGTCTTTTTACACACTTACATTTGTTTCTGCGCTGTTTTACTGATGAGCATTAACCTAGTGGTAATGTGCCAGTTATGCGCAATTTCATTGTGAACACCAGATGTTTTCCTGTTGTCTCGTGAGTCTGTTGTCTCTTTTCTTTTCTGTTCTTCACTACATCCCCTTGTAGATATCCATTTTTTTCCCCCCCAGACATGGCTGAGTTTAGCGGTCTTACATGTGACGACTCTTTTTACCAGTCGATACTGGACACCACACCCAGTATTCTGAATAGTGTCCCAAACACCACCATTGCTAATATAGATGATTGGGATAAGGTAACTATCCTAAAAAAATCCCATTCCCGCACAATAATACATGGTGCTATTATGGCAGAATATCTACGAGGGAACTGTGCACCCCCAGGCCTAATTGTCACCAACGTCCCTCGGCTATTTTTACAAGATAAAGGTTTTCTCAAAGATTGGTCCCTAATAGCCTGGCGCTGCACACGGGATTGGCTTATTTTGATTATCACCACAGCCAAACGTATAGCTGATTCCATCCTGATAGAAATACAGGTGATAGAGGCACAAATTAAAACTACCATCACTAGTACTCTTTTTAAGAAACATCAAGATGATTCGAACAAATCTAACAAAGAGTTCAAGGACACAATCCTAATATCCAAGATTGAGAAATTTAAAAAAGACCTGGCAAAATTTAAACATGAAGTGGTGTACCCCTATACCAGCGACAACTACACGCCTGTAGAATTTAACAAAAAAGGAAAAAGATATGGTTCCACCTATTCAGGTAGCAGTTCAGAAGATAACCTCAGTGACTCTGATTTCCCAGAAACGATCAAACAACAACCTAGAGGCCGAGGTTCGAGACGCCCTAGGAGAGGACATGTAGCACCACATTTCCAACAATGGTGGCCCCCTACTCCGTGGGGTTTTCCTCCACAACAATTTCCACAACCTAGCGCATACCAAATGCAGATGCAGGATTTCACTAACCAGCCTTTTTTAGGGTTAGGCCAAGGCCGAACCAGAGGCAGAAGAAGAAATCGACAAGTACAAGTACATTGGAATTTACCAACTCCGGTCGCCCCACAGGTGAACACTCGCAGCAGATCCAAACAGAACCAACCCCAATCAGGGCAAAACCCGGAGGAGATTTGATAGTGAATCTAAGCCAGAGGATCCTTACTACAGACGAAAAATCAGTACTCAATAAGGGTTTGGGTTTTGTTGTTACATCAAGTGGTGATGACTTTCAAATACAATGCGAACTTGCAAAATTATTTCGCAAAATTCGCCTACATCATTTCTTTAAAGACAAAGACATGATAATCCCCACTACAGACACCACCAATACGGGTCTGAGAATACGTTCTACATTCAATCCTCCAGTACATCAAATTCCACCACAAGTACTTACTTTCGAAAAGAAAGTGCAAGAAGAAATCTTGAATCTGTATACTAATAAAGAAAAGAGTTATAGTAATCTTCCTAGGCGTGAATCAACTGCACTCCGCTCTCTCACCGAAGATAGAGAAATTACTATCAAGCCTGCCGACAAAGGTGGAGCCACAGTCATAATGGACACTCAGAGACACCGAGAAGAATGTCTCAGACAACTTGACAACGACCGATTCTATCATAGCCTGAGAGAAGATCCATCTGGAAGAATTGGTAAAACCATCAGTAGGTTAGTGGAAGAAGGCCTAACTGAAGGTTGGATAACCTCACAGGAAAGTACCTATTTGCAGACAACCCACCCAGTAATGCCCTATTTTTACACATTACCCAAAATTCACAAGACCCAAAGACCTCCCCCTGGAAGACCCATAATATCGGGGATTGGTTCCTTGTTAGAACCTCTATCTACTTTTGTAGATTTTTTCTTAAGACCATTGGTGAGACAGATGCCGACCTACCTCCAGGATACCAAAGATGTACTCCGCCTCCTCCCCACAATAGATTTTGATCCAGAGCAAGATCTCCTAGTTTCTTTTGATGTTGAATCCCTTTATACATCGATTCCACAAGACGAAACATTGGATACCATTGCCTCCATTCTTAATGATGCCAACTTGGATTCCATCACTCCAGTCCATTTCATCATGGCATTAGCACAGCTAGCAATGAAAGAAAATGTCTTCATGTATGAAGATAAGATCTATTTACAAATCTCAGGCACGAGCATGGGAAGCGTTTTTGCGCCGAGTCTGGCGAACCTTTATGTACATAGGTTTGAACAAGAACACATTCTCAATGAGAATAACCCCTTCCATCAGTCTATTAGACTTTGGAAGAGGTACATCGATGATATCCTGGTGGTGTGGAGAGGTAGCTTGGAATCAGTTGAACTTATTCAAGAATGGCTGAACACACGTAACGCCTTTCTGAGGTTCACCCTCGAAGCACATAAGACCAGGATATCTTTTTTGGATCTGTCCATCTTTGTAACACCTAATGGCTTAGCTAGCGAACTTTATCGCAAACCAATGGCTCGCAACTCTGTTAAGATATGACAGCCAGCACCCCAAATCCTTACGAGACAATTTACCATTCGGACAATTTTTACGTCTCAGACGGAATTGCTCGTCTCTTGATCTATATAGACAACATGCCTGTGACCTTTCAAACCAACTATCAGTGAAATTATATCCTAAAAAACTGATAAACGCATGCAAACGTGCTATGAACAACCATAGAGATGCGCTACTTGAACCTAAACCCGAAAAACCACAACTGGAACGCCTAACTTTTGTTCACACTTTTAGTACGCTCACTAATGGAATCCAGAAGAGCATTCGAAAAAATTGGCGTATTTTGAATACATGTAATCAAAAAATCCCTATGCCTCTTTTTGCCCTTACACGAGGTCAGAATCTCCGAGACAAATTGGTCAACACTCGCCTCAGAGAACGAGAATCATCTACACAGGGTACTCTATGGAATTTACCAGCTATCCATGGTCATTATCCATGTGGCACATGGCCAGTTTGCCCGCAAACAAAACATTCCAAAACAATTGAGATAGGTACAACTAGACCTTGGATACAAAAATCTTTTACAAACTGCAACAGTGATAATTTGATCTACTTACTGAGGTGCCCATGCCAATATCAGTATGGAGGTATGACAACCCGTAAAGTGAAAACAAGAATGCAAGAACACAAGAGCACTTTTAGATGCAGAAAGACCAACACAAGGCTCACTCGACATTTTGTTGAAAAAAATCACCAGGCAGATGATTTCACATGGACGGTCTTAGAAAAACCATTTATACCGTCCCATACCACTGACAAGACCAACTTCCTGTTTAACAAAGAACAACGTTGGGTATTTAAGTTGCGTAGTGACCAGCTTGGTTTCAACGATTCGATCCCATGGACTGCTCTACGATAGTCCTTGCTGGATCAGTTATCCCATCGATTGTTCTTTAAACTCAGTGGTGTATTGCGAGATATTCCTACCTGTCTCGATCTTTCAGAATCAGTAGGCCTCAAGAGACTGGTTAGAGATGTGTTTTTATCGATATATATAAAAAAGTTTTTTTATCGATGTATAAAAAAATTTGTGGCGATAAAACTTTTTTTGTCGATAAAGTTTTTTTCACAAGTTTTTTGCATTAGTTGTTTAGCGCATGACAGCTAGCCTCTCTGTAATAACCATGACCCACAGCCGGCCAACTTATGTAGACAACGCCTGTTCGGCGCCGTATAAAAACAAGCTCATTATTCATGATATGTACCCGGGTTGTCTTGAATCATGACTACACTATTATGGTAGCTATTTGCGGACATTTTTGTTAGGCTTAGCACTCGCCCACATAGCCACTATTGCCATCATGGCTGGGAAGTATTTTAACTTGGCAGACACATAAGAACTACCATTTCCTGAAGTGATGAGGTCATTTTGTAGTTCTAATTTAGTGCTCTGATTGGTAACAGATCTAACGTTACGTACACGCATATATACACCATCTGATCGGAGCTTCTGTACCTCCCACAAACACAGGGGAGCCCGAGGCACCAACGGATAGGTGAGCGTTTTTGTGTTTAAAGCGTTTTCGTGTTAAAAGCGTTCTCTTTTATTTCAGCACTTATCTGTCTTTATTACACAAGAGCCAAGTTATGGTTTAAGCGTGTTCCAATACCCTCTATTGGTCTGCTCCCAGGACACAAGAGCTTACTTACTTATTGAACTTATTGATCTAAGTACGCGAGATGCTCGAATCACTTTCTTGTCTCGATTCTTAAACTACACATGGCCGCCTACTGGCATGATAAAGAACCCGCTTTTGACACAATTAGAACTATTGTCACCTGGCTGTGGTTTTTTGCACTGACGGAGACAATGAATGCACATTTTGCTCTATTTCCATGAGAATACTTCTACGCGGTGTATCTCACACAACATAATTCGGATGTGGCTACTCCTCTCTTTTCTATCCAGATAACTGTGGCGATACCTACTAGGGAGATCGCAGAGCTGTCTGTTTGCGTTTCTTTTTCCTCTAATGTCTCTTTTGTGTGTGTTTGTTAAAAAAGAAGAGAACGGACATCACTCACCTTAGAGAGTGACCCCTCTCGAGACTACAACCCCATTTAAACGTTTGGTGTACAAACAATACTAGTATCTTAACACATTGTTGAAGAAATACACAGTATTCTTCGCATGAATATTGATCCACTCTTCTATTTTCCTTTAGAGCGGGGTCTCCCATCCCTGAGTTATTGACCAGGTGAGGTGAGGTCTGTATCTCGAATGGTGCAGGTGAGTGCACTGATTTATTAGCTTAAAAATTTCAGTGCGCCAACAATAATTGGCATTTGCATATAAAGAACCGCCTCAAATGATGCGATGTTTAGACTTTTAAGGAACTTACCAAACTATACTCACTATGCCAAGCAAAAAATACTCTGATTTTTCTATGTATCTATCTGTTCCAGGAGTGAAGATCACCCTGCCGTCTCTGAGATCTCATCACCCAAGGTTGTACATTTGACAATTTTGTTTTAAATCACAATTTCACTGTTTGCAGTAGCTAAATTAGGTATATAGGTCCTGAAGAAAGCCGGACACAGTTCCATCAAGGCTGAAACTAGTTGACCCATTGTGAAGCAACCTATTTGTTCAAAGTTGCTTAAACATTTTTTAACAGGATTGGCATAGAGATGGTGATTAAAGGCTGTTTCTCTCTTCTCCAACTCCTTTTTAAATCTCACTGTTCTGCACTGCACTAACATTATTTCCATCAAGCAAGAGATAATTTACTACCTTTCATGATCACATTGATCAGCAACCTTTTGCTTCGTTCTTTCTGTGACCTGACTTTGTCTTGCTCAGTTGCGATCGTATTGCTACATAATCTCCCTCAAGGCTTTGAGGAATAGTGGTTAAGATTGAAGGATTACCAGATGATGACACTGGCCTCTCTTGGCAGTTGATGGAAATCCTGTCAACGTTGTGCGATCTCTGTTGAATGTTCTATCACAGAAATTGTCCCTTACAGGAGAGTTCTCTTTGGTGCTAGGTGTTTGGTTGTTTTGTTCCTAAAAAGTTGTCTTCTATAAAACCACCAGTTCCTTATTGTATGTATGTTTAACCCCTTGTGTGCCACGCCCTTTCCCCGCCCTGTGCCGGCCGTTACATTAGCGGGTGGGGTTCATGACGAGCTGGACTCGTCATGGGCACAGCGCAACCGCGGCCCATGACGAGTCCAGCTCGTCATGGGCACACAAGGGGTTAAGGTATTAGGGACTGGAACTGTAAATTGGTCGGTAAACGTTCCCTTAGACCCTTTTTCTCCTTTCCGGAGTAGCGTATGATGTTCCTGAGCAGCTGATAGCTGCGGGTCTTTTTACACACTTACATTTGTTTCTGCGCTGTTTTACTGATGAGCATTAACCTAGTGGTAATGTGCCAGTTATGCGCAATTTCATTGTGAACACCAGATGTTTTCCTGTTGTCTCGTGAGTCTGTTGTCTCTTTTCTTTTCTGTTTTTCACTACATCCCCTTGTAGATATCTATTTGGTGCTAGGTGTTTGGTTGTTTTGTTCCTTAAAAGTTGTCTTCTATAAGACCACCAGTTCCTTATTGTATGTAGGAAACTTCCAATAACCCCCGCACTGCACCTGTTCCAAGCGACAATACATAACAAAAACCCAACAAAAAGCCGGCAAACAAAAAAGGTGAAAGAAAAATCCTGCACCCTGAAAAAACAGAAAATTAGGGTGGGGGGGAGGGCAACAACTATTGTACGCCAAATGCTCCCAGCCATCAGGTCACCAAACCTAAAATGGTGGCTGGGAGCAGGAGCCCAAAGAATTTATAAATGGGCTCAGTTTGGGCTACAAGCAAACATAGCCCAAAACAAAATGGAGGGCATGGAGCCTGCCTGCCCCTCCCAAACTGCCCGGGGACGGGGGAGACCTCCCTGTGGTTGGCTACCCCCTTGGGAGGAGGGGTGGGGGATGGGTAGTAGACCACAAATCAAAGGATTGTGTGTAAAAGGCCGCTTTATTGAAGCGGGTGCACAAAACATGAAACATCCCTGGCAACTGCCTTACAAAACTAAAAACCTCACTAATACAACCAAAAACCTGACCCCGCCCCACCCCTAAGATTTCCTTATACCCGCCCCCACCCAGACATTACAATATTACAAGACAATAGAAAGCATTGCATTAAACTATAACCCCTTTAATTCTACACTTCACTTAACCAACCTCCCCTGCCTGCCTCTTTACACCTGTAAATCACCCAACATGTCTAACCGAACTTAAAAATAATGTGCCTACCCTTTCCCTGTCGAAAACCCAACTTCAACAATGACCAAAAAAAACCCTGCCAACCCTGGCAAACTTTCAATAACCCCCGCCACCCAGAAAGTGGGGAGAAAACCTACCCCCACTTTTCTGCCCCCCAAATTGACAACCGACCTACTCTTCATGCGGAATGCTTCTGGACGTTCAAACACCTAGACAAAAAATCCCTGATTTCCAATCAATAACGGTCCATGCCTAGCCTGGATAAATGCACACCGTCCTCTCTTAAAAAAATAAAATAAAAAAAAAACAATCCACTGAATCAAAACGGATGTCCTTGTGACTTACTCTCCCAAAGCCCACGCATCTACAAAACCTGGACATTCCTGTATTTACCTTCCGCCGAGCCTGGTCAATAGCACTAGGGTTCAAAGCGCCCTTCCACACCCTACGAGGCACAAACTCTGTCCACAACACATGGCATTCTGACCACTGCTCTTTCAGTAGTGACGAATGATTTTTTATTGCCCGCAAGACCACTCCTTTGTCCCTGCACAAGTCGTTTTCACCTAAGTGAATCAACAAAACATCCAGACACTGGCCCCTTACCTTCCACCTGTTCAAACAAGGTATTCATTCCTTCCAAAGCATGCCTCCTTTCCCCTTCCATACAATTTCAAACATACGGTCATTAAAACCCAAATGTGCACCAAAATAATTCTGGCACGCCTGGACATGAGCCCATTTGACAAAGGAGTGCCCCAATATCCAGATGGTAAATTCTTCCGCTTGGGGGCCGGCCACCGAACCTTAAATGAGGAAAATAGAATGAGATTCACAAACGGGGGGGATGATGCATGCGCCTCCCCCGCATCCCATCTAACATAGCGCCGAAAACGTTTTGCTAACCAGCGCCCCAGCCGCATGATGTCGTCCCGGGTCCAACCCCTGTTGCTTGCTTCAGTTGCCGCCCCAATCCGAAAAGAATGAGTCCCGTAACTAGCCCCATTAAAACCAATGCTGTGGAAGGCCTTCCTCAAAACCATGCGTAACTGATATTCCTTCACCCTCTGCCCATTTTCGTGTTTAAACACTGCCTCCTCCCGGGAACCTCCTGACAAAGATCGCCATCGTCGAGCCCATTGCAGCGGGCACGCCGCCAGTGGCATTGCCGCTTCTAACTTGACCCTTCTTCCTCGCCGCCTCTGGTCTGTTTTAGATCTGGCCATCCAAATTTGTATACCCAACTCCAATAAAGTCACATCCTGCCACAGAACCCCCCCCCTTCCTTTTTGCCCAGAAGTTCCGAGACTCGAAACGCCCCAAAAAACATCCACACCATAAGTGTAGAGAACAAACCGGTCTCAAACCCATCTCTGCAGACCGCCGGTAAAGCCTAAAGTAACCGGGCTAACGTCTGCCAGGACAGAGGACTCTGCACCATCCGCTCCCCAATTCTCTCCCTGGCCCACCTCTCAAGAATCCTCCTCCCCAATTCACCGGCCGAGGGGGGGGGGGAATTTGGGGGGGTTAACCCCACTGAAGTTTTCCCATGAAGGCAATGCCCGCCAACTTCCCGGCGATGGTAACCCTAGAAAGACCCCCTATCAATGAGGTCTAGAATAAACTGAATTACATTTTTAGACCTCCGCGCGCCGCCAAGCACCAGATGTAAGAAATCCTTCAAAGCCAGTTTATATGCTGACCGCATGGCTGCCGAGAAGGAGCCTACCACTTGTAGCATCCTACGTACCACAGATGAGCGGGCATCGGTGTCCTGTCCGCCTCCTTGGCCAGTCCACGGAATCTTCCCCCACTGTGAACGAGACAAAGCATCGGCTATAATATTGTCCACAGAAGGTACGTGTAATGCCCTGAAAGCAATGTCGTGCCTGAGGCACCCCAACACAAAAATTCGCAACAACTTCAGGTTTTGTTAATCCCTCGCTGACTGTCTATTCACAATCTCGACCACTGCCATGTTGTCAACTCGAAACAAAACTTTGTGTGCCAGCGCCTCTCCCCAAAGTGTTAATGCCACCACTAATGGGAAGAGCTCCAAAAAGGCTATGCTCCTTCCCCCATCTTTCCACTGTTGCGGCCACTGCTCAGCACACCATCTACCCTGCCAAAACAGGCCAAAGCCTTCGCTGCCTGCCGCATCAGAAAAAATGTGGACGTCCCAATTGACGTCATCCTCCCTTGCCAATGGCACTCCGTTAAAAGATTGCAGAAAAACAGTCCACATTCGTAAATCCTCCTTCACAAATGCTGAAAGGCGTACATGGTGGTGAGGTAGATGATGTCCTGCCAGTGCCCGCCACATCCTCCTACAAAAGGTCCTCCCAGCCCTGACCACCCTGCACGCAAAATTGAGATGACCCAGGGGCACCTGTATGTCCTTCACCGTCACTTTCTGTTTTGACAGCATGCTCTCCAATAGTTCCAACATTTTCACCTTTTTGTCTGCTGGCAAGCGAGCCCACATAGCCACAGTCAATTTCTATACTCAAGAAAAACCGAGCTGTACTGGGTCCCATTGTCTTTTCCGGTGCCAACGGCACCCCAAGTTTATCCATGAGCTCATGGAAAGTGTCCAGTGCTGCCTGGCATTTCCTGGAGCCCGGTGAATCAACAAAGAAAAAATCGTCCAAGTAGTGGCACCAAATTGTGACCCGTGCGCTGCATGAATAACCACTGCAAAAAAGTGCTAAAAACATTCAAACAATGCGCACGACATAGAGCAACCCATCGGTAAAGCTTTGTCCACGTACCATTTCCTTTCTAAATGGATACCCAGAAGATCCCAATCATCCGGATGGACTGGAAGCAACCGAAATGCCAACTTTGTCATAATTTGCCATTGCTGCAGTTGGGCTCGCGGTCACTACCAGTGACATGGCCATGTCAACTGAAGAGTATGAAACCGAGGCCGCCTCCTCATCAATAAAATCATTGACCGAAGCCCCTTCCGGCAATGACAGATGTTGAATTAATCTGTATTGTTCCTCTTCTTTTTTGGGCACAACCCAGATTGACGAGACAATTAAGTTCTCTGTGACCAATCATCAAAAGGGCCTGCCATCGTCCCTTCAAGCACCCCCTTGTTCAATTTGTCTTGCACCACTTGTCTGTGTTCTGCCACTGATTTTAGATCATCCGCCCACTGCCTGTGTCATGGTCCCAGGTAACCCAAACAAAACCCCCATCGGAACCCCTCCCATAGAACCTGCTTCACCCTCAAATCCTTATACCCCCGCAGGCCCTCTTCCAACTTCTCTAACTTAACTGGCATATGAGCCTTTGGACCCAGGACCCTGTGGCCCCATGCCCTCTCTGCTGTTCTGGAATTGCTGTGATTGTCCTGCCACGCTAGTGCCTGACTGCTGCCACTGCTGGACTCCCTGAGACCGTCCGCCCCAGCAGTTAACCAAGGCATGGCGGCCGCCACATTTAGAACACTCATGTCGGAACCTGCAATACTCTCACGTACACAGGAAGTTTTTAAAGTCGTAGCATGCGCCTCCTGCCCCAGACTGCGTTGTGGCCATGCCCCCCAACCCTCCCCGGGTGGGCTTCCCCTGAAAGGCCCGGTACGCTATAGGCAAGCCACTAGCCGTAAATATTGTTTTACCCCATTTCGCTGCCCCCATAATATGTTGCCACCGATCCGTGTCCAGTTCTTTCCCCCCCCCCCCTTCCCCCCCATGCCATTCGGGCCCGAAACTCCTCATCAGTGTGCCACGCGTATCCACCCCCGTACATCCATGTACTTGGAGCTACGCAGCGCTCTGTAAACGTTTTCACAGTAAACGCTGGTGTAAATCAAAAATGCCGTCGTCCAATTCTCTATGGTCAATGGCACCTTAGGCCTCCTGGCCAGCTCGAATTCCTCTTCTTTAGAGCCCTCCTTTGACCTTACCTTCCTGTGTAAAAGCTTTAACATTTCAACATATTCCCTTTTCAAAGGCGCTCTGTGGTTGCCAACATTAAAGGAGCCCCCAGGGGTTTTGTCACTCCCATATAAGGGAGTTTTTTAAATTTTCAATTCCTTACTCTCCAGGGCCTCTTTTGCCATCCCCCGCAACTGTGTCTGTGCTAGTCCCGCTTTCAACCTTGATACCACTTGTGAATTCCCCCTCCCCCATACCGGGTTCCTACCCCAATATCCACCACGTATTTACGTTTCTGTAAGCGCCCTTCGACTAACCCCTCCTCCCCTGTCCCCACAAACCATTATAGGCCTGTCCTGCGCTCTAACAGCCTTACCTGGCTCTAAGGAGGGTGCCCATACAGTTGCAGTCCGCCTTGCCACTGGCTCTCTTCCTTCTGCAACCCACAGAGCCCTCACTGGGTGACTGTGCTCTCTTCATGGTTTCAGCGCTGGTGCCTGTAAAACACTAGGTAACACGTGAGATTGCCCCCCCCACCCACATCTTCCAGCAATTCCCCTTCAAGACTCCTCATCGTTATCCAAAACTATCGGCTCCTCCACCTGGAGCCAGTCGTGAGACCACTCTTCCCTGCGGGCCCTACTGGACCCAGCATGCACTCCTTGCGGGGGAGCCGACTGTACACGCCGGTACCCCCCTGAGCATTCTGCCCTCTCCAAGACGTTCCTCGACGGTGCGGCGGTCCACTGTGACCTGCCTTTTGTTGTGGCCAGCGAGGTCGTTCTGGGCCTTCGTGTGCTGCCTGTACCGGGTGCGCTGCACGAGGCTCCACCCTCCCTTTGCCTCTGAGCCTGTGGGCCGCTCCCAGCCCTGCCGAGTCAGCTGAGCTGCAACGCTCCTTGCCCTGTAACAAAAACGTTTGAACTGATGTGCTGGGTCCCTCACCTCTGTCCTCTGCACCCCTACCCTGCATTACCTGTGAAGACGCCCCGGCCAGACAGATCTGACTAACCTGCCCTGACCCCTCTACCCGCCCCCTTCCCCGCTCCACTCCAGCATGGCAGACACCATTGCCAAAGCGGGGCCCCACTCCCCCACCTGCCCCCCTACCCCGAGCCCTCCCCCAGCTCCACTCCTGTGAATTCCCCCCCCCAGTCTGTTCCCAGGCCGGCTGCCCTCTGCCAAAGAGCCCCCCCCGTGCCAAATACGCATCTAATTGACCCACCCTGTGAAGACCCATCATCTCCTCCGACCAAGCTGAAAAAATGTCCAAACCCTCCCAGGTCTGGCACGCCCCCCCCCCAAAGCCGGATCTAGCTCGCCCTGCATATCATCCTCAGACTCTGGCCTGCTGCCCCGGCCCCTTCCACGTCATCCCAGTCCATCCCCCAACCCCCGAGCCCCCTGCCCCAGACCACCTGACCGGAGGAGCAGCGCTGGAGGGCGCCTCAGAGTCCCCCGAGATAATAGGCACCCCCGGGGTACGTTCCCTCCCTCCTAATTGGGCCCACTCACAGTCTGCCTTCGAACCTCCTCCAAAGAACCAGTTTCCACCAGCCCAGAGAGCTGCCAAACCTGCCGTGATGGCCCTGCTGATATATCCACAAAATGTCCCAAATCTGCACCAGCTCCTGAAACGAGCTCCCTCCCCCCCCCCTCCCCGAGGGCCCTCGGCCGTTGCCATAAACCTTTCAACCCCAAACGTTTGGGCACACGCGTCCGCCTCCGAAGACCCAAAAACCCGCCCCCTGCCCTCCTCCAAGCTGCTCCACCCTCCATTCCCAAACAAGCCATCTGCGGGAGTTAACACTGGCCGCCCGCCTCAACACTCTGGGACCCAGGCCCTGCAGTCACGCAGGCCTTCTGCTTCTTGCCGGCTCAGCCGCCCCGGACCGGCCACTCTTCTTACAAACGGCAGGTGCCGAGCACGCGCTTTCGGTGAGTCCCGAGGCCGAAAACGGCTCCCAGGGCTCTTCAGAGATCGCCACCCTCCTCCCAATGGACTTTACGTCCGTGCGCTGGGGTCCTGGCAGACCAACTCGCGGCCTGTGCACCGCACTCGACCCGGGGGCTGCCCTTTTGCCACGCGGGTGGCCCCTCTCACTCACCGGGGACATCTCACGTTTGGGTGACGTACAGGCAGCCACAGCCGCCACTATCCACACGGAGCCCGGGCGCCCCACCTCACCCATGACGAGGTTCATCCTGCCAGCCTCACTGAGCAGCCTCAGAGCTTCAAGCCCGCGGTGGTCCTCCATCGTTCCGGTAAGCCCAAAAGTAACAAACCTACACTGACAGCCTATATAATAGCTCCTGACCACAAACCCAGGCTACCTCAAAAACTATTCAATGTCAAACGCCACCAGGTCACCAAACCTAAAATGGTGGCTGGGAGCAGGGGCCCAAATATATAATTGGGCTCTGTTTGGGCTACAAACAGCCCAAAACAAAATGGAGGGCATGAAGCCTGCCCCTCCCAAACTACCCGGGGGGGGGGGGGGGGAGAGACCTCCCTCTGGTCGGCTACCCCCCCAAAGCCCCCTTCCAGTGTTTGCCTCCCTGATCTCGGTTCAAGTGAGCTATTAGAAGGCAAACCACCACAAGTGAAGAAGCACTTTCTAAGGAACCCAGTACCTAGTTTTAGATGTTAGAGTGGGCAAAGCTTTCTTCAGGACAGACGGGCCGCTCTTTGCCCAGGAGCTCCAGCACTGCAGGAAGATAATACGCGCTTTAGGTGCTGGGGCTAAATACGCCCACCTCCCCGAAGTACAGACTCCTGGACCCTGGAGTCCTTACCACATCAGCAGGCAATTGATCTGTCTTTTGGAAGACAGAGATTCTCCAAACAGAAGATTCATCGAAGAGGTAAGGGTACAGCCATGCACCTAATTGTTGTCTGAACTTTTAAAGACCAAAGAAAACAGAGAAAGAAGTGTAGCGCGCTGGAACAGGTGCGTTTGCGGCCTTTGCAGCGTGCAGCAGAGACACACGTGGCACAGCTTATAACTTTCGGCCAAAGGTCACGTGCGACCAGGGGCCCATTTATTTACACCCTTGGACAGAGCCCGGTCACGAGGGATGGTCGGGGATACATTGTATTGTATGGGCCGGGTGGCCCTCTACATCCCGCCTTTCTTTTAGATGCAAAATCAACGTGGGAAGAAGTGAAAGAAGAATAAGAGGATAGGAACATATTTACAGAAGTAAATCGCACATCCAAATGTTTGAGGGGTGCCGTCCTTCACACGTAGCGGGCGGTCGCACTGTATGGTCAGCACAGTCCTTCAGCCTTTTGCTGGGGGCCGGGTTGGGTCGGAGCAGGTATCGCTGGCTTCGTGAGGGCCCTACACTTGGGTCCCCGGTGATGTTCTCTGTGGACCTCACTGACGCCGGGTGAGTGGTTGGTCTTTGGGACTCTCCCTTGAGGCACTGGCTCAATCAGGCACAGCGTTGGGCACGCGGCCCTCCTTAATGGCAGCCGTGGTTTCCTCGGACATGCTGGCTGGTTCGTATTCGTACTCCTGAGAGGAGTGGTCGATAGGTGGGGCACCTGGAGCTTCCTTGAACCAAGACACATTTCTCACCACTGTGTGGTGACCTCATTGCGCCGTGATCATGGTGCCATCCACACGAGTGACCGTCCACACCTTCGGTTCATAGAGCATGTGAAACTTCCACTCTGGGTGACGATCCTTGAGTACCACTTTGGTCCCTATAGACAGCTGGGGCTTTGGCCCCTGGCTGGCGGTCGCCTTCTCATTGGTCCTTTTCCTCTTCTGCTGCGTCCTCTCGGTGTCTCAGGGTCCATTGGGATCAGATCGCGTGGGGAGCGCTTTAACAGGAGCGAAGCTGGGGCACATCCGGTCGTGGAATGTGGCATTTGCCGGTATGCGAGCAGAAATTGATGCAGACTTGCCTTGTGATCCTGGTGCTGGTCCAAACTGATTCTGAGGGTCCTCATGAACCGCTCAACCTCGCCGTTTGCTTGGGTCCACTGCGGGGTGATGCAGCGGTGATGGATGGCTCTTCTCATCAGGAAACCATGGAACTCCTGTCTTTGGAAGGGTGGTCCGTTGTCTGATTTTAATTTCATCAGGCAGCCCGAACATGGCGAAGATCTTTTCCAGTGCAGGTTGCACATGGTTGAATGCCGTGGACGGCACTAGCTCCACCACCGGGAATTTCAAGAAAGAGACCATCACAACCATGGAGTGCCGCCCATCGGGAAAGCTCCCAAAGTCAACACTCGTCTTTGTCCAGGGCATGCAGCATGGTTCCTCAGTGAGGACCAGTGCTGGAGCGGGGTCGCCCCCGGTGATGATGCACGGATGGCAGTGCCGTACCTTCGCATCTACCTTGTCGTCCATGCTGGGGAACCACACCTTCGCCCTCAGTCGGGCCTTTGTCTTCCTTGATTACAGCTACAGGGCAGGTACTGTCTTCCACCATGTTTATGAAAGCCTAGGTGTCAAGGCCACGAGATTCTTCTTTCTGATGTCTTGCACAGGAACAGAGATGCTGATTCCCAACTCCCCTTCAAGGATATTTCTGAGGGCCAGTTAAATATCTAGACCCTCAAATCTACCCCCGGGGGGGGGAAAGGGGAGTGGATAAAATAATAAACAAGAAGAGACTGGTCCTGAAACGGTCTTCTCTCTTACGTCTGCTTCTTGGTTCTATCCGCAGACTGCTTGTCAACTGAGAGAATCTAGAAATCAAGCATCAAGTTATACATTTATCCTACATGTACTGTGTCCCAATTTTATTCCGCTCCTATGATCTTAACCTACCCTTCGTTTCTGGCACTGTGCCTCTCCTCTATATTTCTTTTCTTTCTCTTTGAAAATAACACTCTGGAATTCACCTGTCAACAAGATATCACTGAATGTAAGTATTTCCTTTATTTACCCTTACGCTCTCCTATTCTCTTAATTAGCATATCTACTTACTTGAGTGTGTGTACTTATTTTCTGTAGATACTCTTCATAAATTGTTACTGAATTCCTTGCTAGTTTGAGTCTAAGACCTTTCTAGCTGCACCGTATTTCCCTCTCAGAAATGTTTTAACGTTCTTCCATTTTCTTGCAGGAATTTTGACGTATTTCTTATCTTTCTGTACGTTCTATCCAAGTCTATATTATTTACAATATTCACATATGTCTTGACATCTTCTATCAATTCTATAGATCACTTAGCTTATAACTTCTTTTCTGCCCAGGATATTCTTCGACGAGTTTCTTACACCAGCCTTGGTTTATCACTTGGGAAGAGGCGCCACCAACTGTCGCTTCAGCAAACTTCTCCTTGTTGGCAATATACTCGGTTTGAACTCTAACTGTTTTCTTTCCTAACTACTTCCGACGGAGGTAGCGAACGAAAACCGGACGAAAGCCCGACGAGATATTCTCTACACTAATTCCGTAGAGAGATAGATTAACCCTGCGTACTTCGTGAATTCTCTGGTGAAGTGCGTGTTTGTTCCAGCGCGCGCGCCTCAAACTGCCTCTGTGCACCTGTGGGGAAGAAATAAACTAGACCGCCGCGATGATTAGAAGGCGGCGGCCATCTTTAGACTCCTTTTCCGATTCAACCTGGTCCAGCCATTGCCTCTGGCCCGTACTCTTTCTACTGGTCCATGACCTCCGCCCAACACTGTGCCCGCTACTGTTAAGCCATCCTTTGGAGTCCTGACACTAGGTGCCAGTGTCCTCTTCTGTGGTGGCTCACCCATCCCGGCCGTGGGGTGCCGGGAGAGAAAGTTGGCAGGGTTGTCGGCCCCGGGTCTGTATATCAGCTGAAAAGAGGATGCTTGCAGCTGGATTGCGCATCTCTCGATCCTTGGGGGCGCTAGCAGTGTCGACCCGCTGAAAAGCGGTAGTAAGGGTTTGTGGTCTGTTACCACCTGGAAGAGATGCCCGCACAGGTACACGTGGAAGTGCTGGCATGCCCACCTGATGGCTAGGGCCTCCCGCTCTATTTGAGCGTACCTGGTCTCTGTTTGGGCTAGCGCCTGGCTGGCGTACGCCACGGGGACACAGACTCCTGTGGTGTCTTCTTGTACAAGGACCGCCCCTAGTTCGATTGGGCTGGTGTCAACCACGAGCTCAGTCTTCCGTTTGGGGTGGAAATATGCCATGGTCGTCTGATCCAGAAAGGCTTTCTTGATGTTTTGAAATGTCGTTTCCTCTCTTGTCGTCCATTCCCAGGGCGTGCCGGTCTTCGTTAGCTGCTGGAGGGGTTCCACCACGGTGGTGAGATTCGGGATGAATCTCTTGCAGTGTTGCCATCCTGAGGAAGCTCCTTATCTCTGTGGGATTCTGTGGGTCGGGGGCGCTCCTGATTGCTTGGGCTTTTCGCGGGTCAACGTGGAGTCCGTCTCGCGAAAAGACTTATCAAAAGAAATCTATTGACCTTTGGTAGAAGGTGCACTTGTTCTTATGGAGTGTGAGTCAAGTCGGCCAGCCTCTGCAGGGTCGTCCTGAGCCGGATATGGTGTTCTTTGAGGATTTGTGAATAAATCAAGATGTCATCCCTTAGGTTGATTACACCTATCAGGCCTGAGAGGGCTTCTTTGATGGCGTTTTGAAACACCTCTGCGGCAGATGACACGCCGAAGCTGAGCAGGGTATATTTCCTGAGGCCGATGTGTGGAGAACATGGTGATGTAGTGGCATTGTGGTGCCAACTCCAACTGGCGGTATCCGGAGTTCAGATCGAATTTGGAGAATCACTGTGCCCTGTTCAGGTCTGTCACAATGTTGTCCATGGTCGGGGTTACGTGTCTCTCTCTCTCTCTCTCCGGATGGCCCGATTCGGAAGCCTCATGTCGACAGTCGAATGGCACCAGGTTGTTTCGGCTTCGGCGCTACCACCAACGGGGACACCCACGGCGTGGGTCCAGACACCTTTTCTATGACCCCCAGGTCCTTGAGGTCTTGAAGCTCTTGCTCCTCTGCAGGGTGCAGATGAAAGGGGATGCACCTGTGCCTCAGTGCCCTCGGATGGACTACCTTCACTTGGCGTCCTCGCAGCTTGTCTAGCCCTTGGAAGAGCTGGGGGAATTCACTCAGCATGTCTTCAGCGTGGTTCTCATGAACTTGCTTGGCAACACCAACTCCAGGTCTGTAGCCGTGTGACATCCCAGTAGCGTCCCTTTCTTCCCTTCGGTCACGTGGAACTGTGTCGTCATGGAATACTCTGCGCTGCATTCTTCGACCTTCATCATCCCCCGGAGCGGTATGGGTTCCGTGCCTCCATATGTGTAGATCTTGGCTGCGCTCGATGTCAGGTGCGGTTTGGGCTACAGCCACTTGTACTGGTTAGAGTCCATCACATTAACTCATGCACCCGTGTCTATCAGGGCTTGAACCGATGTTTCATTTACCGTGATGGTGCACATCGGGGGTGGACGTCTCCTCTGTCCTGGCCTTCCTGCAAACGATATGACGAATGAGTCATCATAGTCTTCGTAGTAGGCTGTCACGCCTTGTCCTAGGGGTGCTCCTGGGTTGCTGTGTTCTTCCAATGTGAGGTTCCTTAGGGTTGTCTAGCGCTCTCTGGACGCACCTCAGCCTGTACGCCCTGCTCTCCTCCAGCAGACCCTGGCATGGTCATTGGCCTTGCCACACTTCGAACAGGTTTGCCCTCTCGCCGGACACCTGTCTTGCTCCTTGTGGTCGTACCCACACTGCCCACACTTGCCGATTTCAGGTACCTTGCCTCTGGCCTGGGCCGGGTTGCCTCTGCATGACCTCTACCGTCTCTTCCTTCACCTGGACTACCTTCTGCGTCGTCGCGGCCGGCATGTTCCTCACTCGGACAGCCTCCATCTCATTGTCCTGCTTGTCTGACAGCTCGTGTGAGCAGGCAAGGACCAGGATTTCGTCCAGGGATATCCCTGGTTGTCGGAGCACCTGGCGCCGCAGCGCGACAGACTTGCATCCCTGGATGATTTGCGCCCTGATCTCTTCATTTTGGTCGATGCTTGTGCATGAACGTGCCAACTTCCGGTGCCGTAAGTAGAACATGTCCACACTGTCTGCCTCTGTTTGCCCGAGCTTGGCGTAGCTTGATATGCTCATAGTCCGGGTTCATCTGTGGGTCAAAGTACCTATCGAGGGGCGCGATGGCGGCATCGTACTCGTGGGCTGCTCCGGTGTCGGGCAGAGTTTTGAACAGCTTGTAGAGCTTGTCTCCTCCGAAGTGCATCAGCAGGGAGTGCTTCACCGTTTCATCCGTTTCTCGGGTCCCTGTGAAATGATTGTTGACCCACCCAGAGCTTCAATCTGGTCGCCGCTGTGGCAGGGTCCGTGAGCTGGCTGAACAGGGGGATGGGCGTCACAGAGGCATGTGAATGTGGCACAGTTGGCGCTGGGACCTGTGGCGGCAGTGGATCTCCCATGGTGTGTGGGGATTGGTCTTCTCCTTGGAAGCCTGCGCTGGCGTTCTTGGAGCGTATGGTGACTCGCCGCTCTACCTCCCTTGTGCCCGGAGTGTCCCTTGGGGGCCTGTCGTGCCTTTCCCTCTCCAGCACCAGTCCTGGGCTGGGGATTGTCTTTTGCTGGTCAACCCTTTTGCTTCCTTGCTGTCTATTTTATTTTCCTTTCCACTGTGTGCAAGGAAAAGCCTCTCCTTTACCATTACTTTTCGTTTTCTTTCTTTTTTTCTTAACTTAACTTTCTTTAACGCTGTCCGGCAGACTTCTCACCAGCTCCTGGGGCTCCGCCACCCCTCCTGGGTGATCGCCTGTCGTTTTTTGGGCCAGTGTGCAGGCCTTCAGGCTCCCCTCCCACCCCCCCCCCCCCGCACTGGAACGCACATGCAGGCAGGCCGTCGAGCAGGCAGTATCGCCTTGTCGAGCTCTTACACAGCTCTCAGGCCGCCGGGGGCACCAGCAGGCAAACGCGTGACGTGCACCGCCCTTCTTATTGCGGTCATGAGGGTGACAGGCAGCCGGAGACATCCCAGGCAGGATTGGATGACATGGAGCCAGCGTGGTGAAACGCAGCTCACCGGTGCAGCGCTTGTCGGTGGGGGAGACGCGAGGGTCCTTTCCCCCCTCGTTGCCAGTGTAGCACGCTGGGACAGGTGCGTGTGTGGCCTTTACAGCACGCAGCAGAAACACATGCGTGGTACAGGGTATAACTTTTGGCCTATGGTCACGTTCGACCAGGGGCCCATTTACTTATACCCTCGGACCGAGCCCGGTCACGAGAGATGGCGGGTGATGCATTGTATTGTATGGGCCGGGTGGCCCTCTACAAGAAGTGTGTTGCATGAAAACACAATAATGGATAACGGAAAAATCTACAATAAAGGGATACAATTAGAATTGCGTGCTTAAAAGAAAAAAGATACAACTAACCTTGTGAGTTGACCAGAGCTTGTGTAAACAAAGGATTTTTGGTCAAGAGAAAGAACAATTATAAACAAAAGTAAGAAGACAACATTGAACTGTAGAAAAACATGTTTACAACAAACTATATTGAAAAGCAAAGAAACCGAACTCTCAAGTAAACACATGAATACGAAAATACTTGAGACCAAACTGTATTTACATAATTATGGGGAATGTTAATGCAATATTGTTTATTTTCATATATAACAGAATGTGGTTTTGAAGAAAAAGGTAGCACGTTTGCACAGAGGGTTCTATAGTGGTCATGTGAAAAGGTAAACACTTGCAAAAACTAATAGAACTCATGCTAGTAAGGACAGAAGATATCAATTTTCAATTTCATAAGTCTTTATTATCGATAATTTCATCAAAAAAGACATTTTACAAAATAAAAATGCAACCAAACAAGTATTAAAACTGTTACTACAATTCACAATAAAATCACAGGAAACCATAGTTCATTAATTTTGGTGCCTCCTAATTCTGATGAGCCAGGCCCAAGCTAAGAATTTAGCGACTGCAATTACGATAAGTTCACTAGTATCAAAACGCAAAATATCCAGTGCTTCTAGGCTTTGTCTCGTTCCCAGCGTTCGACATAGGGGTTTAAGCCATTTAGCCCGTGGGGCAGCGTAAGCGGGGCAGACAAAGAAAACATGACCCACTGAATCAACACAGTCCATACACCAGTTACAGGAATCGCATGATGCACCCTTCCATTTTTTTGTAAAAAGATTAGTTGGTAATGTACCAACTCTAAACTGGTGATAAAGTTTCCTGTCTTTGGGTCTGGTGATGGTATCCCAATAAGGTTCAAGGAGTGGGGTTTTCTTTTGAACAAGAAATCTGCCTGTCAAAGAGTCGGCTGCAACTGAGGATAATTGTTTTTGTAGGACCATTGACCAGTACAGGCTTTTAAAATCTTTTTTAGAGGGGAAGGAGTTGTTACCTGGGTCTGACCACAAAATTCCCAAACCCATGGAGTCTAGTAGTTGCCTAACCTGTCGGAACCAGGGAATATTACCTGCTCCCATGATGGAACGGACGTCAAGAAAGGCTTTAACATAGGGGCCTAGTTCAGGTACTGTCCATAGTCGCCTCCATTAGGCCAAAGGTTTGTACCTAGCAATGTCATCGAAAGAGTGGCAACCAAGATCCAGTAACAACGGTTTCAATGGGGTAGAACTGGGCAGGCCCGTAAGCATTCGGAAAAATTTATGTTGTGCCTTGACCAGAGCGGAAAGATTGGCAAAGCCCCAGAGTTCAGCTCCATAAAGGATCGCTGAGTTTATCCTTACATTGAATATTTTAATGGGGGGGCCAATTATTTTCGATTGGGATAATTTCTGATCTTTAACAAGGCAACCCGAAAGCTGAGAAAATTTAAGGTTAAGCACATCAATTTGCGGCCTCCAATCCAGTTTATTTTCAAATACTACCCCCAAATAGGTCATAACATTAGTTCTTTCAAGCAAATCATTATTCATGTATATATGACCCTTCACACCTTTCCCTTTGTTAAACACCATGTACTTGGTCTTAGATACATTCACTGACAAATCAAAATCATTGCAAAAATTAGAAAAGACATTCAAAGCTGACTGTAGCCCTGAGAGGGTCTGGGAAAGAAGAAGGGTATCGTCAGCAAACATAAGGAGTGGTATTTTGGTACCACCCAACGTAGGGGCATCCGTAGGGGTGGAAGAGAAGTACTGAACCACTCTGTTAATAAACAGTAAAAATAGTGTGGGCGCAAGTACGCACCCCTGTCTGACGCCCCTGGTTACCCTAAATCTTTTTGTAACCTGACCCTGTTTCCCCCAACGAACTTGGGCAAAGTTGTTGTCGTATAACTTAATGATAATGTTCAAGAGATCTCCCGGAATGCCAAGCTCCACCAAGGCGTCCCATAGCTTGGACCTATTGACCAAGTCAAATGCTGATCGAAGATCTACAAAGGCAGCATATATGGAACCACCACACAGATAAACTGTTTTCCAGACAATTAGTTGGAATTTGAATGCCTGGTCGATGGTACTGGTGCAGGGTCTAAAACCGGCCTGTAAGGGAGAGATGATATCCTCCTGATCAATCCAAATCTGGATTCTTGCCAGTGTCATTCTAGCAATGATCTTCTGAACAGAATCAATAAGACTAATAGGGCGATAGTTCCCCGGACAGGAACGATCACCCTTCTTAAAAATCGGGAGAATCTCTGCGCCCCTCCAGGAGTCAGGGATAGCTGCCCCTCTAATTAAAGCATTGGCAAGATGTGCAATATAAGGTACCCATATATCAAAATCAGATTTAAAAAGATCAGCAGGGACACAATCCATTCCGGGTGCTTTGCCGCTGGGCACCTTTCTCGGCGCCGCCGCGACCTCATCACAGTCAAAATTGAGAATAGGGGAAATGGACAGGTCCCTGCTTTCTATGGGAACAAACCCCTCAACCCGATTTCCGTCCGAGAACTGGGATTCGAAATGCGAAACCCAGGTATCTGGGGGAACATGGTTGGTTGGGACCTGGGTACTGGGTGAGTTACCCCACTTAACAATATGCCAAAACAGGGTTAAATTCCTTTTTTTGCTAGCAGCCAGGAGATCATTCCAATGGTTGTTATCCCATTCTCGTTTGGCCGTTATTTTAGCCTTACTATAGTCTTTTCTAGATTGTCTAATAACAGCCGGGTTTTTAGTAGCAATAGCAAGTTTCAATTTGCTATAAGAAGCTCGGCACGCTTTGTTATACCAAGATTTCGAGATTAACATAGTAGATTTCTTGGCCTTACTTGGCTTGGAGAAGATGGACTTAAGATCAGAAAATAAATGATCATGTATTTGGGTGGCCCCTGTAATTATATCTTCTGTGCTCTGTAGGAGCTGTAAATCCACCAGAGCACAGGAAGCCTTCTGATTAATCTCTGATAATAATGCGCTATCGATAGCTACCTTATCCCAACGAACTCGCCGTTGGTTGTTAGTTAATAATGTTTCGGCGGTCGCTATTTCTGTGGGTTTATTTCTATGTGCTGGACAGAGTAATAAGTTCAAAACCAGAGGATTATGATCGCTCTCAGGGCGGTCGAGGACCACCATATCACATAGTATGGACCAATACTCCACTTTGATTAAGGCGTAGTCGATTCGACTTTTACAGCGTCGACCATCGGAGAAAGTTGCCCTTCCCTCTTTATCCGAGGGAGTTCGTCCATTGGCAGCTCTGTAGCCCTGCTCCATACATAGACTCATCCACTGGGTAGCGGATTCAGTCCACCTCTTGATGGGAGGAAGTTCAAGAGGTGGAATGTTGAAAATTACGTCCACATCCCCTGTGAGTGACTCAGGGGCAATGGGTAGAGGCTCAAAACAACAGTTTAGGTCTCCCACTATTAAAACATTGGAACGCAGATTCACTGTGTCCAAGAACCCTTCCAATTGTAAAAAAGTATTAGTGCCACGACCACCAGGTAGACCCCTGTTGTAAACATTTACAATCAGAATTTCAGGATCATCATTGAGCTGAAGTGAGATGATTAGTAAATCTGGGCTATCTATGACCAATTCCCTTATACTATACCCAAGGGTTTGCTTAACCCAGATGCAGAGGCCGCCAGATGGGCGTCCCTTTGCTCCACGTATAGCACCCTTGAAAAAGTTTAAATACCCGGAGATGTAAATGGGTTCCACTGCCCATGTTTCCTGGAAGACCAGAATGTCCTGGGTATTCACCCATACGGACCAGTCTTCCAGGATTATTTTACTGCTCAAACCAGCAATGTTCCATGAAACCATAGATATTAAAGGAGGGTCGATAGGAATGGGCAGCAAAGGTACAGGAACCACTCCTCGTATTGCGGGTTGAATAAAGGTGTGGCCCATACCGTTGTTCACGCTCTTAGGAGTATCAGAATAGCGGTGGATATTAAGTGAGCCACTAGGTGAAACCCGAGCAGGAGTAACTGGCAATAAGCTCAAACCCAAAGGTGCCCTCCTTGACCCAACCCTCCCTACTAGTCCCACATTATCCACGCCAAGACTGGCCCTATTAATTGTAATTGGTGGGAGTCAGTCGACCCCGTCTAGGGCATTCAATGGAGCATAAGAATTAGACAGTGGAAGATGGAAGTCCCATCCAATCTGTCGATGCGATCTCTTGGTAACCCTTCTCCAAGGAATGGACATGTCAAAAGGTAAAACAGGGGAGTGATATGAATAAAAATAGGACATGTCCAATGCAGATATTCCAGTACCACTCAAAATATTAGGGTAGGAACAAATATGGCTCACCACCCTAGGGTCCCGAAAGTTGATGATCACACAGTCACCCTCCACTTTCTTAACTCTACTTCCCAACCAGCACCCTGCGGACAGTCAGAATCTCAGCACTTAAGCTGGGAGGTAGTGGCCTGTTATTATTTAGCCAGTGTATAACTTTGTTTTTCAGCTCACTGTGAGACTCAGGCTTAGCCTGGGTAAGCCTTGGGACAGCAACCAATATAACAGTATAGGGTTTTGACTCAGGGGGAAGATTAATGCATGGGAGCTTTTGAGGGAGATCAACACTCTCCATACTAGGCTTGCTAATAGTAGCACTCTTGTTAGTGTCTGTGGTGGTAGCATTATTATTACACCCTGGATCAGTCGGCACCTCTACACTAGCAGGAGAGAAAGGTACTTCAACAACAGGGTCATTACGACCAGGGAGGTTGGGTGGGGCTCCACCCCTACGGGTCTTAATATTGGAATCCGACCTAGTTTTATCATCAATTTCAAGGGTGGTTAGAGACTTAGAGCAGTTGGAGGACAGTGTGAATTTCTCCAACATGGTCGTATTTGTAAGCACCATGCCCTCTATTTTCTCCAGCGAAGAGGAAAGCCGGTTTACTCTCTCATATAAGGGTAAAAGAAGAGATTTAACTAATTTCTCTAGATGCTGGAGAAAATCAGAGGATAGAGGGTCTTCATTAGTTTGAGTAATAGCAGTGTGTAAAAACCTAGAGCTCCCTATAGCAGGAGTAGCACTGCCAGGTACAGAGGAATTGGGAGCATCTCGATTAATAACAAAATCATGCGGTTTAAACATTTTAGACTTTTTTGCACATTTACCCCTGGGCAGTACTCCCCTACGCTTTCTTTTACCAAAAGTAGGCTTGGGCTTATTACTCACAGTCGGGGCAACAGTGTACGATTGCTCGGAGATAGACTGTGGGTGAGGGGTGCTAACAGTTGTAAGAGGAGCATTGGGTACGGGGATAGGCGTTTGCTCTAGTAATGTATCCACTGAGCCCAGATCCGTTTGGTCCGACTGCGCTTCAGTAAGACTGGGCGATATAACGAGAACAGTTTGCGGCAGTCTACTATCTGGGGACAAAGCCGTCATTATATTACCCAGTGATGATCTTTTCTCTTGAATTTCTAGGGACAATCTTTTCTCGGTTAAGATAATCTCTTGTTCTAGAACACGGGCCGCTCTTGTAATAAAATTATCGAGAGTCCCTAGTACTTGACCCCCTTTAGTGGCCTGCATTACCTTCCTACCAGATCTAAGGGAGGTCATACTGATAGTTGCGGGTCAGACTATTGGGAGGCTACCTACGTAAAATGGAGGGGTCTCAAAACAGTTAAAGTAATGCACCAGGAAACACAATTGGGAATAATTGCTAAGATGTTAACTTTACACAGCAACAACGTAAAACACTATAAGGCAGGACCCGCCTATCAGCAACTTTGCTACTACTCACGATGAGTATAGCCCATGTATGGTAGCACCTGTCAGGGGGGTGGCCCGTCCCGTCCACGGCCGTCCACGAACGGCCACAAACGGCCCGCTCTTTGCCCGGTCTTCGCCCCGAGCTACGTCCCGCGCGCGTACCGCTAGCGCGTCCAATCGGGGGCTTAAGAAGAACCAAAGGGCAGGAGGGGGCGGGAGCGGGAAGAGGAACCAGGTGAGTCCAATCAGCTAGGCGCTGAGCACCATGGTCCTCGCAGTCCCGCAGCAGGGCAGTTCAGCAACCTTTCCCCTCGAGCAGCAGAGCGTCCAAGCAGGTCTTTAGTGATCAGATATCACTAATCAGAATATACTTATGTCTTTGTAGATCTCCATCCTGTCTTTTCCCTATCCCCAAAACTGCTATCCCTCACCTGGCCCCTCTCCAATGCCCTGTTTCTTCTTGATAAAACTCAGGGCATTGCTGTTGCTTCGAGATGGCACCCCATTGAGCATCGTGCTACTCCTAAGAAATTACAGCAGACATCCTGACAAACTTGAGAGAACAAGTTTACTATTATGATTAACAGTGCAAGCTCAATATGACCTCACTGGATGAAGCATTTAAAGTGCTGCCTGGCCTGCAACAGGATGTTACCGCCGCTCAGTCTGAAACTGCAGCTTTAGCCAATAATGTTGCACAGATGCAAACTCGCTCCCCCACACCTATTCAATTTCAAGCCCCAAGAGGAGATGTGAATCCCTTACCTTTTCGAATCTTCACCTGCTTCGCCAAACATCTCGGTAACAATTCCTACCCCAGTTCTGTTGCCAACCCCAGAGAGGTTTAAAGGAGATCCCAGTAAAATAAAAATGTTCCTTACCCAGTTGCATTTCATATGTAGGGTCACAGATTTCCCTGATGCCCAGTCTAGAGTAGCCTTTTTAAAATCCTTCTAGCAGGTGATGCCGCCCAATGGACCGTCTCGTTAGATAACCAATTCTTTACATTCAAAGAAAAGCAGTCAATGCAATCCTATAGGAGTAAATGGAATTATTGGTTTACAGGTAAGAACTTGGTCGTGGGAGTTGGTTTTCTGGGGTTAAAACCAGGGTTCCTCCAGGGTCGAGGATGTACTTTCAAAGCACCCCCAGCGGCACTAGGGTGGCTGGGTGCAGAGTGCTGAGTCCCAATGTTATTCAATAGGGGGCCTCCGGTTTGTGGCTGATCACGAGAGCAGGCCACAAGGTTGTGGGAGCAAAGCTCCTGGTGTTAGGCTCAGGGCAAAGGGGGATCCGAATTAGCACACAAAATGCACCCGCTGCGGCACAGGGGCTCCTGGGTTCAGGATGCTGTTTTGGCATTGTGTGCCCTGTTTATTTCAATGGGGATTCTCCGGTTGTAACAAACACTGCAGGCTCGGGGACGAAGATCTTCTGGAGGTGACCACCAGTTGGAGAGGTATGTTGGTATGCTGGGACACCATCGGTTGGGTCACCCAAGGCCTTGGGACGTCTGGTGCAGGGGTGTCTTAGCATCAGCTTTTTCTTAATGGCTCTGTCGCGGTTGAGGGATCCTCCAGAAAGGGGCTGCAGGCATCTGTTGGAGACTTGAGGCAGGTCAGGGATCACCAGATCCAAGGGTAGGATCACTGGTGAGATCTCCTTGTGGTGTTGGGCCACATGGACCGTGGGTGTTGGGTGAAGAGTGGTGCAGACTCGTGGATTTGGCTGGAACCAGAGTCTAAGCATATTCAGGGGTTAATGGGAGACAAAGTCTTGGTTTGGGAAGGCAGGGCAGGTCCTCCGGGTTCTTGGGGGCTGCTGGCTGCAGGACAGACCAAGGTTGCACTGGAGTAGGTTTGTGGTTGGACAGGCCGGTTGGGCTGGTGCCAAGTCAGTAGGTCTCCTCCTCCTCTTCTTCTTTCAGCACGGCTTCATTGGTCCTTCTCGCCTTGTCTGAGGAGGCAAGGTTCGGGGTTGCCCCTAAATTTCTAGATTTAGGGACGTTACAGGTAGGTACAGGTCGGGACCAATGGGTACCTACAATACAATGTATCACCCCTATTATGCCACCCTCCAGTAGGAGGGGGGAATCTGCCTCTCTCTGGTTGGCTGGGTCGCCCCATCCACAAGATGGCGGGGACTGAGCGTTGTGCTTCACCTCGCCTCCCCAACCCGAGGGATGGGGATTGGCAAAAGTGGGCACAACTCCTTTCCTCACTTGGTTTTCCCACCGATCCTCCCACCTAAAGTGAGGGGCAGATCTGGTTGGGCCAGTTGCTGGAAGCAGCAAAGGGCTGGGGTAGCTCACAAGGGCGGCAAGCCTTTGAAGCTTCCCCTTCATGGACCCTGCCCATCCTGGGTAGGAGACTTGGCACCTCCTCCCAGGATGTGATTCTTTCAGACCCCCGATGGCAGCAGGCTCTCGACCCAGGGGTCCAGACACATCTCTGGTGATGGCAGCTGGCAAGCAGCCACTCAGCCTGGGCACTAGAGTTAGGTCGCTTTTCAGGGGCATCTTTAAGATGCCCTCTGAGCACATTTTTCATTAAACCCCACACTGGCATCAGTGTGGGTTTAATGTGCCGAGGAGTTTGATACCAAACTTCCCAGTTCTCAGTAAAGCCATTATGGTGTTGTGGAGTTCGTAATGACAAACTCCCAGTACCATATGCTCTTAATGGCATTTCAGTACTTAATATTGTCTAAGAATTGGCTTACAGTGTAGGGGTACAGGACTCATGCACCAGTACCCTCACCGCTGGTATAGTGCACCCAGCTAGATGGGTGGCTTACCTATGCCACGGCTGTGGGTTGTAGTCCTGGCACATGGGGATGACCGATCAATTACACTAAGAAAACTAGATTGCCGCAAGAACGTTAATTTAAGCTCACTGATAAATTTAGCGCCTTAAAGACTTTGTGCAAACGCCAGTGAGGACGGTTAGGCATTAATTACTACGACTTCCATTGAAGAACTGCCCCTGAGGAAGGAACCGTGTGGTTCCGAAATGCATTGGGCTCTATCAAACTATTGTGTATACAAATGTACATGTGAAATATCTTTTTGTAATTAGCATCTATAAGTAATAGATGCATGATGTAAAAAGTTTTTGTGAAAGCAAAAATGTGTCTGTGAAAAATGTTTTGTGAAATCACACAGGAAAATAAGGATTATTTGAAGTAAAAAAGCATTTCTGAGAATTCAGTTAAATTATTATTTTTTGAACTCCTGTTTAAGTTACGGTGTATTCACATCAGGTGAATAGTGCGCAGCATATACAAGTTTCCAAACTTGTTATTTACTGAAACATGGGGATGTGTGCCATGTCGACTCTTCACTTTGTTATGCACCAAGACATGCAGCCTGCAATGGCAGTGTGTGTGTGTGTGTGTGTGTGTGTAAAGGTACAGGGCCTCTAAGGGTGGCACCATAAGTCCTGCAGCCCTTAGAGGCCTTCCCTGGCCTCAGTGCTCTTGGTATCTATGGTACCATTTACAAGGGACTTGCATGTGGCCAAAGAGTGCCAACTGGATTTTGTATCAAATGCAGTTTACGGAAAGAACATAGGCCCTGGGTACCTGTTTGACAGGAACCCAGGGCACACCCAGTCAAAGAATATCAGCAGTTTGGCAAAAAGTGGGGGCAACCATGCAAAAAGAAGGTACTTTCTTACACAGGTTATGTCTGTCTGACTTATTAACTTAATATTTTTGGAAAAATCTTTAAAAAGCAGTGCATTAGATTTCCAAAGCCTGCATATCTCTCGTCTTGCCAACAGTACCACATAACAAAAAACTTCGTTTTGGCAGAGTTCAAACCAAAATAGCCATTAGGAATGATCCCAAAAAATACAAGTTGAGGGCTTACCTCTATATGATGCCCTGTTGTATCGCTGATGAAATTACATACAGTACCTCAATAGAAGGCCAATGCTGAACATTGCGTGAACATGTGTATATCATCTGCCTTCACAGCCTTGCATTTTGGGCATCCGATATCTTGCCCAGCCATTCTTGACAGCTTACTCACAGTACAATAGGTACTATGGGCCGTGAACAGATTTCTCTTAAGTGAGGCAGGGTTCACCACTGCATATAATGTAGTATAAGATACTTGCCATATCTTCCTCATCTCTCCCTCTATGGTTCCCTCTTCGCATGTTGAGGATAGATCAGTATATTTCTTGTCATCAGCCTAGGAAGTCCCAGTACCTTACAAATACTTTCTTCTTTAATGGACCAGTCTTTATCACCCATTCAAACCATTCCTTCCCCTCTTCCTCTACTCACTCCTGAGTTGCAAACCATTAACATAGCTGGTAATATTTAAATCTTGTTAGCTGGCTATTAGTGCATGCACTTAAATCTTGCCACTCCACTAATCCAGATCCTACTTTCAGATATGTCCAACAGTTCAGACCAGCTTGCTTTAAGGGGCGAATTAACTGGTCCTCCAAACATTCTGGTGTACCCGGGGAATTCCAGATTGGGGCTGAAGACTTATAGTATGGGATACTAAAGCTCTTTCTAAATTGTACCTAGGTTCCTTAACGCTGTTTTTAAAACTTTCAGCCTAACATTTTGAAAGTATTTCGGTTCCCCATGTTTAAACAAAAAGTGACTCTGCCCCAATCCTCTAAGCATTGCCTCATATGTTACCCATTGAAGATCGATCTGGTATGTTGGCCGAATTCCGACATTTTTTTAAATGGTATGCATGCAATACATCTGGAGATCAGGCAAAGCCAGCCCTCCAGCCTCCAACTTCCTCCTAAGTTTTTTCCATGCAATCCTGGTCCTTTTGAGGCCCACCTAAAGCTCCGAATTTTTCCCTGCAATTTAGCAATAGACTCTTTGGATAATGTAAGCGGTATAGAGCTAAACAGAAAAGTAACTTTTGGAAGAATAGCCATCTTAACCAAATTAACTCTACCATAGATGTGTAGTGGCAAATTGGTCCATCTCTCTTAAAGTTTCTCTCTTGACTAATTGTTTCCAATTGACCCGCTGAATATCTTCAAGTTTCTGAGTTATTAAAACTCCCAGATATCTCATCTGCAATTTCACTCCCTGATTAGTTGTGTTTGACTTCCATGCCATAACCTCTGCTTTATCCGCAGTGACCAAATATCCCGATAATTTACCAAATTCTTCACCCCCCTCAATCAATCTGGGTATTGCAAGTTGCAGGTCTGTTGTGTATAATAACCTCATCGGCATACAGTGCTCATTTGATCAACTCAGACGATTTAAATGGAACAATAGAAGCATCTGATCTAATCTGGTGTACAAAAGGTTCAATGTAGAGATTGAAAAGGAGGGGAGAAATAGGACAGCTCTGCCTTGTACCTCTAGTAATATGGAAACAGTCCGATAGCTCTCTGTTTACCTAGACTCTAGCAATTGGGTCCCTATACAGATTGTATATTGTACTTATTTTTAGGAGAATCCAAAGCTCCTAAGGGCTTTCCACAGATACTCCCAAAGAACCCTATCAAAAGCTTTAGCAGCATCCATGGCCACTACCGTTATGTAAGATTTCTGGGCGTCCACCATATCGATGGTACCCATCCACAAGGGGGTGTTTCTATGAATTCTTAAACCCCCCCACTAAATATATCTATATATATATATATATATATATATATATATATATATAGATATATATATATATCCATAATACAGTGGGTGGCCTGAGATGAATTGCTGACCCTGAACCGAAGTATAATTTAAACAAAACTCTACAGGGACACAGTGGTGTCCAATAGGTATGGTAATGGGAGGAACAGGGGTAATGGAGAGCCCAGCCTTGCCAATATATAATGATGATGAGTTTGTACTTATAACTCTATTTTAGATCCATAAAATAATCCATGAACAATTGGCCTCAATTTAACACAGCCTGTTACTGAGTGCGTTGGCATCGGTAAATTACGTTTTCATATATGCACAATAGCATGATTGCATGTGAGGCCACTCGCGGTGAGTGGCACGGAGGTATGAATGGGGTAAACTCAATGAGGGATGTTGGAGCTCTTATTGGTGGTTTTTACACAAAATTGTGTTTAAGAAAAGTAACATGGTTTGGTTTAAAAATTCACGCAATCTTTTTGTTATTCACAAAGATAATGGGGACAATTGGATAACTGTAATGTATTGTGTTTCCCATTATATAAAGAAAAAAAATTCTTATTTCTTTTATATAATAGGTTTTATGAAAAAAGATCCTTTTTTAAAAAAAAAAACGGAAAGGAGAAGATTGAATTACTTGTTTGTCCTGATGAAGGTGGCCTGATTGATTTAACCCACCGAAACGCGTTGACGCTGGAAGTTTTGTTAAATTTGTTAAATACAGTAAATATACCAAGACAGAGAATGAATTCCTCTGTAGTGTGCTGTCTATTATTACAAATTAACACCTATAAGACAAATTTGAGTGTCTCATCATATTCCTTTCCAACGGGTTGTTGGAGTTTTGACAATTTGAAAATCTTTAATATATTATGTCTTTTAAAGTATATTGAATGCATTTTGGAACCTTTTTAACTGTATGTTTTTATTGAATTATTGCAGGATTTTCATTAAATATTTTTATAAATGCCTTAACATCCTGAGTGGAATGCTACCTTGAGATGTAGCTGACTGTATATGACTGATGCGGATATCGGTTTGTGGATGCATACTTTGAAGTATCTTTAAACGGAGAATTGATTTTTGACTTTTGAGTCTATTGGTGCTCTGACCCTTTTGAGTAGGGGAGCCCCTCCTCGTTTTTCAAGGTCTTTGGCACATCTTTCGGGTTGGAGAGTTTCCTGGAATTGACTGTTATTAAACAGCTTAGTATATTGAATTTAATATGGACCCATTTAAAACCTTTGCGCTAGTACCGATTTTTATTAAATTGGTCTTCAGAGAACCCAAAGACGGGTAACAAATTCATGATAATTACACGCAACAATGAAAAGTGGGGGAAAGCCCTTAATTTAAAGAAAAAATTAAGTAGGACTGAGCTGCATGCAGAATTTCTAATTGAATATTTGAAGTCCGGGGTGATCCCAATTGGACTAAAATCCGTAATGAACCAGGGTTTTTTGTGTATAATAAAAACTTTCTAGAGGTTTGGACCCATATCGCAAATGGATGTAATCGCGATTGGATCCTGTTAATCATTGAGACTGCCCAGCAAATTATTATTCTGGGGAAACAGGAAATCGAAGAGCTAGAACGGGTCCTCCAAGAAAGTACAGCATTGGAGGGGGCTAAAACGTTGAGATGAATTGAGTCAAGAAGTGAATGGATGTAAGGATTTCCTTATAAATAAAAAAAAAACATTAAACTAAAGGATATAAATAAATTCAGTTTAGAGCTAGTTTATACAAATAAGGATTATTTTCAACAAAACAGAGAGCACAGAGGTGAAGGACATTATGAACAGAGACCCACCTACTATAGAGGAGGAAGAAAGAGGTGTTATATTTCATATTGTTACCCTAATATAGGTCCAGGGTACATCGTACACTTTCCTTATATCATCTCCCTGTTATGTCATATGAACGAGACTTATAAGGACATACTCCAAATAAGGACAGAATGCCTTATAGGGACATCAAGCCTTATAAGGACTGCCGCCTTTTATGGACTAAACCTTTCACCTAGTTCCATGCCGAGGGTGGGTTTTTCCCAATCAATATTGCTAAGACGTCATCCTTAGCACATATGAATAATTGATGAGTACACCCTCCAGGAGGTATATTTCACCTCTCCCATTGATGCACAAGGTTTAATTCCCAACGCCATCCTCCTACTGAACAATGGGTAGCACATATACACAGACTGTATAAATAAAGCACCTCTTGCTACCAGAGAGCAGGAGGGAACCGAGACTTCAAGACCGACACACTGACCAGAGACTCTGCAGCTTCGGCATGCCATTGCTCGAGCTGACAGTTGTCTGATGATCCCTTGCAGGGTGTCCAACTCAATTCCAGGACGAAGATTCACACTCACTGTTCAGGTATGGGGGTTCGACTCAATCCTAGTGGTATTTTTGACTCTTAGGCTATTAGGCTCTCTATCTCTCTGAGAGCAAAATAAGCAAGCACGAGTGACTGGGTGAAAAGTAGTATATTGTTTCCACGAGTCTGTGGTTATTGTGTTCTGAGGTTGCCAAAAATTAATCTCTCTGATAACAGGAGATTCTAGTGACACTACGAGCTAGCTAATGCAAACCATAGGCTAACATATGCGGCGGGGGTGCACAGTCAGTCTGCCACCAGACCCACAGTATGTTATCCGTAAACAGCGTAGGTCCTGCTACATGGCACCCACTGTGGTATATTGATGGCACACTTACTCAACAGTAGAATCTTAATAGCCCAGTCGTGCTTATTCTCTGAGTCCCTACTTACAAAACCCAGAGACATCAGGAGTAAGTGGGAAAAACTCAGCCACAGCTGAGTAGGCGAGATATCCTATGTATTGTCTGTTGATTAATCAAGCTTGAAAGGACAAATTTCCCAAAATTGTGCATAAAACCTTTTTATCCTTTCCTTGGACAATAATTCCGTGTCCTAAACACGATGTCCGACGAGAGAAATCTAAACCAGGGACTTAATCAGTCTGGTGAGGAAGATGCGAATGCAATCCAAATTGCAGCCAAAGTAAGAAACGTTAACAGTTAAACTACTCAAACACTGGTTAAACCCAGAGGAGGTGTAGTAGTAATTGTGATAGAGGCATACGAAGATTTCAAAACAGAGGTAGTCCACTCATGGGTTATATTCCCAGCAGCCGATGCTGTAACAAACTTTTCATTATTACATACATGACGACATTCAAGCGGTCTACACTCCTTTTGAGGAGACTGAGTGTAGTAATTACGTCGGTACACGAAGTAGAAGAGTCAATTATAGTTTGACATTCAGATGCTGCGCAGCAGACAGCTCCCTCAGACCTTCAATCCTTCACAACCAGTACTCGTTTTAAACATAAACATTCCAATTAGAATTCTTGAGACCAGAACATCATGGCTCAAAAATTCTAAGTTAAAGTAAAACACTACATTCTCCTCTCCCTTACAAAAAAACAAAGAAAATAAAAACAAAGAACTGAATAGAGAAAAGAATACATAAAAGCAAGAAACATTAATGGTACTTAGAAAGAACCAAACGTTGTCCAGAACTCCTATGCAAATCATAGTGACAGAAAACAAAAAAAACATTAACGATACATAGCAGGAACAAAACGTTGTCTAGAACTCCTGCACAACCCTTGCATATCCGACAAAGGCAAAAGAACTCTATCTTTGTCACACGAGTTTTTCCCCACACTCGGATTGACTTTCACCACTCTTGAAACATTCCACCAGTTTTTTTAATTCACCCTCACTGCATTCCTGAACACCTTATCAACGGTGAAAGGCTCGGAAAATTTAGAATTCCCTTTCTTAGTTATTAGGAATCTTTATACGCACAATATCTCCAACAACCAAAGGTTGAGAAAAAGATCTTTTCCTTGAATCGAAATATGTTTTCAGATGCAATTGGGCTGTGAAAACATTTTCTCTGACATCATCATCCACAATCCAACTTAACCCACTTAGACATCCAACCAGGACAGACTTTAGAACAAGGTTTCCTTCCTCTAAGAAGCTCATACGGAGAAACTTATGTAGAAGAATGCGCAGTCGTGCGATAAAACCATAACATCGACCTCACAGCATTCTGTACATTGCATCTCCTAGCCAATGCCCATTGAATACAATTGTTGAGCACCCTATTCATGCGCTCCACCAACCCATTGGTTTGAGGATGATAAAGTGCACTCCTAGCATGCACAATACCACCCTGATGTAAGAAGGATTCAAACTCATGACTGGTGAATTGTACACCATTATCACTAACAATTGTGGATGGAAACCCTTCACGGAGAAAAATATCCTTCAAAAAATCAATGATATTTTTGGAATTAGGTTCATCAATAAAACGTACTTCTGGCCATTTTCAGTAATAATCAATTGCAACAATGGCAAATCTTAAATTACTAGGAAGCACATTAAATGGTCCAACCAAGTCTATTCCTATCTTCTCCCAAGGCTTGTTTGGTAGAACAATAGGCTGCAAAGGAGGAGTATGAACCTTTAAACTCTTATCCGAACCAGAACAAATCACACAACCCCATACAAACAAATCAACATCATTGTCCATCTGTGGCCACCAAAAGTGTTCACGAAGTCTCCTCTTCGTGAGAGTCCTACCCAAATGACCTTCGTGTGCTCCTTGCATCAACCTCGCTCTCAACATATCAGTAGGAACTAACCTGTCGCCGCGTACAAGTAAACCATCCTCAATTGAGAGTTCAGGGGCAACTTTGACGAAAGTTTGAAGAGAAAATTTTACAGTTTTTTTCTCTAGGCCACCCTTCCTTTACACACCTAATGACATCACTCAATAACGTATCCTTTGAAAGAAAATCCCTCCATTCAACTTCACTCACAGCACACATTTCATCCAGACCCACAGAGGCTACAAAACACTCATCCTCCTCATCCACCATATCTTGCTTAGATTCAACAGGGTGTCTAGAAAATTAGTCTGCACAAATATTCCTACAACCAGGAATTTGACTAACCTCAAAATCATATTGCAGCAGTTTAGTAGACAAACGTGCTATTCTGGGTGTATGTTCTTTGATTTTATTCCCAGAAAGGATTGAAACAAGAGGACTGTGATCAGTCCTTAGCTTAAAATGTCTACCCCAAATATACGGATTAAACTTCCTAATCGCCCACCAGCATGCTAGCAGTTCTTTTTCAATAACCGAAAAATTAAGTTCAGACCCACGCAAAACTCTCGACTCATAACCAATGGTATGCTCAACCCCATTGACCATCTGCGTGAGAACCGCTCCCAAACCCAACCCACTCGCACCCACAGTGACAATGCAAGGAGCATCTGGATTGAAAGGTTTGAGAACTCTTGGACTGATAAGTTCATCTTTGACCCATTTAAAAATTACATCACATTCAATATCCCATTTAAAAGGAACATTTTTTTAAAGCATATTTGAGAGCGGTTGACACTTTGTCACATATCCAGGCACAAAACGTGAGTAAAACTCACACAAGCCAATAAATGACTTAAGTCCCACCTTATCTACAGGAGGAGGAGAATCTACTATTGCCTTAATCAACCCTGGTCTTGGTTCAACTCCTTGTTCCGACAGAACATGTCCTAGGTATTCAATCTTCTTCACTCTGAAAACACACTTTTATTTTTTTAACACAACACCCCCTTCGCGCAAGGCCTCCAAGACACAATACATAGTCTCATCATGCGACTCACATGTTTCACCATGTACCAAAACATCGTCCTGAAACACAATCACCCCTTTGATCCCTTTAAGCAAATTTGACATAATTCTTTGAAAAACTGCCTCGGCAGAAGCCAAACCGAACGGCATCCTGCAGTATTGGAAAGTTCCAATAGGCGAAACAAAAGCAGTCAAATGCCTTGAGGCAGGATCAAGAACAACTTGATGATAAGCTGACGCAAGGTCTAGCTTACTGAACCACTTCGACCCATTGATCAAAGATAACATTTCCGGGATTTTTGGAAGAGGATGAGAATCTATCCAGATGTTTTTATTTAAACTGCGTAAGTCAATTCAAACGCGAATCTCGCCATTTTTTTTCTTTGCTACAACTAAAGGAGAAAGCCAAAGAGAAGATTCTACTGGTTCTATAATCCCCTTCTTGCAAAGACCGGAAAGCTCTTGTTCTAGCTGATCTCGAACACTAAACGGTACATTCCTGAGCCGATGTTTAACCGGAATAGCACCATCTCTCACCTTAATGGTATGCGTGAACCCCTTGACACATCCAAGCTCATTACCGAAAACGTCAGGAAAATGTTCAGACAAAGAATCAATAAAATTGTCAAAACGAAGAATAGAAACTTGATCTTTTGTACCTGGTCTTAACACCATTTTAAATAAACCCTGATGAAACCATCCAAGAATATTCAACCCTTTAATGGCCATGTAAATTTTTCCCAAAATTTTCCTTCCTCTGAAAACTAAAGAGTCTTCAAAATAACCCGCTAGTTCAATGGTTTTCCCTTCATAAGAGACAGGTGATCTGTCTGGAGGAAATAGTGAACGCACTCCCCAAACTTCCTTAAACTTTTCCTGAGTTACCATTGTTTTTTTTTTTGTTTTTTTGTTTTTTTGTTTTTTGGAAACCGTTTATTGCAATCTCAAGTATATACAAGTATGGGCCTACAACCTTCCGGCCGGCCGCTAGGGTGACAGGAGCACCTGACAAACTTACAAAAGGGCGCTTGGCGTTACAGAGAAGCAAATCAGGAGACATCAACGACGTGGGCCACATGACTCTAAGCCCACAATACGGTTTCATTTTATACACACGCAACAACATAAAAAAAAAAAACACACCCGCAAGGCAACCCGCAATCGAAGGTAATCACACGTGCTCCTCGAATGAGGGACCCCGACCATCCACAGGAATCTGAAGAGGGGGAAGGGAAACAAGTCCAGGACTGGGGGAACTCTGTGCCCGGGGCTGGGGGAGGGGGTCAACTAGGGGGACGGAGCCGGTGAGGCAGCAGGCAGCAGTGGTGGCTCGCAAATACCCCCGCGGTAGGCGTTCCAGGGGCCCCATATTTTCACCCACGCCCCAGGCTTGCCCCTCGCCACATACCCCACCTTTTCTCGGAACATGCACCAATCCATATGTTCTTTCCAGGCCGACACCGCCGGGGGCCGCTGGGATCCCCACAGTTGAGCGATGTCACGCTTAGCTATCATATATCCCAGAGTCACCCATCGCGTCTGCGGAACCGAGTAATCAGTTGGTTCCCACACATTCAGCAAGCATCTCCTCGCTTCAGGCAACAGTGCGACATGCGTAACCAGACGCAGGACCTCATGCACACCACGCCAGAATCGCTCCACCTTCGGGCATTCCCACAAAATATGCAAAAAAGTCGCCAAAGCACCACACCCACGCTTACACAACCCATCCTCAGCATAACCCATACGCAGAAGCCTTGGCCCCGTCATGTAAACCCGGTGGAGTATCTTAAGCTGGACGAAGCGAAGGCGAGCCGGTATGGCCACCTCCTTCGGAGAGGCCACCGCGGAAATCCAGTCTTCGTCGTCCAACTCCAGCCCGTCGGCAACCCAAGCCTCACGGAGGCCGGTCAGCAGGCCCGAGCGATCATTAATCAATTTTTTGTAAATGAGGGAGATCGTGCTATCCGGAACGTGGCCATCCAGCACTCTATCCTCCAGGGGGGAAGACTCCGGGATGGAGGCGGCGTCTGGGAAGACGGAGCCCAGCGCATGACGGACCTGCAAGTACCGAAAGTATTCACTGCCCTGCAGCTGAAACTCCGTCTGCAGCGTCTCGAATGTTTTAAATCCCCCTCTCGTCCAAAGGTCCCCCACTTTACTGATGCCAATCGTGTCCCACTTCTCGAAGCCCTTCGAGGTCCACAGGGAGCCCAACCGCTGAGGCGCATACAACGGCGACGCCCGGGTCAAACGGCCCTTCCATCCCATAGCTGCATTGGCCGCGTGCCACACCCGCACCATGACACGCGTGGGCCCCGTCAAGCGGGGATCCGGCGCGCCAGAGTAGAGTGCTCGATTGTAGTCGCCACCGGGCAGGAGCATCTTGTCCATTTCAAATGCCGGGTTCAAGGCGGGCCCATAGAGGTCGTGATTAATTGCAGCTAGCTGGGAGGCCCAGTAATACCGCTTAATGTCCGGGAGGGCAATCCCCCCGTCATACCACGGGAGCGTCAACTTCGCCAGGGCTATACGCGGCCTCCCGTCCCAGAACAGGCGGCGCTGTAGACTCTCCACCTCACGGAAGTAGCGCGCCGGGACTAGGTCCATAGTGTTCTGGAGAGCGTACAGGAAGCGCGGCAACGACATCATCTTAAACAATGCCGCCCGGCCGAGCGGCGAAAGCGGCAGGTGCCGCCAGCGCGCGACGTCCTCCTTCAAGCGCTGGAGGGGAGGAAGCAAGTTTCGCTCGTAGCGGGCCGCCGGGTCCAGCGTGATATAGACACCCAGGTACCGAAACCCCTGCGAGGCAATCTGGATCGGACATCCCCGCGGGAGGACGGGAGCCTCCCCGGAAAGCACATAGACACATGATTTAGCCCAGTTGATGACAAGGCCTGAGTTACGGCCAAAGGAGCGCAGGACATCAACCAGGACAATCAGTGATTTGCGCGGGGAGGCTAGGTACAAAAGGATATCGTCAGCGTAGAGGGACACGCGGTCCTCATACTCGGGGGTCCAACGGAGACCACGGATGGAAGGGTGCCACCGCAGCCACTCCGCCAGGGGTTCCAAGGCCAATGCAAACAGGAGCGGCGACAAGGGGCAACCCTGTCGCGTGCCCCGTCCCAGCGCGAACGGGGCCGAGACTCGCCCATTCACTACCACCTGCGCTAACGGGCCCGAGTACAACAATTTGACCCAGCTGATGAATCCCGGTCCAAATCCAAATTTCGCCAGCATCGCCCAAATGTATGGCCATTCGAGCGTGTCAAACGCCATGGTGGCGTCTAAGGACGCCAAGATGGCCGGCTCCCGCACAAACGGAACACGCGCGAGCACCCCGTGCAAGCGCCGCAGATTGAGGGCCGTGTTGCGATGGGGGATAAAGCCAGACTGGTCTTGGTGGACCAAATCGCCCACCACGCCGACCAGCCGGTTGGCAAGCACCTTGGCAAGGATTTTGGGCTCCGCATTCAAGAGCGGGATAGGCCGATAGGAGGTAACCCGGTCTCGGGGTTTCCCCTCCTTGTGGATCGTGGTACGTCCGGTCGCAGCTTATACAACTCGATAGGGATGCCGTTCGGGCCCATGGCCTTGCCAGATGCAACCGAGCGTATAGCGAGGGCAATTTCGTCCGAGGTCGGAGCAGCATCCAACGACTCCCTGTCCTCCACCGAAAGGGAGGGCAGCGCGATATCTCGAAGCAGGGCATGAGAGTCCGCCTCCGAGCAGGGAGAGACCGGGGAATACACCTCGCGGAAATAATCCGCGAAGCAAGAGACAATGTCTTCTGGCTCGGTGACACGTACACCATCCATCCTCTCAATCAGCGGAACCACACGACTCGCGCTCTCCTTTTTATCCAACCACGCAATCAATTTACCAGCCTTATCACCCACATCATACAGTCGCCCCTGTTGCTCTCTACTGAGGCCCCTGGCTGCCTCCGTGACGAGGGCCCTATAGGCCGCTTGCTTAAGGTGTAAAACATGCAGTGCAGCATCCGTCACCCCACTCCCCAAATCACCCTCTAGTTCAGTAATTTCGGCCTCCACTCGGGTCACCTCCTCCTGCTCGCGCCTCCGGGCATGGGATATGAAGGAGAGGGCCTCCCCCCTAATAACTGTCTTGAAGGCCTCCCAAAGGGAGATAGCCGAAGGGACAGACCCCACATTCTCCCCGAAATACCGCTGCAAGGATTTAATCAGGTCAGCGCGAATAGTGGGGTCGCGCAGATACCAGGCATTGATTGGAGCTACCCTGCCCTCCCCCCTCGGGAGGACACCAAAGTGCAACAGGAGCGGGGAGTGATCTGAAATACCCCGCGCCAGATGGCGCACCTCTCCCACCCTCCCAGCATAGGCCGCAGGGACCAGGATATGATCAAGCCGTGAGAGGCTACCATGGGCACCCGAATGGAAGGTGTATTGCAGCTGCGTGGGATGTTTTAAGCGCCAGCAGTCCACCAATCCCAATGTATCTAAAAGGCCGGACAGCCATGCCTGCACCCGGGGGAGGTCCCTAGGGGGGTGACGATCCATAGTCCCAGAAACCACCGCATTGAAATCCCCCCCAACCACCAGAAGCCCCCCCCGGAAGGTCAAGGAGGAGGCGCCCCAGGTCCGCAAAAGTGGTAGACTGTAGCCCCGGTGGGACATACACTGAAACAAAGACAACCACTTTGCCCTCCATTCTCCCCACCAAGGCCGTGTAGCGTCCCCTCTCATCATGGCGCACCTCATCTATTTCCAGCGGGAGCGAGTTCTTAACCATGATGCCCACCCCCCGCGAGCCAGACGTGAAGCCCGAGTGGGCCACCAAACGATAGCCACGCCGATTCATGGCAAAGAAGGAATTACCAATAAGGTGTGTCTCCTGCAGAAAGACCACATCTGGCGAAATTCGTTTCAGATACTGCAGGACCACACCTCGCTTAATCCTGTCCCCCAGTCCATTAACGTTCCAAGACAACAAAGTCAAGTCCCTACCCCCCATCACATACAGAAGCCATCACTCGTCCCCCCGAGAGCACCTCAAAAACACCAATACAGTAAAGGGTTTGCCTTGCGGAAAAACCAAACAACACCCCACCCCAACCCACCCGTCCCAACAGAACTCCCCCCTCCCTGCACCCCTGCATGAGCCCGAACAGCCCCCCCAAAGTGCAGTGTGCCTGTCGCCCCATAGATGAAAACACTAACTAGTCCCCCAGAGGAGGAGGGAAAGCCCCCAAGAGACCCCGTACGACCTCCACGGGAGGGGAACTTACACAATCAGTCAATAATGACAATAACGTTGTCCAGAGCAAGGCCTACTATTAGTCCCTCAGTCCTGATCCGGCAAGCCCTCCCCACCAACCGCGCCCCCCCCACCCCCCCGGCCCCGATCCCCGGGCAAAGTGTCCAACCAGTCTCCAGCCGCCTCGGGACGATCAAAAAAGTGCGTGCGGCCATCCACCTCTACCCTCAACTTCGCTGGAAAAAGCATCGCATACTTGAGGTTCAGGTCCCGTAGGCGACGTTTGACTCCGAGAAAACTCAGTCTCTGCTTCTGGACCGCCGGAGTAAAATCAGGATAGAAGTTTACATCCATATTGTCGAGTCTGACCGGTCCTTGTTGCCTAGAAGTCTGCAGGATAGCGTCTCTGTCCCGAAAGTTGAAGATCCGGGCAATGAGAGGCCTCGGAGGGGCTCCGATCTTAGGTCTCCCTCCGGGGACCCTGTGGGCACGTTCCACTGCGAAGAGTTTACTCAGCCCCCGGGGCTGGAGACGGGTGAGGATCAGGTCCTCCACAAACAGATCCGCCGCCTCCTCCTCACGTCCCTCCGGCACCCCGACAATGCGAACATTGTTCCTCCGGGCCCGACCCTCGGAATCTTCCAGTCGACGATCCATCAGGGCGCTCGCCTGGCCCAGTCGGCGCACCTCCTTTTGGAGGGCCGCCACGTCCGTTGTGAGGCCCGAGGTGGTGTGGGCCAAAGAGTCGACCCGGTCATTCGTCTTGGACAGATCGGCCCTCACCAGGCCCACATCCACGAGGACCGAGTCAATCTTTTGCGCCAGAGTGTCAAAGCGCTGGTCCACTGAGGCCTTCATCTCGGCGATGGCGCCCATGACGTCCCGGAGGGTCAGATCCGCGGGCAAAGCAGGGGCATCAGTCGGGCCAACAGGGGACCTACGCGGCGCCTCTGGAGATCCCTTCTGGAGGGTGTAGCGGTCCATGCTGTTAGACTGAGGGGCTGCGCCACGGCGGGTCGATTTCACCTTTGCCCGGTCGCCATCTTGTTTCGTGGACATGGCTCCAGTCCCCAAATCGTGCCAATCTCCTTGAAAGGGGCTGACAGACCGGTTCACGGGCTCCGGGGGAGGGCGACCACAGCTCCGAAGGGCAGATCACAGCTGGCGGGCCGGCAGGGCACCCCGATGAAGTCACACCACCGCACGCCGCCTCGCAACCCTACCTCGCTTGGCAGCAAGGAGGGCGCGAAAGCGAAAGTGAAAGTGCGGGGTACGCGAATCGCCCAGCCTCGCCCGCCGTTGTTGTTCACTTTGTCTCCGGATCGCCCCACAACTCCAATCCGGGGGGCCGGCGTGGAGAAGGCCGCAAACCTCAATCGATACTCCCGCCGGTGTCCGAGGTCCGATTTGGAAACGGAAAACGGGTGGCACCTCAGCTCGGTCTCACGAACACAGTCCCCTCATCTAGGACAGGATATAGTCAGGATTTATGCAGGAGGTCGCGGAGGTCCCCGGGAGCCTCGCACCTACGCGGCCATCTTGGTTGCGCGCTAGGCTCCTCCCTGAGTTACCATTGTTATACTCGCTCTGGAATCAACCAAAAGACAAACATTCTTTCCACCAATCTCCACATCCACATAAGGATCCACACACTCCTCCTGTACGCTATAAACTTGAATCTCATCCCCTACCACAACAACCATGTCTCTCAAATCTTCCTGAATTTTCCTTAACTCATCACACTTTGGTTCACAAAAAGAAATATTTGCAATAGAGGAATTTGAAGAAGTAGGAGGAACACCACCACTCATCCTTCCGTCCTGTGAGGTCGAAAAACTCCTCCTCATATTTTGGCAGACCTTAGCAAAATGACCGAATCTTCCACACGCCCTACAAGTTGCACTTCTTGCAGGACAAGCACGTCCAGACTTAAAATGTGCAAAATTTCCACACTTAAAACAAATATTCGTTTGTTTAAAAAACTTATTGTCAGTACGAGAAAAGTTAGTGTTCTTGTTTTCCTTTGGTCTTACAGCATTAATGCAATCTTCTTCTTTGTTGGTTGACAATGAGGCTTTTCCATCAAGCTCCTTAACAGACAACTTCGAAAGTTCTATGCTTTTCGCAATTCGAATCGTTTTTTCTAACGTGGGATTTCCAAGTGACAATACTTTTGTTGTATACTTTTGTCATTACACTTACAAATGTATTGTCACGGTCTTCCGGTTCTCCTCAGGATCGGGGCGATGCTCAAAGGGGTCCCCCTCCCGACCTCCCCACACTCTGATTCTAAATCCACAGAGTGTTGCGGCGATCAGGCGAGGGAAGGATAGGGTAGGGGCAGCGTGGGAAGGGACACCTGGAAAACAAAATACAGGTAATTAATAACCTCTCAGACCCTGTCTACTCTCAGGTGGTCTCACTAGTTCCTCCTCCTACCTGCCAAGGCGTGTCCCTGTCAATCGTTCCTCTAGTATACACCAGTCATCTCTCGGAGACTGCGGCACCCGGACCTGTGCCAAAACCAACAAGTACAAGATAGTTTAACTCGGGCCAATCACACCCGTCAGATCAAATCCCTCCATTCTCCCATGTCCACATACGTACCCACTCCTATCCCCCACTCGCATGTAATCAACAACTGAAGAAGGAAGGAAAGTTTCAACACAGTAAAGAAAACGAGAGAACCCTTTCAGTCAAGGTTCTTCTGCTTGGCAGTGGAGGACTCGTATCACCAGAAAAACAGGATAGTTCATACGGTACTCCTCCCTCTTGGATAAGTCTCGAACTCCCCTAACATAGGGCCCAGCTCCACCTCATTGGCTGCCAGAGGGCCGATGAATCAAGGTCAAAAAGAACAAAGTACGTGGCCGGCTCCACCCACATGGCTGCCAGATGGCCGTGAACAGTATATCAGAAAAAACATGAAAATAACGTATGTTCAAGGAAAACACAAGCTCCTGCCACTGTCCGGGCTGCCGTGTTATCTCACACGGTTTACCTGCTGCCAGTAGCTGGTGTCCGCCTCGGGCAGCGCGCGCGGCGGGGTTAAGGTGCACGAGAAGGAAGCACCCGGTTCACCTCGCCTGGTGTCCGCCTCGGGCAGCGCGCGCGGCGGGGTTAAGGTGCACGAGAAGGAAGCACCCGGTTCACCTCGCCTGCTCTGCCCTCCTCCGACTCCGGCCGTCCCAGGAATTATCTTCAGCTTTCGGAGCTCTCTCCCAAACCCGGAAGAGCTGCTCGAAAGCACTGCCGTTCGGACGCTGACGGCTGCGCTCAGGATTCAGAATCACGAACAACGTCCTAACGCGTTGTTCGTGTTAATAAAGTCTTTCGCCCCGCCCCTTGGTCTGGGGTTGCTGGGGCGTGTAGTTCCGCTGGATTTTTCCGCGCAACTTCGTAGGCGCCCTGGCTCTCAAACCCTGACAGTACGCCCCCCTCCCCAGCGCCTCCTTGACCCTGGTTTCCCCGGGTTGCGGGCATGGAACAGACTAGTAGCCCGTGGGGCGTGGACATTCGTGCAGGGTTCCCACGAGTCGTTTTCGGTCGGGTACCCCTTCCAGGAAATCAGGTACCACAGTTTTCCTTGTCTCCATTTTGAGTCCACGATTCGTTTCACTTCGTATTCTAACTGGCCGTCCCGCTCTACGGGCGGCGTGGCTCGGCTTCTGACGTTCCTTGCTGGTTTCAGAAGGCTGCAGTGGAACATGGGATGTATTCTCAAGGATGCTGGCAGTTTCAACTGATAAACCACTGGGTTGATCTTCCGCACCACCGTATAGGGCCCTATGTATCTGGGATGGAATATGCTACGCCATCGAAAGCGGATGTTCTTGGTGGAGAGCCATACACGATCTCTCACCTGGTAACTAGGCCCTTCTTGCCTGTGGCGATCGGCCCATTTCTTGTACTGCTGCTTAGCTCGCTGCAGATTGGCCTGCAATTTCGTATGGAGTTGCAAGACTTGTTCCATCACTGTGGGTTGGTTTTGGATCTCTCTAGGAACGACCAATGGCAAGGTAGAAGCATGAAAGCCGTGGTTGGCTCTGAACGGCGTTTCGTTAATGGAGCTATGCCAGGTGTTATTGTACGACAGTTCTGCTAACCATAACAACGAAACCCAAGAGTCCTTGGCCTCCTCCGAAAAGCAGCACAGATATTTTTTCAGTGTTTGGTTTAAACGCTCGGTCTGCCCATCAGTCTGTGGGTGAAAGCTGGTGGACAGAGCGGCAGTCACCTGAAGAGCCTTGCACCACATGCGCCAGAAGCGGGCCACGAATTGCGGGCCCCTGTCGGAAACGATAATCCTGGGGAGACCATGTAAACGCACCACCTGCGTCAAGAGCATCTGTGCTGTCTGCCCTGCCGTGGGAAGGTTTTTGCAGGGTACAAAATGCCCCATTTTCGTCAGGCTATCCACCACCACTAATATGGCGTTGAACCCTTGGTCCAGGGGTAGGCCGAGAACGAAGTCCAAGCTTATCGTGTGCCAGGGTTGAGGCGGTGTTGGCAACGGCAGCAGTTGTCCTCTAGCCTTGCCGTGTTCTCCTTTCGCCCGAGCACAGGTCTCACAGTGCGATACCCATCTTTTTACATCTGCGACCATGCCATCCCACCAGAAATACCGTTGCACGAGATGGAGGGTCTTCTGGTTTCCAGGGTGCCCTGCTAGCACGGTATTGTGACACCAGTTGAACGCCTGTACTCGGAGCTCTTGCGTGGGCAGAAACAACTGGTTAATGTGGAGAGGTATGCCGTGTTTCAAGACCCGACATGGGTCTTGCTTCGCCCACTGCTGCCACCGCATCATCGAGCGGCTGTGCTTGACCTGGTCCACGAACTTGTCCGCGGTGATCACGCACAGGACCTTCTCAGGATGGACGATAGCTTCCAGATGAGGCTGTTGGGTGCTTTCGCTTTCACCCAGTCTTGACAACGAGTCGGCTTTCCGGTTCTCTGAACCTGGGCGAAACGTGACAACAAACTCGTATTCCGCGAAGAATAACATCCATCTCATCTGTCTCTGTGAGAGGAGTCTTGCGGTCTTCATGTATTGAAGGTTTTTGTGATCAGTGAACACGGTGACCGGATGAAGGGCCCCCCATAAATAGTGTCTCCACTCCTGGAAGGCATTCTTGATTGCCAACAGCTCTTTTTCGGGGACTGAGTAATTGAGTTCCGCCGGGCTCAGTTTTTTCGACAAAAAAGCCACCGGGTGTAGCTGTCCGGTCTGTTTGTCTCGTTGAGACAACACCGCCCCCACCGCGATGTTGGAGGCATCAGCCTCGACGATGAAAGGGATATCAGGTTGCGGGTGTCGTAAGATGGGGGCGGAACAGAAGGCCTTTTTTAGATGGAGGAAAGCGTCCATGGCTTCGGGGGTCCATAGGAAGACGGCCCCCTTTCTCAACAACCTGGTGATGGGAGAAGCTAGTTGAGAAAAGTGAGAGATGAACCTCCGATAATAATTGGAGAAGCCCAGAAAACACTGTACATCTCTCACACAGCGTGGCACCGGCCATTCCTGTACCGCTTTCACCTTTCTCTCAGCCATCCTAAACCCCCAGGGACTCAGGATTACTCCCAGGAACTCCACCTCTGTGACCCCAAACTCGCACTTGCTAAGCTTGCAGTATAAATGCTGTTCTTGCAGTCTTTTCAGAATCATTAGGACGTGGCTCACATGTTGTTCCGGGGAGACAGAGAAGACCAGAATGTCATCGATGTAGACGATGACAAATCTGTCTATGTAATCCTTCAGCACGTCGTTCAAAAAATATTGAAACGCCGCCGGGGCGTTACAAAGCCCGAACGGCATCACCAGATATTCAAAAAGACCGAATCTGGTTTTGAACGCCATTTTCCATTCATCCCCCTCGCGTACTCAGACCAGATGATAGGCCCCTCGTAAGTCGAGTCGAGTGTAAATGGTGGCCTCCTTCACCTGGTCCAGCAACACGGGGATGAGCGGCAGAGGGTACCTATTCCTGATGGTGTTTTTATTTAACATGCGATAATCTATGCATGTTCGAAGATCATCGTTCGCCTTAGCGATAAAGAAAAGAGGAGAAGCCGCTGGAGAGCGGGAGGGGCGAATGAACCCTAATGCACAGAAGGTATCTAAGTATTCCCGCAGATGTCTGGTCTCAGGCTCGGATAAGGCGTACACCCGGCAGGTGGGCATAGCCGCCCCATCCACTAAGTCGATTCGACAATCATACTCGCGATGGGGCGGCAGGGTTTCCGCTTCTTTTTCGAAAAATACTCCCCGATACCTGACGTATTCAGGTGGTAGCTCTACTTCTTTTTCGGCCGCCGTGGCCACCTGCCACATCGGAGCTTGGGCGAGCGTGAGGGCGACGGATCTCCTGTCAGTCATACACCGCTCCAGGCATTCTTTGGAGGTGAAACATATGGTTTTCTGCCTCCAATCTATGGTAGGGTTATGCCAACGCAACCATGGCATCCCCAAGATAATCTCGTACTGGGGGGCTTCGATTATTTTCAGGGAGATGTTTTCCACGTGGTCCTGGTTCTCGCCGCGGAGCACCAATTCCACCACCTCCGTCTGCTCCGTGATAGGACCGGAGGTCAGCGGTTTCCCATCCACAGCCAACACGGACTCCGGCTTAGTCACCGGGGCCCTAACCAACCCCAACCTATGCACCAGCCCCTCATCCATAAAGTTGCCAGTGGCTCCCGAATCAACCATTACGAGCACCGGATGTGTGTCTGGACCGGTCTTAAGGAACATGGGAAGCACTATATGGGATTCTGTTGCGGACGTATCGCCCCCCGCCAGTGACGGTAATCTCCATTCCGTCTCACGTACCTCGATTTCTACCGCGTCTGTCTGAGGTGCGCCTCCCTCGATGGTTGTTTCCACGGCGGTGATGGCCACCCTCTTTCCCATGAATCCCGTCGCTCCTTTCTTGGGCTTTAGGGGACACTCCCTCACATAGTGCCCCTTTTTCCCGCAATACATGCAGAGTCCCTGGACTCTGCGGGTTTCTCTCTCGGTTTTTGACAACGGAGGTCGTACTGCCCCCACTTCCATAGGTTCAGGTCCTGTCTCCCGCGCTACCTGCGGGGGGCGGCTGTCCTGCTCCCCTCCGACTCCGGACCTCTCGCCTTTTCTCCGATCACTCCCCCTCACAGACAACCGGTGATCAAGGCGTAGCGTGAGATTAATTAAATCTGTACAGGTTGTGGGCTGGGGGTCTATCCTCGCCAGCACATCCTTAAGGTCATCTTTCAACCCTTGATAATACAGGGCCATTCTTTTTTCTTCGGGCCAGGCTGTCTCGACCACCAGCCGGTTGAACGTAGTCATATACGTGACCAGGTCGTTCTTGCCCTGTCGTAATTCTAGCAGTTCTCGATCTGCACTTAGCGTGGTAGCCCGGCGGTCGAACACCCTTTCAAATTCCTTTCGGAAGGCGTTCCAGTCGGTCAGTAGCGGATCATCGTTCCTGACCAGCGGAACCGCCCAGTCGGCGGCATCACCGGTCAGGTAAGAGATCGCAAAAGCCACCCTCGATAGGTTAGTGGGGAATGATGACGGACGACACGAGAAGTGAAGCGTGATCTGGGTTAGGAACGTCTGAATTTTTAAGGGGTCACCCGCATACCGTTCAGGGCTAGCCAAGGGAATGGGCGGAGGTACGGTGACCTGAATTTGGGGTGGACCTACCACAGCATCGAAGGGATTCCTAGCTTGTCTATCCACCATTTCCTGCAATGCTGCTGTCTCAGCTCGAGATGCCACCAACTCTTGCTGTACCGCAGCTAAGGCCTGCAGCACCTCCTCGAGGGTCGCCATCTTAGTGTATCGCCCCGACCGGGAGGAGAAGATAACGTGGGTTCGTGATTCTGTCACGGTCTTCCGGTTCTCCTCAGGATCGGGGCGATGCTCAAAGGGGTCCCCCTCCCGACCTCCCCACACTTTGATTCTAAATCCACAGAGTGTTGCGGCGATCAGGCTAGGGAAGGATAGGGTAGGGGCAGCGTGGGAAGGGACACCTGGAATACAAAATACAGGTAATTAATAACCTCTCAGACCCTGTCTACTCTCAGGTGGTCTCACTAGTTCCTCCTCCTACCTGCCAAGGCGTGTCCCTGTCAATCGTTCCTCTAGTATACACCAGTCATCTCTCGGAGACTGCGGCACCCGGACCTGTGCCAAAACCAACAAGTACAAGATAGTTTAACTCGGGCCAATCACACCCGTCAGATCAAATCCCTCCGTTCTCCCATGTCCACATACGTACCCACTCCTATCCCCCACTCACATGTAATCAACAACTGAAGAAGGAAGGAAAGTTTCAACACAGTAAAGAAAACGAGAGAACCCTTTCAGTCAAGGTTCTTCTGCTTGGCAGTGGAGGACTCGTATCACCAGAAAAACAGGGTAGTTCATACGGTACTCCTCCCTCTTGGATAAGTCTCGAACTCCCCTAACATAGGGCCCGGCTCCACCTCATTGGCTGCCAGAGGGCCGATGAATCAAGGTCAAAAAGAACAAAGTACGTGGCCGGCTCCAACCACATGGCTGCCAGATGGCCGTGAACAGTATATCAGAAAAAACATGAAAATAACGTATGTTCAAGGAAAACACAAGCCCCTGCCACTGTCCGGGCTGCCGTGTTATCTCACACGGTTTACCTGCTGCCAGTAGCTGGTGTCCGCCTCGGGCAGCGCGCGCGGCGGGGTTAAGGTGCACGAGAAGGAAGCACCCGGTTCACCTCGCCTGGTGTCCGCCTCGGGCAGCGCGCGCGGCGGGGTTAAGGTGCACGAGAAGGAAGCACCCGGTTCACCTCGCCTGCTCTGCCCTCCTCCGACTCCGGCCGTCCCAGGAATTATCTTCAGCTTTCGGAGCTCTCTCCCAAACCCGGAAGAGCTGCTCGAAAGCACTGCCGTTCGGACGCTGACGGCTGCGCTCAGGATTCAGAATCACGAACAACGTCCTAACGCGTTGTTCGTGTTAATAAAGTCTTTCGCCCCGCCCCTTGGTCTGGGGTTGCTGGGGCGTGTAGTTCCGCTGGATTTTTCCGCACAACTTCGTAGGCGCCCTGGCTCTCAAACCCTGACATGTATTGATCTCTTATCAATTGATCTCTGAACCCTTCATACTGACACTCCGCACTGAGAACACGTAAAGCAGAAATAAAATCTACTACCTTTTCACCAATTTTCTGTTCCCTTTTTAAAAATTTGTCTCTCAACTACCAGACTGGGCTGAATGTCAAAACGCAATTCCAGTTTTTTGACTGTTTCTTGAAACTCGTCAATATCTCCTTCTTCACCAGCCACACGCATTAAAGGAGGCAAATGTTTAAAAATCTCTCTCCCTTCAAATCCCAAAACATTTAATAAGAGACACTTCTTCCTTTCAGCCCTATATCGTGAACCACCTATAGCACCAATATATGCTAAAAATGCGTCATACCATTTTTTCCACGAAATGGGTGGATCCCCAGGTGTTTCTAGAAAAGGTGGAGGAGGAGACACAGATTGCATTCTCACTTATGCTATACAGACACTAAATGCAACCAAAAAAACAACTAATATTCGTACCTGAAACGTACTCTAATATGTACTACCTTTTTTTTTTTTTGTAAATATTTTTATTGAGTTTTTTCAAACATAAAGCAACATACATTGGCATTGAGTCCAGCAGTATAACAACCCATTGAGAGTGCAGCGAACCTTCCAGGGCATTCTCAAAAGACTCTGGGGCCCCTTCAGCATCACATGATAGTGTCCACCTCACTCTGCAAGCAGGGATAGTTCGTCTAGTCGTGGTCACTTAGTTCAGAGTCTGAAGTATCGCGCGGGGGTTCACATATATTTCCTCTATAGGCATTCCACCCACCCCATACCTGGGTCCATTTTTTGGGGCAACCTCTATGTAAATATTCAGTTTTTTCGACAATCATTGTGGAGTCCATGTCTCGGGACCATTGAGCGAGGGTCGGTGTTTGTCTGGATCCCCATCCCTGGGCTATATTGCGTTTCGCTAACATGAGTCCCAGTGTCACCCAGAGTTGTGCCACTCTATTGAGGTCTGTCGGTTCCCAGATGTTGAGGAGACACCTCCGCGGCTCCGGGAGCGTCGGAACTTTGGTCACCTGGGAGAGTGTGCGTAGTATTCCCTTCCAGTACAGAGTGATTGCAGGGCATTCCCATAGGGTGTGAAAGAGGGTTCCTTCCATACCACACTACCTGAGACATAGGGGGGAATCGGCTCGTTTTAGTTTAAATAAGAGTGTACGGGTGTAATACGTGCGGTGCAAAATTTTGAGTTGGACCAGCCGCAGTTTGGATGATATGCCCACCTCCTTAGGGGAGGAAAGTGCCGCCTGCCATTCCGCTTCATCAAAGTCCCCCAGCTCGGTCTCCCATCTACTCTTAAGGGCCGCAAATGGGTCTGGCCGATTATTTATCATCTTTAGGTATGTTAGGGACATCGCTCTTTGCGTCAGATGTTCCGTGAGGAGTCTGTCTTCCAATGGCGACGACTCCGGAAGCCGGGTCCCGGGCGGGACCGCCGCCTGGAGTGCGTGACGGATTTGTAAGTACCTGAAGCGTTCAGTGTCGGCCAGGTCGTAGTCTGCTTGTAATTGGGCAAATGTCACCAACTCCCCCTTCTTCCAAAGGTCACCGACCCTGGAAATGCCAATTAGATCCCACTGATGGAACTCCTTAGTGGTACGTAGCACCCCCAGCTGTTTCGCATCCCACAGAGATGTGGCCTGCGTTACTTTTCCAGCCCAGCCCAGAGCCCGTTGCGCCGCAAACCATATCTGGAGGGTATGTGCCGTGGGTCCCGAGGGGCAGCGGCCCCTCTTGTGGTTGTAGAGCGCTCCCATGACCCCCCCGACCCCCAGCAGCTGCCGATCCATACGATACGCCGGGTCATCCCCAGGCACATGAAGCCACTGATTTATTACCATAAGTTGAGATGCCCAATAATACAGTTTTATGTCAGGGAGGGCGATACCTCCGTCGTACCACCCTCTGGTGAGCTTATGGTGCGCGATCCGCGGCGCCCTATCTTCCCACAATAGGCTGGTGACCTCCGCGTTGATGGCGGTGAAATACGTAGGCGCGACCGGGAAGGGAGTATTTTGAAGTATGTATAAAAATCTAGGGAGAGCCATCATTTTGAAGAGGGCGGCCCTCCCCAGCAGTGTCAGGGGTAAAGAACGCCAGTGTTTGACGTCACTGCGAAACCTATGCAGGGGCTTTGCCAGATTTTCGGCAACAAATCTTTCCCGATCAGCGGTCACATAAATTCCTAAGTACTTGAACCCGTCCTCCACCACCCGAACCTCACATCCCGTCGGGAGCCGGGGCGGGGAGCCGCGGAGCATATATACTATAGACTTCTCCCAGTTTATCTTATAGCCGGACACTCTCCCGTACGACGCACAGATGTCCAGGAGACAAGTGATCGAGCGTGCCGGCGAGGCTAGGCACAGCAGGACATCGTCAGCATAGAGGGAGATGCGGTCCTCCCACCCCATAGTCCATTTTAGTCCCCGGATCACCGGGTCCTGCCGCACCCAGGCCGCAAGCGGCTCCAAAGCCAGAGCAAAAAGGAGCGGGGAAAGGGGGCAGCCCTGTCATGTCCCCCGCCCCAACGGGAAGGGGTCAGAGATATGTCCATTGAATACCACTTGTGCCAGTGGCTCGGTATACAGAAGCTGGATCCAAGCGCACATCTTGGGACCAAGTCCCATGTGGTGAAGAACGGCGAAGAGGAATGGCCACTCCACCCGGTCGAACGCCATCCGAGCGTCCAGTGAGAGGATGGCCGCATCCTCCTCTATCGATGAGCGGCGCGCGAGAATCCCGTGGAGCCGCCGTATATTCAGGGCGGTGTTTCGGTGAGGCATAAATCCCGACTGGTCCGGGTGTATCAGAGTCGGAAGGTAGGGCTGTAGCCTTGTTGCCAGCACCTTTGTGTAACGCCCTGAACGTCTCAGGATCGTTTAACAGACACGACAATGAGGACGCAACCACTTGTGAAGGGTTAGTTCTTTTAATGAAGGCAAATAAAATACAAAGAACAAACAAAAGTTATAGTCACTGGAATCCTCCAGGCTAAGTACGTTACCAGCCCACAGCACGGATGGTCCTAACCGTCCTCTGCATATACGCCGATCCCGGCGTATGCCAACAGAGGGCAGAAATGAAATGGCCGACAATGCCAATCGGTAGGCTGTGAGGGGCACGAAGAGTGTTGGGGAGAATCGAGGAGTCAGGGAAACACCCAGCCGGGGTCTCTACCTGAAGGGAGCAGCCGCTCAACCTCTTCCTCAGACTGCACCGGGACGCGGAGTCACCTCCTGGTGATGCGTCACCGATACCCCAATCACAAGCAAGAAGACTGAACCGAGAGCAGCCGCTCGATCGATCCTGTGGACTTCCGAGTCTGTAACGCGGCAAACACCTCCTGGTGTACGTTACAGCTGGCAGTCCCTGTGTCTCTGGTCGGGCTGGGAGTTACGACTCCAACCAGCAAAAGCGCCACTGCGCTTGGACTCAGCCGAGTCAAAAAGCGAAGCTCAATGGTTGACCGGTAGAGCTTCCGGGTCCTTCACAGGTGACGATGGGGCAAGACACGGCCCAGGGAGTAACGACTCGACCTACCTCCGTTCTTGCCTTACTGGAGCACCACTCCGGAACACTGCTCTTCACGAAGCAGGTACGTCGGTGTAAACACAATATCCGACAGCCTTGTACCTCCCGGTTCCTCCCTTTATAGGGCGTGTTTTCCTTGAGTTATGTAACAGCTCTCCTGTTTACATAAGGGCGTGTTTCCCTTGAGTTATGTAACAGCTCTCCTGTTTACATAAGGGCGTGTTTCCCTTGAGTTATGTAACAGCTCTCCTGTTTACATAAGGGCGTGTTTCCCTTGAGTTATGTAACAGCTCTCCTGTTTACATAAGGGCGTGTTTCCCTTGAGTTATGTAACAGCTCTCCTGTTTACATAACCTCTCAACCGCTAAGCATCCTGGGAGATGTAGTCCGTTTTCGCTGGTTACCGTTTTCCTCCCCTCGTATGACAGGAATTCTTGACACTTTGCCAGGATCTTTGCCTCGGCGTTCAGTAAAGAGATTGGGCGATAGGAAGCGCAGTCGTGCGCGGGTTTGTTAGGCTTCGGAATGGCCACTATGGTAGCCACTCTCTGGTCTTGGGGCAGAGTCCCTGTCGATAAACTGTCCTTGTACATGGCCAGTAGGTGCGGGACTACGGGAGTAGTGTTCTTCTTATAGAATTCCAACGGAATTCCATTTGGCCCCATCGCCTTCCCAGCGCGGAGAGCGAGTATTGCCAGCGTGAGCTCTTCAGCCGTCCGGTCTGCCTCCAGGGCTTCCACCCCAGACGGGGGCAACCTCTGCATTGCGATGTCTCGAAGGAAGGCCTCATTATCCGCCACAGTAGACGAGGCCTCCGGTGTATAGATCTTTTTGTAGTGAGCCGCTAGAGCCTTCGCGATTTGCCGTGGCTCCGACGTAAAGTCTCCCGAAGCCAGCCTGATCCGCGCCACACGCTCCGCACGCTCCCCCTTCTCAAGCCAGGCCAGTAGTTTACCTGCCTTGTCCCCCAGCTCATAGATCGTATGCTGTGTTGCCACCTGTTTAACTCGTGCGGCCTCTCAAAGATAGGACTTATATTCCTGCTGTGCCATGTGGACTCTATGTGTAGTGTCGTCGTCAGTATGTGTGGCATGGTCGGTCTCTGCCTCAACCACCCCCTGCTCAAGCTGAAGCACCGCTAGCTGTTGGGTTCTCCTATGGTCGGTTACCATCGAAATTGTACTACCTTTTTTAAAATACTGTATTACATTAACTTTCTATTATTATTTTTTTATGTTGCAAAAACAGTTTGCACATAACCACGCTTCTTTCTACAAATTTTACAACACATTCTACAATTTCTTTTTTTTTTTCTGAAAATGAGTTGTGCGTCTCACTATTATCTCACTATAGTCCGACTACGCTCTGCTCGTCTTGAACCAGCTGTACCGTTTGAACCTATTGAGGTGTGCGTGCCACCGTTCTTCAACACGCAAGTGAAACAAAAAAAACTGCAAAGTTTGAACTTGTTATGGTGTGCGTGTCACCGTTCTTCAACACGCAAAAGAGAAAAAAAAACTGCAATGTTTGATATTATTTACACCTGCTAAGCTTCAATAACCAAAGTGTGTACATCATCACTCTTTTAACTTTTAAACGTGAAAACGTCCTTCACCTCTCACATCAAGGCAAATACGTGCACATCGCCGCTTGTTGAAAATCGAGTAAAAAAAAAAAAAACATTTTTTTTTAACTCCGCTGCAAACACTTCGAACTTCACTTTATTATTTTCCTCTTTTTTTTTTTTTTTTTCAGCCGCTATTCGTCACTGGATGTTCCTGTCGGCAATAGACTTCACTGCGTTTCCATGGCAATGTCGCTTCGTAACCACTCGCTTACTCTCCCAAAATGGCATACAACACGGTACTTGCGTGCTCTCCCAAAATGGCGCACAACGCAGTGCTTGCGTGCTCTTCCAAGATGGCGTGCGACGCAGTGCAACAACTAGAACGCCAACTCTCATCAACTTCGTGACGGATCAACACGGCGGTTCAACAATCTTCCGGCAAACTCAACCAGAACTTCAACGGACACACAGTACCTTGAGGTAAGCTTCGCTGCTGCCTTCGTTGTGTTTATCGACTTTCAAATTCTCTTGGTAAATGTTCTAAATTGTATCCGTGGCGTAACTCGGTTGGTAATCCTTGTGGGTTCTGCAGCATCCAAATTTCTAAATCGTCGCCAATCAATTCTGTAGTAATTACGTTGGTACAAATCAATTCTGTAGTAATTACGTCGGTACACGAAGTAGTAGAGTCAATTATAGTTAATTGACATTCAGATGCTGCGCAGCAGCCAGCTCCCTCAGACCTTCAATCCTTCACAACCAGTACTCGTTTTAAACATAAACATTCCAATTAGAATTCTTGAGACCAGAACATCATGGCTCAAGAATTCTAAGTTAAAGTAAAACACTACACTGAGATTCCGCTTACTTTCCAGGAACATATTTTCTGGTTTAATGGCTCCCTACCCCAAATAAAAACAAGAGCAAGGCTTGGTCCTTTAGGGATTCCAGGAGCAACATGGCAGATATTAGCGACCTATGCACCACATCCAGACATTGACACAATGCCACAGGATTAACTACTTGTTCAACACAGAGTTGATAAAACTCTACAGAAACATGACACACTTTGTCTTGAGGACTCTAGCGGTACAATCAATAGTAATGACACCTACTGCAGCTCCTACACAGAGCTCAGGCAGTGCTTAATTTGTCCCGGTGCTTGGCACCGGCACTAATTTCCTAGGGCTGTGTCTACATGCAATAAGTCTCCCCAGCCAAGAGATTATATTACACGGTAAAGGGTAAATCCATGCCTGTCAGGGTTCAGTCAGTGGTGCAGTGCCTGATTGGGCTGTATTTGTTCATGCTGTAAAATATTAAAATTTGAATAGAGCGGCTGCCCGCCTTATAACGAGGCACGCAAACAGCACAACACACCGCCAGAAACAGCCTGGGCAGGGTGATGTCAGCCCCGTCCTCCCTCCTTGGCTTTGGAATGGTCAAGTGTTTCCCTCCCCCCACACCCTAAGTCGGATGGACCAATGCCGATCAGAGTCCCTGCTTTTCGCCCGCCCCAGCGTAATGCGCAGCTGCAGCATTAGTCATTCGAATGAAGCAAGCAGCTAGCAGCAGGCTTAGAAATAAAAACAAAAAAAAGGCAGTAAGTAATTGTCATTTTCGTTTACTAATACATGCTATGGAAGAAGGTCTGTCTTTTTAATGGTTTTGGTACACGCGTGCCCGTAAAAAGTGCCACCTCTGATTTTATTTTAGTGCTCGTTTTTATGCGAAAGTATTGAGGTTACATGGGGTGCCGGCAGTTTCACATCTGAGGGCATCTGCCAACTGTGCTAAATACCTTAACTTTTGTTTGGGCTTGCTTTTGAGGTCTTAGGCAGCCTTCGGTGTCTCTGCTGCCAGGAGTACCCAACCTTTGACCTCCTAGTTTATCTTTCGTCGTTAGCATTGTGTTGCTACGTAGCAGCACAGACTCTTTAAGGCACCCAGAGCCATTATCTTCTCTAATGCGTTTGTTGACGATGAATCAAATATCACGACAAGTATCAATTATATCATTTGTGTCTCTCTCCAGAATGGTGCAAGCAGTTTCTGCGGTGCTGGTAGCATACACCATAAACTGATACTGCAAAGGAGAATGTTGCATTATATACCGATGATGTGGTCTATATGGATAATTACTTGCTGGCGATTGATTTATGCACCTTATAGACACTGCAACGGGAATTATGCCATTCAGTGGCTGCAGCATTTTTCACAAAATTATGGGTTTGCCGCATTGGCCACATAACCCATCGTCTGCTGCATAATCTGCAGATTTTTGCACAAAAAAAAGTTTCTACCTCAAACGGATCAAAAACCATGTTGGCGTGTTCCAGTACAGTGGAAGGCTATTTGTAAAGGTTGATAGGTCACATTTCAGTTGCTTAGTGCTGTTTCTGGTAGTTAAACTGGTACTAACGAGGTGACATTTTTGCGCAGTATTACCATGTGTAAACAATGACAAAATAATGAAGTAATACTATCTCGAAATGTACTGCATTACGCCGCATGACTTGCCTTTTCCTTTCACATAATTTAGCCTACTCTGCCAAATAATTTGGTCCTCCACTGTCGCATAATTCCAGTGCCCCTACTTATGGGGACATGCATAAAGCAGACCAAAGGCGTTAAAGGGAATTACGTTATGATACACACCAATGTGATGCCTTGAAATACTATTATAAAATTGGCACACTAACGGCCTCTTTGTCAGAGGCACACAATCTAAAGCCGACCACAAAATGTTTGCGCCCCGTTTAAACCAAAGTTTCATCGCAAATAACACTCTGTAGCACAGTCTGTGTGCCTGTAATTTCCTGCAGGTAATACCTGAAAAAACAGTGCAGCAAAAACAATGTGCTAAGGGTAATGTGGCCTTGTGTTGATCACTAACAGGAGTTACCTGGTTGCTGTCACTTGGATAAAATTGACTACATTGTGTTAAATGTTCCCAATCATTTATAATTAAATTATTGCTATAAAAAAAGATTTGCAGTTTACTTCTAGTGACTCGCATAGTTTGAACAGATATATATTGTTTTCTTCTAGAAGCTGCAGCTTGCAGGAAAGCATTGCCTACTCTGCCACAATTCATTTGCTATTCAGCTGTTGTGGTTGTTTTTCATGTCCACATTTTACTATATTTTTTAGGAATGATTTAAAATTGGTGTTGCACTCGGCGTGGCACACGTTATTAGGCCATTTCCCACCATGGTAATGTTCACCTTGTGATAACGTGTGCAGTTTGCTGTTTATCACAACACTTCATGAGGTGAAGGTGTACTTTTTAACTCCATTTCCTGCTCTGGCAGATAAATTCCTACATATTTTTTCTTTCTAAGTGGTAGCTCTTGTGCTCCTGATCGACTGTTCAACAGTGTTTGCCAAAATGTATTTTATTTCAGTTTCTTCATAAAGAGGTGGCATATCTTGTGTACCATCATGTTTGTAACTGGTACAAAAAATAAAAAAACAGTTAGCTAAAACACAGAACTGTTTGAGGGCCAAACATGATGTAGGCCACTTGGCAGTAATGAATTATACACCATAGTGGCCTATTGGTTGTTATAGGTGTTTTATTTTGTTTCTATGTAGTCATGAGGGCTCTGATTCCATCTAGTGGGTATCAGGAATTCTTTTCTACCTCTACTTCTATTGAGAAGGTAGGTCTACTTCAATAGAGAGTTATCAAAGGTGGTTGGGTATTAACCTTGGGGAAGTGTAGTGGTGGAAGTGGGTTTTTGTCTTATGAGATCAGGGACCCATCCTGAAAATTCTGCAGGGCGCAGATCATTGTCCAGCTTTCTCCGATAGCTCTCAATCAGGTGATGAGTTACAGTTGGGAGAAAAGATCTTTCATCTTGTAGTCAGTTGCTCGCTGAAATTCAAATAGGGTATTAAATCTGTCTTTCAGCAGAGCTAGTTGTGGCTGCAGCCAATAGAGGAAGTAGGAGGGGCCAGTAGAGGAAATGGGTGTGGCCTCCTGAATAAAATTGAGCACCTTCACTTAATATTTTACAAATTAAGCACCCACTTGACCAAATGGTGTGATCCTGAACAAATCATTACTTCGCTGTACTTCATTTTTAATGATTGGTCAATCCTGATTAAATTCAGTTCCGAATGTGCCCTATAAAAAAAACACACGCTTACACGATTTAGCAGACAAAGTTATACAACAACTAATAACAATGTTGCTCTTACATACAGTGTACATAAGAAGCTGGTATCTCTTAGTGCACTCATGGCAGTGTCATCCGGGAATGGGGAGCAGGAAAAAACGATTGTACTACTGAATATCGACATGAAGAATATCGACATACAAGAACATCGAAGACAGAATGTCGAGGAACAAAATGTCGAAAAGTAAGTGCATATATATACGGAAGCATAGATTTACTATTTCTAACTTTACATCTATGTACCTTACAGATAAATGTACCACACAGGTACATATAATAGCTATAGAAAATGTAGACTTACTTACCTATAAATATTCTTTCAAAATTTCAACCTTGATATTTAGTACCATCAATATTCTGACTTGAATAGTTCGTATGTACACTGGAAACTATAACTTTTAACAAATGTCAGTGAGTGATACAATCTACAGTACTAAAGAGAAACACACATGCTCAAGAAATAACCTATTTCTGAAAGAATCTTTATCACATGTTTGCACGACTTGTGCAGTTCCATTTACATGCTCGATCTTTTGGTGGCTCCAGCTTTGGCTCTTAGAGTCAAACCAGACACCAGGCTCAGCTCTGGCTTGGCTCTCCCAATGAATTTATTTGCTCGCTCACCTCTATGTGATGTTCAACCATTCCTCCCACAGCTTTCTATGATGCCCTTGGTTATGGACATCATATAGGAGTTGTCGGGGGTCGTGGCTGCTAATATTTTATAATTTACTATTAGTGTAATGAGATATGGAGCAGAAGGAGCTGAAACTGGACATTCACAGGCAGCTGAGATAAGTAAAAAAAATAATTTCAATGTACGTTGTGTGCATGTTTGTAGGTGCGAGTGTGTTTGAGTGAGAAAGAATGTGCATATATTTGAGTAAGTGTTATGTATGTGTGAGCATGTGTGTGAATGAAAGTGAGTGAGATTTTGTGTGAATTGACTGAGGTGGTGAGCATGAGTGAGTTAGAATGAGTGATAGAAAAAGTGAATGCGAGCGAGTGTGGATGAGAGAATGAGTGTGAGGAAGTGTTAAGGAGTGTAAGTGAGATTGTGAGTGAGAGTCAGTGAGTACAATTGTGAGAGAGTGAGCCTGAGTGAGTAAGATTAAGTGAGAATAAGTGAGTATAAAAGTGAGTGCAAATGAATATGAGTAAGCATGAGTGAGTAAGAGTCGATATGACTGAGTGAGAATGAATAAGAATGAGTGAGTCAGAGTAATTGAGAATAAGTGAGTCTGTGAGGATAGAGTAAGAGTGAGTGCAAGTGTGTCTGACTGGGTGAGAAAGTACAATAGGGTAAGAGTTAGACTGAATAAGACTAAGTGAAAATGACTGTGAATGAGAATGAATATGACTGAGAATGAGTGTGAGTGAGTGGATGTAAGTGAGCCTGAGTGAGAATGTTGTGTTATCCTTGCAAGTCTGTCACTGGCCCTGACATTATGATATTTGTTCTTGGCTTACAGAGGCACCCGTGGCAAAATACTGGTGCTGGCATATAGGAGAAAATTGTTAGCATGACAGGCACCTATGATACAATACTGGCACTAGCATACTGAAGGTAATTTTTGGCATAATGGGCACCCATGTTAAAATACCGATAATGAAATACAAGAGGTAATTCTTGGCATATGAGGCACCCATAGATAAAAGCTAGTGCTGTCAAACATGATGAAATTATTGGCATGAGGAAACCCGTGGCAAAATGCTGGGGCTAGCACAGTAGATGTATTTCTTGGCATAAGAGAGGACAATTGTGGCATGCGGAGAGGGACAACCATGATCAAATGTTGTGGTAATTATTGACAGACCGTATTAGTGGCAACATTCTGACACTTGAATATTGTGTGCAATTTCTGACACAGGACGACAGCTACAACATTTGTGAGGTACCTATATGGCCAGGTACTACCTACACCCCCTCCTCCCCATTCAAGACCCGACACAGGAGAGAAGTTTTGGATGCGGGGGGCGTGACACCCCCGGCCGTATTTATTATATACAATTTATACACATTAATCATAATTACAATATTTACAAAAATGTAGCAGAAAATATACTTTACACTGATTACAATTGATAAGTACAGATATCTGATGGCTAACCTTAACATAACTCTAATACAAAGGTTTCCTATCCATATCTAAACATATCTTTATTAATCTTTACAAACTTTATTTTCTGCGTACCTAATAGAGCCTACGGCAAGGTCACTAACTGGTGTCAGATCCTTATCAATTTCTAACCACGCCCTCCAGCCGGAGTGCGCATGCGCAGAGGGCCCGTTCACCGTGAGGGTACTTCACCCCCACCCCCCCTCCCCTCCCCATTACCCCCGTACGCTCTATACCTGATCTCCATAAAGGGGCCCTTGCAGCCGTTGTGCACGTGCGGGATGGCCAATCAGCCTAGAGAAAGTGTGACTCCCTCCTCCCCCGCACCCAACTGCCCCTAGAGTTCTAGGAGAGACCAGTTGTCCCTCCCACTTGGGCGACACCATTCGGGAATGGCGCCGCCCCCTAAGGACCTTAAATTTACTGCTCTCCAATCATGACCTTACCGCCACAGGCTAGCATAGTTGACCGACTATCTAGCCCCCCCCCCCTGTGCTCACTAGAAAGGTCATCCCCTACGACTAAGGCCCCTCAACCATGCCAACATATTCTCCAGGAACACCTTGTTGCCTACTTGGGATAAGTGAACGCCGTCTTTTAAGAAGCACGGTTCACCACTAATGCATCCATGGGCGATGGTCTGTAAGTGGGGAGCCCTAAAAAGTCTCTCAATCTTGTTATTTATTCTCCTTGCAGAGTGATTCAAAGCCTTTACAGATTCCCCCCCCCCCTCCATTGGAATCGGGGTATCATCTGAGACCACCCTTCCCAGTCTTTCTAAGTCATTCCCCGGTGCCAGGGTGTACCCCGGGCATATACGTGCCTACTAGCCTAGTTCAGTGATTGGTGTTTCGACCAGCCCCCCCAATTACCCAAGCGTACCCAGTCACTCCTATCCCAAGTGTAGGACAATAATGCTAGGGCTGACTGGCTAACAGGAAAATGACACCTCGTTTGGGAGCCAGTGAATGTCCTCAACTCCTAGCAGCCCGATGTGCCCGATAGACATGTTGCCCCAGGCAATGATACTCCTTGCTGGTGGAACTGCACCATTGGAAGGCTACACAGGAAATGCCCCCTACGGGCCCCAAGATTTCCCATGAACATATCATGGAAATCCGTGAACAACCTACCCCGGACCACTATGTCCTGGGATAGGGCCTGCGCAAGCTCCTCCCCCTACTACGGGGCATCCCAACAGCACGCCTACGATGGCACCCGCGAGCACAGGCGCCGTAATGGCAGAATACCGTTTCCCGACCAGGGGTGTTGCATTCGCCTTTTATGCCTGGGTTCAGTCAAGCTGGCAAGGCATACACCTGTGAAGTAGCGTACTGCTAAACTAACACATCTGGTAACGACAAATGGTTGACACACCTACACCTTAAAAGTAGCGTACTGCTAAAATACCCTGGCTGGCAACAACATATGGGTGACATGCTTATATTCAACCAATATAGTGCATGGGCAGCAGCATCTCGCCCATGCACGCTGGCACCTCTTGAGCTTTTCTATTGCTCGCCCATCAGCCTTGATGTCGCTGCTTGCCACTCCCGTCCCGGATCTTCCGGTCTGCCTGCCTGCCCACATCTTGCAGTCGTTGTGGTGTGGAGCACCTCCCATGTAACAGTCATGGATCCAGCCATACATAAATGAAAATCAAACCCGGACGATTAGTGCTGTTTGTCTTTGGGTAAAAGATACAGTGTGATACAATCTGTGACACAAAAGGAATGCAAGATAACATAGGCATCCAAAACACTACAAGTGCACAAGTCATGAGCGGTAGGTACAGTGTATCACAGGAATAGAGCGCAGAGATACCGTGGGACGAACCATAGGCCTATAATGCTTGATCCGGCATATAGGGCGCACCGGTACTGTGTGCCACAACACAGACATCCAATGAACCAGTGTTCAGGCACCTGGGTGCAGAGGTACTGTGTGACACAATACATTAGTAGTATGCATACATACAAGTAGAGCACATGGGTGTACCGGTACCGTGTGACTACCACCGGCATATATTGCTGCACCCTCCTTGTGACATAACGGGTTTCTAATAGGTGTCGTTGCAATGGGTGTCTAGATGCTTTTTGGCTGTCCCCTACTTTGTATGTGTAACTGCACACGCATGCTTTAAGTACTCATGAAGGCGTGACCACAAGGCATGGGACGTACTGATCTGACATCATACGCGGCGATAATGCGCTTGAGTGACATCACCGTGGCCAGCGTATCGCAAGACTGACCTCAAAACCGTGGAATGGGTTGTTGTCACATGGCGGCTTGGAATATCTAGATGTGAATGGCCACGGAAAGGCAAGTCACGTTCCGTTCTACGAACGCCAATGGTCTGGTCATTCTGGTGGCAACAAATTGCCCCGGCCAGGCCTTTGGTGCCAAGGGCCTGTCGCTGACACACTTAAAATGTGACCATTAAAACACCCATGGGCATGTAACCTTGAAGTCTTTTGCCTTTTGATGAACCAGCCCCCCTCATCACGCGAACAGTAACTACACCAGTCAGTAATACCCCAACATTGGACTAAATGTGGAATGAATGTAACTGACAAAAACTGCATCAATACTTGCATTTTCTGTGAAGCGGCCCCAACTCAATTTAACCGACAAATGCTGAATCTATACTTGCATTTTCTTGTGAAGCGGCCCAAACACACTTTCCATGTATGGTGTTACAAACCATCATGGTAGCGCAAACCTTTTGCTCTTCGCCTTTCTATTCAGAAGATAAATCCCTGTGCAGAACATTGACATCAGACTTTTTAATGAGGCCTAGCGTAGCACCACTTGCATTACCATCAGACTGTCAACTGAGAGCGCTTAGCATAGCACCAGTTGCATTACAGGATTTGCTCAGTTAAAGTTTCTTGGATAACTACAGCTCCTGGAATGCCAGGATCCGAGCATAGGGCTGCTAATTAATTAGAATCATCTGATAAACCCAATTCCAATATTTGCATCAAAATGCATTTTCGGAATTTATAAGCAAGCATGATAAAGTGAGGGATCTAATCCCATCACTGTGTTTGCAATCCCCTGGAATACAGCTAAAGGCACAGACCAGAGCGTTTCTCAGAGGTCGGAAATGTGATCGCTGGTTAAATGTGGGCTTTTAGAATGAGGCGGCGTGAGTTTTAATCGTAGCAGCCTAATTTGAGCAGACCATATGATCCTGGGCTAGACACTAGCCACTCACTCACTGTAGATCATATAAGGCATATACGGACCCTCTCATACAAAGCTGGCTTTGTACTTTGTTGAAAGCTGAATACAGCACCTGCGCCATAAGTATTTGAGTTATTTCGAGGCAGCACTGGTCACACATGATGCTGTACAAAAACTCCCTTTAAATCAGTCTCCTGTGTCATTCATGTACCATAGCTGCCCCCACCAGGACAGCTCAGAAACCAGCCCCCTCTTAGCGAACAGATAACCAGTTCTATTCACAAACACAGGCACTTAGATGTAATATACACCTAACAGAGCAACTTGACAATGTCTGCAAAGTGGCAATTGCTAAGCTTTTGGCATCCCTGCTAATATATATTACATTACCAAAACGCCTGAATAGATCTGTGACTAGTGGGATTGTTGCTGACGACTTAGACGTCACCTCAGTATTTAATCATCTGTAGGTGGGTAACTTGATTACCACGAATTGACTAGTTATCACATATTGTTTGAGGTGCGTAAGAGTTCACTTTGAAGCAATAGTTAAAAGACAAGTTGTGTCTAACAATCAGCCAAGAGAAAGTCAGCCACACACGACATAGCCAAGCGTAAATGTACCGTATAGCTGCAGAAGCCTTAACATACAAACGCCTCCTTAGGAGTACACCTAATAGAAATGCACATGTAATACAGTAATAAAATTGTACAGACGAGCCACGGGCTAATAAACACTTCAGGTGTTGCTAGTACATTTTTAACATTCAAGGATCAGCAGTGCTGCTCGCCCAGAATACAGGCCTGGGCATAGGCTCCCGACGCAACGCTTGATTGCCTCACGCGCTGCCAAATGCAGCTTTTTTTAAATTCCAACAGCTGATGCGAAAAAAGACCTTTACCATCGAATTCTTATTACCCCCAACAGGGGTATCAAAATTCACCTACGTTGAGACAGTAGCTGAGCAACCCGGGAGGCCCATCACAGCTGATCCCTTCTCCGTTGGCGAAACCCTGGTCTTGCACCGGCCCATCCGCTTGGCTCCCGCAGCTACTGCTGGCCTCTTCTATCCTCCGGCGATCAAGAACCAACGACGTGGGTCTTTTATAGACAGGGCTGTGTACACCGCATTGAATCCCTGTTGCTTGTAACCTAGAATACAGCAAGAAAACAGATCGGGTGATGCCACCGGTGAGGCAGAGGAGCCCTCGTGCCCCCCATGATCCAGGAAACTGGCTTACTAAGGCTAAATGTACCATGAACAACCCTTGAATATCAAAAACAGCCTAAATATGGTGCTAATCAACACTGGAGAGAACACTGCCCAATAGCACTGTCCAGATTTGTCACCAAATACTTTTCAACAGTCATCAGGGCCTTTCTTTTTTTTTTTTTACAAACTTAATCTGCCCAGCCCCTGATCCCCACTACAATTTAAATGTGGTGCAACACAACGGGGAATGCCCGCTCAACTGGGCTGTTCAGATATTCTACATCTACACCTTAAAAACGATACCCTGTGCTTTACACCTGTCTTCAAGAGCGCGCTGCTTGTGCTATCATAATCGCAGACAAAACTCTTGATCACGCGGGGCGCTGTAGTAACAAAGCAAAAAAAAACCTGTGGGAATCGCGCAACCCAAACTTCCCTCAAGATTCAATTATAACGTTGTTAAGACCTACATCTTTAATTGAAGATACATTGAAATACCAGCATTCAAACACTCAAACTTGAGCGTAAGAGTGTAAGACCGTAACCATTGGGCCACAGTGACTCTCCCAAAGACCAGCAGGCACTCGTTAAATTACGTGCTCCCAATACAGCTCATCTGTTCTATGCAACCAACAGCTGATTCCCTTGTAGAAGCATGCAATGCGATCCAGCCATAACCTCGCGTCAAGCGCTCCTTAATAAATGCGCTAATTTATCGCCTTAACACCCACAATGTTGAAGGCGCTCCTCTCCATCGCGCCTTAAATCAACCGCATCACAACAATTCGCTGCTTTGCCCGCTGCTCCCTCTCGTCGCCGCCAGCCCGCTTTCGCCTCCGCCTGAGAGAACCTCGCTCCCGTTACTCGACCCAGCGCTCCTAAAATTGAAGACAACTGCGGCCTGGAAATACGAGGCGCTCCTTGTGAAAGCAAGCGCGCGCGTCAAATACTGCGCTACTGGTCTCTCCCCAGCTTTTAAAACCGCGCTCCCGTTGCTGGCAGCTACAAGTCGGGGGAGATCGTGGAGCCTGCAGCACAGTGCTATTGCGTGCTCTAAAACCCCCGGCCTGGCAATGAATCTGCGGCGCACCCAACACACGGCATTAGCGTTAGTAACAATACCGTTTTTATGCGCAGATGTGTAAAGCTAATTGGGCTTTACTTTGAAATACAACTCATCTGCACCACAGCGACTCTAGTTGCTCCTCAGTTCGCGCACGTCGCTCCCATGGTGCGCCGAGTCTCCGCTGAGCCCCCCGAAAGCGGGTCACTGCCCTCCGCAGCCTGCAAAGGAATAACAATTCCGCAACCGGCGTCCAGCAAAGCATCCCACGGCGACTGTCCCGAACCTCCTGAAAAAGGGGAAAAACAAGAAATTAAAACACAGCCTCCTAGCAAGGCTGTTGTCCTTAAGGGAAGGGAAAAAAAAATACAAGTTACCGCCTCCTAGCGAGGCGTGGGGGGCAAGCTGGGGAGTCAGGAAACAAGAGGCCGGTTCCCTGGCTCCCCAGCCCTTTATACCCGATGATGGTCCGGCCAGTCCTACTGGCCGGACGTTTGGCCATCGTCTCGACCCGGAAGTGATTCAAATCACCTCCGGGTCGCGCCCGAGCCAATGGGGCTAGGGGGCGCGCCTGCCGCCTAACCATGTGCGCGAGAGGCACGCCCCCGGCTGTAGCGGAGGGGGCCGGCTCGACCGCCATTCTTTTGGCGTGGTCGATGCCGGCCCCGCCGTTCTATGACAAAGGGAGTCCCCTGGCACAATGAAATTCCTTTTTTACATATAGGGGCACATGTAGCTCATTTCGAAAAAAAAAAAATGGGGTCAACTCTGGGGAGCATCAAACTTCATTGGCTTGGTACACAATGAAAGGACTTGAATATTTAATGAGTGCCCTTCCAGAGTCTATGGCGTTTTAGCGAGTGTATTTGAAAATTGTACTTTAAAATGCACTATTTGACCTCATTTTTTCAAACTTTAGAGGTCTGACTTGCTCACTTCACCCATTCACTACAATTCAAGACAATAATTAACCCCACCTTCAAGGATAATGTCAGAACCTTAATATAGGCAGGGCCACTAGAATAATGCGGCTGGGGAGGACCAAATTATGTGGCATGCTTCACTATATTATGAAGCAACTAAAGGTTAAATTATGCCGCACCATGTGGAACGTTTTGTGCTAGAATTCATTCATTATTTTGTTATTTGTACTCATGTTAACACTATATGGGCAAAGGCTTCACCTTATAAGTATAAGTTTAACAGCCACACACACAAATAATCAACTGAAAGATGACCATTCAACATTTGTGAAGGGTCTTCCACTGCATAGCAATGCATGTTGCTGTGTTTTTAGTAACTTTTGATCTGTTTGAGCTACAAGTAAATTTTTCTTATGTTAAAATATGCAATTACGCATCAGATAAGTCATATGACAAATACAGCAAAACCATAAATATGTGCAAAACGCAGTGGACTCAGAATTGCATAATTTCAGTGGCCATGAAACATAGGTGTTATCTAAAATAGACATTTGTCTGTGTTGTGTTGATATATTAATCATGCTGTTACTATGGATCTTCAGCAATGTCAGTTACTGTAATGTCATCCAAGTTCACATCACGTGACATCACTTCTTTGGAAGAGTCCGGGTCAAGGATCATAAGATGTCACTACCTGTGATGTTATGAATATCAAGGGGGTGTGATGTCACTTCTTTTACCCCTGGCATTTTGGTGAATCAATGTCCATGTCCTCGACACTTATATTGTGGAATATTCTTAGAGTCCATTGGGCTCTGTTGAGGGCTATTTATTCTCTTAACAGAAAGCCAAGTGTTAAAATTCTCTTGCCCCTACCTTTCGAACCGGGACTAAGCTCATGACATTTCGAAAACAACTTAATACGTTGATGTTTCAGCTTAGAATAGATCATTTCATGGCCTACATCATTGGTTCAATAAGCAGCACGTAGAAGTGAAAAATCCCTTGGTGGAACTATGTACTCGTACTGGGTCTCAAATTTCCCAGCACAGACAATTGTAGCCCATATGTTAAATCATGCAAGGTTAAAGATACTACTATACAACTCTGAGATGTATATTAAAAAATATAATTTGCTTCATTAAAAAATTATCACTTGATATAGTTGAAACATACTGTAAAACACTACACTGGAAATGACATTCAATTAGTTAACCATTAAAATATTTTATACATGAAAAGAGAAAACACAGTAGTTTAACTTGGGAGTGATTACAAAGACTTTTGATACCTAATGTGTTTTTTTTTAAACATATAACAGAGAGACAGTTACAGACAAAAAAACAGTATGTTTTATCTATATCAAGTGATAATTTTTTAATAAAGCAAATTATATTTTGTAAAGCGCTCCAATACCTTCGGGCTGAGTTCGCTCCATATAAATCTGCAACAAAAAAAAAAAAAGAGTATTTTTGGACACACCAGGAGGATTTGTACCTTGTAACTCTGGGCACCCATGCGATCACCCAGGCCGAGCAAAAATACTGGTGAAGCCTGGATTTATGTGCAGGGCTGCCGGCCAAAGTCTTTCACACCCACTGTATTTTAATCCCGACACTTTGTAGTTGGGGCCTTAATGCCTATCGGAAACCATACTGTGTTGCATCAACATGTGGGGACAATATCGTCTTAACTTGCACCATGACGTGTTGTTTAAAGGCAAACGTGGAAAGATCGACATGGGTTTCCCCTGCTTGGAATTTCTGGCCCAGGAGGGGTCTGCTGCTGTGTCACAAGATGGCAGTTCTTAAGTTACAAAGACCTGCTATAACTAACAGCTGTGTTTTTTCACATGCCTTGCAGGAGCTGGGTTGGGAGTTCTCTTGGAACAGCGCTCTGCACCATGAGTCATGCTTACGAAGCGGTGTGCTAAACGTCTGCTATTGAAGTGGTAAAACCCGGAAGTACCCGTCAATGACGTGAACAGCGCATGCAGGAAATCCCAGCCTACCCTCCGCGCGAAGTCCCAGCAAATATTTGAATTTAGCCTTAAGGTAATAATACGCTGGCACGTAACCAAGTAGGAAGAAATTGTTAAAGTCCCAAAAACTGTGCAAAACGTTTAACGAACATAGCGCCAGAGGTACAAAGCATTTTGGTGTTACAGACGCTCCGAGTCATAGTATCGCCATTGGCACCCCTCAGTCCCCCCTCCCCAAGAATACTTACCCAAAATAACACACACACAGACTGTTAGGTTGGGTAAAATTTTGCTGCAGGTTTATTACATACTCCAATATGTAATGGGTGGGTTATCTTGCGGGCGATCCAAGGGCAGGCAACCAACTGGGCCGCCTGCCCGCCTGATGAGCCGGGCAGCACTGGGGCGAACCCTGCCTTTGCTGCCGTCCAGGTGATTCTCTTACAGGATCACGTGCCGTTGGTAACTTCTACTCACGCCCCTTCCGGGGCGGAGCGTCGCATAGCAAACCCCCGGTTGTTCAGGCCCACAACCGCCCGCAGGACTAGCGGGGCGCCGACACGGCTTCCAGGACCCTCCCATGAGGCTCCTCGGATTTGGCTCAGGCACCCCCTATGGTGCCGCGCAGAGGTACCCTTGGTACCGGCCTGCTTCCAGATCGCCCTGTAACTCCGCCTGCAACGAAAAAAGAAACATTACAACGTTCTCACCCCCACCTGACCACCACGCCGGGTAAACGGTAGGGAGGGATGCGGCGTGCGAGGCGAACAAGAGGTCGCCAGCAGAGTGGGGGAAGGCTATATAGCCTCCCCCTCGCCACGGAGGCCCGGAAGTGACACCCCCTCGCATCACTTCCGGGTGGGAGAGAGAGGAGGGAGACACCGGCCGGCGTCCCTGCCCCCTGGAGGGGGGGCGGGGAGGGGTGACCGGTGCCCAGGCGACACTAGGGCGCCGACTGCTCTAGTGGCCCCCTGCGGGGGCCGCGGTCGGCAGCATAGTATCGCCATTGGCACCCCTCAGTCCCCCCTCCCCAAGAACACATACCCAAAATAACACACACACAGACTGTTAGGGTGGGTAAAATTTTGCTGCAGGTTTATTACATACTCCAATATGTAATGAGTGGGTTATCTTACGGGCGATCCAAGGGCAGGCAACCAACTGGGCCGCCTGATGAGCCGGGCAGCACTGGGGCGAACCCCGCCTTTGCTGCCGTCCAGGTGATTCTCTTTCAGGATCACGTGCCGTTGGTAACTTCTACTCACGCCCCTTCCGGAGCGTCGCATAGCAAACCCCCGGTTGTTCAGGCCCACAAGACTAGCGGGGCGCCGACACGGCTTCCAGGACCCTCCCATGAGGCTCCTCAGATTTGGCTCAGGCACCCCCTATGGTGCCGCGCAGAGGTACCCTTGGTACCGGCCTGCTTCCAGATCGCCCTGTAACTCCGCCACAGCCCTGGAGGTGGCCCCCGTCGCCGCCAGGGCCCCCCACCACACAGTAGTCTACCTGCAACCCCTCATCTCTAACACCTCGCTCAAGTCTAGGAGAAATAGATCCATGCCCACTGGCGACAGGTGCACCCCATCTCTATCAAAGTACCCCTTCACATTTTCTTTGATCATCTCATGTCATATAAAACTTAAGCCCCTTTGGTCCGTAAACTTCCGCATTGCGCCGATGACGGCGCCTCCTGGAATGCTCTACTGCACCTGCTGATTTGGCCCCCCCGCCAGGTTCTGCGTGGGATAATCTCTGACCAGAGGACCTCGCACTGTCCTATGCGCTTGCAGATCCCCCCCTAGTTCTCTTTTCATGGCTTGCAGCAGAAGCCTCCTACCCAGGGCAATGAGATCATTCCCCCCCAAGTGAATCACTAAGGTATGGGGGGGAACCCTGTGCGACCAGTCTCTGCTCCAGCTTGTTCCGGAGCTCAAAGCATCTCATGCCGGGGAAACCCATCTACTCAAAATGTGTCTGTGGGAAGTGCCTCATCCAGTTCCGGTGCAACGCCCATTGTGCCACCCTGGAGATAAATGAATGCCCGATCACCCACACCAGTCGCCCTAGTAAAACAAGAGACACGGTTTACACTCCTGGTCATTTAATAAAACTGTAAATTATACACGCAATAATGAATGCCACTACAAATCACTGCACACCAAAGAATTAGCAAAACACGTCACGGGCGAACATACCGTTTGTAGCAGTCTGATTCCCACAGCCCCACCTTTTTCACCCTGGCGGGCTCCAAGCCTGCCGTGTGGGCCGCCGTGGCTGCCCCAATCCTAAATGAGTGGCTGGAGTATCTCTTCTCCGGCTGGTCCAAACCTGCCCTGGACAAGCTGGCCCTGATCATTCTTGCTATCTGATATCTGGTCACCGGGGCCTGGTCCATATGTACCAGCAGGTAGCCCGGGGCGGGGGGGCGATACCCCAGGAGCTCCTTGACCCAGTGGACCAGGCAAAACCTGGGGTCCCCAAGGGGCCTGAGAACCACGTCAATCCCCCGCCCAGTCTGATCGGTCTTTGACCTCCTGAGACGAATGGTCAGAGAGTCTGTGATGGACACGTCTGAGATAGCTAAGGCATCCCCTGAATTGTCAGTCTTGGACCTGGCCACCAGCTCACTAATTCGGAATGCGCCGAAAAATGCCAAGCAGAAAGCAGCAGAGAAAAGGGTGGCCTCGTATGTTGAATAGGTGACCCCCTCCAGCACGCCCAACATGCCCCTGAGGATGTTAAAATCAATGGGGGCCCTGTTGTCCGGCACCCTGGGCTCGTTCCTAGCCCACCCCTTGAGGGCGGCCCTTATGGCAAAAGAATTGGTTGGGTCTGCCCCCCCTGACAGCCTGGTATCATGGCTCACCGCCGCCAAGTGGCTATCCAGCCATGAGTGGCTTTTTCCCTGCTCCCTTGCCCACACCACAAATGCTCTGACTCTCATCTCCATTGTTGCACCTGAAGTGCACAGCGCAAGGGACACAGTCCTGAAGGTGGCCATGTGTGTGCCATAATGTTTCCTGGTGCCTGGGGCCAGTGCTCTCTCCCCCATGGTTCTCAGTCGCTGTCCCACTGCAGGATCCTCCAGAGGCGCGCCGGGAAAGGGGTCATCTGTGCTCTTGCCCGCGGCCAGGCCTCCCTGAAGTGGAGCTACTGAAAACGAGAAAGAGCATCAGCTGCCACATTTTTTACACCTTCAATGTGCCTAGCCCTGAATTACACATTGGCGCGCAGGCAGATCCTAACCAATTACCTCAACAGGCATAGTACCAGACGGCACCTAGCTGTCTGCCCATTGATAGCCTGGACGACCGCCATGTTGTCAGACCAGAATAGGACCTTTCTGTCCGACAGGGTTTCAGGCCAGAGGTGCAAAGCAACTACGATGGGGAACAGCTCAAGTACCGTGATGTTCTTTGTGATCTTGCGCCTGCGCCACACGTTGGGCCACTCCTGAGCACACCAGTTTTCACCCAGGATTGCCCCAAAGCCCTCCCTACCAGTGGCATCCGTGAATAGGCACAGCTCCTGACTGTCCACCCAAGGTTCCCGCCATATCACTGTTCCATTAAACTGGGAGAGGAAGTCGTCCCACACGGCGAGGTCCTGCTTCAAACCTGTACCTAGCTTGACCCAATGGTGCTTCTTTTTCACCCCCGCTGTGGCCCTTGCTAATCTTCGAGCGAAAACCCTCCCCATGGGGATGACCCTGGCTGCAAAGTTAAGTCTTCCTAACAGGCATTGGATGTCACCCAGGGTAGCCTTGTCCCTCTCGAGCAAACTGTGAATAGCCTGACGCAGGGCCTGTACCTTATCCGCAGGGAGTCTGGACTCGCCCTTAACCGTGTCCAACTCGATGACTAAAAATATCAAGACCTGCGCCGGACCCTCTGTCTTGCCCGGAGCTAGAGGCACACCCAAGTGTTTTGCCAAGTCTTGGAAACACTGCAGTGCTCTGGCGCACTCCTGCGTGTCAGCCCGCCCGATGAACAGGAAATCGTCCAGGTAGTGGGTCACTTCCTCTACCCCGTACCTGCTCATTAGGGCCCATTGAAGGAAAGAGATGAAAGCCTCGAAGTACGCGCAAGACACTGAGCAGCCCATGGCCATGCATCTGTCATAGAAAACTTTGCCCTGCCACTTGAAGCCCAGGAGGTGTTGGCTCTCGGGGTGGACCGGCAGCAGTCTGAATGCCGACTCTGTCTGACTTGGCCAACTACGCTCCCTTGCCTGCCCTCCTGATCAGATCTACCACGAGGTCTAGGGAGCAGTAGGACACCGAACAACTCCCTTCCTCCAGCCAAAAGTTTACTGAGTCCCCCTCCGGGTACGACAAGTGCTCTATCAACCTGAAAGCTCCAGGCTCTTTCTTTGGCACTACCCCTAGGGGGGAGATTACGAAATGCGGCAGGGGAGGGTTGCTGAACGGACCCGCCACCCTGCCCAGGGCCACCTCCTTCAATATTTTTGCCAGCACTATCTCGGGGTGGTCCCTTGCGGATTTGAGGTTCTCCGCATCCCTGCTCACTAGGGGGCCTTGGTATGGGATGCGGAAACCTTCCACAAAGCCTTCCGCAATGAGGGTACCGTCTTTGCTATTGTGGTACCCATGGAGAAGGGGAAGGAGGTTGGCGATGCTAATGGGGGAGGAGCCTTTGCCCGGCTTGAGAGGGGCAAGGGCCAGCTCGCTGGGGGTTGCGTTACCACTGGGCGGCTGGGGGGGACTGGGTGATGTGGGGGGGACTCGGACCTGACGGGGCTTACTTGTCCAGTCTGGCTGTGGGTTGGCCCAGGCTGTCTCGCTTGAAGCAGGAGGCGGCAGTGTGGGAGGCCCCACACTTACTGCAGTTATGGGCGAACCGGCACGCCTTGCCCAATGAACATGACCCGGCGTTGAACAGCCTGCAGGTGCCGTTGGACTGTGATCTAAAGCCCGGCTTACGCCCCCCCCCCCCTCCCCGGCCACCCCGAAAGGGTTTCCTTGTCTGTGCCTTCCCCTCCTGCTTAGTCTTTGTTCTTGTCACTATTGGAGGTGCTTGGCTTGGCTGTCGCTTCTACAGCTTGCTTACCCATATGCATGACCCAGAGCATGACCTCCAGCTGATCCCACTCTAGTTCCGGACAAATTGCCCTCGCAGTCATACCGGTACCAGCCCATGCCCCCACTCTTAGCGGCCTCCTCCGTGATGACACTCGCATACTGAAATAGCCCTGGCCCTTGGTCTGGGAACCTTTCCATTATTACCGCCGCCAGTATGGCGAATGGTTGGCCCCATGTGACAAAGTTCTTTTCGGGCCAGTTTTGGAAGCGCACCTTCTTGTCATCCTCCTTGGCGCCCATCTTCCTGGTGTCCACCCCCTCAGCCCCATGCATAAGTAAAGTGAAAATATCAATAAACTCCCTACGCCAGATACCCTCCTTGGCCGCCAAGGGGACTTGCCACCCCAGGGAGCAGCGGCCAGATAATAGCGATGCAGTAGTTACCAAGGGCTTAGGCACCACTGCGAGTGTTGGCACTGCTGGTGGCCCCGCCCGTGGGACCACCTTGGGTAGGTTGGGTATGTTCGACGCCAAGTCTGACGCTGTGTCTGCTGCGGGGAGAGTCATCGGCGGGGGGACCCCCACAACTGTGTGCTGTCCTCCCAAGGGCGGAGGGATTGCGGGTGCCAGTCCTCCCCCCTGAGCCAAGGTAGTGCTGGACGGGCTGCCCACCTTCCCCCAAACTTGTGTGAACGCTGCTGGCGCCGTGACCCCACCGGGTGGTGCGGGAGCGACGGGCCCGGCACCCATGGGCGGTGTGGCCAGCATTAAGCCCGTTCTGACCTCAGACATAAAGCTCCTCAAAGTGTCCGAGAGCTTACCGAGGTCTTCCGATGTTGCGAAAGCCACCGGGTGAGGGCAGCTGGGAGGTGCCGGCGATGGTCCGGCGCCCAAAGCCATGGGCACCTGGAGGGGGGTTGCGGCCCGGGGGGGAAGGGGCAGTGGCCCTGCCCCTCGCCGGTGGTTGCTCCGCCGGAAAGTCTTTGACTGTGGGGCGACGTATCCTCTTGGACCTAGAGGGGCCTGCTTCTTCGCTGTGCTCCCGCTCTACGGGCAGGACCTCACTGGCGATTCCAGAGTCTGCGGGGTTGTTGGTTCTCAAGAGTTCGGTGGCCCAAGCCAATCCCTTGGTCTTGGCCAAGTCGAGAAAAGCGGTAATCCGTGCATCCTCAGATGCCTGTCTTGGTCTCCTCGACTTGGGACCTCATCGTAAAAAGCAGTGGGGATCCCTGACTATCCATCTGATTCCAAGCGTGTGCCTCCCAATCTGGAAGGAGAAGGAAAACAAATTTTTAGACCACACGCTTGCTCCCCCCATGGTGCTCTCGTCACACGCCCTGGTCCAGGGAACCAGCTCTGGCGCCCACCCGACCCGTACTTACTCAACAACTAGCGGGGCACGGGCGTGCTGTCCAGCAGTCGTGCCAGCGGTAATGCAGCTCACAAGAGTCACTCTGGGCTCCTCGTCCAAACCTCTAATCCTTCCAGGCAAGGCTGCTGTAAAACAAACAAATGTGAGGCACGGTAGGAGGGGGGGGGGGGGAACACATTCACCCCAAGCGGATATCTTGACGCGGCATAACAGATGTTCATTGTTAACCAATCTGACTCCTACTCATTTTATCGGCCGTGGTTAGATGAAAAACTGAGAGGCCCCGCCGGGCCTTGGACCTGTGCCCCTAAGTTCGGCACAGGGCACTGCATGGACACCTAAAACCACTGAACCCTGTGATCTGGCAGTGTGGCGCCCAGCCTCCTCGCGTGCCCCACCACCCTTTCTACCCGAGCTAAAGCGCAGTCACCACTACCACGGCCGGGCAGCGCTGCCCCCTCCCCCGGCTGGAGTTCCACTAAAGCCCGTCCGCCCCCTACCTGGCGCCCCTTGATCTTGTCGGTTACACCGTAAATATATGGCCCTCCCCGACGAACTGTTTGGTCACTGTGCGAGCCGTCAGTGCCTGGGCGCATATCGGGTAGGTGGGGTGGTCAAGGTTGGGGGTTGGAGCGTTTGTTCTTGGGGCAGCAACAGTAATCCTCTTCGCAAAACGCTGCCTGGAGTGCTGGTGCTGCCGTGCAGCCCCTAGATGGCCTCCCATCCAGACCCTGCCGGGCCCGACCCTGCTTCGCCGCCAGGTTGGGCACAACGAGAAGAAATTTCCAGAGATTTTGAATCTAAAAGACAACAAACTGTCATTTTGGAGCTGGTGGTGGGCCTCGAACCCTAGCATTGGAGGGGACTGCCGCACCATAGACACTTGACACTGCCTCTGAGCTACAGCTTCTGGCTAACCTAGTCAGAAATCAGCAAACAAACCTCCCGCCTCTGCCTACAATTAAATACTGTGCACGCGCGGGCATTTTAACAAGGACTCCCTAGCGTACATGTGGGCGCATTCCAGGGCTGTCGAGCGCACGCGTTGCCCAGCATAATCCACTCAGCCCGCCCGGTACCGGAGCCGGGGCGCCGAGATTGTGCTCCTAATTAAACCGGATCAAACGTCCGAAGCAGTGCATCAGCCGTTCCACTCACCCAAGCAAACAGCAGAGACTGCGCAAGCATTGGAAAGCTGCACCTCTCAACATGTGGGCACTCCCCAGGGCCATCAAACGCACGCGTCGAGCAGCATCTCCCACCCGGTGCCGAAGCGGGGGCACCGCAAACCAGCCCCACTCGCGACCCAGCGTGGGAGCGGGGGGGGGCATCGCGGCTGACCCCGCAAGCCAGGCGGCACACCTCAGCAACATGCGGACGCCCCCCGGCCCCTCCGGAACCGCGCATCGTGCGGTTCAACGCACCCGAGTCACGCAGCGCAGGAGTAGGGCACCGCGGCCAGGCCCGGACCCAAATGCCCGGTCGAAAGACGCGAACGCCAACGCATGCCGCCCCAAACACGCTGGCGCCCCCCCCCCAGAGGACCCCTCGATTTGTGCGCCCCCCGCAAAGCACCATGCGGGGCCTCAAATCCTAACAGGGAATAGCGCGCACATCAGTCAGGCGGCACCTATCGGTAGCGCCGCCGGGAGGCGCGAGGCCGCCCAACCCGCCCCGGCGCGTAGCCCCAAGCTGAGGCCTCTGTCCCTGGTTTCCTTGATCCTACTCAGGTTGCTCACCTGGGCCCCAGCTGCGCCCTAGCAGGCGATTCGGACACGGGGAGATAAAGAGCTTTGCCCAGAGTCCCCGTAGGTGGCCCCTGGTTTCAGCCCCAAGTTGTCAGTCTAGCCGCCGGACCACAACCTCTCCCCAACCTGCCGCGACCCTCCAGCGGGTTCCCAAACCGGGCTGCCGGACGGGCCACATAAGCCCGGGTATCCTCACGTCCTAAGCCTCGCACCTAGCCTTTAGCTCCGCACCCGACCCGCGCTAGTCCCAGTCCGCCCCGCCAAAGCAAACCTAGGGCCAGCGGGGCTCGTGCCCCCCCCCCCCCCCGCCTGTGGCAATACATACCACAGGGCCCAGTACGCCTGGTACTGCCCAGGGACAGGGCCGGGACTCACCATTATTTGACACGAAGCGACAACGAACGACCCTCCGGCGCGTGAAGCGGGATGCGGCGTGCGAGGCGAACAAGAGGTCGTCAGCAGAGTGGGGGAAGGCTATATAGCCTCCCCCTCGCCACGGAGGCCCGGAAGGGACACCCCCTCGCGTCACTTCCGGGTGGGAGAGAGAGGAGGGAGACACCGGCCAGCGTCCCCGCCCCCTGGAGCGGGGGCGGGGAGGGGTGACCGGTGCCCAGGCGACACTAGGTCGCGCACACCGCTCTAGTGGCCCCCTGCGGGGGCCGCGGTCGGCGGCAGAGTTTGAGACCACAACAATGATTGTTTAATGTCCTAAATGTATTTTGGGAGGCAGAAACTGTTTTTTTACTCCTAAAACGTGTTTGGAAATCCATAAAGAATTGCTGTTTGGAAGGGGCGTCTTGTAGGTGTCCCTTCTAAATAGCGATTCCCATCCCATGGCTATTCTAATAAGCTTGCTGTGCCAATGAGTGGCAGGGTGTTCTTAGGGTATTTGTCGCACTATATATAAATAACAAAACAAATATATATATATATATATATATATATATATATATTTGAGTTACAAGGAGTCGACAGCCAAAAGCACTTACCTACAAGCCGAGATGGTGCCTGCTGGGAGTTGGAGTCCGCCAAGTGGGACTACAAAGAGGTGTTCACGCTTTTGGTTGACTCTGCTGGGCCCCCACCAATGGGAGCAAAATGGATCGTTTGAATGCCTGCAGGTGTTAGTTTCTGGTGTTTGGCATTTGAGAAAGTCAATGAAGACGAAACGTGTCATGTCTGCCACGCTGCAATAAAGATTTCTCCTTGGCTCCCCGTTGTGTCCCTCTGGTTTCTTTCTCCTCTGAGTGAGGATCCTACTGTGGATATATTTTTTGCAAATTTTATCTGTATTTATCCATAATTATTTTGGGTTTTGTGTAAAATGGAGCTAAAATTTGTATATTTCCACATGTATTTAATCGGTAAATATGCACTCATGCTTAAATGCCTGCCAGGTTTCAATGCTGTAAACACCTGCAGAAGATAAATCAATGCACTTCTAAGAAAATATGCAATTATTAGTATCAACCATCTGCATATCTACTGCTGTTAAAGATTCTTTACTGAAATTTCTTTCTTTTTTAGCCCCTTTACCTAGCAATCCACACAGCTATTAGCCTGGCTGTCATGGCAGACAGTATTTAGAATTACTCAAAACGCAACCCAATTTCCGTTTTTACCCACCTTTCAAAGTGAATACAGACAAGAAAATACATGTTTTCTGTCTGTATTTATCTGTAAAAATCAGTAAAAACTGAGAACAGGGAGCCTTAATCAAGATCAAGAGGCATTTGTATAATGCTGCTTGTCACCTGTGAGCTTATCCAGGAGCTTGCTGCCGGGCTCAGTCGAAAAGCCAAGTCTTGAGCCCCTTCCTGAAGCCAGTGAGAGGGTGCAGTGCGGAGGTAAAAGGGGAAGGTGTTCCAGGCTTTTACGGCAAAGTGGGAGAAGGATCTTCCTTCGATGTGGCTGCGGCATATGCAACGGATCTCTGCACAGGCGAAGTGTGCGGAGCAGAGGTTCCTAGGTAGTCAGTGGAAATGCAGGCGGTGAATCAGGTAGGTGGGTCCTATGTCATGAGTACTTTGTAGGCGTGGGTCAGGAGGTTGAAGTGGCATCTCTTCTGAACTGGAAGCCAGTGGAGGTCTTTCAGGTGCTGAGTGATGTGGGTTCTCTTGGGCAGGTTGAGGATCAGTCTGGCTGCTGTATTCTGGATTGATTGAAGTCTTTGCATGAGGTTGGAGGTGGTGCCTGCATAGATTGTGTTGCCGTAGCCTAGTTGTCTGGTGATGAGGTCCTGTGTTACAGTCTTCCTGTTGCTGAGTAGCCACTTAAAGATCTTGCGGAGTATAGGGAGCATGAGGAAGCAGGCTGAGGCAACAGCGTTGACTTGTCGTTTCATGGACAGTTCGCTGTCAAGGATGAGGCCAAGGTTGTGGGCGTGGTCTTTAGGCACAGGGTGGGACCGAGTTCTGCAGGCACCAGGAGTCGTCCCAGGGGGTGGTATGTTTGCCGAAGAGGAGGTCTTCCGTCTTGTATGTGTTTAGCTTGAGGCAGTTTTCCCTCATCCAGGCAGAGACACTTTTCATGCAGTTGTGGAAGTTAGTTTTTGTCGTGGTGGGGTCGGCTTAGAGCAATAGGATGAGCTGGGTGTAGTTGGTGTAGGAGATGATGTTAATGTTGTGTGATCTGTCGATGTCTGCTTGTGGTGACATGTAGACGTTGAAGAGTGTTGGGACGAGAGAAGAGCCTAGGGGAACGCAACATATGTTGTGCTTGGCTTGCGATGTGAGAGGTGGTAGTCAGACTCTCCGGGTTGTGACCCTCTAGGAAGAATACAATCCTTCTGAGTGTGTCATCTGTGATGCCGACTTGGTGTAGTCATTCGATGAGTCTGTGGTGGGAGACTGTGTCGATGGCTGCAGAGAGGTCAAGTAGGATTCGGGCTGCAGATTCTCCCCTATCCAATAGGGTGTGGATGTAGTCTGTTGCGGCAATTAGAGTTGTCTCAGTGCTGTGATTGGTTCAGAAGCCTAATTTTGAGGAGTCCAGTAGATTGTTCTTCTCCAGGTGTTCGGTGAGTTAGAAGTTGATGGCCTTCTCCAGAACTTTGGCTGGGAACAGGAGTAGTGAGAAGGGCTGGTAGTTCTGGAGCTCACTGGGTCTGCCGATGGTTTCTTGAGGAGTGGTCTGACCTCGGCAGGTTTCCACGTGTCTGGGAAGGTGGCTGTGGTTATTGAGGCATTGAGGATGGAGGCGAAATGGTGGCTAATTTCATCTTTTCCGAAATTGAAGAGTCGGTGCGGACAGGGGTCAGTGGGTGCTCCAGAGTGGATGGTGTTCATCAGAGTGGTAGTGAACTGAGTAGTGAGTTGTTCCCAAGTGGGTGGTCGTGGAGGTGGTCGATCTGTAACTGAGGAGGTTGGAGGGTTTGGGGTCGAAATATTTATGGATGGTTGCTATCTTGTGGAAGTGGTCGGCAAGGGCATCGCAGAGTTCCTGTGATGTGGGGATAACGTTTTCTCTGGCTGACGCGCAGGTGAATTCCTTGACAATGGTGAGGAGTTCCTTGACTTTATTGGCGCTCTGGTCAATTCCGTGGGCTAGGGCCTCTTTTTGTGCATCTTTGATCCGTCTGTGGTAGTCATTAAGGACTGATTTGAGTGTGGCTCTGTCTGTAAGATTCCTGCTGGTGCGCCATCTTCTTTCAAGTTGTTTGAATCTGCATTTTGACGTGCGGAGTTCAGGGGTGTACTAGCTGGCTTGCTTGGTGGGTCTGGGTGGTTTGGCTGGTCTGGTGGGGGGGGGGGCGACTCGGTCGGCGGCACTGGTGATCCAGTCTTTAAAGTTCTGTATTGCCTGGTTAATGTTGGTGCTGCCTTTGGACTGTGTGGTGCAGAGGGCGTTGATCCATTGTTGCTGGGTGACTTTCGACCAGCTGCGAAAGTGGGCACTGTGTCCGTAAGGGGACGTGTAGGCAGGTCTGGTGATGGTGAAGTGCATGATGAAGTGGTCTGACCAGGTGAGTTCTGAGCTGTGGTGGTATTTGATTCTGTTGCTTAAAGTGTAGATATATATATATATATATATCAACATCATCCATGTGTATGAGTAATTTATGACTGAAATAGCATTCGTTAACTATTGAGAAAAGTTTCCGACCCTCAAGTTGGCTTCCTCAGAAAAAATTATCTACAAACTGAATGATCAACTGCTGGCTTTATAAAGCCGTCTGGTCTCCATTTCTTGATTCTCTGTTGATACCATGGGATCCCCAAGAAACACTGTGGGGTAGGAAGCAACTGGGATAATTTCTTCTTAGCTGAACCCCATGCGCATGTGCCACTGATGGGGGCTCTCTGTTGAACAGACGCTTACCTGCGCACCTGGCCCCATCCTAATAGGTGAAGCAGGGCCCAGGGGGACGGGTCAGCTCACCGTTAATATGGATCGAGTCTCTTCTTCATGGCATATAGACATGGGCATGTTGACTGATGGTGGGTTTCCACATATTTGGTGGATTATGTTCTGTTTTTTTTCCAGTTTTCCTTTCACTGGGACACTCTTGGGACAAGACTTGGGGTGAAATGCATTATCAACTAGAAAATGTATAGCAGCCCCATTTCCTTTATGGAAAACAGGATGCATTATAGAATATATTTTCTTTATTGAAAGACATTCACAGACATTGTAGTCTGCTTACCCCGCAGGCCACCATCCCTGTAATATCCTCCAATTAGAGTTAGCCACATTTGCAACCTGTTTCATGAATAGTAATGAGGTAAATTGGATTGCAACCATCTCCGTATCTGAAATTTTCCAACTGACCTATTTGTACCTAGGTCGGTTTGGAAAATGATTTACTGGTTGCAAACATATTGGTGGCAAATTGCGACATGTATTTTGCAAGCAGTAAATAGTACATTTGGGGCATAGTATATTTTAACCCTTGAACTTGGCTAATGCCTGACCAGCACGGCAAGTCCATTTTTCAGTCCATTATGCCGGTGATGAAGCACAATGGCCAAGAAAAAGTCACAAAAAATGTAATCTCAAAGTCTAGAGTGTGCTATATGAAGCATAGATGCCTGGGAACAAATGGTGCAATAATATAGTAATAATTGAGTTGGATTAAAAGATCTGCCTGCAAGAATTTACCTGAAAAATCTATGCCCTTTTTCTATTTAAGGGCTTGGCCTTTAGTCAATAGCAACTCAAATGCCTTCTTCTGTGCCCCCTTAGTCGTACCTCATTTGTTTGGTTAGGTATCTGGTCCTCACATGTAGGACCCAGTATGAAAGAAGGAAAACTTGCCTAGCCTAGTTAATTTGGGTGGGTGCTTTGGTCGGAAAGGATGATGGGTGTAGATTGGTCTACTTGACCTTACACGTCGGCTGTGTTTGATTGGGTTCAAGGAGCTGCGCATGGGCCATTCATCTTTGATTTCAGAATGAACATTTTTGTTCACCTGAGTGGTTGTCTGATGTGAAGAGACTTGTAATGTTACATGATTCACTGAGTTTTGGCTGTAGAAAAGGCACCAGGCATTTATTTCCCAGGAGCACAGAAATTGCTCAGTGGGCGAAAGCATCGCTTTTTTGTTAGTTCTGTACTGTGCTGGGATGAATGTCTGATGCTCTGATTGAAGAGCTTGTGGTGGCCCCGCAGGTGATAATGATGGTGGAAGTTAGATTTGTAAGCAGTTGACATGTGTTTCCAGCATAAGGGGGTGGGGGCAAGCCTTTATCAGTTCAGGCGATTAAATGAAGAGTGCGCCAGCAGTCAATATGGAGTGTTCACCCATGGCCAAGAGAAATGTTGTGGGGAAACTGTATTGGCGGGTCCAGCAGCAGAATATGGATAAAAAGTTGGTTAGTGGTCAGCGGGCGCAGTTGTAAATTGTAAATGGTGGGTTCTCGGGGCCTTTTAGCCATGTATGTGACAACCAGAGTGAAAGCTAGATGGAAATAGGTTTAATGAGGGATTTGGAAGTCTAGTGCTATGAAAGGCAGATGATGGTGAAAGTGAAGAGCATAAGGTGTTGTTTCAGTAGAGGGTATTGTTGTATTTGCATTTGCAAGGTTTACTTATTTATTCCAGGTTAAGCATGTGCACCAGGGCATCTTACAAATAACATTCTTGTTCCACTTTGCAACATTGAGGATGTGATCAAGGGTTGAAGGGCAGTTGCATCTGGCCTGCTGTACTGACCGCTTGTATTGCTGGTTGCTGTGCTGCTTATAATAAACTACTTGAAATTCAATTGGATATCAGGAAGTATTTCCAACATTGGCGACGATCTGGATGGGATGGAGAACAGCTTACCAACCAATTACTCCGCAGCACAGGTGTTGTGTGTTCTACCGATTAATGACTAACACGGATCCATCTCTGGTGTTCCTGCTATAAATTACTTACGGAGTTCTGCTAAAGGACAGCATCGTGAGTTTATGAATTAACACGCATTGTACTACTCAAAATGTGAGTTTCAGCGTTTTTGAACTTCGTGTGACTGCGTGCAAAATGGATTTTGTAGCATCATTCATTAACGTAGCGCTGCGGATGGGCGTCATTATTGTGAAAGGCTGAAGTCTTAAGGACATCTACAGCAAAAGTAATTGAATTTAATCTATTTTAAGAGTTTGAACACAATGACGGAGCGAGTTATTTTAAAAAAAAAATCAAAATACCTGTTCGCGCGTGTGGCCAGTCTCATTATTAGAGGATTCGTTCGTACGGAAGAGCCCAGCTGAATTCCCGGTCAGAATCCTCTAGTTCCAAGTAGCTGTTCCGCTACGTAAGTCCGTGACGCGCTGTGCACGCAAACGCTCTGCGTCACAGTATTCATTTCCTGATTGTCAGTTTCTAGCCTGTTCTCATAGCAACGTTAACCGGAGACTCGTCAAGAGCATGGAAAAGAGGTAGCGTTTCAGTAAAGCAGATTCCTCACAAAAAAAAAGGAAAGAATTAATTTTAAAGTAAGAATATTTTTTGCATCCTTCAGCATATGTGATTAAATATACAAGACTAAGAACACCACCACCATGGATCATATCACAAAGGGTTAAGCCTGTACCATTGGAATACATATAGATATATACACACATTTTTAACTAATTTAGTGCAAATTCAAGTGTCTACATAACTTAAAGAATAGTTTCATGATGTTCAAGTATTTTCTTTCATTGTGAATCTCGTGCAAATGTTAGGCAGTTCTGTCATTACAAATATATAAATCAGCATTCTCGGTTACAGTGTTATATATATATATAGAATAAACATATATATTAACACTCAGTCACGTTTAATTCAGAATATTCATTGTTTGTTACTTGTTATCAATCTGTGTGCTCTGCTCATACAAAAAAAAAAACATGCAATTCGATCCACCTGATAAATTTCTGCAAAACAAAGGCGATCCACCAATACCATGGACACGATGGAAAGAAGAATTTCTAAACTATATGAAAGCTATAGATGGTGAATGCATGGGAGCAGAAAGGAAAAAAAGTATTTTCTTACATTGTTTAGGTTCAGAAGGTCAGATGGTGTTCAGGGCATTACCTCAACTTCCACCATTAGTTGGAGAAGCTGAAGGATTTAATGTGTATAAAGAAGCGTTGCTACGTATGGAACAAAGATTTAAACCGGTCACAAATATTGCGTTGAACAGGTACAAGTTTTACACCAGAAAACAACAAGAAAGTGAATCATTTGATGATTTTCTAACCGCTTTGAGAGCTTTAAGTATTCATTGTAACTTTGGAGCAATGTCCGACGAGATGATCAGAGATCAAATTATTGTTCACGTCAAGAACAAGAAAACTCAAGAACGTTTATGGGAGATTGGTGACCCTAAGTTAGCGGAAGCAATTGCGTTAGAACAGCAAAAGCGTTAGAACAATCGGAGAAATGGATGCTCACCATAAAGAATACGACCATCAATACAACAGAGGTCACTGATGAGGTGTGCATGGTCAGGTGCTCAGAGGCACAACAAAGTTGGCATCCAAATGCCAGGACAAGACAAAATGAACATAATTCTCATGACCAAACACTCATCACACTCCCAATTATAATAACCAAAAGAGATTTCAGAGATATGAGAGAACAGGAACCTGCTACAGGTGTGGTAGTAAATTACACGTAGCATCTTATGGAGGTTGTCCAGCAATTAATAAAGAATGTAGGGATTGTGGGAGAATAGGCCATTTTGCTTCAGCATGTAGAGACCTAAGAAAGAATAGTGTTCCTGTACAAGGTAAAGTATCTTCTGTGTTGGAAGCAGATGACATCTTGCATAAATGCAATTCTTGTGGATGTGCGGAACTAAACAAGGGATTTGTTGTCTCAATATATGAAGATATTTCAAGCATAAGTGACACTGAGGCCAGCAAATGTAACCCTATGTGTGTAGTTGAAATTTCTGGTGTTTTATTGGATCTAATGGCTGATTCTGGATCCCCATGGACTATTATCTCAAATGAATATTTTCTAAAAAAATTTAACAATGTGTTACCGACATCTGAAATGCTGCCATCTGACATAGCTGCACGAAGCTATGATGGTTCAAGAATAGATATGCTGGGGTATTTCAATGTGAATCTCTCTTTTAAGACTAGGAAAGCAGATGTTAAATTATACATCGCTGTCAAAGGTATTAATGTTTTAGGATGGAGGGACCAATGGAAGTTGGGTATCATTCTAAATCCTCGTTCACTTGAGCCGGTGTTACTTGGTGAGGATAGACATATGAATAACATTTCTACGGTTATTATGCAAGAAAAGGAAATCATTTTTTTTTAAAAACATTCGCTGATGTATTTTCAGATACCCTAGGTAGATTAAAGGACTTTTCTCACAACATAAAAATGAAAAAAATGTCACTCCTGTGAAACAAAAGTTAAGAGGGGTACCTGTTAATGTTAGAAAAATATGTTAAGTGACTTAGTGTCGGAAGGTATCATTGAACCTATAGATTCAGCGGAATGGGTTTCTCCCATTATTTTGGTAAGAAAACCAGATAAAAAGTTGAGAATGTGTGTCGACCTCAGAGCATTAAATGCTGGAATTGTCCTAGATTGTCATCCTCTTCCCAACATAAATGAGGTAGTTTCAATGTTGGAGGGTGCAAAAGTTTTTTCCACTTTAGACCTCAGGTCTGCCTACCATCAAATTTCCCTAACGGAAGACTCCAAATCACTCACAGCTTTTATTACTCCCCAGGGGTTGTATCAATTCACCAGAATGCCATTTGGGTTAGCTTCCGCGGCATCTGTATTCCAAAAAGTGATGTTTAACATTTTTAGAGACCTGGATAAATTTGTAAAATGTTTTCAAGACATTTTGGTATTTTCTAAAAATGAAGATGAACATTTCAGACACTTAAGTGAAGTTTGTGAGAGGTTAAAAAATAGTGCTTTAACCCTCAAAGCAAACAAATGTAAAATGTTCAAATCATCAGTAGAATACTTGGGCCACACTTTATCCAGCGAGGGTGTGGTACCCAAGAAGTCTAATGTGGATGGTATTGTCAATGCCCCTCCACCTACCACAAAAGAACAATTACTATATTTCACCGGCATGTGTGAATATTATAGTAAATTCGTTGACAATTTTGCTTCTAAAATGGAACCTTTAAGAAAATTATTGAGGCTTAAAACTGTGTTTGAATGGGGATTGGAGCAGCAACAAACATTTGAACTCATCAAATCTGAAATCTTAAAAGCTCCCACACTCAAACCTTTTTGCATGAATAAAGAATGTATTATTACTGTTGATGCAAGTTTGTATGGGATTGGAGGAGTTCTATCACAAAGATGTGGGAAGGATGAATGGAATGTATGTTTTGCCTCCCGCCCCCTAAATGACACTGAACGCAAATATGCGGTTATTGAGAAGGAATTGTTAGCGTGTGTCTGGGCTATTGAGCATTACCGAAATTACGTTTGGGGAAGTAAATTTGTGTTAAGAACTGACCACAAGCCTTTAGTAAACATACTTTCGCCTGGTGGTGGGTGGCATTCCACAGCTCGCATTGCTAGACTTACTTCAAGGTTGCAGGAATACTGTTTCAGTCCAGAAGGGTGTTAAAGGGATATGTTTCAGATGGGCTTAAGTCTGGTGGAAATTGGAAAAATTTTGTGAGAAAAATTATGGTTATACCGTATTACGACTCATACTACTACAGAAGTCAGTCCTTTCAGGCTTTTAAAAGGCAGGGATCTTGCTTCTAGGATTTGTCCATGGTGGTTTAAGGAGAAGTGCAATCACAAGTCATTTTCGGACTCAATGGTCATTGGTGTGGAAAAAAGAGTTGGGTTGAAACAAATAAAAACCAAAACCTGGTATGACAACAAGTGGAAAACTAAGTCTCATAATTTCAACAGAGGTGATTGGGTTAGAATAAAGAAACCTGGCCTCAACACGAAGTGTTCTGATAGTTTTGGTAAACCCATGAAATTGGTGAAAGTGTTTGACAACAGTGTTTTGACCCAATATGGTAGATTTTGGAATGTTAAACGTGTTGCTAAATGCTCCAACATGCCCAAACAGAACACAGGTTATTCCATGGTACTTCCCAATGATTCTGTGGCTTCAAGAGTTAAAAATTTGCTTCGTGATAGATGTTCTCCAAAAAGATTTTATGATATATAATGTATGTATTTTAACTTATGTTCACTATTTCTTTTATTGTTGTTTTGAAAAAAAGGAGATATGTTGTATTTGCATTTGCAAGGTTTATTTATTTATTCCAGGTTAAGCATGTGCACATTGAGAATGTGATCAAGGGTTGAAGGGCAGTTGCATCTTGCCTGCTGTACTGACCGCTTGTATTGCTGGTTGCTGTGCTGCTTATAATAAACTACTTGAAATTCAATTGGATATCGGGAAGTATTTCCAACAGGTATGATTGGCCAAATGTATTCCCATGGTGTGGGATGGCAGGGAGTGCCAAGAGGCAAAAAGCTTAGTGTAGATTCAGCTTATCCTGAGTTGGTCAGGGATGTAGTATTTGAGAAGGATCGGTTTGCCAGACACATGGGGAGAATGAATGTAGTAAAGTAATGGATAGACAGATAAGAAACGCAGCAGGGGGTGGACTTTAATGAGGGTGCAACGAGGGGGAAATACCTGCATTACTAAGTTCAGAAGGGGGGCAGGGAGGAAGTGGTGCACAGTGAGTGTGGTGGGAAAGGGCATGGCAGGTGTGGGAAATGATGCAATGCTAGGAAGTGAGTGAGTATTGGCTTCGGTGCAAGAGGCTGGCTAAAAGGTTGCTATGGCAGCATAAAGCGCACCACTGAATGAGATGGGCCATTAGTGCAGCGTGATCTTGAAAACCTGAAAATTCAATGGAAGATAAATACTCAGGGCCAGAGGCAAGTGCAGATATGGCAGAAACATTGCTTTCTTTTATTTTCTTCATGCTTTGCCCTTTCAGGCCATGTAACTCCCTAAATCCCTGATATTGGCTTGTGAAGCTGCATCTATCCTCACGTCTTTCATACACCATGAGTAAGCACAGCTACATGCTTGTTTATGATAGTGTCAGGAGTTTCAGCCGTATTCACACACCAAAAAACACTTCACTCACACGCTTGTGTCCCTCAATTGAAAATCTACAGCCAGATTTACTAAATGTTGATGCAACGCAACACAGCAAGGGAAGTTGCTGCGTTGCATCAAAGGGAGAGAGCAGAAATATGCCACATCTACTATGATATAAAGCAGTTCTGCTATCTCTCACCACTGGCGTGCTTCTGGGTGCCTAATGCCAATGCAGGCACCCTTGTGCAAAGATGCAAGGCTGCCTGTGTTATGGTCAGAATAGTTTTTGTGCAGAATAGTGTTTGTGCAAGAAGGCATACCTTCTGCACAAAAACTGTTCCTAGAGGCTTATTACTCTTTGTATGTGTGTTGCTGCATGCAGCACGCATGCACAAAGGAACTAATGAGGAGAAATAAAGATCCCACGCAAGACACACAAATCTTGATTTGTGGCTTAGTAAATTGCAACATGGATTTTGCGTCTGACACAAAATCTTAGTAATTTGGGCTCTATTGTTTAACCTTTCTTTCATTTATTTTATTTTCAAATTTATGCAGAGGCATAGCAACGATCCCGGTCCTGACACGTTACATGAAAAAAACTCCTCATATGGGCCACATGACAAACCATTAATGCTACTCCATGGAGTAGCTTGCTTTCCCCTCCTCTTTGGTCCTTTTTAGGAGTATAAAGCACTGTAAAATACAACTACAATTCAATACAACTATTCAAACCCTACTGCACTGCAGGGCAATAATGGAAATACAGAGCTAGTTTTTGTGCCCTTTTTGCCTTCTGTGCCACTCGTTCCCCTCGATTTTGTGCGCTTTTGCCTTCTGTTCCCTTCGTCGTCCCCCTCCGCCCCCGCCGCTGCGTCCCCTGCGTCTCCGCCCAACTGACTGCCCATTCGCTGCCCCCGCCTTACGCCTCCCAGCTGCTCCTCCCTCCCACCTCCCCATATATGCCGGCCGCTGCACGGTGAGGAGAGCGACCCTTGACCCTACCAGGTAGGTCGCTCCTCCTCCGCACAGCACTGCCTGTGTGTCCCTGCCCCAGCTGCCGCTGCTGAGGAAGTTCGAGGTGGCCAGTGGTTGGCCGTAGGTTTGTTTCTTCTTCCGCTCATTGCTTCATTGTATTGCCTGTTTTTCCATCACTTTCATTGCATTGCCTGTATTTATTTCACTGCCTCATTGTATTGCCTGCAGTTTCACTGTTGCGTCTGTGACTGCTGTTGTCTGTCTACCCCCGCTGCCTGTACGTGGTCTCTGCCCGTTTTTCTCCCTCTGCTCCCCTCGCTGTCCCCTGTCCCTCTGCCCGGTTCTTCCTTCTGTTCCCCTCACTGCCCCCGTGTCTCTCTGCCCGTTTTTGCCTTCTGTACTTAACCTCCCCTGTATTTCTGTGCCCTTTCTCCCTTCTGTGTCACTCGTTTGCCCCCTGATTTTGTGCCCTTTTGCCTTCTGTGCCACTCGTTTCCCCACTGATATTGTGTCCTTTTGCATTCTGTGCCACTCCTTCACCCCCGTTTTTGTGCCCTTTTTGCCTTCTGTGCCACTTGTTGCCCTTAATTTTGTGCCCTTTTGCCTTCTGATCCCTTAGTCGTCCCCGCCGCTGCGTCCCCTGTGGCCCAGCCCCCCTGACTGCCCATTCGCTGCCCCTGCCTCCCGGCGCCTAAGGCAAGCCCGTCTGCACCCGTTCGCGCCTGGACCGCGCCCAGCGCCAGAACCCCTGGCCCCCGCCACAACGACTGCCGCCGCTATGATGCCATCACACTCCACGCCCTCAAACCCGGACGGAACCACACCTGCTTCAATGCCGCCCTGAAAAGCACACACGGTCCCTTCACCTGCCAGAACTGCAGCTACACCAGCCTCAGAACCGACGAACCACCCGCCAAGAAAGACCGCACCCACCTGCGATGCATACTACTGAGCATCCGCTCCGTGCGCAAACACGCCGTTGAGCTCTGGGACTTGCTCAACACAACATCCCCGGACGTCGCTTATCTGACAGAGACCTGGTTGAACGACTCCTCCGCACCCGACATCGCCATAGCCATCCCAGATGGCTACAAGATCACCCGCAGAGATCGTACCAACGGAGTCGGAGGAGGAATCGCCATCGTCCACAAGAATAGCATCAGGGTCTCAACTAGCACCGACGATGCGCTCAGTACCGCCAAACACATGCACTTCCAGATCCACATAGACCCCAACTCCACCCTCAGAGGCACCCTTGTCTACCGACCCTCCGGACCCTGCCCCCAGTTCAGCGACTCCATTGCCGACTTCATCAGCACGCATGCCCTGACCTCCACCGACTACATCCTCTTCGGAGACCTGAACTTTCACCTTGAGAACAACAACGACAACAACTCCACAACCCTGATCGATAACCTCGCCAACCTTGGACTAAAGCAACTCGTCACAACGCCTACCCACTCCGCCGGCCCCACGCTCGACCCAGTCTTCTGCTCAAGTCCGCACGTCTCCGTCAGCCACACCAACAAACTCCTCTGGACTGACCACCGCTGCATTCACTTCACCTTCCAGAAACCCACCACACACCACTGCACCCAACAGATCCCCCGCCGCTGCTGGAGCAAAATCACCGAAGACCAACTACATGCAAACCTCGCTCTCAGCCACACCGACGATGCTGCCCACACCCTCAGACGCTGGATCGAGGACTGCGCCAACACCCTCGCCCCGCTGAAGAAACCCCCCCACAGAGACACCAGCAAGTAGGCCAGCTGGTTCACCCCAGAACTCCTAGCCTCCAAGCAAGCCTGCCGGAAACAAGAAGAAATGGCACAGCGAACAAACTCCGGACAACCGCGCACCACTTCATCAGGGCTGCCAAGAGAACCTCGTTCAAAGACCGCCTCGACAACAATGCACACAATAGCAAGGAGCTCTTCAACATCGTGAAGGAACTCTCCAACCCCAGCTCCAAAACCAACGACATCCTGCCATCGCAAGCCCTGTGCGACTCTCTCGCCACCTTTTTCCACCGCAAGAGAGCAGACATCCATGACAGCTTCAACACCCAGACAGACCCAACAGACAGCAACACAACGGACCCTCTGCACACCATCGACCACGACCCCCTGCTAGCCTGGGCCAGCGTGAGCATCGATAACCCCATCAAGACCATGAGCACAATCCACTCCGGCTCTCCATCAGATCCCTTCCCACACCACGTCTTTAACAAAGCAAGCGGCTCCATCACACCCCACCTGCGCAACGTCATCAATCTCTCCCTCGAGACCGCGACCTTCCTAGAGAGCTGGAAACACGCCAAGATCAACGCCCTACTGAAAAAACCCAAAGCAGACACAAGAGACCTCAAGAACTTCCGGCCCATCTCTCTTCTCCCTTTCCTGGCCAAGGTCATTGAGAAAATCGTCAGCAGACAGCTAACCCGATACCTCGAAGAAAACAGAATCCTGGACCCTTCCCAGTCAGGGTTCCGCAGCAACCACAGCACCGAGACAGCCCTCATCGCCGCCACCAACATCAGGACCCTGCTGGACAATTGCGAGACCGCAGCACTCATCCTCCTAGACCTGTCCGCCGCTTTCGACACCGTCTGCTACCGCACACTACGTGCACGCCTCCACGCCGCAGGGATCCGAGACAAGGCTCTGGAATGGACCACCTCCTTCCTCTCCGGCAGAACCCAGAGCGTCCGCCGTCCCCCATTCCGGTCCAAAGCCTCCAAGATAATCTGCGGCGCCTCAGCCCGACACTGTTCAACATTTACATGGCCCTGCTCGCACACATCGCTCGACAGCACGACCTCAACATAATCTCCTACGCCGACGACACTCAACCAGGGACCCCATTACCGCCAAAGCCAACCTCCACGAAGGAATGAAGGCCGTCGCCGACTGGATGAAGACCAGCCGTCTGAAGCTGAACTCTGACAAGACGGAGGTCCTCATCTTCGGCTCCAACCCTTCAGCCTGGGACGACTCCTGGAGGCCGACGGCACTGGGAGCAGCCCCGACACCCACCGACCACGCACGCAACCTGGGAATCATCCTCGACTCAACGCTCTCAATGACCAAGCAGGTCAATGCCGTCTCCTCCTCCTGCTTCAACACCCTCCGCATGCTCCGCAAGATCTACAGATGGATCCCGACAGATACAAGAAAGACAGTCACCCAGGCCCTCGTCTGCAGCAGACTCGACTACGGAAACGCTCTCTACGCGGGAGCCCCGACCAAGCTCATCAAATGACTACAACGCATCCAAAAAGCCTCGGCACGACTGATCCTCGGCGTACCACGCCACGGCCACATCACCCCCCACCTGGGGGACCTGCAATGGCTCCCCGTCAGCAAGAGGATATCCTTCAAGATCCTCATCCACGCACACAAGGCACTCCACAAGACCTGCCCAGCCTACCTCAACAGACGGCTCTCCTTCTACATCCCCAACCACCAGCTACGCTCCGCTGACCTCTCACTCGCCACCGTCCTGCGCATCCGAAGAAAAACCACCGGCGGGAGATCCTTCTCCCACCTCACCGCCAAGACATGGAACACTCTCCAACTGAGCCTACGACAGACCCAAGACCTGCTGACCTTCAGGAGAATGCTCAAGACCTGGCTGTTCGATCAGTAGCGCCCTCCCCACCCCCCACCCCACGGCGCCTTTAGACCCTTGCGGCTATGTAGTGCGCTTTACAAATGACTGATTGATTGATTGATTGAAACAGCTATTGACATAACCTATCCCTGCCTTCTATAAATGTACATGCTTTACTTAGACCTTGATTCATAGTTGCGTTTTAAATTCCAATCCATATGCAAATGGATGTTTGCACACAGATCGGAATGGTGAGTTGTACATCAGTGACCACACTGCAATTTTCTCCAGACAAATTTCACCAGATAAATCCTGATGAAATAGATCAGGATAACATGCTAAGAAATAAATGCAAAATATGCAGTAATCAGTGTAATAAGCACAGATTTCACATATTGAGCTTTATTCTGACGTGGGGATTTCAGATGAAGGCAATTGTGTGACCCGTTAAATACACCACACTAGGGCAGCAGTAATTACTGCACTAATTATCACCGGAATTCTACATAACTTGGAACCATGGTCTTAGTCTCCAAATCTGTCTTTGTGCTTTTACCGTGATGATATAGCTTACAATATATTGGTCTCAGTTTGGGGTCACCAAGCCCACCTAACTGCCCATTTTTCTATCAGCTTGAACTTTATACCCTCTAATAAATCTTCACTTCTTCCTTTACCCAGACATTACAATTACATTTTATAAATAGATGGTGTGGGTGTGTGTGTGTTTGGGGTATGGATTGTGTGGGGCTCAGGGTGCGTGTGTTTGAGATTGAGAGAGAGAGAGATGGGACTCCTCTACTCTCTCCATTTTCCTGTAGACACTAGCTCTGTCGGATCTTGCACTTTGAAAACATCATAGAGGCTGGCTAAATAGATGATCATGATCATTCACAGACATTGATGATACAAAAAGACCACCAGATTTACCTGATATGCCAAATGTCCTTGATAATATAACCTTGTAGACAATGCATAGGAGGACTTTTATAACCTGTAGACAGTCTGAAGATCTGCCAGGGGGATAAATGTCCTCTGCCATCAGGCAGAGGACCAAACACCCTATGTAGAGATCCCCACCGGTCTGGAAGGGATTTCAGTGCTTTGAGGGCAGCCACCACAGTGGCACTCACTTCAGATAATTGCAGGCTTGCTGAACAGACATACATTTGTTAGGCACCCACATAGCAAACTTCTTTGGATTGAGAAAATAAACTTTCAAAGTGGGAGTTTGTTTTTTCCTTACAAAACACAGTGGCCTGTCTTTTCCCTGAGTGAGGAGAGACAAGCTACATTCCCCTGCCTATATTCACCATGCTTTATTACCTTCTCTTTTGTTGCTGCCTCTGTTTGGAATGCACACTGTCTTGACCTGTGCAAAACAGAGGCTCTAAAAATTCAACTATTTTAGTGATTATCTTGATATCTTTTTAATGTTGGTAGGCATTTCAGTGCTAAGATGTCTTAGGCCTTTTTAATGCACTTCATAAGTAACAAATCAACTGATATTTTGTATGCATATGTTTTCAATATATTTAGTGAGTGCCTTCAGGCATGAAACGTAGGGTTGGTGGCAATTTTACAAGAATCAAGCAGAAATTATCTGTTGTGGCTCTTGTCACTTGGTAACGAAGCATTATCACCTAAGGGATAGCTCATGTGTCTGGCGTATGACCCATGGATAGACGTGGATAACCAAGCTACGTGAAGCCTGAATATATAATTTATGTACAACCAGAGGCATACCCTACTGCTTAAAACAAATGCCTCTATTATCAGTTTTCAGAGTGCATTGTAAGTGCAGAATTTGCTTTATGTATGCCTTTTTTGTTTTGTTCTTCTGGGATGAGGTCTATGCAGAGGAAGTATACCAGCACACCCCTTGTATAGCTATTGCTATTACTATGTCCTGTCTCTACAAACCAGTGTAGTTTGGTCGTAAAATGCTTTTCAAACTTTATTCTGCTGTAAACTTAAGCCTGGGTCTGTCAGAAGAAGCATAGCTCTGGTATTGGGTATAATAGTTTACAAATGCAAAAGCATTGCACATTGAAAACACAACTTTGTGTACTAATTGTCCCAATGTTACATTGACTTTATTGGTCACCAAGTTGTCTGACTGGTGTCTCACTTGTGCTCGATTCAAGGTTGAACCTTTCTTTACCCAGGCCAAGCTGATTGCTGTAGTTAGTATATACATTTAAGTATACTATTATAGAGAATATTGTCCTTCTTTTCGAAGAAATTTTGGAGAAATTCAGAACAAATGCTGCATGTTATAATACCCATTGCCCCTGCATGATTTAAAAACAACCTTGATATTTCAGTGGATTTGACACTTTATGTGCTGCAGACTTCAGAAGGGAACTGAAAGCATGGCTCTTATTACTAAAACATATACTTTTAAGAAGCACTGTTTCTGTCTATGTTGGTGTGACCTCTTTGCTGAACATTGCTCATCAGCCACACATTCTATGTTGTCAGAACCCCTTTCAGACGGCCAGGGGGCAAGCAGGATCTACTGGGCCCTACTGTGGGGGTGTGGCTATTTACTCTTGATGCTCAAGGGCCCAACGTATAATGGGTACTCAGTGACTGGGCCAAGTACTACCCCATCAGTGCTTAGCTCTCAGTGATCAGTAAGGAAAACAATTGGTCTCAGACAATCTTAATTTCACACAAATTAATAACTGTAAGAGAAATAAATTAAATTAGACAAGACTCTAGTATGAAATCAATTCATACAACTGAAAATATGTAATGTAAAGGCACATTCAACAGGGAAAAACTCCTAGATAAGAGGCCACCCAAAGTAAATGAAATTGCAAACATTAATTTATTTCATGCTGAGTCATATTCATCAAATGGAAAACATACACAAAGGCATAGTATTCAGCATGTGATATTAGCGCAATTATTTCCAAGGAAGGAGAAGGAAGTGAAAGTTGGTGCTCATGTGTGGGGTAGAGAAGGAAGATGAAGATCATCAAGAAGCATTTAAAAAGAACAGTTCAAAACACTAAAGTAGAAGGGATCCGGTTCTAATTCCTGACAAGGCCAGTACCCCTCCCGTACTGGGCCTACCCCCAAGTTCAATCGAAATATGAATTTTTGATAATTATTTCTCAATTGGAGGCACAGTGAAGCTTCATCTGTGGATGGGGTAGAAGGGGAGTAGATGTTGGGTGTAGGCCCCTGGGGAAATGTCGATGTTTCGACCCTAACACAAAAGGGTGAGTAGACTCCTCTGCTGCAGGTCTTCCTCAGGACAAGGGAAAGGGAACCTGGAAAGTAACCATACAATCAATGGGGTGGTCTAAGTCAATAGATAGCAATATAATTGGTGACCAGCTGCCATATGTACTGACCTATATTCGATGGTGTCAAGTACACTGCCCCCAAACGGTGGGTAGTCTGTAAAAAGAATGTGCAAGCATGAGTCTCCCATAAGGTTACAATCATAAGTCAAGAATGACTAAGCAAAAGTGAAAAATCAAACGCTCACCGAACATGGTCATGGTGTGATGAAATTAATTCCAAACTGTACTCCGTATAAAACTATCCTGAAATATCACCCTGAGGCGCTAAGAACAATGTAAAAACAAAACCGGACATTAGACTAGACCCAGGTGTACTCGAATAGACACAACTCAAAACCAAAAATACAGAGACAAACAACCAACTCACCCGCTGAGAGGGAGCTGCGTGAGACCGTCTAATCATATGCTGCCATTGGTCCCAGAAGGACGTGCAATTCTGCAAGACAAGCGGCACGCATTAAGTACTGCCAACCAGTTGACAAACGCCCATTTGAAATAGCCAGGGATAACAATTACCTTAAGTCAGAACAAGTAGGAGATGTGCTGCATCCGTCGGTGTCTCTGACGGTTCAGGACTGAAGCGCACCCATGCGTGGCTATTTGAAGCCAGCGTGCACGTTGCCGTCGGGCGCGCGCTGCTGACAGCTAACTCATCCCGATCGGTCAAAGGAAGACAGACTGTGCAATAACCGTGAGACACATCCAGGGTCACCGGTAGAGGAAAACAGACTATGGAAGGCTAAATGCTCCACAGTGACAGACATGAAATTTGTTAATTCTTAAAAAGGGGTACGGCATAGGGAATCCTAAAGCGTGGATAGAGTATACCAAAGTGATAGACACTGAACATCACTTGGTCAGTATGGTAATAAAAGCATTACAGTATGAATATACAGTAAGGAGTAAACGATGCCAAGCACTCTACACATTGCAGAAAATACATTGAATATTGAACAGCTATAGGTATCTGATCCCGAGCGCATCAGGTTGATCGAGTTACCCAATGAGTAAATACATACATACATGAGTAAATACATGAGAACTATAACTTACATGGGTGGAAGTGAGACACTCGAACCGGTACAGTATAACAGATGTACAATTGTGAGTGTTGCGAATAAAACCATACGTGGTGCACTATACACAATATATACAAAATATACAGAGTGTGAAAACAACAGGAAGGTGTAATATACACAATATATACAAAAATAACAGGAATGTATCTAACCATTATTCAAGGTGGAGATTTGTCTGGTAGTCTCCTCATACTCGTTCAGACCCTTATGTACAGTGTCAAAGATATGTATCCATTTGCACTCCCGGGTGCTCAAGATGTTGGCAAAGTTACTCCCCCCCACCGTGGGTTGATCAAGACCTTTTCAATAACCCACCACCTCAGACTCTCAGCCGAGTGTCCGAAGGCGTTGAAATGCTCCACAAGGGGTGCACCCTGAACGTTGCAGTGCATCCTACTGCAATTCTGCAGGGTACGTGCCTCGACCTTTTGCACAGTCTGGACGATGTACAAAAAGTCACAGGGGCAGACTATAGAATAGATCACACCAACAGAGTTACAGTTGGTGTGTTGTCGCATGGTACGAGTGTAGCTGTAAGAACATTGTTTGAGTTCTTTAGTAATAGGGCATGCATTACATACTCCACATTTATAATGCCCCAGGACAGGTGGGATATTCCAGAGTGTCGTTTAGCTGTCTCTGGGTTTGATAGGCAGTAATGTTTTAACTACATAATCCCTCACATTTCTTCCTTTGTTGAAAGCATGCATGGGTGGTTCTGCAATGCCTATTTCGTCAGCCACCAAATGCCAGTGGTGACTGACGATCTTCTTAACCTTATTGCTCCTGGTACAGAAAGTTGTGACACATACAAGTCTTTCATGTTCAGATAGGTTTTTCAATTTAGGTTCTAATAGGAACTCCCTATGGTAAAACCAAGCCTGTTTTTGGGCTTTCTTAAGGAGACTCCTGGGATAACCCCTATCACTTAGACGTTCTAAGAGGTCAGTTGATTCCTCAAAGAAATCCTGTTTGCCGCCACAGTTCCTACGTGTACTTGGTATAATGTTTTTCTGTAAGCTTACTGATGTCTCTCATGACCACCTGTTCATAGGCTAGAATCCTATGTGACATCAGTTGGGGTGGGGATGTAAAAGTAGATGGCGGCCGTAGTCCCGTGATGGAAAAGGTGGGTTTGTAGGGAATCTTGTTAAAATAATGTTTAAGGCGCACCTTTCTGAAAAAAATTTCAGATTAAAAGTGTTGGGCAGATTGGTATGTACTGATGATAAGCCTTTCTCTATTATCCTTTTTTCCTCTGGTTTGAGGACATAGTCAGACAGATTAATCAACGAACTGTCATGTCTCATCGGTGGTAGATTCACCACCTGTAGTGCTGTCGTCTGGTGATGTTCAGTGTCTACCACTTTGGTATACTCTATCCACACTTTAGGATTCCATATGCCGTACCCCTTTTTAAGAATTAAAAAATGTTCTGTCTGTCACTGTGGCGCATTTAGCCTTCCATAGTCTGTTTGCCTCAACCAGTGAGCCTGGATGGGTCTCGCAGTTACTGCACAGTCTGTCTTCCTTTGACCGATCGGGACGAGTTAGCTGTCAGCAGCGCGCGCCCAACAGCAACATGCACGCTGGCTTCAAATAGCCACGCATGGGTGCGCGCCAGTCCTGTACCTTCAGAGACACCGACAGATGCGGCACGTCTTCTACTTGTTCTGACTTAAGGTAATTGTTATCCCTGGCTATTTCTAATGGGCGTTTGGCAACTGGTTGCCAGTACTTAACACGTCTTGCAGAATTGCACATCCTTCTGGGACCAATGGCAGCATATGATTAGAAGGTCTCACGCTGCTCCCTCTCAGTGGGTGAGTTTACTGTTTGTCTCTGTATTTTTGGTTTTGAGTTGTGTGTATTCGTGTACACCTGGGACTAGTCAAATGTTCGGTTTTGTTTGTACATTGTTCTTAGTGCCTCGGGGTGATATTTCCCCTATCTTGAAGTAATTTCAGGATAGTTTGATACGGACTACAGTTTGGAATTAATTTCATCACACAGTGACCATGTTCGGGTGAGCGTTTTGATTTTTCACTTTTGCTTAGTCATTCTTAACTTACGATTCTGACCTTATGGAAGACTCATGCTTGCACATTCTTTTTACAGACTCCCCACCGTTTGGGGGCAGTGTTCTTGACACCATCGAATATAGGTCAGTACTTATGGCAGCTGGTCACCAATTTAATTGCTATCTATTGATTTATGCCACCCCATTGATTGTATGGTTACTTTCCAGGTTCCCTTTCCCTAGTCCTGAGGAAGACTCGCAGCAGAGGAGTCTACTCACCCTTTTGCGTTAGGGTTGAAACATCAACATTTCCCCAGTGGGCCTACACCCAACATCTACTCCCATTCTACCCCAACCACAGATGAAGTTTTACTGTGCCTCCAATCGAGAAATAATTATCAAGAATTCATATTGCAGGCAATATCTGCACCCCACCGGCTCCTTTGCATGTCCCTGAGACTCTTGGGTCCCCTTGATTTATCAAGTACTGTACAGTGCTCTGTGATCAACTGTGAACCAGATTGGAAGTTTGATGTTGACACTGTCTCTTGCTCATGTATTACAATGGTTAATCTTGTCGATGGGGTTTAATAAAAAGATTATTTTTTTTAAACTTAGGGGTAGGCCCAGTACGGTAGGGGTACTGGCCTTGTCAGGGATTAGAGCCGGATCCCTTCTACTTTTAGTGTTTTGAACTGTTCTTTTTAAATGCTTCTTGATGATCTTCATCTTCCTTCTCTACCCCACACATGAGCACCAACTTTCACTTCCTTCTCCTTCCTTGGAAATAATTGCACTAATATCATATGCTGAATACTATGCCTTTGTGTATGTTTTCCAATTGATGAATATGACTCAGCATGAAATAAATTGATGTTTGCAATTTAATTTACTTTGGGTGGCCTCTTATCTATGAGTTTTTCCGTGTTGACTGTGCCTTTACATTACATATTTTCAGTTGTATGAACTGATTACATACTACAGTCTTGTTTAATTTCATGTATTTCCTTTACAGTTATTAATTTGAGTGGAATTAAGATTGTCTGGGACCAATTGTTTCCTTACCGATAGATACCCAGGTCCTCTGACACTATACTGGGTTACCCCATTTATTATAATGGATAGCCCTCAGTGCTAACGCAGGACGAGCAGTCCAAGGCCCCTCATGGTTAGTTAGGTGCAAGGTATGAGAGGGCTCATAACCTAAGAAACACCCCAGTGGCTCGAATAAGACAATTGTCAAGTCCAATACTGATCTTTAATGTTAAACACAGTATTTATTACACACTATAAACACAATAGATAATCCACACAGTAGTCTCCCAAGGTTAGCGTTTTAGTGCTTGTCAGGACTGAGTCCCCCCCCCTCTGCAAGGGGACACTCTCCCTCTCCCACCCACTACTTCACGCTATATTTTGCATCCCTGGCAGATTCTAGGTGGTGACTCCATGTGCTGAATGCACATCGAAGTTTGGCTTTGGCCATGTAAGATTCTCAGCTCTTCAGACGGTAAACTGATGAGCTCCAAAAAAGACTCACAGGGGCCTGAAGCTCTACTCCCACCTTACCCCAACCGCAGACTTCAGATGAGTTGAGGAGCTGGGGTGCTTCTCTCTCCCACGCTGTACACTGAGCAGCTTGCGCCATTCTCTTACCGGTCAACGGGATCGGTGCGCTGTGTGGGTTGCAGACGACATTGTCTCCTGGCTGCTGCACTTTTGTCACAGTGAGTAATGTGCTCTCTACTGAGATGTATTTGTATGTTGTACAGGTTTCTTTCTGGACAAGCCCTGTTCAGCTATTCTTTCATAGGTTTAGAAATAGACTATGGAATTATAACACTGGATACAGTGCAACAAAATGGCAGAAAATACTTTGGAATAGATTTTATGGACACAGGACGCAGTTTCCACTTCTGTTTGGGGGCGTTCATCCACAGCCAGCAACACCCTGGTGGGATTCTAATCCCAGGGTGCACCATCAGCCTTCCTCTGTTCCCAGTTTGGCTGCTATTCACCCTGGTGGGACTGCAAGTCCCAGGGTGCCTTGCAAGACTTTACCTTTGACACAGGTGCGAGGGACGCATGCGCAAAAGCGCTAGCTCTCTTCCCGCGGCGCGGGTGAAGTTCGGGCCAAGGGCGGGCCCGTCCTTGCCAGGAAGAGGCAGGGCAGGGCTGCCCCCCTTGGTGCTGTTTCTTCAACATTGCCCCGCCGTTAAGATCTTCTAGACCATTCAATTTACTCGTAAACATCCATAATTTCCCCTCTGAATTGCACGATTTGTTGTTAACCACCCTATCAACAGCAGGGACCATAGTACTCTACTGGCAGGAGCTGGCTGCGGAACCAGGAAAGTGTACCCTTGTAATCCATTTGAACAATCGTGTAAACCATCTTTGCACTATAACAGACCGGGTAGTATCTGAGACATTATTCACTTTGACTACTGACCATTTAACTCCCTCTTCTTATTTATTTGTGTTTCTGCTAATTGTGCCATCCGATTTTACTTTGTCCCCCAGCTCTTGCATTTATAGTCTTTTGCTTAACTCTACCCCGGTCCTACTGGTTGACTTTAGTGGAGAGGCTGTACCTTCTGTACCTTAGTTATGTCTGATTTAATAATAGGTAAGCGTGCTTGCGTAGCCAAACACCCACCACTTCCCCAAGTGCCCATTCTTTCCCCAATGCCCTCAACTTCAATTGACAGGATGCTTCAGAGAGCTATAGGGGTGGTAACCACCGAAATAGAGTTGACTGAGAGGCGTCTGTCACTAACTCCAGACATCTTCTGTCCGGTTCCTGAGTCATCCACCTCCCAAGCCGTTACACCTGTGTCTGCATTTAGGTTATTAGAGCCCATACCCAGGGCAACAGAGTCCTTCCCACCTTCACCTCAAGAAGTTCCACCAAAACCAGCTACTTGTAAAGGTGGAACTACTGCCAGTATACCTAAGAATGGGAAGCGCAAATTAGGAAACGAGTCAGGAGCTAAAAGAAAGAAAAACATCAAGCCAACACCTAGTGTTGACGAGCTAGCTAGCACTGGAGAACAATAGGACACCTTCCCAACCCTCGGACAGATCCTGATTGTCCATCTTGGGTACGGAACTTGATAGCAGACCTAGAGAGCCAACTGAGAACTATTGTGAAGGAAGAGCTTGCTCATTTACTCAACCGCATAGACAAAGGGCGTTTAATGGGACAAAATAGGCACACCAACACTACTGTCAATAATACCCAAGCCCCAGGGAAGAGGAAAGACTGTAGCTCCCAGACAGATAGTGTGGGCCCAACCTCCCCAGGAAAGCATGGTCCCCTGAAGGATGTACTCCCCAATTTGCCATTGGGTGCAAGAAGGGCAGAGGACTATAGCACAGAGCCAGCTGAAACCACTTTGTCCTATTCAGAAAGGCTAGGCACCCAGCAGGCCCAAGACCCGAGGACTGTACCGGCCCCAGGAGACTTAACGCGAAAGGGAGTTACAACCCAGCTTCCTATAAGAGGGGTTTGAATAAAAACAGTTCTACTCGAATAGAGCCCATGGAAGGGGTGGACCTTGTGGAGGGTGCAAAGAGAAGACATGAAGTAGTGACTCTCCCGACTATAAATTTACCCCCAGTCTCACTTCCGTATGTCATTATACTGAAAGGAGTACCGGAGATTAATGATAGCCAGAAGGAAACACAGTTGGACCTTAGGAACAAATACCTTTTCTGGCTGGCTAGGTACAGTCAGTTTCCTTACGACAGGGCAGGAGAGATCCTATTGGTTCATAGTTAGCTGGGTGGGTAAGAGACAAAAGATAACGCAAGGGGACTGCATAGTTATCAACTTCAGTTATCCCCTGACTGTCCACAGCCTAGCAGGCCAAAATTCCTGTCCCCATGAACCACATACAGGGGTTAGGGCTCACACACTGGACTATTTTTATTCCCACTGTCCTAGCCAACCTAGGACCCATAGCACCAGTGCCCCAGATAAATGGTCTTTAGAACATCTAGTGGTGGGCCCACCCCCTGTCCTTCTCCTATTTAATATTCCATAGTGAACAGATTTGGGGCCCTAGAGGAGGTGGACTGACATGCTGGCCCTGACCCTGGACTTAGGTGCCGGAGGTCTGGTAGGGACATAGGGGAAAGTAACAGCGGTCAGCTGAGTCAGAACACACCCTACGGGATTGGGGTAGACTTAGGGGTCCTGCAAACCGAAACTTCACTGGTGGCCAATGGTCTTTATGGGACTTGTGTAGAATCGTCTAGAATTCCAGTTCCCGCATCTCCCGACCCCTTAATCTCTAGTCCATCTAGGAGAGGTCCCCTCTCAGAAGTAGCAGAAGTAGCTCCCTTGTTCCAGGTGGAGGGTACCCAATTCCCCAATTCCGACAGCCATAATGCCCCTTTTGACAACTTTAACCCTGACCACAAGCTGAGGGTCTTATCCTGGAACATTGCTGGACTAAAAAGCTAACTGCACTGCCCAGAATATGGGCTTTTTTTGGGAGAAATATGATGCATACATGTTCCAGAAAAGGTGGGCAAGGGATAACATCGTAAAGATGGGGTTTCATTGTGCCAGGCATCTCGGGGGGTGGGGGGGAAGACAGACCCGCAGGGGGCTTATGTACTTGGGTCGCTACGCACCTGGGCTGTACAGTGGAGCAGCTGAATCCCCTGTCCAACGACATTCAGTGTACTATACTCACCTTATCTTATAGCTTTAAAATAGCCTTTATTAACATTCATTCCCCTCCTGTAAGCTTTAGCCATGAATCCCGGACCATCGACCAACTGAATACCTTCATTGCTACAGTCCCCATGAATATAAGGTTGGTTATCGGGGTGATTTTAATAGTCAATTTGGGCCCCTTGCTGCTCCTACTGATGCATTTTTCAGTGAGGAGGATCGGCATTGGTTAATTCCTGACCCTCAAATCCAACCGATAAAGGCCTGGGCCCTGTTGGCACTCCAGATCAATGCAGTAACACTGACCCACTCCCTGAGAGTGTGCAATGGTCGCACCAAATCAGATAGACCAGGGAAGTTAACCTTTAACAGAATTGGCCAATCCTCCCTGTTGGACTACATTCTAGTAGAAACAAGACTATGGCAAAGGGTTGTTGATTTTGCTGTTCTTCTGCGACAGGAAAGCGACCACAATGCCTTGACCATGGAGATGGCGTTCCCAGATTTTCAAAATCCCATAGCCAGAGGTACCAACGTAGATAGTAACTTAACACTCACTAATAATAGAAGGAGAATCAGATGGGGGACAGTCAAGCAGCCACCAGGCAAGGTAGCCACATTATACTCTCTAACTATTTTGCCCTTAATGGGGAAGGCTGTCATGGCATTGGACTCTCCCCAAACCATCGTCAGAATAGCGGCATTGCACGTAGAATTGACAACCAGTTTGACCAATATATTCTACACTAGGATACCTTCTAAGGCGTAAAAGGGTGCCAAACAATCCTGGTTCAACGACATCTGCCCTAAGGCCAAGAGAGCCCTCTTAGATGCCATCAAACCTAAGGACAGGTACTTAATTAAAAAATGCAAGCGCTCTATTGAGACAGTATCCAAGAAGCAAAGAAGAATTGGGAGATGGATAGATGGGATGCCCTTAAAAACAGCCCTATCTAACAGGGATATGAAGCCGTTCTGGTCAAGAGTGTGTACAGATAGTAGTGAAGGGAAGCCAGCCCTAGAGCAAAAGATTGCAGTGGCTGTTTGGAAGACCCATTTCCGAGCTCTATACGCCACTGAGGAAGTTTCAGACCCAAAGGACGAAACATCCTTAATAATCCCAGGGACAGTTCTTGAAGAGGCCCAAGGGATTACTCTAACAGAAGTTTTAAACGCAATAAGGAAGCTTCCTCTCGGCAAAGCTCTGGGACTAAACAAGCTACCAGGGGACCTATTCCGGGCAGAACCAAAAACCTGGGGACCCTACTTATGGGCAATATTTAATGCTATCTTGAGAGGTATGGCGATCCCGGGAACTTGGCTAGGGGCTGAAATCTTTCCAGTCTTTAAAGGGCTCACCTCTCACCAACTATAGGCCAATCAGTTTGATCGATGTCACCCAGAAACTGTTTGCAAGGATCCTCCTTGATCGCCTTCACGTGTGAATGGAGGAACATGAAATCCTGAGCTCTTACCAAACCGGTTTTAGAAAAAATCTCTACCATCGACTAAATCTTTAGACTCCAACTATTATATTGGAAGACTGTGTCAATAGAGGGTGGCAGCCTCTATTTGATATTTGTTGATCTGGAAACAGCCTTTGATTTGGTCACAAGAGACAAACTGTGGGTGGTACTTAAACACCTGGGTTTCCCAACCACCTTCTGACCTTGATCAGGAGACTGCACGAGGGGAACTTTGCCCAAGTAAGGTACGGGAAATTTGGGGAACTAACCCTCTGTTTCCCAGTCACTTGAGGAGTAAGGCAGGGGTGTGTGCTCAGCTCTACCCTGTTTTGCCTTTTCATCAACACTCTGGTTGCCCAACTAAACGAGGCGCGTAGTAAGGTGCCAGCAAGGATATTTGCGGACGACACTTTGCTAATATTTAAGTTGCCCATGGGCATCCAGAGGGTTCTTGATAGCTTTGCTACATTCTGCAAAAACAAGGGGCTGGAGATCAACACATTGAAGACCAAATTCATGGTCTTCAATCCAGCCAAAACATCCCTCCCTAAAGGGTACCTTGCTCGAGAGGGTGACTGTCTTGACTATATAGGTGGTCCGCTGCTAGAGACTAGCCAAAGCAAGTCTCAAGCTAGCACAGACTTGGGGGAATTGCAAAAATATTAAGGAACTCCTCCCTCCATCTACAAAGTGCAAGCTAGGAGCGCCACAATGTATGGTGCCGTACTATGGGGCCATCGTCCCTTTGGCGGACTGACTAAAATAGAGAATAAATGTATGAGACAGATGTTAGGTCTTCCGCCAAGTACCCCTCATCTCCCTACGCCTGGACTTAGGAATCAGACATATTGCAGAGGAGACTGGACTTAGTCCACTAACCTTTTGGCGCAGACTGTGGGTGAACCCAAAACTAGCAGTCTACCAGTCAGAGCTAAAGGACTTACTGGGTCTCCCGGGTCTGGGTAAACTACCATGGCTTTCATTTATAAGGGATGTATGCTGTAGGCTGGGCAATCCAAGCTTATAGAGCAACCCTGAGGAAGCGTGCCCGGCAAGCTCACGCTCAGAACTAGTAAGAGCCTATAGGTCACTTAAACTAGCAGACATCCAGGGGAACTCTGGACTTGGTCACCTAACAGCTGATGTTTTAAGTATCACAGCCGAGTACTTGATTGAGCCCTTTCTGGATGATATCCAACTCACCATGGCAAGGAAATTAAATATCCAGTTCAGAATAGGGACCTTGCCGCTCTGTGCCTTCACCAACAAATGGCTAAAAGCCACTCCCCTTAGGTGCCCCGCTTGCAATTGTGCCGATGAGTCAGAGCTTCATGGTTTTCTTTTGTTCTGGCTATAAAATAGCCAGACAACCCTGGCTCGTCCCACTTTGCAGGAATCTGGGGTGTATGCACTGTATGGAGGCATTTAGAATCTTGAAATCTGATACTCACCCACCCACCCATTGTTTTTGCCATATCCCAATTTTTAAACTCATGTGGCGTAGTCGTAGGGTGCTGTTAAACTCGCCACCGCAATTACAAAACTCCCATAGTGCATACATTGATACATTGTAACCCTTTTAACTCATTTTTAACCCCTTCCGTATTTTAACCATCAACATTAATGATGAACTGAAATCTGATTACATCAAAATGTGTATATTTTTTAAGATCGTTGTGGCTGTACTCAGGGAATTTGACTTGGTAGTTGGTTCAGGTCGAGAAAAAGCTTCGAATCCCACGAACCTCCCACCCTGTGATGCACTCTAATGCTGCTAAATTTGCAATTTGTGTTTTTTCCTTATCTGTAATTTATTGGTTTTTGTTATCTTTTTTCATCGCAACTGTTTTTACCATCACTTTTTATGGTCTATATCGACCAAAATAAAGTTTTTGGAATGGAATGGAGTAACTCAAATTGTATGTACATTTCCTCTTTTGATTGCCTCTTTCCGCAGTGTTATACATTTTAACTCTATTCACCAGTATCTACAACTCACTTCATTCTTCCAAATCGAATATAACTCTGTATTTTCATCACATTTCCAACACACTGTGCTTAATTTGTTTATTTGTTTACCAATGGTTGGCTCCAGCAACATTTTTTGGGGACTCAGGCTTATTTTGACCTGAGCAGGAGAGAGAATGGTAGAACTAGGGGAACGAAGGAAGAACAGAATGATAAGTAAACAGTGACAAAGAGATAAAAGAGAGATGAAAAGGACCTGCAAGAGTGAGATAATGAGACAGGAAGTGTAGGGCGGTGCAGTGACTAATTTGAGCTTGTGGTCGCCAGTGGTGGTAACGGCGCTCATTTTTTGGGAGCGACACCTATTTTTCTGCATCAGACATTTCCCTGGACCAAGAGAGAAAAAAAACACACAAGCGGAAAAGGAGGAGGAAGAAAAAGACAAAAGAAAAACGCCACCAAGGGAGAAAGCAGGGACGGGCAGTTGCGGCCGGCATTGCTTGGGGGTGGGGGTGGGGGCGGGCGCAAGGGCTCGCGGGGGTGGGGCATTCGCGAGGTGTGGCTCGGGGAAATCGCCACCAAGGGAGAAAGCAGGGACGGGCAGTTGCGGCCGGCATTGCTTGGGGGTGGGGGCGGGCGCAAGGGCTCGCGGGGGTGGGGCATTCGCGAGGTGTGGCTCTGGGAAATCAAAGAAAGAAAAGTAATAAAATGTAACTTACCTTTCTGCCAGGTCCCACATCTTCTCTGCTCCTCCTCTCCACCCTCCAATAGGAACAGGAAGCAGACAGGCAGGCTCCCTCCCCTAAGCCAATCACAACGGTGCAATGCAGCATTGTGATTGGTCAAGACAGTGCCCAGCCAGGGGCAATGCAATGCAGCCTGCATGGAGAAGGGCAGAGTCCGCATGACTGGTTTGGGTGGCCCGAGAGGGCCGACCAAACAGTCTTTGCGCACTCAGGAATCGGCAAACCACTCCTTCCCTGCCCTGCTCAAAGAGCAGAGCAGCCTCACCCACCCACCGGCCCGCAATGCGCAAAGCAAACATAAAATGGTAATAACTAAAAGTTAATGGAGGAGCCGCCCCCGGGTCGGGCAAGAGTGAGATAAAGGGGCAGGCAGTGTGTAGCAATGGATTAAAGAGGCCTGAAGTGAATTCACGACTACATTGCACAGACATTTAATAGCATCAGCCGGGCTTTTGAGCAGCACTTTGGGCACCAGCATTCATTATTTTACAAATTAAGCACTGGGGTGGTGGAATGACGAGGCAAGAGGTGAAGCCAAGGCTAGGGTGCCTTGTTATTTAACAGCCCTGCATTCAGAAAAGACGACAGAGTTCCTAAAAGACAATTTGCATCCCTGCACAAGGCAGGGCCGGACAGAGAACTCCCAGCCCTGGCAGATTTCTACTCGACCGGCTCTGGGAGCAGGGGGGGCACCGGAGGGTTGGCAGGGGGGGGGGTGCTAGTAAGAAGCATCGTTCTAGCTTTTGTTACTGGGGCTGATATTGCAGCATTGCTGAAAAAACGGCACCCAGTGACAACACCGGCCCCCACAGGCACAAAACTGGCTCCCATCCCTCTGGCCCACTGGGGAAAGGCCCGGGCCCACTATGGCCAGTACAGCCCAGGCACAAGCTCCCTCCCTCTCAAAAAATCAATGGTGAAAGCCTACCTCTTCTGCATTTTGTCCATTCCCCAGGACTGTTTCTTCCACTCATTGCTCTTAGAGAGATTTCCAGAGCTCATGAACAATCTGTCTCTGCCATCCTTTTGTCCATGGTAAGAGCATGTACCTTTTTACTATTAAAATTGGGTAGGCTTAGAGTATCTAAGCACTATTTTTTAAGTCTAATTTCAATATTGATATCTCTCTTATCTGAACTTAATCGATGGATTAATCTCATCAATTTCAATTATGTAAATATCCATTATCCCCTCAATTACTGAAAGGAATGGAATTTTTGGAATTGTCTCATTATTATTGCTCTAAATACAAATATAATCCTACATATTTAGGACCGTCACCTATGATTTACTTTTTTATCCTGTTTCTAACAAATAACATTTAGCATATGGCATTTCTATTAAAAAAAATTGCATAAACGAAATTAATAAACCCGGGCATCCCTTCTAATTCACACAAATCTACTGAATAAATCTTAGTATAGGAAGATAAAAAAAACACACAAAGCAATGTGACCTTATTGCTTTAGTCCATTACAATACTGAATTCTATCCAATAGTAACCACTCATTTACAACTACTTTTCCAACAATTAACAACTTTGTACGCCATGTTTCGGTTTGTCATTTGCTGTCCTCATCAGGATATGCATAGACTCCTGATGTTAATAACCATATCTCGTACATTTTACAGTGTCTTTATATTTGATGGTCTTGCTATGAGTGATTTAATCTCGTAATCATGTTGTTGATTTGCCATATATTGATATCAAATTATCCTGATAGGTGCAGTATGTAGCATTTAGTCATGTGATTGTGTGCCAACTCATTGTTACTTTGCAACTCCAGTAAATATTAGATATTCACGTGGCATGTGAGGGGAGCTATAAAATTCCATTCAAGAAGGTATTTGTATTCCATTGTTCCTATTTCTTCTCTATTGAGTTAGAGCTATATTGATTTTATATTCATGCTGTTTGGTAATTTTCTTGTCTCATTGAAAAGGGGCGTAGGTCTCACTCCTCTCACTGCCTTTCAATCGCCTACGCAGTGGACACCCTGTGCACGAGGGTCCATGAATGTTATTTGATAGAAAAATATGCCAAATGATTCTCTTCCTTTCACCCATGATTGAGCAGCAACTTTTGGGCCCAACGACCCAGAGGGGACTAAGAGATATGGGTGGGTACATGGTCAAAAGGAGAATCATGGCTCTGTGGATGAGTGTCATGAAACCAAGAGGTGAGGTGAAGTTAAATAATGGAGTTCAGTCCTGACCTACGTTACTGACCACGCAAGCTCAAAAAGGCTTTATTTAACATAGATTTCTGCCAAAATCAGCCCCCTGAAACTAACTAAGCAATGCTTCATCAAAAGTCACAAAACAAATGTGGCACACTTTTTCATGGGTGCTCGAGCACATTTTTGGTTCCATTCCGACTCTACCAACAATCCCAGTGGCTTTCCTCCTGAGATAAAAGGGGTCACGGACACGGGCAACGGCCCCAATGAGATCAGTGCTACAAGGTCAAAGCCCTCAACGTCACGGCAACCCCGCCTAGGGTTGACAACTTCACCAAGAGATAGAACATCTTTCACAATAGTGGTCCCAACTGAATGGGCACCTCTGACTCTCACTGGGATCGACTCACCAGGATACCCGCTGGGCCTTGCTCAATCCAGGCTCACTCATCAACACAGTGCACACTGGTCTTGGCAAGCAGGCAGAAATGCACAGGGCAAGTTTTCTTGGTTCCTGTGTGACAGCCCTCAGAGGAGAGACTGGAAGATCTTGGCTCCCAGTCCTGATGTCAAAGTCTTGATTGTCCCTATCTTGATGAGACGGTACTGTTTAACAAGTACGGGGCACATGCTCCCTCTTTATAGTTCAAATCCAGACACATATGTGATATTGTCTGGCCTTTTAAATTTGTGCTTGGGGATCTCCTTTGAAGTGTTCCCTTGTCTGCTCTGCCCTTTCACAAATGGACAGTCTCCCACAGCAGTGGTGGCTCCAATTCAGAGTGACCTTCAACAAGGCCCACAGAAGTAGGCATGGATCACACCTGGTGTTCAACCTCCATGGAAAGAAGCCTCATAAAGGTTCCTCTCTATTAGATTCCCTGGAGCTCAGGCCTCACTGACCAGGTACTCGTCCTGGAATTAAAGAGTCCTTTGAAGTGCACAGAGGACGCTCTGCTACTCTCTCTTTAATGTGTGTTGTCCCACCCGAGCACTAGTTGGAAGTACACATCCCCTAGGTCGAAATTGCAGCCCTCACTTCTCCACCCTCTGTGCTTCCAAAATAGAAAAACCCACTAAAGGTGATGAGGGAATGCCTGCAATAAGTCTAATTACTGGCAATCACTCTGGATAGCATTCCAACCCATCATGTTTCGCTCACCGTGCCTCTTTATTTTGGACCCAGCCACATGCAAATCAGTCTTGACCCCGCTCCTCATGGGAACAGTCCATCCCGAACTCACAGGTCCTCCCTAAATTGGAACACAGGTCAACCCAAGACCAGTTTCGCCCTGATTGGGGCTCTACAGTCAGGTGCATTTTGGTTCCAGTGGCACAGTGAACTCGGGACCGACATCTCGGCATACCCATGGCCACTTAAGGCCTTACATCAAACACACAAAAGGTGACGGGAGGAATGCGTCAAAGCCTTTTTGCAAGCATTCCTCCATTCATCTTTTTTGTGCTTTTCTTCAAAATTGGACCTACAGGCCTCTATGGTATATACCATCCACAGACACACACGTGCAACCCAGCAAGCACATGCAAGTGTCACGAGCTGTCCCAGCATGCACACACAAGTATCGTGCAGTGGCAGTGACAAGCACTGCGCACGACCTATTCAGGCCAAGGGTGAGTTAGGTACACAGTCACAGATCATTAGACAAGTGGACCAGGAGGCCCCACTCCTATGACAGGTAAACAGGCATGTTCACATTATTGATTCCACTGAGCACAAAAACGTGTTGTCACCTGACTCCAGGTTAAGGGCAGCAGGCCCCACCTTCATGAGGGTAGTGTTTGGTGCGTCCCTCCCAGTCTAAACAGACTGCAGTACCATGAGACAAGCCTAGGTCAAGGCACACACATATGATTCGTGTTCGCTCATGACCAAAAATCAGGGATCCATATATTGTTGCAGCTGGGGCACTCAGGGAAATGGTGTATGTCCGACACCATGTAGGGGACTTTTCCATCTCAACATATGTGTGTTCTGGAACTTGAAGGAATACTTGTATCCTTTGCATGCTAGAACACCTTTAGCTACAAGTTACTTCAATATTTTAGACTTCATAAATCAGGAGTCTCCCGCCTGAATCAGGCCTACTGGCATGTTTAATGGGGCTTTTTTGTTGTCAAATCACCCATTCCCCTTTTCAAAGATATCTGTCACTGGCCTTCAAACATTTCCAACATTAGTAATCGTATTGGGTTTGACCCTGTGTTAGGGTGACCAGATTTTCAAAACCAAAAACAGGGACTGGCAGCACAAACATAGAAATAAGACTAGATGTTGACAAGCCATTCGGCGATTGTCAACATCTAGTCGCTATATACATAATCGCTATATACATAAATAAATAGAAATAATCGCTGAATGACTTATCAACACTTATTTAAAGGAATCCAAATTTGTATATCTAGGGACGCAGTTCCTCCGAGGTCCCAACAGTCTCAGCGCTGCAATCTGATTGGCTGCCAACACTTCAACCAGGAAGTGTTGGCAGCCACCTTGGGACTCGCTTCAGCCAAGTCCCCCTAATACCATTTAATAAAAAAGAAAAGGGGGCAGCGAAAAATAATTATTTTTTAAAAAAAATCTGTAAAAACGTGACATTCGCAAATCTGTGGGTCTGAGTTCCAATGGCAACCAGCAGTTGTTCCAGAGGGTCGTGTGGCTGCTGAAAATCAGCACCTCGGATTTATCCATGTGTAGCTTAAGGCAGATGTCCTTTATCGAGGCGGAGACATTCTTCATGCGGTTGTTAAAGTTGGATTTTGTGGTATTGGGGTCAGCTGAGAGCGAGAGGACGAGCTGGGTGTAATTGGTATAGGAGATGATGATGTCATGGGTCCTGACAAAGTGTACTAGCGGCATCATGTAGATGTTGAAGAGAGTTGGACTGACGGACGAACCTTGAGGGACACAGCAGATGGTGAGCTATGATTGTGAGATGAAGGAAGGGTGGCGGTTTCTCTGGGTGAGCTCCGTGAGGAATGAAGCCATCATCTAAGAATGTCCTCTTTGATTCCAATCTGGTGAAGATGTTTGATGAGAGTGTGGTGAGAGATGGTGTCGAAGACTGCGGAGAGGTCGAGGAGGATCAGGGCAGACGAATCTCCCCTATCGAGCACAGTGTAGATATCATCCATCGCAGCGATCAGGGCCCGTCTCGTGCTGTGGTTGGCTCTGAATCCTGATTGGGAGGGGTCCAGGAGATTGTTTCTCGGCAGGTTTTTGGTGAGTTGGAGGTTGATGGCTTTCTACAGGACCTTGGTGGGAAATAGGAGGATTGAGATGGGGCAGTAGTTCTGGTGATCGCTGGGGTCTGCGGATGGTTTCTTGAGAAGGGGTCGGACCTCCAAGTGTTTCCAGGTGTCGAGAAAGGTGGCTATGGAACTGGAGGCATTAAGGATGGTGGTGAGCTGTTGGCTTATCTCATCACTTTTGAGGCTGAAGAGTCGATGGGGGAATGGGTCGGAGGGTGCTCCTGAGTGGATGGAGTTCCTTAAGGCAGAAGTGTTCGGTGTACTGAGCTATTCCCATGTGGTGAGGGGGTCACCGGTGGCCGTCTTCATAGGGGTGGGGAGGCTGGAGAGGTCGGAGGGTTGGGATGAAACTTTCTGTATATGGTGGCAGTCTTGTTGTGAAAGTAGTCTGCAAGAGTGTCACAGTTCCTGTGAGGAGGGTATCGAGTTTTCAGTGGCTGATGGGCAGGTGAACTCTGACTATGGTGGAGAGTTCCTCAGTCTGGCTTGCGCTGGCGTTGATACAGTTTGCCAGGGCCTCCTTTTTAACATCTTTGAGTTGGTGGTGGTAGTTGTTGATGGTAGACTTGAAAGTGGCTTGATCAGTGTTGTTTCTGCTAGTACGCCATTTTCTCTCTAGTTGTTTGCATATGCTCAGGTAACTATAACTGCTGAATTTCACTGGTTTTGTAGGAGGGAAATCTGAGCCTAACTATAACGTCCCTGTAACCTTTGTTTTTTTTCAGTGAATATATATATCTTTGTGTATATATAAATGTACACACACATATATAATATATATATATATTTTCTGCAATGTGGTTCTTGCCGGAGAGCGCAGCAGCGGGTGCAGACTGACTCTGTAATAAATTGCACGTTTCAAGAGTGTGGCGTAAAAAAAAAAAAGCATTTGCAATGCAATAGGTCTCGCATTACTAAATTTTTCAGTTATTGGCGTTGCATTATTATCAGCAACGCTAATAGCTCAAACTTTTACTAATGCGAGACCTATTGCATTGCAAATGCTTGTTTTATTAAAAGTGAAACATGCAAAGTAAAACCACTACATAATTTCAACGCCAGGCAGGTGAGCTGAAAGTCAGAGTGGAATACAGCTAAAGGCGAGGGGAGGGTAGTATAGGGGACAAAGCACACACACTCAAACATTTAGGGGCTTCCGAGTCCCACCCCTGATGGGTCAACAGGCAAAGACTGCAGTCAGTAATCTTGCTAGAAGGAGCCAATACTTAAATAGAAATATCTGCAAACAATGTCGTAATATAACGTCTCCATCCATATACATATTTTTCAATCAACATTGGTAATAATTTATTTTTTCAATTAAAAATATTTTACATAACATGTCCTTTGTTTAGTCACAGTCCCTGCAAACCTGTTGGTGGTTGATAGCTCACTTATATTTCTTGCAGCAGAAACATCTTCACTTCACCTTCAAGATGTAAAATAAGTGTGCATGTAAGCATGGGGAGTTGCACCGACCTATTAATGTTTATAACAGCCGCTTAAGGCATATCTGACCCCAACGCAACTGGTGCTATGTAAATCGCTGTGATACCCGATACCTACGGGTCAAGTTTGCGCTATATAAAACTCCGTAAAATAAAACATAAAAAAACAAATGACTCCTGGGAGAAACATCAGACACACACGTTTTCACAGACTTTGGCCAGTTTTTGCAGTTATGTAAGTAGGGTTACATAAGTTACTATTTGCTTGCATATGTCATTCATATATTCGAAATTTCCATTGCAAAACAACAGGCCCTAATTGTGTACTATCGAAAGAGCTTAAATTGCATCAGAAAGAAATCACTCACATCTCACAGGAAGTGACGCCACTGCAGTCACTCATTGGTTGGCGAATCCCCAGAATATTCCTGATCAGCGCCGCTAGCCCTGCTCACTGCGAGAAACATCTTCACTTCACCTTCAAGATGTAAAATAAGTGTGCATGTAAGCGTGGGGAGTTGCATCGACCTCTTAATGTTAATAACAGCCGCATAAGGCATACCTGACCCCAACGCAACTGGTGCTATGTAAATCGCTCTGATACCTTCGGGTCAAGTTCGCGCTATATAAAACTCCGTAAAATAAAATAAACAAATGACTCCTGGGAGAAACATCAGAGACCCACGTTTCCACAGACTTTGACCAGTTTTTGCAGTTATGTAAGTAGGGTTACATAAGTTACTATTTGCTTGCATATGTCATTCATATATTCGAAATTTCCATTGCAAAACAACGGGCCCTAATTGTGTACTAGCGAAAGAGCTTAAGTTGCGTCAGAAAGAAATCACTCACATCTCACAGGAAGTGACGCCACTGCAGTCACTCAATGGTTGGCGAATCCACAGAATATTCCCGATCAGCCCCATTAGCTATGCTCACTGCGGCCCTCCGGACCCCGAAGAGCATTCACTTCCCGTGCGTTGTTGACCCTACGGAGCGGGTGGTTGAGGGCTACAGTGAATACAACTGAAATAAAACATCGCAGGCAGGCGCGCCCCCTTAACATGACTTAAATGTGTGCTTGCAATTCGATACACTGAGAACAATCGGAAAGTGTCCTGGCTGCGTTCCACCAAGGAAACGTCCCGAAGGGTAACAACAAGCTGTTCCACTGTGAAGCGCGTTCACAGACCAGAATCGGCTCGTGCCCAGACCAGAATCGGCTCGTACCCAGGTCTGTCTCCCTTGGGAGTAAACACGGCAACAAAAAAAAACCTAAAAAAATAGGCACGACGTGTAACAAGAAATCGAAAAAACATTCATCAAAGAATATAAAAAGATAATGGCATGCGAAAGAAACCCCTGGGTACGCATGCCGCTGGACCAATCTGGCATGGGTGCACGACCTGTGATCAAGGGGTGAGGGGCTGTTTAAACACAGTATATTTCCTCATTTCCCAACTCCCCGATGTGAAGTATTGCAGCCACTGCTCACAAGCACCCATTTGAGTAAGGAGAGCGGGCTGCCCACCCCTGAGGTCACCACCGCAGCCTGCTCTCCTGCACGCTGGGAAAAAGGGGGCCTGGAATCAGTGGGGGAGTCTGGGGGCGGTGCCACTAGCTCTGAATATCTGGCATTCCAAAGACCCTTTCAGCTGCCAGGTTGTGAGAAGAAAGCGGTACAAAAGGGGGGGGACGCCCAGTCAACAGATCTGGGTTTGATCCATCACCGTTCTTTAGCCCACTCTGCCACCCCAGTTAAGACATGGCCATATGCAAATCAGTCTGACCCTGTGCCTCATGGGAACAGTCCAGCCCGAACTGCCAAGCCATGCCTTCCCTGGACAGGAAACAAGCTTCCTAGGACCGGTTTCTGGCATTTCAGCTGTCTTCAGCCAGGCTTGCTTGAATCCAGTGGCAAAGTGGGCAAGGGACTCACGTCTGAGCATACCCTGCCAACTTATGGCGAACAAAGCAGTACAAAAGGGGGTGGTGATGGACGGAGCATCAGAACCAATCAAACACTCACGCCCAGTCAACAGATCTGGGTTTGATCCATCACCGTTCTTTAGCCCACTCTGCCACCCCAGTTCTGACGGAAGACAACCAGCGCGCGCCTGCTGCCCACGTGGTCCTCCACGCACTGAAAACACAAATTCCAGTCCCTGGGAGCGCGCATCCTTCTCACCGCCCTCTGCTCCGGGGATTGCGCACTGTAACCACGCGTATCCAACGCCCCCGCCCGTAGACCGCTGCTAGGAGAGGCGGGGCCACGAGGGGAGTAGGCGAGCTGTGTGATCGCTGTACCTGCTCATTAACTGCTAAGAAGAGAGGTGGCTATTTCAGAACAAGGAAACTTCCCGAAAGTAACAACAAGCTGTTCCACTGTGAAGCGCGTTCACAGACCAGAATCGGCTTGTGCCCAGACCAGAATCGGCTCGTGCCCAGGTCTGTCTCCCTTGGGAGCAAACACGGCAACAATAAGTCTCGTTGGCGGCACAACGCCAGCGACACCTAAAAAAAAAATATATATATATATATATATATATATATATATATATATTCTACTCCAAACTCCCACAGCAATCGGCTGAATTGGGACACGGACACCACTTAAGTGCTTCTTTTTCTTCTTTATTATATTACACTGTTACATGGCAAGATGACGCGTTTTGCCCACCTAATGGGCTTGTTCACATAACGAGATGGACGATTAAGCCTGCGTTTATACAGCAAGCACCATGTGACTAGTAACATGACCCCATAAAAACGGTAGACAGACTATACAAACATTATAAACAGCATCTTAATACCAATACTAATTGATAAAAATGTTAAAACGTGTGCATAGTATTTTGATGTGCAAATACTGCTATACCGATATTTCTCACTTTTGTATTGGGCAGAATCATCATTTAAACTATTGATGCTAAAACTTTTTCTTTGACTTATAGCCCTTATGATAGATAAATAAGTAAACATATACATGGAGAATTGTGGTTGATATTTAAATTTAGCCATTAATAATATAAAACCACTATTTGGGCTAAAAACACACAATATTTTTTATATACAAGTATAGAGATGTGCAAAATTCGCCAATTGCTAATATATATATATATATATATATATATATATATATATAACAGTTCACCATCCCGTTCTCCGTAGTCTCCAGGAAGAAACCCAGGTACAGACCACAACGTACTGCTGAAATTAAATGAACAGTGCAGACTTTATTCCAAGCACCCTGACATGACGCGTGTCGGTCGCTTGAACACGACCTTGATCACATGACACGCTGTACTCAAATCTTTCTTTTTGAATGCTTTCACCAAGTACCCTCCTCCTAGAACAGCCAATAACAATGCATGATGAAGCTAAGCAGCACACTACAATGACCAGGAGCACCCAAATTCATAAACATAAATGAAATATTAGAATCCAAAAAGACAGACTGCTAATGTGTATACTATATACACATTATCTGATAATTAAACAAAGAACATTCTTAAAAGGGTCCTGCTCATAAAATCCTCATCTAAAATTGTTAATAGCTATATGGGAGGTTAAATAAAAATAAACCACAGTGCTGGTGCTAATAAAGTATAGCCAATGTATATGTATAGAAAAATGGGTCAAGCGTGTAAAATTAAATTTTTAATTATCTACTTATGGGAGACGTAAACAAAATCTCTAATCTCCCAACAATTCATATACTTGGCCAATAGGTACAAATTCAATATATGTGAACATATCCGAAGGAAGCTATGCTGATTCCCAACACTCATATACAATAATATTGCCATCGAAATTGTTAGAATGCACACTTAGCTGCTAGTGAGACAGGCCATAGTAACTACAGTGTAGCCAATCAATAAGACAAACCTAGAAAAGAAATCTGCTATGGCTCCTTGTTAAAAACACACACACTCTCGATGTGGCCTAATTAGCCTCCGCATTGCAAGTGCCAAAATTGATAATGGCTATGAAAGTTCAAGTGCAGAATGAATAACACATATATAAATATGTATAGAATAATGCGAGCAGTGCATAAAAAACAAAAGAGCCATTGTAGAAACATCGTATTAGAACTACACAATAAAACTAAATTGCAATAAAGTGCAAGTGCATAGGCCAATATCCTGGCTGAAGAGGGGTGAAACCCCGAAAACGGTCCTAGGATGCTTGTTTCCAGTCCAGGGAGGACCTGGCTTGGCAGTTCGGGCTGGACTGTTCCCATGAGGCACAGGGTCAAGACTGATTTGCATATGGCTGGGTTCAAACTGGAATGGCATGGTGAGCAAAAAAATGATGGATTTAGGCCCAAATCTCTGTACTGGGGTGAATGTATGACATTGTTCTGCATTCTGTCCATCAATTGTTGTTTTTGCATTTGTCACTCCGAGTGGGACGGGTATGCTCAGACGTGAGTCCCGTGCTCTCCATGCCACTGGAATCAAGCTATCCTGGCTGAAGAGGGGTGAAACTCCGAAACCGGTCCTAGGATGCTTGTTTCCAGTCCAGGGAGGACCTGGCTTGGCAGTTCGGGCTGGACTGTTCCCATGAGGCACGGGGTCAAGACTGATTTGCATATGGCTGGGTTCAAACTGGAATGGCATGGTGAGCAAAAAAACGATGGATTTAGGCCCAGATCTCTGTACTGGGGTGAATGTATGACATTGTTCTGCATCCTGTCCATCAATTGTTGTTTTTGCAAATATCTTCATAAGCAGCAGATAGAAAAACCCTAGTGGGTCACAATCTATAATGTAAGTGCAAAATGTGTATAGAAATTGCTAACCAATAAAATAGACATACAACACGGACAGACAATGTTCAAATTCATGAAAACATATCATAGATCAGAGAAACACAGTATGCAACATGTAGAAATCTAGCAGCATAAGAAGGGTACAATCTATATGTGTGTTGTTGTAACACCGGCCCAATTACCAAGTGAAATGCAAAATGCTATATATGCTAATGCATCACTTAACAACTGGGGTCGCCATGTCACACCAAAGAGAAGCTGTCCAAAAATCCAACCCCAAAACCAACCCCAAAAGGTTAATATGGGGTTAAAGAGCGAGCATGATGTTGGTTAAAAGGACAGTGAAAATTGGTGAATACAACATCACATCCCCTACCATACAGTAACCAAATCTGAAGCAGCAGGAAGGGACTAAACTGAATTTATAGAAAATTATGCAGATCTTCTCCCGTGTTAAACCCATTTGGCATATTAGTGTCAAGTAGTACTATATAGTGGGACTCAAGTTGCCTTAATCTTTTCTCCCTATTGCCACCTCTTGATAGTTTGGACACCGCATCAACAACAAAGTATCTTAAATCATTTAAGTTGTTTTGGTGAACTAACTTAAAATGACGTGCCACCGGGTAACTAGCATCTGAGTTAACAATAGCACGAAGGTGCTGTAAAATGCGAGTGAATACCGGTAGTTTAGTGCTACCCACATATTTTAACTTGCACGAACACTCAAGTATGTACACCGCATGGTCCGTTCTGCAAGTAAAAAAAACAGATATTTTGGTAGACTTGGATTCAAAAGCATTAGTGAACTCAGATGTAGTAATTCCAAACTTGCAGGCCCTAGATGTACTACATTTAAAGAACCCGGTACGTTTGGACAGCCAAGTGCCTCCCTTCGTTGTTTCTGGGCTTGTTTTTACTAGAGCATCCCTCATAGATATATATATATCTCAAATTCCCAAATCCGCCCTTCCGTTTTTCTCAAAATCGTCAAAAAAACAGAGCACCAACTCCTCTTATCTTGCAGTTGTGTTTATTGCTCAAGTATCCCGCATGTCATTACGTGTTTCGGTCAACAAGTGACCTTGATCACACAGTGAAACGCTATACGTTAACAACTTTTAAACAAAACACCTAACCATATCATGTGACATACTTGAAGACAGACATAATAAACAGACTGCATTGGGGGGGCGGAGCTTGCTCGCGACCAAGATGGCCGCTTGAGAGGAGTGCTCCGTAACACTGTCGCACAATCCGACAATTTTCCGGCAACTACGACACTAGAGAACCCTGGGAAGCAGCCCACGGTCTTCGGAGATCTGCAGCTACGATTTTATGTGACTCCGACCTCCGTGCTGCCTATCCGGACTAAGATGGGGATCTCGTCGTTACTAGCTGGATAGGCCACAAATCCCTGGATTACAGTAGGTGCGGAGGGTGGAGCGCACCCAGAGACGCTGCTACGAGGGAGCCAGGGGCGTATATGGTGTGCTGCTGCATACAAACATCTCTCTGGCCTGCGGGCCCATGCGGAGCCTCATGGCGCGGAGCCTCTGAGTATCGGCACCTTCTCGGCCAACAGAGCGGTTTGGGGAAAGAGTCTGCAGCGCTGTCCCAACCCTGATTCGGAGACCCGTTGCAGACGGGGGTGCGGCTCGCGGCCTGGAGCCATCGGGGTTGCACTGCCTTTTCTCGATCTCCTGGGCGCTTCGTGGGCACCCCGAGACAAGCTCCTGCAGCGGTGCCTTCCATAGTGTCATGCTGCAGGAGCCCAGAGAGCTATGATCTAAGGGGCTGATTGTAGCCGCCATTTTGGAGCCTGTGAGAAGCCGCTGCTCCTTGCTAATGCCTGGGAGGTAGGAGACCTGCGGGGATAGCGATTGTAGAGCCCCTGGTAGCTGCCTCGTTGTGGTTGTGTGGTGCGCCAAGAGCGATGCCTGCTGGCCAGACATTGCGAGACTGGAGCGGGAACATATTTCACACTGCTGACCGCCCTTTGGGGATACGGCACCCTACCTGGAAGCTTCCCTGCGGGGAGAATAGCTGGGATTGGCGGGCCTCTTCTGCTGGGGCTGCCCAGACTGACGCAACACGCCCTGCTGCGGACCCTGGACTCCTCTTGATGACTGCTACGGAAGGAATTCCTATTAATGTGCTGACGTAACCCCTGTGTATGGGGTGACATATTCTGAACTGGCTCGGTGGTCTGGGCCGCTTCTCAACGAGGTCAAAATCGCAGAAGAGTCCGCCTAGACGAGCGATATAGGCGCCAACAAGCTGCCGCGTGGTCCTGGGGGCTTGTATCTGCTCTGGAGTGAGTGCTCACTGTGTTATAGTGGTTGTGGCTCACTCCGGCCTGAAGAGGTGCCTTGGTTGCTCCTTTAGGGCGTCCACGGTGCATATTGTGCTGACGTACCAGCAGCTGTGCTTACCCCCTTGAGCGGTGGTGCTTTGACCATCTCCTACTTGAAAACCTCTGGAGGCCAGGATGGGCAGAGTTGACAGGGCGCAGCCGAAGCTATCATTTGAGCAGAAGAGGTCAAAGTCCCAGGACACATCCACCAAAGACACCGCCAGAATGCAGGAGCAGCTGGGAGAAGAGTCGCGGCATGATATCCGTGGCATGCTGGTGGCAATGGAAAAGAGCCTGCAGAGTGGTATCTCACCCCTTGGCACTAAGATGAATGCATTATCCTACAGAATGGACCGCATGGCCGAAAGACTTGACAAGCACGCTGAGAGGCTGGACTACTCATACTGGCAACATGGAACAAGTCACAGAGAAGCTTCTGAAGACTCTGCTAGGCGAGGACTCGTTCTCTGCCATGTTCATGGTGGAAAGGGCGCACCGCTCTCTGGGGCCCCGGCCACCTCCAGGGGCGCCTCCCGACCGCTCATTGCAAAACTACTCAACTATCGAGATCGAGATGTGGCGCTGAAGCTGGGTAGGGAGAGGCAGACTTTGGGATTTGAAGGATCCACGATCTCTCTGTTCCTGTCGCGATTTGCACCTCACAGGGCCAGGGCGCGGCGGGCAACACATACTACCCCCCCAGTACCTCTTCTATCCAGAGCGCTGCCCGGTATGTCTGGCGCGTAAAGGGAGGTCGAGGTCTGTGCAAAAGACCGGAACTACGAATCCCGTCATGCCGGCGGCCCGGAAGCGGTTCCCGGCTGTTCCGCCGGTATCACGATAAAGCCCTCCCCTTTTCCTGGGATCGGGGCTTGACAATCCGGATACTAGCTGTAGTCGCGATGGTGTTCCCTGCGGGATACCTCTCTTCACGACGAAGCCCGGAGTATTCAGCCTTTTACAGACATCCCTGAAGTTGGCAGCCCTGGTGCGATATCGAGGACACGGCTGCATATCGGTTCCAGAAGCGTGTCGTCAGCTGTACCGCCACCTGACTTCTCCCCTCCGACTACGGAAGCGTGAGTAGCGAAACCTCCCTTGACTCGGATTTCCCGTTCGCTTACTCCGTACTTTCTCCTTGCGCGAGAGACACTATTGGATACATTTGCCCGGAGGGGCGGCTCTCTAAAGCACGCTCGCACAGTTTGCTAGCGCTTTTAGCTTTATCTTGTGTTTTTACTTAGTGTGCTTTCTTTCCTTGCTGGTTGTTAGGACTCCCCCCTTACCTGCATATAATATTGGTGAATCACTGCTCTTTTAGCGGGTCCGGGCTCCCTGGTAGTGGGGAACAGCAGCGCTCCGATTTTGGGCGCCATTTTGGGTTGGGCAGTGGCGCTCTGGTCGCGCCATCTTGTAGCGTCCTTCTGGGACAGGTAGGACCTCATCTGGAGGACCTATTTAAGGCGGCTCTTGTGTGGGCTCGCCCTCGTTGGATACATTTGCCCGGAGGGGCGGCTCTCTAAAGCACGCTCGCGCAGTTTGCTAGCGCTTTTAGCTTTATCTTGTGTTTTTACTTAGTGTGCTTTCTTTCCTTGCTGGTTGTTAGGACTCCCCCCTTACCTGCATATAATATTGGTGAATCACCGCTCTTTTAGCGGGTCCGGGCTCCCTGGTAGTGGGGAACAGCAGCGCTCCGATTTTGGGCGCCATTTTGGGTTGGGCAGTGGCGCTCTGGTCGCGCCATCTTGTAGCGTCCTTCTGGGACAGGTAGGACCTCACCTGGAGGACCTATTTAAACCGTTCCTTCCAGCGCAGCGGGATCGCGCAGCGGGGTTGCCTTCGCTTTTGCCTGAGTCTTGCCAGAGTCCTGCCCGTCTGCGTCCGTCAGTGTTCCGGAGGCGGCGGAGCGGCGAAAGTGCCTGGCTGTAAGTCTGTGCCGTGGATAAAATGGTTTGCTATACTGCTAGGGAACTACGTGCGTTGCGAAGGTCCTCTTGTGCCTGCCGCTCCGTGTTCCCGGGTCGGTACAGAGGTAAAAGGTTGTGTCCTGCCTGTGGCTGGTCGCCAGGTTATGCCCCGGCCGCTTCCCTACGGAGAGAGGAGGTCTGTGTTAAACATCTCTGCTTAATGCTAAACACGAGATCGGTAGGGAAGCACGCCTTGGAGATCTTTGATCTCCTTGTTAGAGAGAATCCACTTTGTCTCCTGCTGACAGAAACTTGGTTGGGGGAGACGTCCAATCAGGACATTATGGCGGCTTTTCCTCCTGATTATACAATCTTTCGTCAGGATAGAGTGAAAGGCAGGGGAGGAGGGGTGGCGGTAGTAGTGAAAAAGTCAGCTACTTGTTCTATCGCTTCTCTGAACACCATTGCAGGAGCAGAATCCCTTGCCTTCACTATCAGACTAACCCCTCATCAAGCTCTGAAAGGGCTGCTGGTATATAGATCTCCTGGACCAGTGGGCTCTTTTTTTGATGATCTTCAGGGGGCCGTATCTGGTATGGCATTAAGTACGGAGCATTGTCTTCTAGCTGGAGATTTTAATTTCCATATGGACGATGACGATGATCCGGATGTAAAAAAACTGCTTGACATTACGGCTCCTCTCGGTCTTGTCCCGTTTTTGGTTGGTTCTACACACGACAAGGGACATACTTTAGATCAGGTTTTCTCCTCGGTTCCTCTTGTTGATGTTGAGCTCCTTCCGGTGCTCTGGACCGACCATAGGTTGGCCAGATTCGGGGTATTGGGTGGCGATAAATTATTCAGTAGCGCCCCCAGGCAGCATGGTACTGTTCAAAGGGCTCTGCACAGAGTCACACCCGAGTTGCTTGCGCAGGCTGCTATAGATCATCCTTGCCCTCTTTTAGGGGATTTAGAGCAGGATGTGGAGTCCTTGCAGGGTTGGCTGCTGGAGAGGCTGAACGATCTGGCCCCCGCAATGGCCCCTCGGGATAGGGCTAAGAGGGTCTCAGCCCCATGGTTCACGAAGGCATTGTGTGCTACTCGTGCACAGTGTAAGGTGGCTGAGAGGGCATGGCGTCTTCGCTATGACCCAGAAGCTAGAGTGGCCTATAGGACAATGATCAAATCCTATCAGGATATTCTCCGGGAGAAAAAGGAGTATCTGGCCAGGAGGATTGAGACTGCCTCCAACTCCTGTAAAGAGATCTTTACTGTGGTGAGGGAGTTTACGGCGCCCAGATCCAACGTGGCCCATAGTGTTCCATCGGAGCGCTGGGTCTGTGATCTGGCCAAATTTTTCACGGATAAGATAAAATCTATCCAGGACTCCTTCCCAGTGAGGTCTGTGGAGGTGTGTTCCAGCCCGATGGCCGGTTTGTCCTTTCCGTCCGGGCAGGGTGCGGTTCTTGCCGAGTTTCCTCCTGTTTCGGCCGATGTTTCTTTTGCTCTGCTGGCCAGCCTTAAATCGGGCTCACCTTTGGATTCTTGTCCTGCTAAATTTTTGGCCAAGATGGCGGCCGTGGTTAACCCACTAGTCAACCCTGTGGTGAATCTATCCTTGAGGGAGGGGAAGGTTCCGGTGCCATGGAAAAGAGCTATGGTGATCCCCCTCCTCAAAAAGCCTGGGCTGGACTCTGAGGTCTTGGCCAATTACAGGCCGATTTCCCTTCTGCCGGCCTTGGCTAAGATCACAGAGAAGCATGTTCATGGCGTTCTCTCCAGTTTCCTTGAATCCAATGATTTGTTCCATCCATCGCAGTCCGGCTTCCGTCCTAATTTAAGTACGGAGACGGCACTTCTGGAAGTGTCTGAGATCATCAGGGAGACACTGGATTCTGGAGGAAGGGCAATGCTCGTCATGCTGGATTTGTCGGCGGCCTTTGACACCGTCCCCCATGAGGTGCTCCTCTCCAGACTTTGACATCGGTCTGAGGGGGACGGTGTTCAATTGGTTTACATCTTTTCTCGAGGGCCGCCAACAAACGGTCTGGGCCTCTCCGAGCTCCGCCGAGATGCCGCCATTGGGAGTCGGTGTTCCACAGGGTTCTGTGTTGAGCCCGACTCTGTTCAACATCTTTATGACACTTTTGGCAGCACTGGTGGAGTCCTTTGGGGCCCGGATCGTATCCTACGCTGATGACACCCAACTGCTTTTCACGTGTGGGAAAGACCAGGCTTTTGATGGTGAGAACATCCGGGGCTGCCTGGAGATGGTTTTTGGCTGGTTCCAGCGGAACAGCCTTAAGGCAAACTCCAGTAAATCGGAGGTGTTGTTTTTCGGCTGCTCTCTGGACCCCGATTGGCAGGCTTGGTGGCCATAAGGTATGGATTCCCCTGTACGGGCATCGCTCGTGGCTAAGAATCTGGGAGTGAAGGTTGACAATAATTTGTCACTGAGCTCACACATTTCTGGCCTGGTGGGTACTTGCTTCGGCATGCTTAAGATGCTCCGGAAGTTCCTGCCTTTACTCACAGAAGAGCATAGAAAGATCACTGTGCAAGCCTTGATAGGCTCTAGATTGGACTACGCGAACGTCCTTTATGTAGGTCTTCCGGAATATCTGGTTCAGCGGCTGCAGGTTGTGCAGAACTCCGCGGCCCGGGCCATCTTTGGCCTTCATAGGCGAGCGAGAGCTTCGGGTCTGGTCCGATCGCTCCATTGGTTACCTATCCGGAAGCGGATTATGTTTTAAATACTGACCCTGGTGCATAAAGCGCTCTTTGGCACCGGAGCAAAGTATCTACAGCAGAGAATGTCCTTCTACCGCCCAGTTAGATCTCTGCGGTCGGAATCTTTGTTTCTCGCGGTGGTTCCTCGGGTGAGGAAGACCCGCACGGGGAATCGCTCTTTCAGTCTGAGGGCCCCTCAGTTGTGGAACTCTTTGCCTTTGGTCCTAATGAGGAAATATGAATTTTATGACCAGTTATGTCCCCTATCTTAGACCCCAACGGCTCCATGTACATGCTACAAGTACATGTATGTTCCCTCCAGTTCCAGCTATGAAGACGCAAATGCATGTGCGTCCAACGTCAACATGTCCTCTTTCAGATCCGCCATGAATGGGTCGAATATTCCATTCCTAAGTATGATTGGCCACCGACTTTATATGGTTCACTTTTCATGTTTTACAGTTCAGGCGAGTAGGCCCTGAATTCTGCCATCAAGCCTTTTCCTGCTTCTGCCTCTGAAATGCTCCAGCCTGGACTTGCATCCGTATCCATGAACTTTGTCCTACTCCCTGCGCAGCTAACGGTGCCTGACGCGGCCTGTTGCCTGCCAAAAACTGTATTCAGCCTTCAAGTTATCTGCTCCGCTCCTCATCCAATGCATTCCTGTCTAGTAGCTTAGGTAAACATCCTTCCAGCTACCGAGCAAAGGGCCCGGCCTCGCTGTCTCTATGCAAGTAATCCATAGCCCCTGTTACCATGGAAGATTCCTGCCCCCTCGCATCTCATGTAGACACATAGACGCTTGTACATGCACTAACAGTCAGTATAGAATAGATTCCGTCCGAGAGACCTTTCCTTTTGGATAACACAGTTCCTTAAACAAAGATATTAGATACAATTTGGGATTAGGTTGACCTGACCCCCCAGACTTCTGTCTCCACATGTAGAGCTAAATGTCAATTCCCCTTCACCCTCTAGTTGCACGTCAATCACACGTCATGCAGCTGCGCGCGCATCTCTGCCAAATATTTCTGCTGACACTGCAGGATTCTCTTATGGATCCACCCACTTGTGACATCATTTTAAATGACGTTTCTAGTATACGCCCATTATTACGCCTATTTTCATTACGTATGTGTATTCTTATCTGTATTATCAGCTGTTACGCCTCCTGCATCTGTCTTAATGCAATGCTTTTCATATATATATAATTACTTGTCAATAATGTTTTGCCTATCCCTTCCTGAACCTTCGTGGTGATGGAATATGATTGCCTGGTTCGAACCATAATTCCTTTGTAAGGAATAAAGTCCTTTTCAGAACCTCTAATACCACGGATTCTGCCTCTTATTTTGACTGAGTTATTATTACTAGACTTTACCGCATAAAAAATAGTACAGGTAATTTAAATATTTACCACATAAATTGGCGCCCGAACAGGGACACTTTCTCATCTCACGCGCCGGAGGTGCGTTGCAGGCCCGGTCTCCTGCCACAGCTGGACGGACAAAAACGCGTACCCGCAGGATTTCCTGTAACCTCCCTCCGGCCAAGCGGGGGTGACTGAGGCTGCGATCAACACCCAGACGAGGCGGTGAGAAGTGCGAAGTATCCCGACCAGAGCCTAGCTGAGAGAGCAAAATCCGAGGTATACAGAGGCCCACCAGGTTCCGAAGTTCCGAGTCGAGTCGAGTCCAGTCCGGTCCAGTTCAGTTCAGTTCCGAGGCCTTCCGTTCCGTGCTACCCGGTGAGTACCGTTGCTGGGGAGGCAGTTAGACGTGCACATTAATTTGTGCCGGTCATGACGGGTTTGGGTACACAGATCCGGTCTGCACTGTTTTAGCAGTGTATCTGTACTGTTTAGCAGTATATCTAGTATGTTCATGTATATAATCCAGTATTATCCAGTATTAGTATTATGTCAGTAACTAGTTTTCTTCTAATTATCATTGTTCGTTAAATGTTAAATGTTAAATGTTTTAATAGGTTCTAAAATTGTGGTATGAATGAGTGTTCCTTATTGTGTTTATTGTATTAATTGTGTTCAAGTCCAGTTCAAGTAAGAATCAAGTAGCAAGGTTTAAAGATGCCGTTCTTTTCAAAATTAAGACAGATCAAAACTAGAAAAGGAGTACTCGAAGAAGCTGTTCCCATTCCACCTAGGGACACTCCAGGGTATTTTATGTATCATAAACATGGCCTAGATGCCGTATTATATCTTGACTTATGGGTGGATTACACCAAGGATCTAGCAGAAAGTCAGAGGTGGCCCGCAGCTGGGACATGGGATGCAGATTGCATCATGAGAGTAGAAGAAGAATTATGGAAAAGGAAAGCCAGACAGTCACAGAAAGAAGCCATTGAGTTATGGCGTAAAGAATCGCATAGGCGCACAGAGAAAGCGCTCAGACAGGAAGAGAAAAGTAGGGAGAACTCAAATAAAGCCCGAGAAAACGTATTAGTTGAGGAAGGTATCCGAGTAAAAACAGAACAAGTAGACAGACAACGAAACACTCTTATGAATGGTATGTATCCTCTTTTGGCTGTAGGTTTGCCTAAGGCCACCCCGGAAATACCGAGAGATTTGCCACCCCCATTACTCCCGATTAAAGCACATCCCAAGACCGCAAAAGATATTTTCCTTTCCTCCTATTTAGACGATGTAGCTCCCGAATATGTTAACGCTCCACCACACACGCCACCTGTCGATGGTGCTCAACCCCGAGATCATCCGCCCCCACCTCCGCAACAACAAACTCCTCCGCACAATCCAACAGGTCCATCTGTTTCCACCGCTTTTCCTGCATCCACAGTCTCTACCTTACATCCCACGAATCCTTTCGTGCCTAGCACCTCAGAAGGTGCGACAGCAATTTTTGCCACGCCACCATCACGAAGTAAATCGTCTCTTAGAGATTTAGCAAACCAACGTACACCCCAAATAGCAACGTCCGACATGTTTAAGGAACATCTTGTAGATTGTAGATATGATCCAGTGCCCGGTAAAAATGACAGAATGCTGCTATCATCACTACGTATACGACGAGCTTCAATATATTTAACGACACTACCAGGAATGATTAAACATTTAGACAATATATATCGCTTTGTCCAAACAGGGCAAGGCCCTGAAAGTATTGACGAAGCCATGGAATACCAGAAAGTGGATATACAGAGACTACTGTTACGCTTCTTCATAAACTGCTTGATCAGAGACAGAGATAGGTCCGAGGTAGACCAGGATGAAATGCAAGTACTTACCAGATGGGGTCAGAATATATCAGAGGGAAAACATGATAAACAGACGTGTATAGTAGCTATGTGCCGAAAGATCCGCAAAGAAGTAGAACGAATACATAAAGCCAGAATGGAGGCAGACAAAACTGAATCAGAGGGAGAGGAGGAGGAAGAATCAGAAATGCCAACAGGACAATTAGAAACGATAGCTTATGTAGGTAGGGGAAGACCTTGTAACAATACCAGATACTTTAATGATCCGATACGTCCGATACGTCCAGAATGTAACAGACATTTTCAAGCCCCTATGCTAAATATGAAGTCCCCTGAACACTTATTCCAGGCTGCTGATAAATTACTTCGAGACCGAAGGGGGTATCATATGCTCGATTCTATGGATGAACAAGAATTAGCCAGGTCAGCAGTACAATGGGCTGACAGTTCGGAAAAATACAGTGATGATGCGCTAGCACACACGTTTTTGAACCTTACCCCAGATGAACAGCGTTTAGCTGGTATATACATGATACAACACCTCCTTATATTATATAGAAGCCAACACTCCGATCCTGGTCCCCTACCTGATATCCTGATAGAATTACTCACGAACAAATGGAGAGGTTCAGGTACTGATTTAATTAAAGAAATTCTAAAATATCGACACCAGTACATTATCTTCGTATGCCCAGAACATGTTTCAGTTCCCCCCAAGTTGGAAAGAAAAACGTATCACATAGACAGACAGAATCCCTTACGCGAAGTACACCCAATCAGAGGTGAGGACAATATTTTTAAACGCGTGTTTGTGTACGCGCCCATAACTAAAATTGAATTATTAGAAATGAAGAAAGTAGTACCTAGCCATGACAAAGACCCAGCAGGTTTCCACCGTGAGATAAAAGACATGTTACTCATGGGAGAGTATACTTATCCTGACATTATGAAAATATTGAAAGTTTTATTGCCTGCCGGTATTTACGAGAAACTCAAAGAAAAGGAATGGGAGGTGGGAGACCAAAAGATAGATTGGACAGCATTAGAAAACGAAGAAAAGGCCCGAGCTGCAGGTTCAGGGCTTGGGGAAAAGACTACAGCATTACCAGGATTATTAGTGCAGGTACTACCACGTTTATTGACTACGAAAAAGGAAGACTGGGGTGCAATTTCAGCCTGTAAACAAAAACAAGATGAAGACACTAGTGATTTCTATTCCCGATTTGAAAAATGTTTTGGTATTAATAGTGGCATAAAAGCAAGTAGTGAGTCGTATCCACATCTGTTTGTGACAAAATTAGTCGAGAATTCCCTGCCCCAAGTTAAGAATAGAGTATTAAAATTCGAGAGTACTTGGCAAGGTAACACACCGTCACAGATGTTACAAATGTTACAATATCATCACAATAGAATTAGAGAAGAACAAGAACATGAACAAAGACGTATGAAAGACACGAAAATGAAAATGCTTGTTGCTCAGTCAGTTCCAACTGACGGTCATAAAAAGGGTACGACACAGTCCAATGATTCAGTAGGTCCTGTTAGAGGGACATGCAACTATTGTAAACAGCCAGGTCATTATATACACGATTGCGCAGTTCTGAAACATAATATCTCTACGGGTATAACGAAGGAGAGACCACGTCCGCCTAGACAGGATCAGATCCAACAACAAGCACCTCAGAATATACAGCCTATGCCAGCTGTACAACAGATCGCACCACAACCACAACAACAACCACAACAACAACCACAGCCTATTGCTGCAACACAAAACACGACACAACAGATGTACCAGTATGCACAAAATGACTATCCAGAGTATCAGCGCTACACATGAAATAGCCTAGAGAGGGAAATTGGCTTACCCCTTATTGAGGTTCCTGTAGATCAAGAGGGTCCTTATGTACAGAGTCAAGTATTAGGGAAAGACAGAAAGTTCCTACTCGACACAGGGGCAAGCAGAACAACTATCAGTCACAGTGAAGTCCCAGGGGCACCCCTCTCAGGCTCACAAAATATTTCCCTTGGTTTTTCAGGAAAGCCCACTATTAACGAAGTATCGCAACCACTTGCATTCACAGTCGGTCCATTGACACGGACTACAGATCTATTGCTTACTAAATCATGCCCAGAAAACTTGTTAGGTATAAAAACATTGAAGGCTCTAGGAGCTGTAATATGTTGTTCTCCGGAAGGAGTACGACTATTTTTGCGTGACTTTAAAGGTCACTACGTGTCTAGAGACATGGATCACCGGTTACAGAATCTACCTGCACATTTATGGGCACAAGGCCCCACTGATGTAGGTTGTATGCACATTACACCATATCGAGTCACACTCAAAACAGGAGTGGTACTACCACGAATACGACAATACAAGTTACCCCTAGATGCTGTTGTGGCTTTGCTGCAAATCATTGACGAGCTCATTGCACAAGGAGTGGTTGTAGAAACGGACTCCAATGTATGTAATTCCCCGATAATTCCGATTCTTAAACGAACTGATCCAAAAGCACCACCAGTATATCGATTAGTTATTGATCTGCGAGAATTAAATAAATGCATTGTACCACAATACCCCGTGGTCCCAGATATCTCTTCATTGCTAACAGCCATAGATTCAGAAGCAACGTTCTTTACTGTAATTGATCTCAAGAACGCTTTCTTTAGCGTCCCAATCGATCCGGAAAGCCAATATTTGTTCGGATTCAGTTTAAATGGACGAAGTTTTAAATTCACACGCGCACCTCAAGGATTCACAGAAAGCCCCAGCATCTATAGCCAAGCACTGAAAAGAGAACTTGACAGTATCCACATGCCAGCTAACACTGCCCTGCTTCAATACGTCGATGATCTGCTGATCACCGCACGAAGCGAACCTGAATGTGAAAAAGCATCACTGACGGTTTTACATTTCTTAGCCGACAAGGGGCACAAAGTGTCCCCTTCGAAGCTGCAATTCTGTGTCCAGCAAGTTGTGTACCTTGGGCACTTGCTGTCCAAGGGGGGAAGACAGCTTACACCCGACCGTATCCAGTTAATTGTTAACATGCCGCCACCCAAGACACAAAAGGAGGTACGGGCATTCATAGGCCTCACTTCGTACTGTAGGCAGTGGATCCCTCAATATGCATTTCTAGCGAAACCACTCATTCAGTTGACAACACAGGAGGCAGCGACATCGACTGTCCTCCCTTGGACTCAGGAACATACACAAGCTTTTGAAAACTTAAAGAAAGCTTTATGCCAAGCACCTGTTTTAGCAACACCATGTTACAGCAAACGTTTTACACTCTTTGTCACAGAACGTGAAGGTACTGCTTTGTCAGTACTCACACAGGAACAAGCAGGATCACACAAGCCATGTGCTTATTTTTCTAGTACATTAGATCCCGTAGCTCAGGCTCTTCCTGCGTGCCTGAAATCAGTCGCAGCAACAGCTTTAGCAATCAGACAAAGCGATGCCATAGTGTTAGGACATCAATTGACAGTACAAGTACCACACGCAGTAGAGGTTCTCTTGAACCGGACCCAAACACAACACTTGACTATAGCAAGACTGACGGGTTATGAATTGACATTGTTCCAGCCACACATAGAAATCAGACGTTGTAGTACATTAAATCCTGCCACACTTTTGCCAGTAAGTGGAACAGACCCATTGGCACATGATTGTATTGAAGTTATTACTATTACGACGAAACCCAGACAAGACTTGACAGATATTCCATTATCAGATCCAGACCTGACATTGTATGTAGATGGTTCATGCATGAGAACCAATACAGGAGAGTTAGTGGCCGCTTATGCAGTCACAACAGATACTGAAATTATTGAAACGAATTGTATCGATACCTTGTCAGCTCAAGCAGCAGAACTCATCGCTCTGACACAAGCCTGTATTCAAGCCAAAAATAAGAAAGTCAACATATACACAGATTCACGTTATGCATTCGGAGTCGTCCATGACTTCGGCGTGCTTTGGCGAGAGAGAGGTTATTTAACTTCTCACGGTGCCCACATCCAGCACGGTCCCCTTATTCAAGTTCTGTTAGATGCAATACATCTGCCTACTGCAATATCGATTATGAAGTGTAAAGCCCATACAAAAGTGACTGACATTATTTCTCAGGGTAACGACCTAGCTGACAGAACAGCTAAACAGACTGCTCAGAATCAGACTCATCCAACTGACACGACAAAGACAATAGTTCCGATACCAACACACTGCATGACAGTTAAGGATCCCGCCCTTGATGTAATTGACATACAGACACATGCTACACCAGAAGAAATAAAGAGATGGACTGAATTAGGAGGGATCCAAACGGATCAAGGATGGATGACGAAGGGAAAATCTATATGGTTTCTCCCCGACTCAATGGTTCAGGTCATCATTAACACAATACATAGTCCAGCGCACCTAGGAGAGAAAGCTATGCTAGACAGTATTCAACACATTTGGTTCAATAAACACTTGCGAGCAGCAGCTAAACAGAAAGTACGTACCTGCATGATTTGTTGTCAGTTCAACCCAGGAAAAGGCGTACCTGTAGAACAGGGTGGATTTCAACCCCCCGATCACCCTTTTGAAGTCCTCCAGATGGATTATATCCAGATGGAACGATGTCGAGGATTCAAATATGTCCTCGTAGTTGTATGCGCTCTTTCCCGGTGGACAGAGGCGTATCCCGTCTCAGATTACACTGCCCCGACTACTGCCAAACAGTTAGTTCGAGAATTCTTCCCACGGTATGGTTTGCCCCGTGTCGTATACTCAGATAATGGCCAGCCATTCTCATCCGAGCTAATGAAACATGTTTCACTTCTGTTAGGCTATCAATGGAAATTCCACTGTGTCCGACATCCCGAGGCAGCAGGTCTCGTGGAGCGGCATAATCAAACTTTGAAAATTAGACTGTCCAAAGTATGTAGAGAAAAAGGTGTCGACTGGATAGTAGCTCTACCAGTTGCGCTCTTTTATATGAGAATGGTAGCACACTCTCGAACAGGGCTATCCCCGTATGAGGTGATCTTCGGTAGACCACCAAATATGTGGGGGACGCCTATACCTCGTAAAATAACTGATGTTGATTGTAATATGCTGACAGATTACCTGGCTTCCTTGATGTCTGCACTACAATCTTGTCGTTCACAGGTAGCTGCAGCTTTTCCCGATAACACTGAGGTGAAGTCCCATGACGTGGTTCCGGGAGACCTTGTACTTGTAAGGAACTTCGACAGAAGGAACCCGCTGGAGCCTCGCTGGCAGTCGCCTAAACTCGTCTTATTGACCACAAGGACAGCTGTGAAGATTGAGGGACGTAAAGGGTGGTTGCACTCGAGCCATATCAAAAAATTTCATGGACTACCATCCGACTTGAACTTTCAGCCCTGCATTCCCTCACAGACTGACTCAAAACTCCCCCTGGTTGATGAGCCAGAAAAGGAGAATTATAAACTGAAACTAAGGTCTAGCAAGTCAGACAATTTGATTGTTTAAGTCCTCTCCAAGGTGAATCGGTTGAATTTGTCTCTGACATGTATCCTCTAGACCGAAATAGAGAGAGAAATAGACAGAAACAGCTCAAGAAACATGCGTACTGTAAATCACTTCGTAGTCACTGCATAGTGACATTATTGATTATGTTTTTTCTAAGTCTTCTGATTATTAGTGTCAGTATATTTTTACACATGTATTACCCTATTTCCAAGCGTGCTTTCAATGCTACTGCCGAACATTCTTTTAGCGAATTACCTCCGCATGAGTTGTCCTATAGATTTGCGCTGCGCAACAACACATTCATTAGTATGTTACATCATTCTCATCAGACCAGCAATGCTACAAATTGTTGGATATGTGGCCGACTCCCTCCCTATCAGAAATACAGGGGAGTTCTGCTCCTCTTTCCGTATCCATTCACACACAATGGCTCCTGTGGAGCATGGTTTAGTTTGATTAATTCCCTAGATTCAAATTCAGTAGTTTATCAAAACAACTGGGTATGGGGAAACCTGAACCTAGTTTTACTTAGTCTGCTACCCTAACAAGGAGGGACTTCCCAAAAGAACAGGAACTGATCTAGAAAATGAAGTATATGGATTAGGTAACTTTACACTTAATCTTATGATCCTGAATGTTTAATCCGAAGCTACACCAATCTTGCCCGCTATGTCAGTATTTCCAGTTAGAGGCGAACTATGTGCAAGAAAGAATGGTTCAATACACATGGGCCATAGTAAATGTACCACTGTAATAGAATTCAGTGATAAAGGCAAGTCTACATTTAGAGCTTCTCGTCACTCCTACTTCATCTGTGGTCACACCGCATACACACGCCTACCCCTAGATTGGGATGGTACCTGTTACATTGCATTCCTTCTGCCACCTGTTTTCCTAGCCCAGCCTGATTATCATAGGAATACCCATTTAGTACACAATAGACAGCAGAGAGATCTCCCGATTGTCGACTACACTGAAACAGCATGGGAGCAATATACAGATTTCAATAAAGGTTTCTTCCCCTACATAGGTACAGTCACTAATAGTAAGCTGATACGTAGATTAACTAGAACCCTTGAAGCAGTAGTGAATGAAACTACTTCCGCCTTAGGCAACTTAACAGAGGAGCAGTCTGCGATGCGGATTGTTGTTCTTCAAAATCGTCTTGTCCTTGACGTCATTCTGGCCGATAGGGGCGGAGCTTGTAGGGTCATCGGATCAAGTTGCTGTGTTTTCATACCAGAAAACGCGCCGTCAGTATATAAGGCCATAACTCGACTTCATAAAATCGTAAGCCAGATACATCAGAATCCAGGCACCTGGACTTGGTCCGGTTGGTTCTGGAGCGTGTTGTCAGCCTGGGGATGGAGGATCCTATCCTTCCTAGGTATTGGCTTTCACATATTATTCAGTTGCTGCTTGTGTCTACAATGTGGGCCAGCGATTTGTGGTCTGTGTGCCACATCGTGTATCCCGCCTTCAAATTTTCATTCAAGATCCCGGAAGAAGAAAGAAGAACAAATGATGCTATATGAACAGATTGATGGATTGATGAAGATGGATATTTCATAAGGGTCCGTAGGGGACAAGGAGGGAATGAGGAAATATGAATTTTATGACCAGTTATGTCCCCTATCTTAGACCCCAACGGCTCCATGTACATGCTACAAGTACATGTATGTTCCCTCCAGTTCCAACTATGAAGACGCAAATGCATGTGCGTCCAACGTCAACATGTCCTCTTTCAGATCCGCCATGAATGGGTCGAATATTCCATTCCTAAGTATGATTGGCCACCGACTTTATATGGTTCACTTTTCATGTTTTACAGTTCAGGCGAGTAGGCCCTGAATTCTGCCATCAAGCCTTTTCCTGCTTCTGCCTCTGAAATGCTCCAGCCTGGACTTGCATCCGTATCCATGAACTTTGTCCTACTCCCTGCGCGGCTAACGGTGCCTGACGCGGCCTGTTGCCTGCCAAAAACTGTATTCAGCCTTCAAGTTATCTGCTCCGCTCCTCATCCAATGCATTCCTGTCTAGTAGCTTAGGTAAACATCCTTCCAGCTACCGAGCAAAGGGCCCGGCCTCGCTGTCTCTATGCAAGTAATCCATAGCCCCTGTTACCATGGAAGATTCCTGCCCCCTCGCATCTCATGTATACACATAGACGCTTGTACATGCACTAACAGTCAGTATAGAATAGATTCCGTCCGAGAGACCTTTCCTTTTGGATAACACAGTTCCTTAAACAAAGATATTAGATACAATTTGGGATTAGGTTGACCTGACCCCCCAGACTTCTGTCTCCACATGTAGAGCTAAATGTCAATTCCCCTTCACCCTCTAGTTGCACGTCAATCACACGTCATGCAGCTGCGCGCGCATCTCTGCCAAATATTTCTGCTGACACTGCAGGATTCTCTTATGGATCCACCCACTTGTGACATCATTTTAAATGACGTTTCTAGTATACGCCCATTATTACGCCTATTTTCATTACGTATGTGTATTCTTATCTGTATTATCAGCTGTTACGCCTTCTGCATCTGTCTTAATGCAATGCTTTTCATATATATATAATTACTTGTCAATAATGTTTTGCCTATCCCTTCCTGAACCTTCGTGGTGATGGAATATGATTGCCTGGTTCGAACCATAATTCCTTTGTAAGGAATAAAGTCCTTTTCAGAACCTCTAATACCACGGATTCTGCCTCTTATTTTGACTGAGTTATTCTTACTAGACTTTACCGCATAAAAAATAGTACAGGTAATTTAAATATTTACCACACTACGGTCCTCTTCCTCTCTCCTTTTGTTTAGGAAGAGCCTCAAGACGTGGCTTTTTGACCTTTAGGGTGTCTCTGTCTTTTTTCTTTTGTTTGTTTTCTTGTTTTCTGGTTTTACTGAGCTGCCTCGATAAAGCGCCGGGACACTCCACGGAGTAGCCGTGCGCTATAGAAATAAAAGTTTAACATAACATAACATAACATAACTATTCAGTGCCTGGAAACGCGCTCCACTGCTGCAACACTGCACGTTTTCGTTTAACAGACTCCGAGTGCTAGGGACACTCATTGGTGCTCATAAACGCGCGTCTCGGCTCCCGCTCAGCCCGTCATTATTTTGTGAGCCTTCGTGACATTGGCAACGCCCTGACTGTGACCAAACAGTGTGGGGAAGAAGTCCTACACACACTCTTGACTACATCAGAAGTGTGTCTCCTACTACAGACTCAGCGTCCTACTCTCAGGACCCTTTACTCATTAACAGAACTAAGCCAGCTGCTAATCTCCCTTGTAAGTATCTGTGTGGCTGGGTAAAGGATGTAGCTTGGAGTGCCTGAGTTGCGTGGAGGGTGGGAGGTGCTTACTTACTCTCTGTTCCTTATGTTCCCTCTATAGTTTTACCTGGGAGAGTGCCTTGGCCATTACCCTGACCCACTTCCAGCGCAGGACCAGAGCCACACCACGGCAGAGCAGCGTTTGCTCATGGGAAGCACATGAATGTTATTTCAGATTGCAGTTTTTTACCAGTATGCACATGGTGAGAGAGACAACTGTCCACTACACAGGTCCAATTGCAGGTTCAGGTTAGACATGTATGATGGTGGTACCTAGCTATGCCAGAGTAAACTCAACTGTTGATGCTCTCCGAGCGCTTACATGGAGGTTAAGGGACTTAATGATCATAGGAAACTCCATAAGGTAATACACTATTAGCAAAATCATGCTATAGACGTTGCCTTATTGAAGGAGACGCTCCTTCCTCTCAATAGTCCCATACTACGCAGCAGAGGCTTACAGGATAACATACAAGCCTCATGTTTTACCACAAACACCAGGGGGGTGATTACATAGGTTAACCCCAAATCTCCCTATACTTTAGTACCTCTTGACACTGACAAAGACGGCAGATATGTGATATCTAGATGCATGGGGAAGGGCATAGATCTAGTAATTGTGAACATTTATGGCCCCAATTTCGACAGCCCTGAATTCTTTGACACACTAGTGTCAGCAGCCAACAAATACAGGGAGGGACAATTCCTCTGGGGGGTGATCTAAACCTGATCAGAAACCCGAACGCAGATCAGTCGGGTGGCCCTGAGAGATGCCCCTCTGCTTCAGCTAGGGCATTGGAGAGTGCTGATTCGCTTGGACATGTGCGACGTGTAGTGCACGCGATATCCGCACACAGGGGGATACACACATTACTCTGCTTATTATAACCTACATACCAGGATTATTGGTTGGCATCCATGCCCCTTTACGATACCGTCTGAGTGTAGGGTTCTCCCACGTACTCTGTCAGACCATTCCCCCCCTTCTGATAGCATTAGCTACCCCTAGGAAGTGTAGACCGCCATTCACTTGGAGATTCCCTCCCTATTCGCTACTAGACTCGGCCTTCAAGGATGAGCTGGCTGAAGCAATAGAGACATTCTTCACCACTAACGTGGGATCTGTAGATAGTTTTCAAGTGATCTGGGAGACTTTTAAGGTTTACATTTGTGGTATTGCTAGGTCTAAGCACTCGGGGTCCTCAGTGATATCCGACGACGTCTGGTAGACTTAGAAAAGAAATTGGGAGTATTAGAACAGCAACAGTTGACGCATGAAGACGAAGCAGTAGCACTGGAAATTAGGACACTTTTGGGGGAATATCAAGACGCAGCGGATGCTGAACTTAAACACTTGGGTAAATATGCTACGGCGCGAGTGTATGGTGAAGGGGACACCTCTGTTGCTTTTTCTACAGATCTCTTGCCTCTTTCTGCACCTCACTTGCCTCTTTCAGTACCACTGTTGCTTTTTCTGCACCCCTCTTTTCTTTTTCTGCACCCCTCTTTTCTCTTTCTGCACCTCTTGCCTCTTTCTGCACCACTGTTCCCTTTTTCTGCACCTTTCCTGCCTCTTTCTATACCTCTGTTGCCTCTTTCTGCACTTTTTTTGCCTGTTTCTGCACCCCTTTTGCCTCTTTCTGTACCTCTGCTGCTTCTTTCTGCACTTCTATTGCCTCTTTCTGCACCTCTCTTGCTTCTTTTTGCACCTCATTTGCCTCTTTCTGCACCTCTATTGCTTTTTTTCTGCAGATCTCTTGCCTCTTTCTGCACCTCTCTTGCCTCTATCTGCACCCCTGTACCTTCTATCTGCACCTTTCCTGCCTGTTTCTGCAGATCTCTTGCCTCTTTCTGCACCTCTCTTGCCTCTATCTGCACCCCTGTACCTTCTATCTGCACCTTTCCTGCCTGTTTCTGCACTTCTCTTGCCTCTTTCTGAACCTCTGTTGCCTCTTTCTGTACTTCTTTTGCTCTTTCTGCACCCTTTGTGCCTCTTTCAGCACCCCTGTTAATTCTTTCTGCACTTCTCTTGACTCTTAGTGCACCCTTCGTGCCTCTTTCAGCACCTCTGTTGCTTCTTTCACTTCACTTGGTTCTTCCTGCACTGCTCTTGCCTCTTTCTGCATCCCTCTTGCCTCTTTCAGCACCTCTTTTGCTTCTTTCTGTACCTTTCTGCACCCCTCCTGCCTCTGTCACCTCTGATGCTTCTTTCTGCACCTCTCTCACTTCTTTCTGCAGCTGACTTGCCTCTTTCAGCACATGTTGCTTTTTTTCTGCAGATCTCTTTTCTCTTTCTATACCTCTTGACTCTTTCAGTACCTGTTACTTCTTTCTGCATTTCTCTTCCTTCTTTCTGCACCTCTCTTGCTTCTTTCTGCACCTCACGTGCCTCTTTCAGCACCTGTTGCTTTTTTTCTGCAGATCTCTTTTCTCTTTCTATACCTCTTGACTCTTTCAGTACCTGTTACTTCTTTCTGCATTTCTCTTCCTTCTTTCTGCACCTCTCTTGCTTCTTTCTGCACCTCACGTGCCTCTTTCAGCACCTCTGTTGCTTTTTTCTACAGATCTCTTGCATCTTTCTGCACCTCACTTGCCTCTTTCTGCGCCCCTCTTTTTTCTTACTGCACCTCTCGTCTCTTTCTGCACCACTGTTCCCTCTTTCTGTACCTTTCCTGCCCGTTTCTGCACCTCTCTTACCTCTTTCTGTACCTCTGTTGGCCTTTTCTGCACTTTTGTTGTCTCTTTCTGCACACCTTTTGCCTCTTTCTGCAACTGTTGCTTCTTCCTGCACTTCTATTGCCTCTTTCCGCACCTCTGTTGCTTTTTTCTGCAGATCTCTTGCCCCTTTCTGCACCTCACTTGCCTCTTTCAGCACCTCTATTGCTTTTTTTCTGCAGATCTCTTGCCTCTTTCTGCACCCCTCTTTTCTCTTTCTGCACCTATCTTGCCTATATCTGCACCCCTGTTCCCTCTTTCTGCACCTTTCCTGCCTGTTTCTGCACCTCTCTTGCATCTTTCTGTACATCTCTTGCCTCTTTCAGCACTTCTCGCGCCTCTTTCAGCACCTCTGTTACTTCTTTCTGCACTTCTCTTCCTTCTTTCTGCACCCCTCCTGCTTCTTTCTGTACCCCTCGTGCCTCTTTATGCACCACTTCCACCTTTGTCTGCACCCCTCTTGCCTATTTTTGCACCTCCGTTGGTTCTTTCTGCACTGCTCTTCTCTCTTGCCTCTTTCTGCACCTCTGATTATTCTTTCTGCACTGCTCTTGCTTCTTTCTGCACCTCACTTGCCCCTTTATGTACTTCTCTTGCTTCTTTCTACACCTCTGTTGCTTCTTTCAGCAATTCTCTGGCCTCTTTCTGCACTTCTCTTGCTCGTTGCTGCACTTCTCTTGCGTATTTATGCACCTCTCTTGCCTCTTTCTGCACCTCTCTTACCTCTTTCTGCACCTCTCTTGCCACTTTCTGGACTTTACTTGCTTCTTTCTGCACCGCTCTTGCCCCTTTCGGCATCTCTGTTGCTTCTTTCTGCACTTCACTTGCCTCTTTCTGCACTCCACTTGCCTCTTTCTGCATCTCTGAGTTAGAGGTAGATTTAATACCCCGGCCCTAATATGTACTAGGGCCTTACAGGGGAGGTCATGCCAATCACAGGGGTACCCCAACCCATAGTGCACCCTAGTGTATGTAGGTGTTTTCACTGTATTCTAAGTGTCTTTCAGCAGATCACTGGCCCCGGGCCTGGTTAGTCAGAGTCAGTTACCACAGTACCAGTCAGCAAAAAGTTGGGGGCACAGGATGACTTTGCAACAAGACCTCTTTCTGCACCTCTGTTGGTTCTTTCTGCGTATCTCTTGCTTCTTTCTGCACTTCTGTTGCCTCTTTCTTCATTTCTCTTGCTTCTTTCCGTGCCTTTCTTCCTCTTTCTGCACATGTCCTACCTCTGTAGGCATAGTTAGAAATTAGCATTGAAAAAACCCTGGAAATTCACTACAAAAAAACATAGATTTCAGGGACGTTATAATTAGAAATTAACATTTAAAAAAACGTTAGAAATTCACAGAAAAAAACCACAGTGCAGGAATGTACCTGTGGCTTGAGATACGTTGGGAGTACTAAGCTGCAGGTACATGTAAGAATCCTCCGGCACCTACGAGCCATAGTAAACAATGATGTCTCATATCCAGTGGCATGCCACTTTGGAGCTGTTCATAAGAACGATCTTAATTGCCTGAAATATTATGTCATTGATGCCATCCCAATTCTCTGTCGTGGAGGCAATAGGGAGCGTATGCTCAGGCAGCTCGAGTCCCAGATAATATTAGAACTAGACTGCAAAGCACCAACAGGTCTGAACAACAATGAAGACCTTCATAATTTTTTATAATCACCCCTGCACTTTTTCTGTTAAACCTGTTTTTATGATGAAATCCATTGATATGGGACAATGAACAGCACAAGTCCAAATATTAAGTGCAAACATTTGGTTCCCAAACATCTTGCTATTATAGCAGAGCCAGACTTCTAGTTTAAACATTAGAATTTTAAATTCGATACACAAAATAGAGCACAACAGCGTAACAGCCAGCCAAACACTTTTTGAACTATAACAAAACAAAAAAAAAAACAAATATTTTATCAGTAAGTTTGTGACACAATTGTTTATTTGCACTATTATGCACCAAGCACTTTTTATGGACTTATGAAATAGTAATTTAGCACATTTGCACTTTGATATTTGACAATCAGGCTCATTTTGCACCTGATGAATGCGCTGAGACAATAATTGAAGACTCTCTAGATAATTGTTAGATTTGCTAACATAAGGACTGGTGGATATAAGGTATATGGTAGTATATTAACATCAATGCATTTAAGCAGTTAGACATTTTTTTCTTATTGCCCCATTTAATGTGAGGTTATGTGCTATGAATTTGGAAATCAAATGTTTTTAACACCACTACATCCATGAATTAAGTATAACTTATATTTATTAAACAGGAAATTCTTCTGCATTCATAAACATATCTAATTGTTTTTAGAGGTGCACATAGAAAGTCTTTCTTTTAATAACGTAGATCGCGCCACAATGCAGTTTTTTTTTTAATTAGTTTATTTGTGAAACTTAAACATAACATGCAAGATGCTACATCTGACAGCTATGAATTGTGCACATGGTGCATAGCTGAGTACAATGAGACACAATACATACAGATCAATTGCAAATTAACATGTCATTGTGAGCAAATACCTTATTCCATACTGGTGACTGTGATATCTGCACTTTCGGCCCCTCCAAGGTGTTACATTAGAAACATATATACAGGAATGACTCGACTCAACAGTCCTTGTGTCTGCCTAATAACGTCTCAAGGGGAATCAATTAACTGGTGTAGTGATGATGCCTTCCCGCGAGTCGTGTAAAGCTCCCAAAGCTTTTCGGGCGACTCCTGGGGCGGGGGGCGGTGTCACTGAAGTTTTCCGTCTGCGTAATGCAAAAAAGCATGTCATGTGACCACTGCGCCATAGTGGGGGTAGGGCCGTGTAGCCAATTAATTGCTACTTTACGTTTTGCTTGAGAAGTACCATGTCTATAAGTCTACACCCCCTCTAGGGATCTTTTTGGAATATCCCAGCAGACAGAGGTGCAGAAAGAGGTAAGAGGGGTGCAGAAAGAGGTAGGAGAGGTGCACAAAGAGGCAAGAGGTACAGAAAGAGGAAGGAGGGGTGCAGAAAGAAGGAAGAGAAGTGCAGAAAGAGGCAAGAGAATTGCTGAAAGAAGCAACAGAGGTGTAGAAAGAAGCAAGAGAAGTACAAAACGTTTTGACTCAACATCAGCATTGCCTATCAAAAAATGTTTTGGGCCCTTCCCTGTCGCGGGTATTTGGGCCTCCCACACAAGTGAGGCACCATTTTTATAGGGAGACCTGGGGGAATGCTGGGTGGTGGAAAATTTGTGTAAGCCCGGTGATGCCACAACTTTCCCACACAAAAATGTGTGAAAAAAGTGATTTGTTCAGCTAAAATTGAGGTTTGCAAGGGATTCTGGGTAAGGAAACGGGGGAATTAACGCAAGCCATACCTCCCTTGAAGCCCCCGGGTGTCTAGTTTTCAGAAATGTATGGTTTTGGTAGGTTTCCTTAGAAGGCCGCCGAGCACAGGACCAAAAACACAGGTGACCCCCCCCTTGCAAAACCAAATCGTTTTGACATAATTAGTTGTTTATTTCTGCAGCGTGAGAATTTTGGCACAATATTGCAAGGAAAATGTGACAGACATTTGGAGGTTTGCAGGACATTGAGGGTAAAATAACTTTTTGGAATTCACAAGAAAGACATCACCGTGTACTCCCATGGGTTTACGACAATATCTACAGTTAGTAGGTTAATCTTGGATGGAATGTGCACCTTGGCAGAGAGACTAAAAAGAGAAAGGTTCCTGCACGGCCATCTATTCCTAAAAACACACACACATACTGGTTGGATTTGGCATGAGGGCGAGTGATAGTTCAGTATATAACATTTTATCAACAAGAGATTTCACAAAAACGAAATGGACAAAAAAATGAACCAGTGACTCGCAGCTCGTGATCTGTAAAGCCACGGCAAGGCACCAACCGCTTTACAGGCCATTCACACACCTTTCATATGTCATACACACAAGACCATTCACACCACCAGGCACGAAACCAACATATTACAACATTCACAAAAAGGGACAAGGTATACCCTGCTTCAGAAAGACAAAAAAGACTAATATTATTGCACAGCCATCTAATCCTAAAGCACACACAGACTGGTTGGATTCGGCACGAGGGTGAGTGATGGTTTAGTATGTACAATTGTATTAGCAAGTGATTTCACAAAAATGAAATGCAGTGTTAATAATTGAAAGGATGAGAAACTGAACCATTGACTCAAGCTTGTAAGCTCTAAAGCCACGACAAGGCACCAACCTCTTTACAGGCCATTCATACACCTTTCATACATGTGACACATACAAAACCATTCACACTGCCAGCCGCAGGCCTATCACATTACAACACTCACACCAGCAGACAGCGCCATTCAAGGGCCCATCACTTTCACATGCCCACATTCCTGACACAGCAACCACACAAGCTGATGAATTGCGTGGAGTGGCGCTCAGCTAGCAGTGCGTGTAGTGACCAGCAGCAAGTCACTACTCACACACCGCCAGCCAAGCGCCAGTCCACGCACACCGCCAGCCAAGCGCCAGTCCACGCACAACGCCAGCAAGCGCCAGTCCACGCACCACGCCAGCAAGCGCCAGTCCACGCACAACGCCAGCAAAGCGCCAGTCCACCCACAACACCAGCAAAGCGCCAGTCCACCCACAACACCAGCAAAGCGCCAGTCCACCCACAACGCCAGCAAGGCGCCAGTCCACGCACACACCATCACATTTAGGATTTTTTTATATACAAAAAAAACCCGCTAACAAATAGATACAAATCTACTAACACAAAATCTGAAACTAAATACATTGCACTAATACCAACCTTGAAACAGAATAAAAGAATGTAAACAATACAGACCAGGCAGTTAACTTTACCACTCATGGATGCTCCCAAAAATTATTTTGCGTGTGGTTCGCTCTAAAACAAGCAGGCACACACAGCCCAGGGTTAGAAGGACACTCGGGGCAGAAAAGACGAGTCTCCTTCCGCACACCTCTTCACCAACAGACTCTACATCTCCTAGTGGGAAAGTCTTTTGAAGATGTGGGAGGAATGTAATCAGGAAAGTGGCGATCTTTCAATCGAGCCACATCCTCCACCACTCCAACTCTAAGAACACTTGCCTGTTTCACAACAACAAGGTTGCCTATCACAGAGTGCTGATATTGACCAAATGTCAACTTTGATCCAGGAGAACACTCCTTGAACACTACAAAAGCATTACAAGTTGCTAAGTTGAAGAGATGAATGGCTAACTTCTTATACCAAATAGAAGCCTTACGAATAGCAGTGTAAGGTTCCAACATCTGATCTACTCTGTCAACACCACCCATGTGCTTATTGTAGTCTACAATGCACACAGGTTTGCGTACTTTAGCAACCTGACCCCAAACAGTCACGGGTGCAGTGCTTTCATCATGGATGGTAGTCAGCCTGTACACATCCCTCCGGTCTACAAATTTCACAGCTAGTAGTTAATCACTACGCAAGGAACTGCACTGTCCCCTCTGAAGTTTTTTGCAAACAAGCTCTTTTGGATAACCTTTACGGTTAGAGCGGATTGTGCCACATGCAAAAGTGTCCACTTTAAACAATTGCACAGCAGTGTAGAAGTTATCCAGGTACAACTGGTGGCCTCTGTTAAACAGTCTTCTAGCAAGATCCCACACAATTTTCTCTGAAACTCCAAAAGTGGAAGGACAACCAGGGGGTTCAATAGTGGAATCTCTACCAGTGTACACACGGAAATTAAAAACATATCTTGTCCTACTCTCAGACAACATATACAGCTTAATTCCATAGCGTGCCCTCTGGCTGGGGATGTACTGCCTAAAAACCAAACGGCCCTTGAACAAGACAATAGATATTTCATTCCCTGGAGTATATATCTCTAAAAATCGATCTACTAAGTGATCAAGAACAAAAATCCGATTGGCCACACTCTGCTAGTCCTATCAGCGTGTTGCCCCAAAGAATTGTGGTCCATGAAGTAGCGTCGGCGGGTACGCCTATGCCAAAAGTTTAAAATGAAAATGAGTGTCGCGTTAGCCATCCCTGGACACGTGTTTCGAGGTAGTTGCCTCTCGTCAGCAGGGAGTAGGTGTGTGTGTGTGGGGTTGCTGCGTAGGCTGCCAAAAAATATTCTCAGGTTAAGTACCACTCAAGGCGCGCAGGTGCGTAGCCATGGGCTCGTCAGCCCCACCGGCTCAAGGGAGCCTGAATATAAACAAAAATCCGATTGGCCGCACTCTGCTAGTCCTATCAGCGTGTTGCTGCGTAGGCGACACATACTTTTTTTCAACACTGTGGCATAGGCGTACTCGCCGTCGCCACTACATCTACCAGAGTTCCTTGGGGCAACATGCTGGTGTGACGAGCAGTGTGCGGCCAACTGGATTTGTTATAAGTGATCAAGAACAGCCCGAATATTAAAAAGACGGTCACAGTCGGGGGGCGCTAGGTGGCGCTGGACCGACATGGCCGCACTATCGTGAGGCTCCAGCCAGCCAGGTGAAAATATACCCTTCAGTACCATCCTCATGCCAGGCACAGATGAACAAATGCCGCGAGAGGGTAGCGGAGCATGCAGAGACCACTCGGTGAAATTCTGACAGGGATCAGAGGTGCAGCGGGGAAGATATCGGAGCTTGAGTTGGCCGGGGAGAGTGCCGGGAGCGTGGCCGAGCACTGAGGCGGCTACCTCTATCACCCTACACCGGGGATCCGCGAGGCCTGCTGGGCCCTGCTCGGGCACCTGCCTGGGTCCGCTGCTGATCCTGTTCTCGACCGCCTGCTGGTGAGGTGCCCCCTCCCCCCCCCCCCCCTTCCCGGGGCCTGGAGTGTGGATACTGGGACTGGCGATCGCCCCGGGGACGAGCACCTGAGACTCACGAGTGGAGCGCCGTTGAACTGTCTAGCATTGGCGCCATTTCGGGTCGCTGAGCTGGCGATGTGGCCATATTAGTCAGCTCGAACCCCTGAACTAAGATCCGGGTGCTGTGCAAGAAGGACGCTTCTGGAGAACTGGTAGGAACACCGTGGAGTAATACTACCGGATCGCGGAGAGGAGCACTGCCGTCTTGCTTCCCTCTACCGGAGGGTGCTGGGGCGGGGGCTGCGAGGAGACCCTGGCCCTCGGCCTTGCCTGGTGATCGGAGACATTCGCAGCGGTGGGCGCTCCGTCTGGAGGTGGCTGCATGGCGGAGGTCGTTGGGGGCGCTGCGGACCCTGATCGCGCCTGACAGTGGCGTGGCACCTTGGCTTACTGTCTGGGCGACCTGCGCTCCCGACACTGGGTGAGCTGGCTCCGGGTTTCCCCATCGGAGACTAGCGACGGGGTGAGCCGGGTGGCGCTGGGATATCTACGGACTGTTGTTGGGCCCTTGTGTCCGGGACATACTGTGCCAGCCGGGGGCCGCAGCTCATACGAGTGTCTGCCTGGGGGACCGGTCTAGCGCACTCCGGCGACATGGGGAAAACAGACACTAAACAGTCCACACTACACTTCAATGCCCCCAAACACGCGCACAATCTGCGGATGAGGTGACCATGGAACCTGGGGACGAGCCCGAGGTGGACTGGAAAGCCCTTCTTGTGGACGTGCGGAAGAGCCTAACCTCCATCGATGCCAAGATTGACGGTATGAACAATCGTCTGGATGCGGTGGTACACCGGCTGGACCAACACGGGGAACGCCTGACGGAGGCGGAGGGGCGCATCTCTGAACTGGAGGATGGGGCAGGGATCGGAGCGGCCAAAATGTCTTAGATGGATCGCCTGCTTAAGGTAATTGCGGAGAAGAATGAAGACTTGGAGGCGCGTTCTCGAAGGAATAATGTCCGCCTGATTGGCCTTGCTGAGTCCAGTGGTGGGGGACGCATGGAGGAATTCATTGAGCGCCTGCTGACCGTCACCTTTGGACGGGACTACTTCTCTCCGCAGCTGGTGGTGGAACGCGCCCACCGGTCACTGGGGCCGCGTCATTATCAGGTTCTTAAATTATAGGGACCGTGATACCCTACTGCGCCTGGCCCGGGAGAAACAGCCGATATTACACGAAAACACCACCATTTCATTTTATCCGGACTTTACCCAGGAAGTGCAAGAGGCCCGTCGCAAGTTCACGGGAGTGAAGAAGAAGCTCATACAGCGAGAAATTCCCTATTCCATGCTATATCCTGCCAAGCTCAAAATCACGCACCAGGGCAAATCCTTCTTTTTCGGCAATCCACAGCAGGTGGAGGACTTCCTGAAAGAACAGCAGCCTGCGGCTTCGCATCGGCGCAGCCCCATAGCGCGGTCTGGATCCCGGTCTCCGACTTCTGCTCCTGACTAATGAGTGACGTTGCCATGTTGATCCTCCTTGCTCTCTTCTTTCTCCTTTGCTCATGCCTTCTTCCAGTTGAAGATATAGAATGGCTGACCTCACAAGACTATTGCCTTGACTGTGGTGGGTGCTATTCCAGTCTTTTGGATTTTCTTTGAACTTGAAGGGGGCAGGAGGGCATAGAAACCAAGGGCCCCATTTGTAATTCTACCCAATATTCATGCCGTCCTGGCAAGGACATCGATGCTACTATTCGCCTTGGCACTCCCCCCCCGCCCCACTTATGCCCCTTGCCCAATATGGTGGCGGCGCAGTGGGTGCAATATTGGGATAGGGGAGGGTAGGTCCAGCTCACTGGTGTCTCCCGGAGAGGGAATACCCCACAACACTGGGTATGTTTGTTATAGGGAATGGGAAGGGTCTGGATCCCGACAGGTTTGGGCTGTCGCGGTGGGAGGGGGAGGGATATGATGTGGAACCACTGACAGGGGAACAGTTTGTAGGGAGGGACTCCTCTGACGAGTTGGGGAAGTCGGCTGGAATGGGAGGGGGAGGGATATGTAAATGCAACATCACACTTGGACATCGGAACACACACTCTTACACACTTGGAATTGACGTCTTGCAATCCCCGTGCTGGGTCCTGGAGGCAGCGGTACGACATATTGCTGGCGTGGGAGGGGATGGGCAGCGGGGTTCTGGGGCTCGGCTGCGAGATATGCTTAGACCTAGTATCTGGTGCCCCCCCGTGTGATGGCACAAGGAGAGAAGCTTGCACAGCGAGACCCGCATAGTAGGGTCAATGTCTTGACGTGGAACATACGGGGTTGGGGGACCCGCGTAAGCGTCGACAGGTCCTGGGCTACCTCGATCGCCATCAGGTACACATCGCACTGCTGCAGGAGACCCACACAGATCCCTGTCGCTTACCTACATTCACATCCAGATGGGAGGCCTACAGCCTTTTTTCTTCATATTCAACATATTCCAGGGGAACAGCCATATTAGTTAAGAAACACACTCCATTTGTGCCTCTAGGGGAAAAAACTGATGTGGAGGGTAGATTCTGTGTTGTGTGGGGACGGGTTGGAGCCGCCACCATCACCATTGCATCCTCCTTTGGGCCCAACATTGACGAACCCACACACTTTATCTCCCTGTGGGAAGTCATACTGGGTATAGGATCCACTCACCTGATCTGGGGAGGGGATTTTAACGTCACTCTGAACCCTGCTCTGGATCGATCTAATGCAGGCACTACGCAGCACCCTCGCTCTCAGGCAGGCCTACATTTCTGATTTATGTATCATCACTCGCTGCTTGACGCCTGGCGCCGCATTCACCCAGATGCGCAGGAAGGCACACACTGGTCGGCGCCGCATTCCACCTGGGCTAGGTTGGATTATATGCTACTATCCAGAGGCCTGGGACCCTCACTGCTAAGTGCACGACACTTGCCTCGTACCTATTCGGATCACACGCCCGTGCTGATCACCCTGGCTAGAGCTGGATTGGTCGGCGCTCCTCTTCCATGGCGCATGCAGCCTAATATTCTCCTAGACAAACTTTTTAAGACGGAAATGGCCCAAGAGATCACAGAATTTATAGATCGAAATAAGGGGTCGGTGGACTGCGTGGCGACTGTGTGGGAGGCCTTCAAGGCCACCATACGGGGTGTGTTTTTTTAAGGGCTCGGGGGTCCTGCGTTCGCTTCGCACCACGCTGACCTCCCTGGAACGTGCCCTGCACGTATTAGAGACTGCCCCTAATTTTTTGGATGATCCTGTGGCACAACTTGACTACCACACCAAACTTACCGAGTTCAAGGTCACTGCTGAGAGGGAAGTCCACTTTCGCGGTAAGCATTTCGCTGCATGAGCATATGGGGAGGGGGAGCGGCCCGGCAGATTTCTAGTGGGAGTGGTCCGCCCCCCCGTGCTGCGCCAACCACATACTGGAGGTCAGGGCCCCTGATGGCGCCATGCAGCACGATACACATTCTATACTCTCCACCTTCGTATCTCACTATACAGCCCTGTACACATCCAAGCGTGAGTCGCCATTGGAGATGTCTGAGTACCTGTCGGAGCTTACCCTTGGATGGATATCTGACGCCTAGCGGGAACTCCTGGCGGCTCCCATAGGGCTAGCCGAAATTAAAGAAGCCATAATGCAAACGGCATCGGGTAAGGCGTCGGGTCTGGATGGCTTCCCTATCGAGTACTACAAAACCTTCATTGACTCATTAGAGGCAGTTCCACAGGAAGTGTTTGAGGAGGCGAATGAGACTGGATCCTTGCCACCCAGTATGTCTGAGACCCTCATAGTCTCTCTTCTCAAGCCAGGGAAGCCCCCGGACTACTGTGATTCCTACAGGCCCCTCTCTCTCATTAATAGCGATGTGAAGATCCTGGCCAAAGTCCTAGCGAACCGCGTTAATCTCTTGATCGGAGACTTGATTCTGCCGGACCAGGCGGGGTTTATCCCCGGCAGATCTACCTGCCACAACTTACGGACGCTTTTCTCGATCTTGAACAACGCTGATCCCTCTCTCGCCCTGGTGGCGGTGTTTCTAGATGCCACCAAGGCCTTTGACTCGGTCGAGTGGGACTATCTTCATTTGTTTCTAAAAAACATGGGCATGCCGTTGGCATTTTCCAGGTGGATTCAAATCCTGTACCGCCGCCCCATGGCAAGAGTCCTTATTAAGGGTCGTGTCTCGGATCCCTTTCTCGTCACCAGGGGTACTAGGCAGGGGTGCCCACTGTCGCCACTCCTTTTCGCCTTGGCGATAGAACCGCTAGCGTCCCTCCTTAGGCAGAATTACCTTGCGGCATCCCTGAGATGCCAACGGCGGCAAATCCTATTGTCACTGTATGCGGATGACCTCACATTATATATCAAACATCCCCGGGATAATTTAAACCCCATACTCAGAGAATTCGTTAGATCTGCGCTGTACTCGGGATACACATAAATTGGGTCAAATCCGCTATTTTTCCTCTTACGGACGGTATTGACAGAATCTCGCTTGACTTTCCACTAGAGCGGTGCGATACTGACGTGAAGTACCTGGGAGTGTGGGTTTCCAGGGATTGGCAGGATGTGATGCGCATGAACTATGGTGGGGCCCTTGAGGCTATATGCTGGAACGTGGTCAGGTGGCAGACCCTGCCGTTGACAATGGCTGGTCGGATCTCCCTGATAACGATGATTATACTCCCCAAGCTGCTCTACCTCTTTCTCAACATACCGTTTCATCCGGGTGGCTATTTCTTCAGAGCATTACGATCAGAACTTATCCGTCTGGTGTGGGGAGGGAAAAGGCCACGGCTTAAATGGAGTGTGCTCACACGCCCGTACATACAAGGCGGGTTCGATATACCTGATTTTGAACTTTACTATAACTGCGCGCAGGCTCATTATGCGTATTATTGGTACCGGCCTTCCCCTTTCATGCCACAGACGGCGGTTGAACACTGGCTGGCGGACCCGGTCCCGCTTGAGGGAGCGGCCCTTGCTGAAGTGCCTTCGTCTCGCGCGGATCGCATCCCCGTGCATGCCACGGCACATGCTTGGAGTGTTCTTGCTGGTCACATGGGCGTGACGCTCCTTTACTCCCCACTAATGCCCCTGGTGTGCCACCCGACCCTCCCACTCTTAGGTGAAGGGCTGTTCCAGAGAATAAAACAGAGAATGGGGATTACGTGCTGGGGTGACCTATTCCATGAGGGTAGGTTTCGTGACCTCCCGCTCCTCTATGGGGACGCTGTCCCAACTCCTCTGGAGATTTTCGCTTTTATCCGGCTCCGTAGCGGGCTACAGAAGATATTGCCGGCTTATCCGGATGAGCCTACTATTCTGGAACCATTCCATTACTTGCTTAATTCCTCTTCCCCATCGCACATGGTTTCCTCTCTCTATCGACGCCTCTATAACCGTATTGGGAGGGGGAGGTGTTGAGGTCCCGTGCCTGCTGGGAGGCTGAGATCGGCATTGCTTTCACGGACGATCAGTGAGAGTTCTGCTGTTTGCAGACTGAAATGATCTCTTCTAGTAGTAGGTTCTGCGTTATCCATTACAAGTTCCTGCATCGCCTCTATTGCACTCCGGCTCAGATGTACCGGTTTAATCTTCGCGATAATGGCCGTTGTGACAGGTGCCACTCTCCCAGATCGGATTTCCTACACCTGGCCTGGACCTGCCCGAGCATAGATGAATATTGGAGCCAGGTCTATACGGCCCTGGGGGAAATGTTGGGGTCCCCACTACAGCCCTCTCCTTTACAGGCACTACTAGGGTACACCCGAGACATACCTAAACCAGATCGTCGCTTCGTTACTAGTGCATTGTTGCTTGCCAAGCACCGTATAGCGTGTCGATGGGGAAGGGGAAGAAGCTCCATGTTCAAGGAATGGCTGCGGGATTTGCTCACCTGTCAGGAAAATGTCCTTTTGTACTCTGAGCTGCTCCCGCCCACGTCCCGCCCCCTGACATTTGGGGACCCCTGACACGGTACCTCGCTGTGCACGGCGATCGGCAATCGCCCTCTGCTGCCGCTGAGGAATATCTCCCCTACTGTCTGCTTTCACTGGGAGGGATGTGCCTCGTGGGCGTCTTTTCGGGGATAGAATCACATGCTATCTGTCCATTCCTATAGTGATGCTGCCAGGATAGAGTCGTTCCTGGGGGGTAACTGCTCGTGGCCTGTGGCGTTTCCCTTTCACACCACTCCCCTGCACTAACACAACACCCCAGCACCGGCACCCCTGGTGACAGATGGGGTGCGGTTTCCTCCCGAAGGGGGGGGTGTGGTGTGGGGGGGGATGGAAGGAGGGGATGCACATGACTAATACTGGCCTTCGGAGAGTTGTACAGCTAGACAGGTCTAGAGGCATGCCGCATACTGACTGGAATCGTGGAAGGGATCTGGCCAGAGGGCCCGGGCTTAATAATGGGCTGTTCGATGACCTGGGGGGCCCATCAGGGGGAAGGGTTACTATGAACATGTAATAGTCTCAAGTGTACGTTGTCAAGTGGAATGTTGACATTAAGATGATTCCGTATATGGACAAGTGTGTTGCACTATTGTATTTGGATGAATAAATAATAAATAAAGAGTTTTAAAAAAAAAAAAAGACTGTCACAGTCAGGGTGAATACATGGCAATGCCAAAGAATTGTCAACAAAATGCAGCATGGGTGGAAGGGGGGGAAGTGGTGGGAAGGGGAGCACGGGTGGGGTTGCAAAGGGGAAAAATGTAAAAAAATATCCTCACTCTCAAAGAAATTTGGTAATAAGTAAGCAGTGTTCGGAACATTTGAATAAAGCTCTGATAAGGGGCAATTACAATGAATAGAAGTATTAACTTCAATTCGTGGAATGTTAATGGACTTAGATGCCCACGTAGGCTAAGATTGGTTATGAAATATCTTAAACAAACTGTAGCTCAGGTCTTTCTCCTCCAAGAGTCACACTTGAGTCTCTCGGAAAGTAGGGCTTCCTTTAGTAAATTCCGGTGGGTTGAGTCGTTCTGTTCATCTGAACAAGTAGGCCATACTAAAGGGGTGGCAATTCTAATTAGAACGGGTACTGGAGTGAATATTAAATCAGTCTATTCAGACCAGTCTGGTAGATGGATCACTGCACAGATTGAAATAGAAGGGAGGGAGCTAACTATAGCATCATTCTACGGCCCAAATCTTGATGACCCAGGGTTCATTTATAAACTACAGGCTAAGTTAACAGAAACTACCTCCCCAATCATCATTGGAGGTGATTTCAATGTTCTTCTTAACCCCACTCGGGATAGATCCAATAATAGCCACTATGTTGGAAACCCCAATAGCCACCGTGGGATGATTAATATGATGCTTGAGCTGGGATTGGCCGATGTGTGGAGGGCAAAGCAAGGAGTTAAGATGGGTTTCACCTTTTTCAGCAAGAAATATGGTCATTCCTCAAGAATCGACTATTTATTAATTGATAGGACTGTCTTTGAGAATGTTCTTGATATTTTGATTTTACCCACCATTCTCTCGGATCATGCTCTTATTTTTCTTTCATATGCAGGGGGAAGGTGTACCCCTAGTCCCAGATGGACCTTAAAAAGGGCAATGCTTTCCAACGTCGATATAATTAATGCTCTCAAAGCCTCCACAGTGGATTATTTCCTTCTTAATTTATGCTCCACTTCCTTAGATTTTATCTGGGACACTTTTAAAGCAAACCTACGAGGTCAGCTTCACAGTCTGATTTGCTCAAAAAATAGAGAAGAGACATTAGTCTTTTTAAAAACTTGGAAAATAACATAAGCAAATTGGAGGACGAAAGGACAAATAATCCCCAGTATTCTAACGAAAAAATGACACAAGTCCATAAAGATCTTGACTACCTGCGGCAGGTTTATAGAGGAAAATTAGGAAAAAAAACTAAGGCACAGTGGTCGGTCCAAAACATGCAACACTTTGAATATGGCGAAAAGGCAGGGGCTATTTTAGCCTGGAAGGCGCAAGGGAAGACCGAGTTAAAAATAACATCAGTGAATTAATAATAGATGAGAGTGGTGGGAGCTCAGGGAAATGGGGGGACATGCAGAGATGTCCTGTTTCCCTGTTTTCAGATCTATATAGAGAGGAGTCTATACCAAACTCGGAGAATATCCAAAAGTGGTTGCAGCTTAAAAAACTACCTGTCTTAACTGAAAGCAGCAGACTCTCTCTAGATGCCCATATAACAGAGTCAGAAATAAAATTATATATTAGCAAGGTTAAGAACAATAAAGCTGCAGGGACCGATGCCCTCCCGGGTGAAGTATATAAAATGCTTCAGAACAAGTTAGTCCCAGGGATGTGTGAACTATTTAATTCTATATATAGTCCAGGAGGTAGAGTTCCGAACTCCTGGAAGGAAGCTACGATTGTTCTTGTTTTAAAACCAGGGAAAGATCTCCGTAAAGCTGATTCATATAGACCAATCTCCCTGCTAAATGCTGATTATAAGATCTTTATGAGTATATTGGCAGGGAGATTGGTCAAGGAAGTTCCCTATTTGATAAATGGGGATCAAAAGGGCTTTATCCCTGGCAGATTTATCCAGGAGTAGACTCTGCAGTTAATTGGCAGCATTGATCTAGCAGTAGCAAGGGCGGAGCCCTTAGCCGTCGCAGCATTTGACGCGGCTAAGGCCTTTGACCGCGTTTGTTGGATCTTTCTATGGGAACTTCTGAGAACAATGGGTTTGGGTTTAATCTTTATTCAGACTCTGACCAACTGCTACCAGGGTGCCTCTGCTACAATTCTGTTAAATGGCCTACTAACATCTAGCTTTGCAATAACTAGGGGGACAAGGCAGGGCTGTCCCATCTCGCCCCTGCTATTCGATCTGTATATAGAGCCTTTAGCCCAAGCTATCAGATTGGATGACTCAATCACTCCCTTTAGTGTTAATCTATATAGTAGCAAGGTAGCCCTCTATGCGGACGACTTGTTGATATATACCAATAACCCCAGAGAGGCACTCCCTAGAGTAGAAATACTCTTGGAGGAATTTGGCGTATTTTCAAGCTATCTTGCCAATTCCTCCAAAACGGAGGTGATGTGCTGGAACATCGATAACTGGACTGGTTCTATAAGTAAGGAATTTAGATACCTCTGGATTACTATAGTTAACAATCTAGATGATATTCCGAAGATTAATCTGATGAAGGTGTCTAAAGAGATTGATCATTTATTTCTAAGATGGAAGAACTTACCCTTAACTATATACGGAAGGGTTAACTTGGTAAAAATGGTAATTTTGCCAAAATTAACCTACTTATTTAGCACCATCCCCCTTGGCTTTTTGGGTAGAGACATTAGTAAAATCCAAGGCAAGATAGGCAGTTTCATCTGGTCCAATAAAACCACAAGGCTCTCCTGGAAGAAGTTAAGACGAAAACTTCTGAAGGGTGGCCTTGCTCTTCCGGACCTGCTATGGTATTCCCTTTCGTTTCAATTTAACAATGTCTGGGCGCTACTTATCTCCCCGGGGGATTCCAACTGGGGGATGATTTTGAAGGAAATGGCTATTTTCGAAGGTGGAGGAGAGGTTTTTTTTTTATATAAGTTCGGAGCCCCAAGGTTTTTTAAAAAGGTCCGCTTGAAGGTATTAAAAACAGCCCTGAATGGGTGGTATAAAATCAGGGGGATGTGGGGGATCTGTTATTATTCAGAGTTTGCTCCTATTTGGGATTCCCCCGGTTTGCCCACTTGTTTGGAAGACAGCCTTGTGAAGCCTATAAAAGACGCCGGTATTTTGATCTGGACTGATCTCATCTCCTTAGAAGGTATCCATCCATGGGAGGTGTTAAGGTCCCGGATAGGTAGCTCATTTTCAAAGTTTAAATATCTCCAATTGGTTTCCTGGTTCACCGCAGAGAGAGTACATATAGGTGGAAATTGGGAAATAGAGCTCCTTCTTCAAAATACAAATCTTATAAAAAATGAGGCAGGTCTTTGGTATAAAAGGCTTCTGGAAATTGATGTGGCTGAGCTTCCCCCACAACAGACGGTTTGGAATCTGTTAGCTCTGGACAATGCTGCTATAGAGCTATATGAACCTTCACTCCTTATACTATATAAGTGTGTTAAACCAGCTTCATTAAAAAAGAACCATTTTTATGTTATTAACAGATTATACTACACTCCCAAGAAAATAGCTAAGTTTGCTCCCCTTGCATCCTCAAAATGACCAAGATGTGAATTCTCCCCGGCTGATGATTTGCATATTTTTTTCGATTGTGGGAAATTAAGGGCCTTCTGGCAGAAAGTGGAACGCGCACTTAATACCATCTTCAAAGTTAAGATCAATTTGAACCTCTCTCTAGTAATTTTTGGCATTAATAATGATTTGTTGAACTGGATGTCAGTAACACAAAAAGGCTTGATTATGTATTTAATTCTTATCGCCAGAAGGGAGATTTGTAAACTGTGGAAGGGTCCATTACCCCCACGATACGAGAAATGGTTGAGTGCCTCATTCAGTGCGGCCCGATTAGATCTTGGACACTTGGAGGGTACGGAACTCAGCATTTGGTCACCACTCGTAATTTGGGGTAGAGACTTGAGATTGATCTAGTGCCCCCAGGTCCTATGATTACACCTAGCTTCACAAAGAAGTTGGCCTGGGTAGGCCTATAGCTAATGCAAAATGCAGAGGCCTGGGGGAGTTCAGGTCCAAAGGAAGGCTTACTGCTCTTTATTTCAGGTGCTAAATGGTGAGATGAGGAAAAAACCCCAAATAAAAAATGCAGCATACGTAGCTAAAGTAGATACCGATCACGAGTCATAACTGCAGGAAATATGGCTGTTGCCATCAAGGGACTGGTAGACCAATATGAAGCCAGGGACGGCTTCCTTATTAAACCCATCAATAAAGTCAAACCCAAAAACTTCTTAATCTCTTCCAGATTTGTGGGAGTCCACCGGGTAGCTCTAGAGTGGGGCCTAAGTGTGTCACTGTTGTCCCTCAAAAACTGTTCAGTATACAAATTAGTCTGCTCAACAATCTCACCCAAAAATACATCATCAACTGAAAAAACTGTATAGGCAAAAAATGTTCACAATCCACTCTACACCCTGCATCACGCTAAAGGCAGGCAACATCGGCTGCACCATGTTTGGATCAACCCAGAGTGCAGCACTTCGAGTAGGAAGCCTAGCAGCCTCAGGCTGCAATCCAGATGCCTCTTGCACCATCGGCACAGCAGTACCCTCCTCTAAAACAGGCACTTCATCCGCACTGAGAGTTGCTTCATCTACACCAAGAGTACCTTCATCTGCACTGAGAGAACCTTCATCATCCGATGATTCCATGTGGAGAGAAAACTCACTGCCAGAATCTTGCCCTCCCTCCTCTCCCTCAGACGGACTGTCAGTCTCATAATCCTGCTAAGAGGAAGATTCAAGAAGCATGCCAACCACCTGTTGAGCAGTCATTCTACGGCTAGCCATAATGTTTACTAATAAAGGTAACTTGTCAAACAAGTCAACAACAACAAACACTTTGAAAAATAAGTAATAAACAAAAAGCACCTTTATCAAAAACAGATATATACTCCAAAACGATACCACTCACTTGCCAGAGGCAGCTAAACTCACCACCACCTACTCTGCACAGACACAGTATGGATCAACAATATCCCACTAAAAAAGAAAGAGAAAAGAAATTACACATAAGACCATGCAAAACACATCCCAAAGAATTTCATGCTCAAAACACTAACTAAATATGCTGCCATTATGACACCACTTACAAAAAAATTCATACATTACAATATTACTCATTTGGAGTAAAATAATGCAACTACGCAAAACTGCAGAACAACCACTCTCGAAACCGCAAACAGGAATCAAAAGCTTTACACTAGAATAAAAAGGAGAAAAAAGCATTACAATCACACATGCAAATAATGCACCAGTCCACACACAATCCACCAGCCAAGATAATGGGTAGGTGGACCTAAGAGTACAAATTAAATATTCATCCCCGTAAAAGGGGAGCAACCCTTGCAGCCACTCCCCAACACAAAAGTTATAAAAACCTGGTTTCTAGTGGCTTCTGCCCACCTTGGGGGCAGATGGGCCTAAAAACATACTGCTATTCTGCCACCCAAAGAGGGCAGAAATGGCCACAATCATCCTCCCATAAAGGGGAGCACCCATGTCCAAGGGGCCGCTCCCCAGCATAAAAATAAAACCCTAGTGGGCCTACAAAAACATAAATCAGCCGATCTGCCCCTCAGGGTGACAGAAATGGGCAAATGAATGCTCCCAACCCTTGACCATGGGGCCACTCCCCAAAAACAAATCCCTGGTGGTCTAGTGGGCCTAATATTTTTTTTAAAACATGGCGAGCTGGCCCAAGGGGTCACTCTCCACAAATAACTCCCTAGTGGGCCCTAAATTAAAAAAAGTGTGAAATCTGCCCCCCCATGGGGGCAGACAGCCAAAAACATATCCCCCAAAGGGGAGTGACCCTTGCCCAAGCAGGCACTCCCCACTAAATAAAACCCTGGTGGTCTAGTGGGCCGTTTATAATACAATTTATTGAAAATCTGCCCCCCCCCCCCCCCCCCCCCCGGGGGCAGACACATCCAAAATAATGTGCCCATAAGGGGAGCGGCCCTTTCCTAAGGGGCCGCTCCCCCAAACAAAACTGACTATCAAAAACTAAAAAAGATGGCTCCCAAAGGGAAGTGACCCTTGCCCAAGGGGCCACTCCCCACTAAATAAAACCCTGGTGGTCTAGTGGGGCGTTTTTTATAAAATTGATAAAAAATCTGCCCCCCTCCAAAATTGTGCCCACAAGGGGAGCGACCCTTGCCAAAGGGGCCGCTCCCCCAAACAACAAAATCACTAGACAATTCAACAACAAAAACGAAATCCCTGGCGCTAGTGGGCATTCCTGATGCACGATCGCATGATCGTGCAGCAGGAATGCACAAAAGAGGCATCGGGGGAAAGGAAAAGCCTTTCCTTCCCCCCGATACCTCTTTTAGTTAAATCACCCCATTCCCAGCCCCAAAACGTACCTGTTTGTTCTCCGATGCGCAGGAAGCAAATGGCTTCCTGCGCGTCGGACAACAAAGAGGAACCTCCGAAGACATCTCACGCCTCGCGTGCTGACGCCATTGATGATGTTTACGGGGGAGAGGCAGTGGGAAGGGCTTCCCCTGCATTCCCCTGTAAAAATACCAGGATCGAAGTCCCACGGGGGGAGCACTAGTGCTTCCCCCGTGGGTGGGTGTCAAGACGAGCTGGACTCGTCATGAGCACACGCCCACTATGTGCCATGACGAGTCCAGCTCATTATGAGCACCCAAAGGGTTAAAATTCCAAATGCGACTTTCCCATAGGATTGTACGGAGCATTTGCCTGTGTTCCCACACTGCACCTGTCCTCCCTGGGTCCCCTGTCACACTACTTTGGGTGGTTCCTTGGGTTCCCAGCGATTCTACATGCTCTAGGCACTGTGTCTAGTTAAGTCGTGGTTGTTATACCACTTTCTTAGTATATGGTTCGGTCTCCCCCTGGAGGCCGCTGTGTATTGTGCTATTTACTGGCATTCTAGTGATTTAATATTGTGTGCTTTGTGCTCTAATCTCATAAAGAGGTTAGTAGAGAGTGTTTAATAATAAATACATATATTTTATATATCTCTTGTGCGGTTCTCCTTTCATTTGGTCATTCAGGAGGTTCTGATCTGGTAAAAACAAGCTGCTTTACATTCCTGCGAGACAGTCTGAAGGCTGCTCTCCATAGCTACCACTAGGATAGCTTTTAATAAAGCTTGTCTTTAACCTAATCATCAATAAGTGTTGTTTGGGCTGGTACAAGGTGCCCACTTTAATTAGTGGACAGCATATACCAGGCCAACTTCTCACACCAGCTCCTCACCTCCTGCGGGAGCTGGCATTTTTTCTGCACAAGGGGAGCTGCTGACATGCATCATAATACAATTTATTGAAAATCTGCCCCCCCCCCCCACGAGGGCAGACACATCCAAAATTAATGTGCCCATAAGGGGAGCGATCCTTGCCTAAGAGGCCACTCCCCCAAACAAAACTGACTATCAAAAACTAAAAAAGATGGCTCACAAAGGGGAGTGACCCTTACCCAAGGGGCCTCTCCCCACTAAATAAAACCCTGGTGGTCTAGTGGGGCGTTTTTAATAAAAATGATAAAAAATCTGCCCCCCTCCAAAATTATTGTGCCGATAAGGGCCGCTCCCCCAAACAACAAAATCACTAGACAATTCAACAACAAAAAAAAAATCCCTGGCGCTAGTGGGCATTCCTGCCGCACGATCGATTGCGCTGCCCTCCCACCCAACATTTACAGAGCCCCAGGGAGGTGGTGATCCCCGGGGGTCCACAACGGATCCCGCATTCAAATAATTAGTGCCCCGGGAAGGTGGTGGACCCTGGGGCAGTGTGGGGGGCAGGAGCCCCCACCTTAATTTTTTAATTAAGCACTGGGGAGGTGGTGGTCCCCGGGGGAGTCGTGTACCCCTGCATATAATTAAAGAAAGCCCAGGGGAGGTGGCGGTCCCCGGGGATGCAGGGGCCCCCACAGGCCCCTGCTAATTTACTAGGCATAGCCCCCGGGACCTGGCCCACCCGGGGGGCTTACAGATAAAGCGCGGGAGCCCGCGCTTTGTTTTTTTTGTCAGCCGGATTCGCACACCCAGCGCGAATTCGGCTGTTTTTTTTAAAAAGCTTTTTTGGGCCTGGGGGTCCTGAGCAGGCTTAGGGGGTCAGGGTGTTTTTACCTTGCCCCCTTTTCATGTTTTTTATCTTTTTTCTACTGTTTTCTTGTGACTCTGTTACGGAGTCACAAGATGGCTGCCAACACTTTCTGCTTTGGAGTGCTGACAGCCAATCAGATCTCACGATGAAATGTGTAGTTAGGCTCCGCCCAGATTGATTATTTTTATTTCTTAAACTACTGAATAGATTTACACCATTTTTAAAAAAAAGCACGCTTTCTAGAATAAGACCTACCTTTTTGCCAAATTTTGTGTAATACCGTTCAGCAGTTCGGGCTGTAACCAGTTTCAAAATTCCTATGGAAATTAACATGGGGAAACACGTTTTGGGACCCCCTTTTTTCTCTGCCCCCGCTTGACGAATCACCATGAAACACAAGAGCTGACCGGTCCGCCCCATCATTTTTGAAAATTTGGCGAAGATTCGACAAACGGCGCCAAAGATATTGGCAAATCAAAAAACGCTTTTCCTATGAAAACTAGGTTCTAACTATAACTACCTACTGGCAACCACCAGTAGGTAACATACATACATATATATTCACTGAAAAAACCATAGGTTTCAGGCCTGATATAGTTTGAAATTAGAATTGAAAAAACCTTAGAAATTCACTGAAAAAACAATAGGTTTTAGGGGTGTTATAGTTAGCTGGACATTTCACTCGAACAAAACCATTGAAATTCCTCCGATATAGTTAGTTGTACCAACTACATCTTGCGCGCCCGCAATCCACTGCTGATGATGACACATATTACATCATTCATGACATGGTCAGTGACATCACTGATGACATCTCAAATGACATCACTGATGACATCATCCAGTAAATGTGGTTTGGTTCATTATATATATAATATATATATATATATATATATTTATAGCAATTTGCATTGAAGAATGAGGAACCCATCTCCCGGGGTCAGGCCACCTCGTTGGGGACCGTGGGGGGGGGGGTCCCAATCCCCCCACGGTCCCAACCGGCTTCCGCTTCCTGCGGGAGCCCGCATTGCTTTTCCACATGGGGAGCAGCTAACATGCTGCTCCCCATGTGGAAAAACAATCTGCTTTGCTTCATTGAAGCAAGAGCAGGGCAGTTTGTAATGGCAGGGTGGGAGCCGCGAGGCTCCCGCCCTGCCATTGCAAACAGCAGTGTCCCGGGGGTGAGCACCCCGGGACACTGCAGGAGCCGGCCCTGGGGGGTGGCGGTCCCCAGGGCCATCATTGGCTCCAGGAGGGGGGCCGCGCGGTCCCACTCCCACTTAATTTAAAGCCCCAGATATTAAATAATTAGTCCCCGGGGAGGTGGCGGTCCCTGGGGCGTGTGGGAGGCTCGAGCCCCCCCCCACTCAGGGTTTTTTTTTATTTAAAAAAAACCAAACAAGCCCCGGGGGGGAGGGGGTCCCCGGGGATGCGGGGGGGCCATGAGCCCCCCGCATACATTGACATAGAGCCTTGGGGGGGCCTTTGAGCCCCCCCACCCATCAATAATGAAGCCCCGGGGGTGGCGGTCCCCGGGGCAGTGTGGGGGGGATTGGGACCCCCCACACTTTTTTCTTTTAATTATGCCCCCGGGATTTGGCCCCCAGGGGCAAAATAGAATATTCAGCGCGGTAGCCCGCGCTGAATTATATTTTTATTTTCGGCCAAAATTCGCGCTGGATGCGCGAATCTCGCCGATTTTTTTTTTTTTTTTTTTAATCTTTTTGTGGCCCTGAGGGTCCTTGTGGGACCCCCTGAGCAGGCCTAGGGGGTCAGGGTGTTTCTACCCTGCCCTCTTGTCGCGTTTTTCGCGTTTGTTTTTTAGGTTTCTTGTGCCTCGGTTCTACCGAGGCACAAGATGGCTGCCAACACTTCCTCATCTGGAGTGTTGACAGCCAATCAGAATACAGCTCGTGCACGGCAGGGTGCGCACTGGGTGCGGGGAGGGTGCGCGGATCCATGCGCGTGCGAGGCCATAGATATATCTATCTTTTTAACTTTCATTTTCTCAGGAACTACTGAACGGATTTACACAATTTAAGCAAAAGGCACGAATCTGAACTGAGGGCTACCTCTTTGCCAAATTTGGTGTAATTCCGTTCAGCAGTTCGGGCTGTAGCTGTGTCAACAGGTCCTATGGGAGAATGAATGGGGAAAACGCGTTTTGGGACCCCCCTTTTTGCTCGGCCCCCGCTTGACGAATCACCGTGAAATTTTCAGGATAGGAGCGGACCGGAGCTGGCCAAAAGTTTGCAAAATTTTGCGAAGATTCGTCAATTGGCGCCAACGTTATTCCAAATAGAATGTTGCGGATTTCCTGTGGAAAATAGATCCTAACTATATCTACCTACTGGCGACCGCCAGTAGGGGAGATTATATATATATATATATATATATATCTCCCTCCTCCAACCCCTTCTCCATTGCTGGCAAAAGTTTCAGGGTCAGACTGTTGATGAGCTGGGCCTGGGCTCTCCAGATGCATTTACCCAAAATCAGTATTGTGAATTCAGTAATATTTGGATTTAAAAACTTTTTTGCAAACAAAATCTGGAAGTTTTTATCTACTTTTATCTTTATATATTTTTTAAAACTGAAATTACAGGTTTTATAAGTACTTACATGTGTGATAAATGTTATTTATACATATCTATTTATTTATTTGTGTATTTATATATTTATTCGGATTCATCAAATAAGAGATCAATATTTACCAATAGTCGGATGCTCAACAAACATGTAATCAATCTCTACATGCATATATATATACTGTGTTGTACCCATGATCTCCAACTTGTGGCCGCGGTATTTTACCGAGATGTAAGAATAGACAACAAACCCCCAATGAAATATGTAAATGAACACTGAGAGCACTGTCACTTTAACACAGACCGGAAGGTGAAATAATTCAAAGTGGAAAAAAATGTATTTATACGATCAGGTGACTTCATGGCGTGTCATGTGATCAAGGCTCCACGGAGTCGAAACGAGTCATGGCTGGCATACCTTGAGTGAATAAAACCAACTATCGTATGCACCGAATTGTGGTCCGTGCTCCTTTCTGTTGACGTGCAGGCGCTTTCCAAGGCGTAGGCGAAGGAGTGCATTGGATATTTCAAACCGGTTTTTGCCTTCTCCGGTTTCACACGGACCCCCCCTCGCTTTTGGGCTGACAGCACACAAAGAAGACGTCGTCTGGCAACGGACAACAAGAAGTGAATCCGGGAGGATTATCGTCGGTTCAGCCCCCCAGTAACGGACAACCAGTGGACAGCATAACCTACGAAGCAAGGTGAAGCAGGACAGCACTAACTCGAGCCCGAGGAGTGCCGACAGCAGCCGGGAGGTAGGAGCTGTATCCCACAACGTATTCACACTGGGTAGAGGGGTGTGCTTATGACTTGGACAGTGAGACCACTAAGTATCAACTAATAGTCCCACGGATTCCAAAGTCAATACATATAATATACTTTATCAAACTCAAGGACATGTCAGCCGACACGCTCAGAGATCACGAGGCTGCCGCTTCGGCGATGTTTGACGATTCAAACACGCCAGATATAAACTACATAGCCCATAATGCACCAGCAACAACAAGAAATGCAAGTCTTTATGACAAATACCGGAGCATAGAGAAGCTCATGAAAGGCGAACAAAGCAAGTGGTGGGAGGGCTGCTCTCTTCAGCGATAGCTGGATGTTGGAAGAATCCCCCGGGGGCTACGCATACTAATTGCCAGATGCTTAAAGAGTGGGCAGAAACCAATTTGGAATCTTCCAAAAGATTGGTGATGTTGCTAGTTAAATATGCAGAGTCAGACCGCCTCAAGTTACAAGCACAAATAGACATCCTGAATGCTGAAATAGAAGATATGGACCAGAAAGAGGAATCCAAAAAATTAAAAGAGGAAATGCAACTACGGTTAAAAAAAAGAGGAGGATAAAATCAGAGAACGCAAAACATACAAATATCACTGTGACAAAGCGGATTATGAATGTGGCCGCATCTTCACTTTCGCAAAAAAATATGAAAATATCCAAATTAAGCGCAAGTTCCCATATAAGACCCACAAACAATAAGGAATTACAACAAGCTAACTCATCCACCTCAGACCTGAGTTCAGCAATCGAAAGTGAAACGGAGGCAGACATTCGAGACAAAAGAGTTCCAGTGGCAATATCTCTCGCGGAAGAACTGGATTTTTTAGTCGAAGAGAGAAAGCAAATACTTCGACCAAAAAAATCGCAACAACAAAGAAACAGTCACACGAAGAGAAAGGAGAAGGGCACAGCAAAGGAGATTCAACCAGGCGGTATCAAACTCGCCGGTGGAACCGAAAATAGATGATGAACAAACACACAGTAATAGCATCACGGTGATCAACTTAACATCTTTGGCCCTCAATACTGCTGAATTACAACTGTTGTCACTAGGACTATCTTTCTGCCCAGAAAGTTCATTCAACTATGCAGCAACCAGAGTCGATGTATACAAAACCATCCGAAAACTAAAACTTCGAAAATACCATTTGATGAAAGGGACAAATCCCAAAGACACAGCAGCATTATCACCTCCTCCCAGTGGGTCCCCCTCAATCTATGGCCTAACAAATGAGGACATGCCACTACTAAAAGACTTACAATCACTGGCATTATCCACACATGCCCAGGTTGAAGCAGTAACATCAACGACATCGGTTACTGAACAATCAAGATCAACATCGAAGTTCAAACCACGTTCAGTTTTTGTACCCATCATGCCAAAGGATGCCATAGATGTATACCACGAACAAATAATCATGGGATTAAAAAATCTGAACCTAAAGATCAATAAACCAAACAAAGAGACCAGTAAAACCAAGATGAAAAAACACAATAACAAATACAATCAGCTTATGAAAAAGTTGTCTAGCAATCAAGATATTGTTATAAGAAATGCCGATAAGGGCGGAAATCTAGTAATCTGGTCTAAAGTAGATTACAATGCAGAAGCCCTTAGCCAACTCACGGATACACAATGTTATCGGAGAAGTGATCCTCTAAGACTAAAATCGACATATGAGAGCTATTACAGCAAACTTATGGCATGGAGAAGTTTGGGGCTTCTAAACAAAGATGAATATGGTTTCCTTCGAAACAACACTCCTACAACTCCAGAAATTTATTTCATACCAAAATTGCATAAAAACCCTACCAAACCACCTGGGCGCCCCATTATTTCGGCGAGAAATAGTCTGACTGAAATCACGTCTCTATACATTGACTATTTCCTTCAGGAGTTTGTACAGGCACTTCCTTCATATCTTAGAGATACTGGTGATTTTTTTAACCAAAATCCACAACTTTGAGTGGAAAAAAGGATACCTATTAATAACTATGGACATCACAGCATTGTACACAAGCATCAACCACATGGATGGTCTTAAAGCAGTACAATACTACCTTGGCAAATGGGCAGTGATCCACCAAGCCCACAACAAGATGCTCGTTGACATGATTGATTTTTGTCTTCATAACAATTTATTTTTATTTCAGAATACTGTCTATCAGCAACTACGAGGCGTGGCGATGGGCGCAAGCTTTTCACCAAGCTACGCCGGCCTCCACATGGGGTGGTGGGAAGAACTGGTCCTACACAGAAATTTTATGGACATTCTAGACAACAATGTAAAATGTTGGTGGCGTTACATAGACGATCTGTTTTTAATATGGGATGGAACTGAGTTGGAGGCCAAAACATTTGTTGTTAAGCTCAATACAAACGACATCAATTTGAATTTCACATACGAAATTAGTGCTTTAACAGTCACTTTTTTAGATGTTGAAGTTTATATACACAATGAGAGTATTGAAACCAAAATCCACCGAAAACCCACGGCAGTCAACTCAGTACTTCACGCAACTAGTTTACATCCCAAGCATTTGGTACAGAGTATCCCATATGGAGAAATGATCCGGCTAAAGAGAATTTGTAGTACAAAGGAGGAACTACTAAAAGCCCAACACAATAGCCGGACAAGATTCCTCCAACGAGGGTATTCCAAAAAATGCATTGAAGGAGCCATCTCCAAATGTGCCATGTTAGATAGAGAAACTCTTCTAAAAATGCATACCAAAGAATCGCTTAACCAAACACCCAACATAACATCCAGTCCCAAAAAAGATGAATTCCGGATGGTATTAGGTTTCAGTAAGCAAAGCCTTGAAATAAACAGGATTGTACAGAGAAGTTGGCCTCTAATAAGAAATGACCCCATCCTAGGCCCTACTTTACCTGCAAAATTGTCCATAACTAACAGAAGGGCACCCAACATGCGCGACAAACTAGTGCAGAACAATCCAATTGCAAAACCCAAAGGCAACTGGCTTAGTCAGAGAAAGGGCTTTTTCAAATGCAGTAGTTGTAAAGCTTGCCAATGTGGTATCAACACATTGACATACAAGACTGCATTTAGTGACCGGGATCAAATTATTAATAAAGCCCTTTCCTGCAAAACTGAATATGTAGTGTATATTCTCGAGTGCCCTTGCAGGCTTAGATACGTGGGAAGTACTAAGCTGCAAGGGCACAAATGGATACTACAACACATCCGAGCAATATCAAACAAAGACCCCACGTATCCAGTGGCTCGCCACTTTGCTGAGCATCACCAATCAGATCCTAAACTTCTCAAATACTACATAATTGATGGTGTGCCATTTAAAAAACGTGGTGGCAATAGAGAGAAGATTCTTAGACAATTGGAGACTCGTTTTATTTTAGAACTAGACTCCAAAAGCCCCAATGGCCTAAACGCAACGGAAGATATGTACACTTATTTGTGAATCAGTTGCAAACAATCGAAATCATATGTCAGTACCCCAATACCACATGACTTTACCGCCTTTCAGTAATCTTCCTATGATAAAGTATCATCAGCTCACAACAGACACTTCCTGTTGGATTTCTAGTCTATCTTAGTCTTGCCAAACACAGATTCCATACTTGACGAGTCCAACCAAGACAAGATAACAATAAGCAGCCTCACTGTCCAAAGAAGTCTCCTTTTAACAAGGATATTAACCACACAAATCCCCTTTTTTTTATCTTACACATACTATTTTTATGGTCTGTTTTTTAGGTGTCCTTTAAAATCATAAAATTGTCAAAGGCTTTTTTCAATAATTTGCACCAATTTGCACATAACTTTTGCACTGTTTTTTAATCACTTTCATTGTGTACTAGGGGTTAGATATCACGTCACAAAGTTACAACACAGTAGCATCACTTATTATCATAAAATCAACACATGCAGAGATAAAAAGACACAGACATGATATTTAAATCAGTATTGTGAATTCAGTAATATTTGGATTTAAAAACTTTTTTGCAAACAAAATCTGGAAGTTTTTATCTACTTTTATCTTTATATTTTTTTTTAAACTGAAATTACAGGTTTTATAAGTACTTACATGTGTGATAAATGTTATTTATACATATCTACTTATTTATTTGTGTATTTATATATTTATTCGGATTCATCAAATAAGAGATCAATATTTACCAATAGTCGGATGCTCAACAAACATGTAATCAATTTCTACATGCATATATATATACTGTGTTGTACCCATGTTCTCCAACTTGTGGCCGCGGTATTTTACCGAGATGTAAGAATAGACAACAAACCCCCAATGAAATATGTAAATGAACACTGAGAGCACTGTCACTTTAACACAGACCGGAAGGTGAAATAATTCAAAGTGGAAAAAAATGTATTTATACGATCAGGTGACTTCATGGCGTGTCATGTGATCAAGGCTCCACGGAGTCGAAACACATCATGGCTGGCATACCTTGAGTAAATAAAACCAACTATCGTATGCACCGAATTGTGGTCCGTGCTCCTTTCTGTTGACGTGCAGGCGCTTTCCAAGGCGTAGGAGTGCTTTGGAGATATATATATATATATATCTCCCTCCTCCAACCCCTTCTCCATTGCTGGCAAAAGTTCCAGGGTCAGACTGTTGATGACCTGGGCCTGGGCTCTCCAGATGCATTTACCCCTCAATTAAATCCTGCAGTGCTGCTTGTATAAGGCAAGGGGGTACAGCAGGTGACTTTGTGTCTCTGGTGTGATTAGAGGGCCGGATGAAACACTTTCGCCTCAGCTCCGGACCACCACCTCTTCCCAGGCCTTCAAAACTGACATCAAAGTTCTCCTCCTTCAAAGACACTTCCAAATTGAATTCACGACCTCTCCATTATCTGAAGGAAGTCCTTCCATTATAGGAAATTCTGTTCTCCATGACTATAGAAGTGCCTTCCCAGTGTATTCTTGTGGTTTGAGTGTCTGCAATTTATTGCAGTATTATACTTCTACTTGTATTTTGTACTCTTTGGTAACATGCACACATCACTTTTCCTCTTGTAACGTATCATTTGCTACCTCTTGTATTTTGTTTGCTTTTGATACATGCACAATTGTCACCATTGCCGCATGTAACTTAACGTTTGTTCTTGTGTTTTGAGTGTCTGCCATTTATTGCAGTATTATACCTCTACTTGTACTTTGTACGCTATTGTAACATGCACACAAGTCACTTTTTCCTCTTGTAATGTATCGTTTGCTACCTCTTGTATTTTGTTTGCTCTTGATACATGCACAATTGAATATGAAAGTTTGTGGTGTGAGTAAAGTAAATGTGTGTGCTATTGAGTACTTGCGGTCCAGCCTATAGACCTTTGTTAACTGAGTTAAAAAATGACGTTGAAAAAGTCCACTTACCTTCCTCACGCAAAGTTTTTTGAGGCCCTAAGGTTTCAAACAATCTTAAGTAAGAACATATAAACAAGTTTTTTGTCTTTATATCAATTTCTTTAGCACAATTTATTCTGCGAGTTAGAGAAATTATAAATAAATGTCATTCAAAAAAGAATTCCATATAAACAGAAACATATTACATCATATGCTGTATGTGCTTCGTCAAGAACATTTTTTCAGAAGTTACAGACAAATCACAAATCAAACTGAAAAACGCCCAATGCATTTCGGGACAGGTCCCTTCTTCAGGGGATTGTGATTAAATTGCACAGTATGTTCTGCTGTTCAGGCTCATCTTCCCAACCAGTTGCTGGAACAGTAATTGTCAGAAATAACATGCAAGTCGACTATACAAACTGTGCTACTTCCATATATACAATGCGTGTGCATGTGTTTGTACTTGCTGCCATTTTGTGTAATAAAGGAGAACGAATGATAGAGTGCCCGTAAAGTTGAGAATAAGAGTTAAAGTGAAGAAATGCAGGTGAAGCATCAGTGCGTAGATCACCCATGTGCAATTGCTCAGTACTGAAGGCTCGAGTGAACAATAAAGTGAACACAAGACCCCAAAGTTTGAAAAACGTAATTGAGTGTATTAATGCCGAAGTCAATTAGTGCTAAGATCCAAGGGTGGCAGGTGAAACCCGTGGTGTTACATGGTATGCTGGAAAAAGAAAATGCATACCTTCTCACATTGACGACCGGGAGAGGATAATCCCCGGATAAAATAGTGAGTGCCGTTCTAATGAATAAGCATTTGTGCCATCATCAACTGACTCCTCTATTAGTTGACTGAATCTGTAATACGAGAGAGTGTTGTATCAGCTGTCTCAGAGGATCAAATGAATATATAAGTGCCAAAAGTAGTCACCGGATGGTATTCGCTTACCGAGATGACTCGGACCCTTGATTTCCCAAAGCGGTAAAACGTTAAGGGTATTCTGTGAGTAAAAACAATATGCTTGATTGTGAAACCTATCGGAATAAAAAGTAACAACCTGCTTCTTGTTTTAGTCTCCAGTGCACTTACCGAAAAGTGAACGAGCAAACGGTGTGACACGGCTTCAGCGGACTAATCCGTTGAGTGTTTGAGTTTCAAAGTGAAAACCGTAAACCAACGTACGTAAGAACTACGGTCTGGGTCACGTGTATGTGACGTTTTCTGGTCACATGACCAATCCAAAAAGAGCTATAGTATAACTTTATCGATACTAACTGAGTCAGACACAAGTGAATTGAACGGAGCTTAAGATGTCACCCAGATAGTCTGAATGAAGAGCAAGTGACTGTGACTGAGGAACGGTTAAGAAAGCCAATAGAGCGCGCGTAATGCGCTGATGATTTATACTCGAAGGACTACTTGTTGGAAATTCACAAGTTCCATACCATTAAAAATAAATGAGAAGGAGCAACTGAATATTAACAGAACGATAGATGCATACAGAAATTGGGTGCAAGTACACACTTACAAGTGTATATGCAAAAGTGACAGATTTACAATGTGCACGACAACAGTAAACATGGCCACAAAGTACCAGAGAGAGTATCACAAAAAGAAGTCATTTGACCATGAGAGAAATATAAAAAACAGAGCATTTCATAATGATCATTCAGCCCATCTGTCACCGGCGGACAAGGGAGGAGCCCTAGTTGTCATGGATAAATCATTCTATGATCGCAAGGTGGAGGAACATGTACAAGATACTAACACTTATATTCTATTGACATCAGATCCCACCAAAGAATTTGAAAAAACATTGGAATGTATCTTAAACCATGCATTAGACATGGGGCGGGGGGGTGATCACAGACAACATCAAACAATACTTAACAGCCTCAAACCCTCACGTACCTCACCTTTACTTGCTACCTAAGATGCACAAAGATGCAACAGACCCTCCTTTCCGCCCCATTGTTGCAGGGTGCAGCTCTATTCATGAACCCATTGGTCAATTCATTGACTTATCTACAACCTTTGGTCCAAACTTGGAGTTCGTATGTGAAAGACACCACGGACTGTTTAATCAAATTACAGAGCATCCAACATCAATTCAATAGAGATGTCCTGTTATGCACCATTGATGTGGTATCTTTATATACTTCAATCCCACATGGAGAGGGATTAGAAGCAGTAGAATGGGTTTTTCAATCGTGACTTGGAACAGGATTTCGGAGTCTTCTTGTTGGAATTGTTATCATTTAGTTTATAACACAGTTATTTCTCATGGGAAGGCAAATTTTACCAACAACGCACCGGAACATCAATGCGCTTTCCCGGGGCCCCCTCGTATGCAAATACTTTCATGGCAGCATTTGAAGACAAATACATTCTACACAATGAGCTTTGGAAACATTATCTCATCATGTACATGAGATACATTGATGATATTTTGATTATCTGACACGGTAACCAAGTACAATTGGAAAATAACATTGCTAAACTCAACCTATGCAATCCACGCATACAATTCACATTCAACATCAACGCAAACAAAATTCAATTTCTGGATATAGAGATTAGGAACACTGACAAAGGATTGGAAACTTCAGTATACCGCAAACCTACAGACAAAAACAATGCCTTACATTTCTCTAGCTTCCACCCGCTCACGTTGAAAAAACATCTACCGGTTTCCCAATTTATTCGCATTAAAAGGATTGCCTCTAATGTGGAAGAATCTGAAATACTGATTCAAGATCAAGTGGAAAAAGATCACCAACGTGGTTACCCATCTAAAATTCTTGATGATGCAAAAATGTCAGAACACAATAAGAGCCGGGGAGACCTGTTGAATAATCAACCGAGGACAGAAAACAAGCTTGAATTATTCGTTTTAAAACATTCAGCGCAAGCCGTAGAAATCTAAATCATTATAAAGAAAAGGTGGGAGATTACTGAACAGGAACCAGATTTCAAGAACGTATTCATGGGGCAACCACTTTTTGCACACACTCGATCGCAAAACTTAAGGGAAATACTGAAAGCTAGAGAAAAACAATTGTTCCAAACACTGAAAGGCATGAAAAAATGCTTCTACTGTGGACAGTGTGGCAATGTTATAGTGGGTAAAATCTTTCATCACCCGCACACAGCCAAGCCCGTAAAACTAAAATACAACAGAGATTACAATACTGTATGTGTAATATACACAATTCAATGTCCATGGGGATTAGTTACGTAGGAAGGACAGCATGTAAAATCAAGACACGAATTATTGAACATAAAAGTAGGGTACGCAATCTCAATCAACACTCATGTTTAGCTACACATTGGGCGGATGCCAAACATAGCATTCCACAACTTAGATTCACTATTTTAGAACACATCACGCAAACAGTAAGTTTAGATATAACCACTAAGTTAGCTCAGAGGGAGACATTCTGGATTAAATACCTGAACACCATCATTCCAAAAGGGCTGAATGATCATTATGAAATGCTCTGTTTTTTATAATTCTCTCATGGTCAAATGACTTTTTTTTGTGATACTCCCTCTGGTACTTTGTGGCCAAGTTTACTGTTGTTGTGCACATTGTAAATCTGTCACTTTTGCATATACACTTGTAAGTTTGTACTTGCCCCCAATTTCTGTATGCATCTATCGTTTTGTTAATATTCAGTTGCATATTGTCATTTATTTTTAATGGTATGGAACTTGTGAATTTCCAACAAGTAGTCCTACCAGTATAAATCATCAGTGCATTACGCACGCTCTATTGGCTTTCTTAACCTTTCCTCAGTCCCAGTCACTTGCTCTTCATTCAGACTATCTGGGTGACATCTCAAGCTGCGTTCAATTCACTTGTGTCTGACTCAGTTAGTATTGATAAAGTTATATTATAGCTCTTTTTTGGTTGGTCATGTGACCAAAAAACGTCACGTACACGTGACCCAGACCGTAGTTCTTACGTACGCTGGTTTACGGTTTTCAGTTTGAAACTCAAACACTCAACGGATTAGTCTGCTGAAGCCGTGTAGCATCGTTTGCTTGTTCACTTTTCGGTAAGTGCACTGGAGACTAAAACAAGAAGCAGATTGTTACTTTTTATTCCGATAGGTTTCACAATCAAGCATATTGTTTTGACTCACGGAATACCCTTAATTTTTCACCGCTTTGGGAAATCAACGGTCCGAGTCACCTCGGTAAGCGAATACCATCCTGTGACGGCTTTTAGCACTTATATATTCATTTGATCCTCTGATACAGCTGATACAACACTCTCTCGTATTACATATTCAGTCAACTAATAGAGGAGCCAGTTGATGATGACATAAATGCTTAATCATTAGAACGGCACTCACTATTTTATCCGGGATTATCCTCTCCCGGTCGTCAATGTGAGAAGGTATGCATTTTCTTTTTCCAGCTTACCATGTAACACCACAGGTTTCACCTGCCATCCTTGGATCTTAGCACTAATTGACTTCGGCATTAATACACTCAGTTACGTTTTTCAAACTTTGGGGTCTTGTGTTCACTTTATTGTTCACTCGAGCCTTCGATATTGAGCAATTGCACAAGGGTGATCTACGCACTGATGCTTCACCTGCATTTCTTCACTTTAACTCTTATTCTCAACTTTACAGGCACTCTATCATTCGTTCGCCTTTATTACACAAAATGGCAGCAAGTACTAACACATGATGCTGATATGTTAATATGCACATGCATTGTGTATATGGAAGTAGCACAGTTTGTATAGTCGACGTACATGTTATTTCTGACATTTACTCTTCCAGCAACTGGTTGGGAAGATAAGCCTGAACAGCAGACCATACTGTGCAGTTTAATCACAAGCCCCTGAAGAAGGGACCCGTCTCAAAATGCATTGGGCGTTTTTCAGTTTCTGATTTGTGATTTGTCTGTAACTTCTGAACAAATGTTCTTGGCGAAGCAGATACAGCATATGATGTAATATGTTTCTGTTTATATGGAATTCTTTTTTGAATGACACAGACATTTATAATTTCTCTAACTCATAGAATTAATTGTGCTAAAGAAATTGATATAAAGACAAAAAAACCTGTTTATATGTTTATTCTTACTTAAGATTGTTTGAAACCTTAGGGACTCAAAAAAACTTTGCGTTGCATAAGGGAAGTGGACTTTTCCATGTCTTTTTTAACTCATTTGTCACTATTGCCTCATGTAAGGCAACGTTTGCTTTTGTAACATGCTCACTTGTAATTTTCTCCTCATGTATCATTACTGTTCTTATTGTTAAGCGCTCCAACACCTTCTGGTAGAGTCCACGCTATATGAAAACATATAAATAAAATAAAATAAATGAGCCTGCACAACTCTGGAGCATATTATCAAGGTCCAGCGTTAAAATTATTGCCGCTTTATCGGCAGAAAACTGCTGCTAAAGCGGCGATAATGGGCTTGATAATATGCAGCAGAGAATTCCCATAGAAGCCAATGTTCCAGTGTCAACATGGGCTTCTATGGGAATTCTCTGCAACGTATTATGAAGCCCATTATCGCCGCAAATTTTAATGCGTGCTTGATAATATGCCCCTCTGTGATTAATGTACAGGTTCATCCGACCCTCTCTCAAAAACCAGGAGGTGCCTTTGCTTTACCAGAAAGTGCTGGGACAGTCTTCAAAAAACAAATGGGACTGTCTGGGAAAACCCGGAACGTCCGGTCACCCTACCCTGTGGTTAAAATGCACAATTTCATACCCGCCAACTTGAAGAACAACTCTCACCTTGTGTGGAGAGGGCGGGGCTTCATGCGGAGAAGTACTTACCAGGCACTTTTGAACCCCACCTCGCGTCACACGGTGGCACCGTCTGAATTGGCAGGTGAGCAATTATCACTCTCGTATTGACTCTACAGATAGTCCATTGTTTGTTTATTATTGCGCTTTTATGTAGCGCGGAGTTTACCCGAAGGTGTCAGAGCGCTTCACAATAGGAACAGTAATGATACATAAGGAGACAATTTACAAGTGAGCATGTTACACAATCAAACGTTACGTTACATGAGGCAATAGTGACAATTGTGCAAGTATCAAGAGCAAACAAAACACAAGAGTTAGCAAACGATACGTTACAAAAGGAAAAAGTGATGTGTGCAGGTTACAAGAGCATACAAAGTACACAGAGGTAAAAAAATTGCAATAAATGGCAGACACTCAAAACACTAAAACAAAAGTTACGTTACATGAGGCAGTGGTGGCCGTTGTGCGTGTATCAAAAGCAAACAAAATACAAGAGGTAGCAAATGATACATTACAAAAGGAAGGGTGACGTGTGCATGTTACAAAAGAGTACAAAGTACAAGTAGAGGTCTAATGCTGCACTAAGTGGCAGACACTCAAAACACAAAAACACACTGGGAAGGCACTTCTATAGGCATGGAGAACAGAAATTCCTATAATGGAAGGACTTCCTTCGGAAAATAGAGGGCGCGAATTAAATTTGGAAGTGTCTTTGAAGGATGTAATGTTAGACCCGCCTACTTTGGTTGCTCTGACCCCCCCCCCCCCCCCCCACACACACGTACGCGTGATAGCTGCGTCCCTGAAACAGAGGTGCTCAGCCACCACAACCCCATTTATGCATTCACCATCTGGGCGGTGTCTCCTCTTACAACGAGGGAAATTCCCACGGATCCCGGCGGCTCTCCCCCCAAACTAACCGCACAAAAAAGTGGAAATACGAGAGCAGACAGTCTCCTCCGCTTCACACCCACCAGAAAATATTGTGAAACGTCATGCGCCAAAGTTTCCTAAATCCTGTCCCACCCCTTGTGGCGGTTGAGAAGCCCCGCCCACCGATGACTCCTCCTCCCTCATGGATCAGTCGCATATTTCGGAGTCTCTCCTCACTGACAGTTTCCAGGAAGTTGGAGGAGCCGTCACTTGTATATCCTGCAGGTAAGACGCTGAAAATGGGTTAAAAACTGCTTCTTTTTCTACATTCTATTTTTCAAGGAGCGTCGTTGGACTTCGAGATATTCGACCGTGTTAGGCGAATAGGGATTTTTTTTCTGTTCCGAATGAAAATGTTTTGAGTTTGCCAACGCAGGTGTTTTACGTGCCCTTCTGACCGATTTTCTCGCATTAAACAAATACTTTGGGACAGATTTACAAGCCCCTTGCACCCCTTTTGCGTCACTTTTCCTATGTTAAAAGTGACGCAAAAGTGGCGCTAGGGGTTTCCAAATCTGCCCCTTTGTGTATCTAAAAAGCACTTGCAACTTTTCACATTACGGTGCGTAGTGCTACGACGCAGGAGACTTAAAGCGTGGTGGTATTTTAGATGTAGTTCACCTGAATGTTATAATAATTTTTTTTAATTATTTTTTTTTTTTTACTTAAATTCTTTAAGTAATTGTAGTTCCGCGTACAATATTGGGGGCTGCGAATCTGAAAGTATTTCAGTAAAGCTTGCTGGCGCCAGCCGCGCAGACCGTTGTGGACTTTAGACTCGCTGATTTGCCTGATCCAAAGTTGCATCAATCATTTTCAAGCTTCGAAGCACATATACATTAGTTATTCCCTTTATATCCGAGACTTTAGTTTGACGCAAGCATACCTGCCAAGTTTCAAAGTCCATGTGTGAGCCCTGGCCTGGCGTTTTATTTGCACGCTGGAACGTGTAATTGGGGTTTTGGGTAGATTGGTTCGCAGGATCTGGTAATTAAAACGGACATCGGAACGGGTCCCTTTCGGGCCCGATATTCACGTCCTTAACTCAACTTTCCACCATGATCCAATTTCTGAGCAATTAATGTAAAACGTTAGTTAAAGGGATCCATGTTGGCGAGTTAGTTTCTGTTTGTAGTTCACTCTTGTCTTAAACTTGCGTTCTCAAAGTGTTACCTATATCCCGGGTGGTGTTTCTGTAGTTTTTCACTTTAGTATATTCCTCTTTTATAGCGCATACTTTTAACGGAGTCGCCTTTAGAAGTTTATAATTGGCCACATTTGGGAGCTACCGAATTGGGGGGGGCATATTATCAAGCACGGCGTTAAAATGAATGAGCTTGATAATATGCCACAGAGAATTCCAGAGGAAGCCCATGTTGACACCAGAACATTAGCTTCTATGGAAATTCTCACGGGCATTTATCGCCTTAGCGGCAGTTTTCTGCCGCTAAACCGGTGATAATTTTAATGCCGTTTCTTGATAATATGCCCCGAGTCTGAAAGCAGGGCAAGTTTCTCACACTGGTTGTCAGATGGTCAGAATTGTGTTCAGAATGTATGGTCATTCAGTCCTTGGCCACTCTGTAGAGCGCACTGACCAACGGACAGGTTTTCAGCCGCAATTGTAATTCTGAAATGTGTATGAAGGCGGTTCACAGTTGTCGGAATATTGACAAGGTGAAAGTGGGGGTAAAAAAAATGCAGTGCATGTGCTTGGAGGGTGGTAAAAGTGAAAGAGATACAAGGAAGTGCATTCAAGTGCGAGATTAAAAAAAGGGTGCTGAAGAGAAAAGATATGAGGTGCAAGATATGCAGATGGAAGAGATGTAAAGAGAAAAAGGGCATACATGTCTGTCATAGTGCGAACATAACTGGAGTACTTGAGACTCTCTGTAGACCACTACCCCTTAAACAGCACTTAGTAATGTGTAATTTAGTTACATAATTTCAGAATCGAAACTTTTTTCAATATTCATTATTTACAACAAAATCCATTGTTTAGTCATTTATCTAAATAAGCTAACAACCATTGACAAAGCCAGTAGTCCTGGATGGCTTTAGGTGTATGTCTGTTTTTTGCTATATATCTAGATAAATAATAGAAAGGCACACTACCAGAGGTGGCACCCTATGAAAATCACAAAAATGTAGTCTGTGTTTAAGCCACATCCTTAAGTATATAGGCCATGGCCCTTTTATAGGCCTCCACCCCCCCCCCCCCCCTTTTTACTTTTTCATTTCACTTGAAGCCCGGTTTGTAATCCATGCTTATTACCACGCAGGTAAGGTCCATAATAGCATTTTCTGTCGCTGTACAACACTGGACTTTACCACACAGGTAAGGGTGTGCATGCGTGTTTCTCTTTTTTTAGGGCTCGCTGAGTCTGCGAGACATTTAGTAGATGAGTTTTCAAACTGCTACTGGCTGGCCTAGCGCTTGCGTTCACGAGCGTGTATGCACGCGCGCAGCCGGCCACCATCTGTCTTTCAGAGGTCATTAGCACCGTGATGACTTTTACTTTCGCAAAAGTAAAGAAATAAAAAAAACATCTATTTCTTTACTTTTGCTACCCTACCCTTTATTAAAAGAGAAAAAAAAAGTTCCTAGGGAGTACGGTCCCTGGGGCCCATAGTGGCTGAGCATTCCCCCCCCCCCCCCCCCCATTCTTGTGACCACATTTGGCTCAGAGAAGGGGTCCCAGGAGCATAAAGTGGTTTGGGGAGGTAGTCTGTGCTAATAGGTTGGACGCAGTGTCTTGCCACAGGCCAGGCCCTGTGGCCAATTCTACCCTGCACATGGCCAAAGGCCTTGCGCAGCGTGCGATTGGCTGCCTGCGTGGAGTTGAACACAGGGCCTGGCCTTTGGCTGTGCGCGTCTGGGAAGGGGAAGGTTGGCTTTATGTATGGTAATAAAACATTGCGTTAAAAAAACAACTAGAAATTCAGGAGAAAAAACGAAGGTTAATGTAGCATTATAGTTGGATTAAAGTTTCAGTGACAACGTAACATTTTAAATATACAAAACCACTGATTCATCAGTTATAGTTATCTGAAGGAACCCTAAGTTAACTATAGCTCACACCCTCACTTTGCACTATTTACCCTTATGACATCACTGATAATACCACTGCAATGTTTTGCAATGAAGTTATTGAGAAATAAACTGGACAGGAGTTAGTTATTTGAGATAACAACATTAACTGGTGAATTTCAGTGGTTTTCGATGTTTAAAACGTTATGTTGTGTGTGAAATTATCACCCAACTATAATGTTACTTTAACCATTATTTTTTTTCAGTGAAAATAAATGTATATTATTTGCCCCAAACCATAGCTCATTGTCTGCCATTGAATAATGGATTGCTTTATAGGTTAAGACTTGGAGTAAATGGTTATCGACTTGGTTCCCGCACCTCATTACCCATCCGTCGTCCTCTGCACTGCTGAAACAAGTCGCAGGCAGCGTCTTCTAGAAGTAGAAGCATTTATTTAAAGTAATTACTCCACTCGACACAAGGAGCATCCTCCCGGTCGGATGATCGAATAGCAACTGCCTGATGCCACTCGAACCTCATTCCAGCGGGCGCTCCATGCATGAGCGCATAGAATAACATTCAAAAGAATACAACATTATAAAATAAGCATCGCGCGCTGTCCGTGTGAATAACACCATCCGCGCGCGATGTACGTAGTCATCAACATTACAGTATTGCTACCATTACAACTGCCTGTTATCCAACCCCCAACAGTGAAGTTTGTCGCAGTAGACACTCATTTCCCCGACGTGACTCGCACAACCTCCATGTCACGTTCCCCTGCTGCCCTTGCAGGACTCCTCCTGGCTCCAGAGAGAAGCTCGCCTTCTCAGCAGACCTACCTCACACTGTGCCCAAGGCTGCAGATTCAACCTTAGTGCAGAGCTCTTGGAAGAAGCAGCGACAGCACAAGACAACAGACTGCACCTTGTAATAGCCCAGCTGGAAACCATAAACTCACTGAAAAGCCACATCAAAGTGCAGCCTTTTCTCACTACCCACACGTCCCTGTAAAGTAGACACTGAAGCGGTTTAAGTTGAAGGCTTTATTGTAGCTTATATCTCCAACACAGCTGATGTCAGGAAGGGAGCGCGGGGAGACGTCTTGTCACAGGAGTCATCAACTGGCGTCTGTCAACATTCCAGAGCGCTCAGCTGATGACGGGTAGAGAGTGGGTACGGGAAGGGAAAGGGGACAAAAGGCAGCACACTGACGTGTGCACATAGCGTTTAATTAACATTTGTAAATACAACGCATCTCCCTACTTGGGAGCATAACTTGCAATGTATCCTTACTCACAAAGTAATCTAGTTTGCTCGGGGGAACCACCCTGCGTCCACATCTGTTTTTTACAATCTTTTTCTTCACTGATAGGAATAAAATCTTTTGGTTCTGTTGATGCTGAACTCTGGGTGGTTTGTGGAACATCCCCCATAGTCATCCTCTTCCCAGAAATCACCCCTGCCACAGTAAACAGATCTGTGTGCACCCCTTTCTTCTCCTTCTGATACCCTGTGTTCGGATGGGGCTTACCTTGAGAAATGCCACACCTTGCCATCACTCATCAGGGCTGAGTTACAAAATACTTTTTCTACCCTAAGGGGTTGTGTGAATTTGCTTCTTCCTTTGGTTAGGAACCCACTGGTTTTAACACTGACCATTTCTCCCACTGATAACTGTACTGGCTTGCATCCGTGTTTCTTGTCATAGCGTGTTTTACTTTCTAACTGTGCTTTCTGTAATCTGCGCCTGACTGTGTCTGGTGACCACTCAGCTCTTTCTGCTGCAGTCTGCCAACCAACATGGTCCATGAACATGGGTGTCCTCCCTCTCATAAGCTCGAATGGGCTATGACCAGTGCTGTTGTATGGAGTTATGCGGTATGTCCACAATGTTTTGTCAATTTCATTTCTCCACACTAGCTCATTGTTATTGGCTAGTTGTATTATACCTTTAATGACCCTTTTAAATCTTTCTACAGCGCCATTTCCAGCTGGGTGGTACACTGATGTAGTTTTGTATGTGATCCTGTTTCTTTTTAAATAATTAGTAAACCATTCTGACGTGAACTGTGGGCCATTATCACTTACAATGCTTTTGGGTAGCCCTTCCCTTATGAATACATTGTCAATAAATTGTAGCACACTGGGTATCTGTCTTGTTGACAAAACCTACTTCAGGCCATTCGGACAAGTGATGTATCCATACAATGGCGTATACCTGTTCCCACTGTTCTTTTATTGGGCCCATGATATCTACTCCTACTCTTTCCCATGACATTTTGGTGCATGAAATGGGGTGGAGAGGGGGTCTGTACGTGACCTTGGTCTTGTCTGAGTTCGTGCATTGTATGCAATCCTTCACTAATCTCTCTGTTGCCATGTCCAGTCCAGGCCACCAGTATGAGTTTCTGATCCTGCTCTTAGTTTTGCAGATTCCTAAATGTCCTTCGTGGCATAATTCTAGAATTGTCGGTCTAAGTTTTATGGGAGTGATTACTTTGCCACTTCTTAAATTCATTCCCTCTTCAACTGATCGCTCATCCTTCACTTCCCAGTAAGGTAATATTTCTTTTTTCACATTTTTCTTTAACGGCCACCCATTCATTATCATGGCTCGCACAGTGCATAATGTTTGGTCTTTACTTTGTTCATTTAACCACTCTTCAATTGAAATTCCATGTTTCTCCTCATGGATACTTGCCACCCAGAATTCCTCATTCAGTTCACATTTGTTTTCCTACACCAAAACCGGCATTCTGCTCAGGAAATCTGCTACAATATTTTTTACACCTGGTAAATATTGAACGTCATATTCAAAAAGCCTGACAATTTAGCAAGCCTGGGAGAAGCTGTGTACATTCCCTTGGTGGATAAGACTTTAGTGAGGGGTTTGTGATCACTCCTTAAAATAACTTTGTTACCCCATACAAATTGTCGGAAATGTTCTAATCCCCACACACAAGCCAATGCCTCACGCTCGATGACGGAATACTTTTCTTCCGTCGGAGTCAGCGAGCGTGAGGCAAATGCTACGGTGCATTCTGTACCTTTGGTGTCAGGACAGCACCTAGACCTCTACCACTTGCATCGGTTGTTACTATGCGTTTCAACAATGGATCAAAACCTTGCAATGGTGGTGCATTACATATTTCCTTTTTTTAGCATGCAAAATGTTTTTGTGAAATCTTCTTACCATACTAATTTGTTCTTGTTTTTTAGTAATTGTCTCAGAACAAACATTTTAGTCCTAAATTTCTCTATGAATTTGGAATAGAATTCAATGAGACCTAAGAAGGAGCGAAGTTCATCTCTTGTTTCTTGGTTCTGGAGCACCTAAAATAGCATCTAAGAGCTCTTTCTTAGGTTTTATTCCTTCTGCTGACCTCAGTGCATGAAAACTTGCATTTACTATATTCAGCTGTGAGCCTTTTTTTTTTCTTCTTAGGATTCCGAGTATTTTGCATGAGTTTTTCATTGTGTTCTTCTTTACTTTTTTCCCATGACTAATATGTCATCTTGGAATAACAGAATGCCTTCCACACCATTGAAAATCTCTTGCATCAACCTCTGAAACATGGCAGCAGCGGATGCCAAACCAAAAGGGATTCTTTTAAAGCAGAAGTAGTTAGGCTTTTCCTTTCTGGGTGTAAAGGAATCTGGTGGTAAGCCGCCCTTAAATCAATTGTTGAAAAATAATTAACTTTCTTGGTACATGCTAGAATGTCATTAATTCTTGGTAGTGGATATTCATCTACTAGTATATTCTCATTGAGATTGCGGAAAACAATACATAATCTTTTATCGCCCATTGGTGCGTTTAACCACCACCATGGTGGCAACCCATTCCGAGGATTAAACTCTGTGATGTCCTCTTGGAGTAATTTTTCCAACTCTTCCTCTAATCCTTCCCTGATGGAGAACAGAACGTTTCTAACTTTGTGTATTACAGGAATGGCATCTTTTTTCACACAAATTTCATGTTCAAACCCTTTATATTCTCCTATGGAGTCTGCAAACACCTTGGGGAATCTCAGTTTTACTTATTTACCAATTTCGTCCTCGCTTTCTATAAGGAGTACAGGTTCCTCACTGTTGTGGTTAAAAATAATTCCTAACTTGGCTTGATCTAACCATCCAAGCACTGAGGGACCAGACTTGGATACATATAGTTTACACAACGCATCACTTCCTTTGAACACGAACTTCAGCCTCCTATGTTCCTCTAAATCAATTGGTTCTCCTGTAAAAGTTTTCATGCTAATATCTGGGTGTTTTAATTGTTCACCAAGTTTGGGTAAAAACTTCTCTTTCCATACTGTTGTATTAAGAATTGTGTATGGAGAGCCTGAATCCGCTACAATTGATATGTTGGCACCCCCAATACACATTTCACAAATTGTCTTCTTCTTTGTAGTTTGTTCCTTACCTTCGTCAACACCACAAATACAATCATCATCAATATTTAGTACGAACCTGTTCATGTTTTCATTTGAAAAGTTAGAATCAGTCATTCTCATTCTCAACATATTTTGGGGACTTCTTGTGGCATACTTTCTGAAAGTGACCCACAACCCCACAAAAGGAACATCTGCTTTTCCTTGCTGGGTAGTATCATTCATTTGCTAAATGATTAGTACTTCCGCATCTGTAACACTTTCTTATGGCATTGCCTGGATTTTCACACTTGTTCTTTGTAGGATTTTTTCCTTTCTTTACTTTCTGGTATTACTGCTTTCGCGCATCTGCCCGTTAGCTCTGCTCTTCTTCTTACAATATCAATCACATTTTGTAGTGGATTCTCCTTTTGTCCACAGATTGTCTTGTATGTCCGCATTGGACACTTGCATGACAATTTGATCACGTAAGAATTTATCGTGAAGGTCTCCGAATCTACATGTGATGGCTACATTTTTGTTCATGCTGCCACGTAATCGCCAATAGATTCATTTTGACCTTGCTTTCTATGGAAGAATCTGTATCTGTCCACACCTACGCATACTGTGGGTTTGTAATAGTTATTCAGATCATCTATGGCATTAACATAAACCTCGCCCTCATCCGCAGCTCACTTTTTTTATTGATGCGTTTGAACACTTTTATACCTCCAGCTCCTAGACAGTGCATTTAAGACCTTATACTTCATTTCAGCTTTCATATCGTCATCTTCTATTGTTTCTATAACGTTTGTAAAATGTTCTCTCCATTCTTTCCACTTGATGGGGGCGGGGGGGGGGAGAGATCTCCTCCACCAGCTAAAAATGAGGAATGTGGTGATACATTTAGAAGGTAACCTGTTGCCATATTCTGAAGGTTGAGGAGAGATTTCTATAGAAGGTGATGATGTGCTGGTTTATTATGGCATTAAATTCAGAAAGTTCATTAATGCTGCACTGCTTAACTGTGGTAATTTGCTGCTATAACTTGAGCAGGGCTGGCTGGAATGCTTGAATTCAAAGCTTGCACTCTTTACGCGTGTATTTAATTTTATATTTAGAACTGTGCCTTTAAGTTTCCTGGTTTTGGTTTTGCCCTGTGTAATTTTCCCTTAAATCACAATTTCAGCTTATTTTTTTCATGCGCGTGTGTGGTTCCATTCTTTAATTGCCTTGGATACGTCATTGTTTGCCGAGAGGAATGCTCTCAAAATGGCCACTGTGCGTAGCTGACATGCTGCGTCACATTCGTCTGTCGGGTGCTTCTGTGGGGAGTCTGCGGTTGACAGTTAACAGCTGACAGAATTTGTCAGTTGGGCTATTTCTGTCAGTACCGCAATGTGCCCCAGACAAGACTTTAGTTAGTCAAAATCAGGCAGTTTTACTGTGAAGTTAATCCTCAAGCACAATACATTGCACTTTTTAGTTTTATGATGCCATATCATTCAATATATAGTACGCGCTAAAAGCTGAAATACGAGTCTTTCAAATCATTAGTCATGCAGATAGCGTTCTGCTTCCATCAATCCGGCATTAATTTTCTATTTATCTCCACTTATACACTGACCTCCCATATTTTGATATTTCTTACATTTGGATTGGAGAATATACTGTGAACTTCAGGAGTATTCCTTGCCTCTTTTTTTATTTCTCCGTTGTCTAATTGTGGGTTCCCGCTGTGTTGGCCCTCGTCGCCAATTTGTAAAGTAGACACTCAAGCGGTTAAAGTTGAAAGATTTATTGTAGCTTATATTGCCAACACAGCTGAGGTCAGGAAGGGAGCACGGGGAGACGTCTTGTCACAGGAGTCATCAGCTGGTGTCTGTCAACATTCCAGAACGCTCAGCTGATGACGGATAGAGGGGGTACGGGAAGGGAAATGGGACAAAAGGCAGCACACTGTGACGTGTGCACATAGCATTTTAATGAACATTTGTAAATACAACAGTCCCACACAGGAGTCTTCAGCAGTAGTAACGATAACCTATTTTATACAGCACGTCAAACTGCCATTTGTTGTGCTCTAAGCGCTGTAAATAACAGGACACTACAGTATAGCTCTCACCGTGTCTAAAGCTCCAATAATAACATAGATACATTTTTATATAGCCCTTTAAACATCATTACTGCAGTTCCTAACCACTGCAGACAGCCAGTCCATCATCTCTACCCACATATTGTTGCGATTCCCCCAGTAAAAATGATAAACTTTGTACCGCATGCCTGCCGTTTATCACTGCTGTAAACAACAACCACCTTAATGACGCTCTGGTAACCAATCCACGTCCCGTCGGAGCACTGAAGCTACCTGTAAAGACACTGCACTCCTTATCCCATTGACATCTATTGTTTAAATTCAAATAATCGGACAGAGCAGTCAAATATTCCACTTTTGCAAGCAAGAAGTGCAGTGACACGTCTCAAGTTCCACTTGAAGGTTTCAGAGACTCATCAGTTGAGGTAAGAGATGTATTATGTTGAAGACATTAGACCCCAGCCAGCCACAGCACACCAGCTGGTAACTGACCTGGAACCTTGAACAATCTCAATCCCATCCCCATCCTAGCAACAAACCATACATTCCAACACCTGTCACTGCAGGAACACAGGGATGTTAAGGCACAAAGATGTACAGGTAAATAAAGAATACCACACACACCTCTCTTCCCTATGGTAGCAAACAAGAGACCCACCGCGACATGACACAAAACTTCGCTAAAATCTAAAAGGAAACGAGACCTATGAAAGGAAAAAATGTACTTGCACCCCAATCTTTAAATATAGTTTTTGAGGTGTAAGGAAGCCCTTTTGTTGCAGTGCGGTCTCACTTCCGAATGGTGCCTTAGATTGCATATTGCTCAACCCAGCACTACTAGGACCTGTGGTCGCCGGGGCATCTTTCACGGGGTGAAATTTGGCCCCTGTTCAGATTCCAGCTCTTATGGCCACTTGTCCTTACAGCATTTTTTAACACCTTGATTATTTTCAAGGGATGACTCCACTTACAAATTCCATTGCCCTTTCTGGGAGAATTAATTTTTACCCGGTCACCAACGTAGACAGCATTGTTCTTCACCGCTTTGCGTGCATCATACAGGCACTTCCTCATTTTCTCTTTCACTCTAGCCTTCTACCATGTCCAACTGTTCATCTACCACCATACTCTTCTCATTTACCCATACCGGAATCACTTTATTGTTGGGAATCCTGCGTCTGAGGAGCTGAAAGTGATCCCTTTTGATGAGTGCAGAGTTAAGCGATACTCTCCTGCATTTTTCCTCAGTTCACACTCCCAGTTCATACCACTTACAACTGCTTGCTGCAAGCATTCCTTTAGCACTTTTATGAAGCGCTCCACAACACTGTTACTTTCGGGATGATAGAGTGCAGCTTTTTTATGTCTTACATCCTGTGCCTTAAAGATTCCACCACGCTCTGTGAACTGCACCCCATTGTTCGTAAGAAGAGTCGCAGGGAAGCCTTCCCTCTCAAACAGTTCTTCTAAAAATTGGATAATTACACTAGACTAACCCAATTCACTATTTTGGTCTCTTGCGACCGAGAAAACATGTCAATACAGACAGCATATCTGTTGCACGTTTTGATCTTTACAGGTCCCAAAATATCAACCGCTATGTCTACCCAAGGACCGGTGGCCTGTTCTTACAACCATGGGTTGTGTTCTGCATTTCAATACCTTATCACTGCATGTATGCTGTACCCAATTTCTCACTTTCAATCAAGTCCATTGCCAGCATTCTTCACCAACCTTTTTCTTAATCCGTAGGTGGGTAGTAGTATACCCCCTCCCCATCAACAAGCCACTAACAGACAATTCTTTAACCTACCAATACCCTTTAATATTAGCATCGCACTTGCTCTAATCATGCTAACCCTCTCTAATCATCTTAATGACTGCCTGAAGAACAGAATCATCTTACAACCCCTTTCCCCATCCCTCTTCGTGTATGATACTGTCTGTAATGAAACACACTTTACTTCCTCAACAAATTCTTCGCCATCTAAGAAATCCTTACATACCGAAATCTGTAGTGTATCATCAGAACTTATCTCAACATTGCCAACTAACCTAGAAAAACAATTTGCCAAAACGTTGCTGGCACCGGGAACGCAAGTCATGTCAAATTCAAACTCCTGGGGAGCTAGCACCCATTTATGTACTCTATGAGAAATTCAGTCTACCGCTTTTTTAAAACCAAATACTTTCTTGAGGGGTTTGTGATGAGTTTTGATTATAAACTTTTGACCCCGTTGAAACTTTCTCAACTTCTTTACAGACCAGAAAACGGCAAAGGCTTCTTTCTCAATAACAGGGTAATTGATTTCCACTCCTCTCAGACCTCTAGAGATGAACAATATTGTCCTGTCTTCCCCTTTTGACTTCTGCATCAAAACCGCACCAAGACCTTTGGAACTTGCGGCAGTCATCGCACACGTCTTATCACTAGGTTTAAAACTGCTCAAATACGCAGCTTTATCACGATTCGTTTTAATACCTTGAAACTTTTTTTTATTTTTTTTAACACAGATATCACACCATGTAAACTCCTTCCCTTTCTTTAGTAGGCTGTGCATACTTGCTGACTTTTTAGCAAATTGTGGTACACATTTCTTATAAAACTCAGCCAAGCAACTTCACCAACACTTCCTTGTTCTTTGTAAGTGCAGATTATTGATTGTCCCCACTAAACCTTTCTTTGCTTTAATGCCAGTACCAGTTATCATGTGGCCCAAATATTCAATTTCAAAGACAATGAATTTACACGTTTCTAATTTCAGCGTGAGACCACTCTTTTGTAGTCTAGTCAAAACCTCATGCAACCTGACGTTATATTCATCCAGATTAGACTCATGAATTAAAACCTCATCCTGGTATAATTTAATTCCACCAATGCCCTCAAACTTTCTTCATTGTCCTTTTGAAAACCGCAGCAGACGAGATTAACCTAAAAGGCATCCTTAAAGTTTAAGTTGCCCAAGGGTGTAATGAAAGTTGTAAACTTTTGGGAAGAGGGATGGAGTTTTACCTGATAGGCTGACATCCAGGTCAAGAGAAGAAACGTGTTTAGCTCTATTGGGAGAACACATCTCCCTGATGTTGGGTAGGGAATAATTATCAACAACCACCGCTTTGCTGAGCTCTCTCGAGTCCATGCAAAGCCTGGCTTCACTATTGGCCTCCACCTCTTCTATAATGCCATATTTGACTGACCAAGTTATCCAATTTAGCTTTCATGTTGGCTCACACAAGCAAAGGAACATTTCTTACTTTGGCCATTTTAGGTTGTGCATCTGATTTCAACTATATTAAATGCATATAATTTTTCGGACACCCCAATTTGTCAAAAAATACTTATGGAAATTCCTTCACCCACTCGCACCCCCCGCCTCCAGATACAGCTTTGACATAGGGCATATCCTTAACACAAACGGCGGGATTCTCATTTGGGTCCAAATAGACCTACAAGTCACACTGGTGAAACTAACTGATGAGAGAATCACCCTTCATGGAGACATACATTTTCCCTGGAATGATTCTGTCCTTTAACTCAATGGCGCCCCAAAAATAACCAAGTAACTCTAAGGGTTCACCACCATAACCCTTGGATTTTATGCCAGGCCTCCACAATTTTACCTTTCCCTTCAAATGCTGGTCATAAAAGATCTTGGGAATAAGTGTTACATTGGCACATGAGTCAAATAAGATTTTCTCTGGTTCATCATTAACTGAAACCACCTCTAAGCGACCTTTCGAGGAATGTTCTTTTACTTGAAAAATAATTATTTCCATCAGATTCATTTTCATAGTCTGTCTCCTTCCCTTATCATTTTTCCATCTTTGTTCGACTAGGAAAAGTCACCCTTATGACCACACTTATTAAACATAACGTTCCAGGCAGGGCAACTTTTGTTGTTAGCTATGTGACCCGGAATACCACACCTATAGCACCTATCGAGATATTTTTCCATTACTAGGATTTACTTCATCGGAAACTTCTCAAAGAGATTTCTATTGGACTAGTTTCACCACTGAAGATTCACCTTTGTCAGAGGCCTCTTCATGAATCGCCTCAACACCTCTTGCAAAGAAGGGTTGTCTTTCTGCCACATGCTTTATCTGTCTTTGCCTAACAATCACATGCTCATCTTGCGTAAATAGTGGAAGTCAGGTGTGTGTTTTTTTTTTTTTTTTTTTTTTTTTTTTTTTTTGGTTTTTTTGTGTGTGTGTGTTTATCGGATCTCATATTCATTTCAGGTAGCAGCGTCACTGTCAGATAAACTGAGCAGATGCTCATCTACCTCTTGACCTTCGGGTCCGAGGCAGTGCATCAGCAGAGACCTCTTTCGTTCTGCACTAAGACGTGCCAAGTAGCCTTGCATAGTGACTAAACTTTATGCCATTTTTGACATTTATGTAGAAGGTCCACAAGGTGACATGAGGAAAAATTGAGGTGCTGTAACATTTTGCATTTTGACAGCAACAGTTATTAAACGAACAAGCGTATATTGAGAGACAGTGCCCCATATAACTTACGCACTCATTACGATGTCTGGCAGATGCAACTCTGACCGACACCATTTTGTGGAAGGAACCGCTCGACCATGGGTCAGCAGTTCTGACTGCACAATTAGGAGGGGACAGCACATGGTGTGGTCGCAAACATCAATTTTTCAATGGGAGCTTTTGCGGCGGGCTGAAACCGCACGCAGTAAAAGCTCCTATTGAAAAATTGAAGTTTTTAAACATCCCTGATCTGTGTGGCAGGCACCTCACAGTGCCTGCAAACGGTGCAGGGATGTTAAGGGGGGCACAGTCTGTGCCCCAGGGCCATATGCAGAGGGCTGGGGTGAAGGGGGCCCTGCTAGGGGCCCCCAAAGTCGGTTTCCAACAGCCAATCCATTTTGGAAAGGCCGACTGATTGGCTTTCGAAAACCAACATCACAATTCCGACAGCAGAAACCCCTTCTGTAAGGGATTGAGGGCTTTCTGACTGGCCGATGGGCTCCTTGAACCAGTCTGAGTCCTTGACCGGTTTAAACTTCGATCACTGTCATCCTAATATGACGGTCGGACTTTAAACCTACCATGTCGATGGGAAAGCCTTTCTGACCAACGTCGTAATCGGGGCCTCAATTTCAAGGGACCCTAGAACAAGCACTAGTATGTGGCTTAATAACTAACAATGAAAAACCTGCAAGAGTAAATAAATAAAAAACAAATTCCCAAATGTATGCAACTAAGCAATTCTCAAAGAACAAGAAATAAGCATACAAGAAACAATAGAACCGTCTCAACATTGACAAAAGAAAACATTGTTTTTGGTCTCAATGCACACCCTGCCACAGAAGTTACTGGTACTGAACAAAGCTACTCTGTGTGCCGATATACTCCTTGTGAAAGGGCAGAATGCTGTCACTCACAGTGAAGCCTTCCAATGCAGAGAGACAGAAATTTAATAAACACAAAAGGTCATGGTCGATGTCAGACCAAATTAGGGGCCCAATTATTAAAGAAAGTCTCAAAAGTGCAACCATGGTATAGGTCCTTGAATTAAATGCAGCTATATGGCTTTTGTGAATTCCCAAGAATTTACAGAAGTAGGACCAGAAATACTACTCCTAGAAAATATTTTACACCTCTATTTTAGCATGAGCAAATATGCATGTATAGATTTGCTCATGCCAACATCGGAGTGTTTGCAAGCTCACTTTCCCTCCAACCACTTTTTTTCCCCAACTCTGGAAGAAGATTTAGGTCTGCCATTGTCGGGAGTAAATTTCCAACATTTCTCAGTATGGGAAGAGATTAGTGAAGAGTTGTTGAAAACCCTTAAAACATGGAAGTTAGTCGGTTTGCACAGACTCAAAAGGGCATTCTAAACCTGGAACCATTGCTTGCCACTACCTTCGGTCCCAGTATGTAGAGCAGCGGAAACGTGGCAACATAAGGGGATTGCAAGTATTCAAACACTACTATGGTATATGCCCTGGCATAATCCGAGAGGCTATATCAGAGGTCTTATATAAGGAAATCGCTGCCAAAATGTGTCTCCACGCTACATGGCACCAAAGGGACAAGTGGATTTTGTTACAGGGCAAGTAGATTTATGAAGCAACCTGCCCCATGGACAAGTAGATATTTTATTAAATTCCACACTCCTGTGAGAATATGTTCTATTCCACATTCTTTTACGAAATTTTTCATCTCTAATGAAGTAAATTGCACGCCGTTGTCGGTGACAAGATAAGATGGACAACCTTCACGTGCAAAAATTTCTCTTAGAAAATTTAAAACAACATCTGTTGTAATTTTGTTCACAAATTTTACCTCCGGCCACTTAGAATGGTAATCTACTAAAACGAATGCAAATTTAAATTTTTCCGGAAGAATGTTAAAAGGACCTGAAATGTCGAAAGCTAACTTTTGCCAACGTTCCTTTGGCCACTCAACCATTCTTAAAGGAGTTTTAACACTGAGCATCCTTTCACTAGAAGAACATGGCTCACACTCCCTGACTACCCGATCAATAAACTTGTCAATGCCTGGGCACCAAAAGAAATTCCTTATGAGACGTTTCATTGATGAAATGCCAGGATGAGTCTTGTGAGCAATTTTAAGCATGACCTCTTGCTTTCCTTTTGGGGGAATACACTTACAATTCTTAAAGAAAATCTCCTTCTACTTCCAGATCGCCTGCGACCTTGAACCAAGGTAATAACTCTGGTCTGATTTGATATTTGTTAGGCCATCCTTCCATGGCATATTTTTTAATGTCCAACCAATCCTTATCCTTGTTAACACACTCTTCCCACAAATTCTCACTAATATCCTGGAACTGTGCAGTCATAATGTCACTAATGTTAAGAACAAAATCAATCTCTTTTACAACATTAACACCACCTTGAACACATGGTAACCTTGAAAGAAAATCAGCTGTGACATTCTTCTTCCCAGGTACGTATTCTGTCTTAAAATTTATACTCTTGAAGCCTAGACGAAAGCCTGGCAATTCTAGCGGTAGCATTCCACCCCCCACCAGATGAGAGAATGTTGACTAAGGGTATGTGGTCTGTTCTTAGCGTGAATTTTCCACCCCAAACATGCAACTTGAAATGCTCAATGGCCCATACACACGCAAATAATTCTCTTTCAATAACTGCATACTTCCTCTCCTACTCATTGAGAGTTCTTGAAGCACAGGCCACATTCCATTCTTCTCTACCAGACATTTGCGAAAGTACACCTCCAATACTATACAGCAGTGGTTCCCAAACTTTTGACTCCTGAGGACCCCCATTGAGTCACCACTGGAAGCCGGGGACCCCCAAGCAATTTGCAGGATTTAAATTTCAAACATTAAAACAGTAATTCGAAAAAAATAAACAAACGTGTGCACACAAAACAAATACTCAAATTACTAAGGATTTTAGGGGCATATTTACAAGTCCCTATCGCCATGGGAATGTCTCTTTTTGCGATGTTCCTGTGGCAATAGGGGCTTTGCCTTATTTACAAGGCAGCGTTAAGCCACTTATTGTGGCTTAACGCTGCCTTGTAAATAAGGACCCCTTTCATGCAATGCTTGGCGTGAAAAAGGTGGGCAGTGGGGAGTTGCAGTGGGCGTTTCACTCCAACACCCATTGATTTTGACGCTGCCCTCGATTTACAAGGTCAGCTTAAATAGGAGACAGTACCAGAATTAAGACCATGAAAAACCTGGTCGTAACTTGGCGAAATGAGGAGAAATGCCTTATTTCTCCTCGTTTTTGCTTTTTCCAACGCAAAGCAAAATACCTTTGATATGTTCAGGATGGTGACCCTTCCTGCACATAAACAATCTTTAATAAAAAATTACGTTTTGTAACTTCCATGTGTGCTGCATTAGGCAGCACACATAGAAGTGACAAAAAGGCATTACAAAATTGTTCATGTGCAGGAAGTGCGAACATAGCAGCATCAGGATAATGATAGACTGGGAATAAACATATGTTGCTAACTTTTACCATGCAGTTTGCAAGCAGCTGTTTGACAGTTTATAGGACACTGTGCTAGATTATGATTCTCCCTTATGAATTGCACAGTGACAAAAGAATCTCTGTGACAAAATCAGTAGCCCACTGACCTATGCACATAAAATACAGTATGCAGTAGGCATATTAACCCTCTGTGTCACATTAGATAAATCAAAGCTGCCACTAGACAAAACTCTCATCTCTCTCCAGCAGGTACATTAATCACTGGCATTTTCTGGACACTTTTATAGTTGCTCGAAAACTGCTAATTTTACAAGGAACTTTGTAGTGCTTTTAAAACTGCTGCCTGCAGACCCCCTGAGAATGTGCCACGGACCCCTGGGGGTCCTCGGACCCCAGTTTGGGAAACACTGCTATACAGGCTAGCATCAACCGTGATAATACTCTTTTTAAAAACAAAATGGTTTCAAAGTGGGTGCACGCACTATTTCTTGCTTTGTTATCAAATGCCTTTTGTTGGCTACAACCCCAGATATAATCTGCATTTTTCCTACGTAATTCTCTCAAAGGTTCCATTTTGCTTGCAAAATTACTCACAAATTTGCTATAATATTCACACATCCCCGCAAAACTCAACAACTGTTCTTTGTTTACAGGGGATGGAGCATTGATGATAGCATCTACATTGGATTTCTTCGTGACTACACCATCACCTGAGAGAGTATGACCCAGGTGCTCTACTGATTTCCTGCACAACTTACATTTGCTTTCCTTGAGCGTAAGACCATTCTTCTCCAACCTACTGCAAACCTCTTTAAGATGAACATTGTGTTCATCCTCATTTTTTGAAAAAACTAATGTCATCTTGAAAACACTTCACGAAGAGATCCATATCTCTGAAAATTCTAAACATGACTCTTTGAAAAACCGATGCAGCTGAAGCCAAACCAAACGGCATCCTGGTGTAGCGATACAAACCTTGTGGGGTAATAAATGCTGTTAGATTTTTTTGACTCATCAGACAGACAGATCTGGTGATATGCAGACCTCAGATCTAACGTTGAAAAATACCATTGCTCCTTCCAACAGGGATACCACTTCGTTTATATTTGGAAGAGGGTGACAATCAATAACAATGTTGGAATTTAAAGATCTGAGATCAACACACACCCTCAAATTCTTATCAGCCTTGCGTACCAAGACTATGGGAGAAACCCATTCTGACGACTCAATCTCCTCAATGATACCTTCATTAGTAAGTTATTGCAACATCTCTCTAAGCTCTTCTCTCACATTAATGGGTACCCCTCTCAATTTTTGTACAACCAGACGTGCATTGGGTTTTAGAACAATTTTGTGTTCAAACTCCTTAAGCTTTCCCAACTTATCACTGAAAACATTTTTATACCTGTTTACCAAAAACTTCACTTTGTCATTTGAATCAACAACTGCAACATTTCCTTTTAAAAATTGTTCTCCTAACATGACCGGTTCTGCAGCTCGTGAATTTAACATAATACCCATCTTCCATTGATCACGCCATCCTAGTACATTTACACCTTTTACAGCAATATACAATTTAATCTCTGCACTTCTGCCTTTGAAACACAAAGTTACATTAAAATATCCTTCCAAATCAATTCTAGTGCCATCAAAACTCTCAGCAATAACATTGCTGGCGTGTAATTTGTTTCCTTTACATACCTTCTGCAATTTCTCTTCAAAATATTCTTTTGAAATTATTGTCCATGGCGAACCTGAATCAGCCATGAGTTGTAATTCCACACCAAAGACTTCAACCCTACATTTGGGAGACTCCAGTAAATTTTCCTTTCCCTCACTTCAACCTCTATTAACAATAGAAACAACGAAACCTCTCTCACACTCGATATTTGGGCAAGTATCTTCCCTTTCCATCTCTTTTTGAATCACTTCACTACCACTAACTGTGGAAATAGAACCAGAGGTAGATGTGGAAGAATTAATTCTTCTATTTTCTCTGCAAACCATACTAAAATGACCACATCTACCACACTTCCTGCATTCTCTGTTTATACGACAGCCTGTAAAATTTGCCAAATGCGTTTTACTTCCACATCTAAAGCACGTTTTGCCCCCCTTGGTTCCCATAACTTATAAAAGTATTTCCACTGTTGTACCTACTGCTTATAGATCTCCTTTGTACGACATCCGGCTTGTTGTTTTGACCCGGAGTACTGCTTCTCGTAATGTTCTTTATAGTACATACCTCCTCCACACTTTCATTTTTCTTTGTACTTTGCCTGTTTGCATCCAACTTTCAGACTGTTCTACCGCTTTTGCATTAGCTATTGCTTCTGACAAACTTGGATCACCCATAACCCATAAGTTTTCTTGTACCTTTTTATTCCTCACATGCACAATTATCTGATCCCTTATCATCTCATCAGCCATCATACCAAATTTACAATGCACACATAATGATCTTAATCCAGTTAAAAAGTCATCAAACGATTCATCTTCTACACGAGAGCGCAGAAAGAACTTCAATCTGTACAATGCAATGCTTGTAGTTGGTTTAAACCGTTTTTCTAGTCTCTGTAATGCTTCACTATACACATTCAAGTTCACTTCTCCAACTTGAGATGTTATTTGCGGTAATGCTCTGAAAATGTCTTGTCCTTCTGAACCCAAACAATGCAATAAAATACTTTTCTTCCTTTCTGCCCCCATGCTTTCTCCATCAATCGCCTTCATGTATGTTAGAAACTCTTCTTTCCACCTTGTCCATTGTAGAGGAGGATCTCCCTTATTCTGTAGGAACTTTCCAGGAGAATCAAATTGCATATTTTCCCTTTTTGTATGTATCTGTGTAAATTTGACGAAGAAAATGTATGTCCTTCTATATATGTACGTATGAATTTAATTTCTGCTTTTCTTTAAAATACCCTTCACTGACAAACTTTCCTTCACTGCGTTTGCGTGAAATATATATATATTTTATTTGTACCAACTAAGTTTCCTCCAGAAATCCTTTAGAAAATATTTGATGCTTCCCATAAATTTCCTGATAAATTCCTTGTCTTTCCTCACAAAACCAGTATTAACTGATAATTATAAATGTGATGTCATTAAATCCCATATATTTCCTTTTTAAAATGCTCGCCGTTCCCTCTAAATGCGCACCACTTTCCTCTTTCTTCGCTCCGTGTTGCTTGCTCCGTAAATCGGTCGCCTTAGCAACTTGTAATTAATCCCAGAACACACCTCATGCTCGCTTGCGTGTTACGCACTGACGCCTAAGCATTGGCAATCAAAACACGCATCACTTAGCAACGCGACTTCCACAACGCTCCAAGTTCGTATGCGTTCTGCGTCGTGACTATATTCTCTCGATGACGTACCTTCCTCTTCCGCGTTCCCAGCGGAGCTATGGTACGTCGATCGTTCCTCTTAGACGTTCTCTTCACAGACGGTAAACTTTATTTTCTTTCAGAATTTACCCCTCTCTCTCCTTAAATCGTACTTCCTTCCCAAAAAACTTGCTGATTTCTCGTTTCCTTGAAAAGCTCTTCCAACTTCAGAATGCCATTGTTGCTTTTCTATCTTTTTTTTTTTTTTTTTAATTTTACCCAAAAGAACTGCAACTCCTCGCTTCTTTTCTTCTTCGTGGATTCTTCTTCTCTCCGTTCCCGTGCTTGTTCTGACAGGAGAGATTAGTAGCTCGTCGCCAATATTGCAATCAAAGATAGTTATTTTGTCATGACTTCTTTTATTTGTAATAGCACGGCAGTACAACCTTCCAGCAGCGAACTCCTGAACAACTGAGTCTTTTACTGGAAAGCTAAACATACAGTTCCATTCTAGAACCTGGAACGCACTATAAGGAATAACACAGCGCATGCCACTAACATCATGGAGTAACACTTAAAGTGATCTGAATATAAAATACAACAGTAGGCATGAAAGAACTGAGACTGGATCATAATACAAAGGTGTTCAGAACAGGGCCTGCCAAAATACGTTTTGTTCAGGGCCCCAGAAAATCCTCAAGATGTCCCTACTCAGTAACGTTATAAACCATCCTTCATGACCCCCTGTAAGATGGTTCTAATGCTCTGTTTTACCGACACTCAGATCTCTTGGGAATGGCCGTCGCTACCACAGCACAGACCAGGCAGGGCCCTGCTCACGAGTCTCTGCAGGTACCAGAGGACCCGGCTCCGACCAAAAAGATACACCATAGCAGCTCTATAGGAATATTTCACGTTAAACTAGAGTACTGTGCAGCCTTCAGCACACACGTAAGGAATGCTTAAGACCCCTCGCCTTCAACTCGTTTCTTAGTTGCTTCTGTCCCTAGAGGCACTTCTGCGTTTATTTGAACTGTCAGTTGAAATATGCACTTGCACAACTTGGTCACTTCCAAAGCGCAGGCTGAAAACCATCTTTTGTTCCTCCTAGAAAATGTTAAATCAGTAGAATTTTTCTTGTGGCTGACCTGAACCTCCACAACCCGCCTGCTTCCACAGGCTGGCTTGAAGCCTAGCTGCCTCCCTGCTTCCATGGGCTGGCTTGAAGCTTAGCTGCCTCCCTGCTTCCATGGGCTGGCTTGAAGCCTAGCTGCATCCCTGCTTCCATTGGCTGACCTCGATCTTGGCAGTCCTTGTTCAATTGATGCTTGGGAGTCCATCTTCTAGTGGCTGGACCGGTGTCGGTGCAGTTGCATCTTTTGGCTGGTCTGGTGTGTGGCAGACAACTTGCTTCCTTTTGCCGGGCTGGTGTGTGGTCAGGCCACAATTCTATTGACTGGTCTGGTGTGTGGTAGTCTACCCGGCTTTCTAGTTTCTGTCCTGGGACGTGGCAGTCCATCATCTTAATTGGATCATGACAGTGCAACTGCTTCTAATGGATAATGTTGGAGCTCAAGATGGCAGTCTGCCTATAATGGCTCACTAGGTGCTTGTTGGTCCATCTGCTTCCAGGCTGGCACACAGCTTGGTGGTCCATTTCTTTCCAATGAATGGACTGCAGCTTGTTGGTTTACCTGATTCTAGGGTGGCATATAGCTTGGCAGAACACCTGCTTCTAATGAACAGGTGGACAGTTCACACACCACCTGCCTATAACGGCAAATCTGTAGTTTAGCAGTTTACCTGCTTCTACCTGGATTTCCTGAAGCTTTATAGCCCGCCTGTGTTTCATGGCTTCCCTGAAGCTTAGGGGCCCATTTGCTTCTATTTGTTGGCTTCTCTCTTAGCTGGTTACCTGCTTCTACCGTGTGGACTAGAGATTAGCAGTCCAACTGTGTTTAGGTTGGTGTAGAGTTTGGCAGGCCACCTGCCTCTAGTGGCTGGCCTGATGCTTAGCCATACATCTGCCTATAATAGTTTGCTACAGAATTTAGAGTCTCGACTCCTTCTAATGGTTGGCTTGAAGCTTGGGTGTCCACTTCCCTAGGTAGCCGACCTAGAGCGCAGCTTACCCTGCAGTTACATCCTCTCAACCCCTTCCTGTCAAAAGTCAGAAAAATGTATTGCATCACAATGGCACTGCCATATTTCCCAGGACACTTTGCTACATCTTAGTCTGGCTTCAGGTTTGGCCACAGCACACAGGCAGCTGTTCGGGTTTAGTTTACCCTCCATTAGATAATAGATGTGACATGCAACTGCACTGATCCCCCTCTGTGGGGTCCAATTCCTCAGATCCTCTGCTTCTTTTTGGAAGGCGCCGAGGCTGTTGAGCGTTTGGTGATGCCTTGAAATGGCCCGCTGCGTTTCTGTTGGAGTGAAGCAGGTAAAAGCTTACCAATGCGCCTTTCTCTGCCCCAAACATAGTCCTTTACCTTAATTTGTTCTTTTTTCTACTTCTACGTTCCGCCGTAGAGTATGGTAGGGGGTGTTAAATTGGCTTGATTCCCATCACTGCGCTGATGAGACTCCACCTTCTGATGTTGCTTGCTTAGGAGGGTTAGATCACCAGCTTAGCCTTCAGGACATGGTAGCTCAGGAGTAGATGGTTCTAGGAACCATAACTGCAGTGATTGGCTTGGAGTGATACCAAGGAAACGATGAGGAAGATGGCCGAATGCTTGGCGGAAGCATTAGTTGAGTGACGTGGAAGAAAGGCAGGTTTGGCATTTGCACTTGTTGGTGGGGTGTTACACAGTAAGCTAGCGTGTGTAGTTAGGATTCTTACATCCCTTCAGCGTTCCACAGCACTGAGCTGAAGGTTGACTCCGCTTAATGCCCTTTAACAATCTGGCTGTGGAATGGGTTCAGCAAGCAGGCAAGGCATGGTTGGTTAAGTGACCTGAATAAAGGCCCCAAAGTGATCTCTTTGATCTGTAGTGAGTCACTAGTGGCCTCTGAACATGTGGCGACTGTGCCCAGAATGTCAAGGGACACCGAACATCCTAAAGGAACAAATAAAATTGACTTGTTAGAATTTTATAGGGATTCCAAACTAAGGAGTGTTGAAAAGTAGTAAGCACTCAGCTTTTTGTTGGTTGAGTGAAATTATCTGTACTGGGGTGTACCTTACTGGTGTTATAATCGCACTCTAATGGAGAGTAGAGCATGTGATGGCACTTCAAATTGCTCAAACCAAAGTCTTCATGCTAAATGTAGTTTTTTTTTAATTTAACAGTTTTGTGTAACGCCGAAGGGTTTGAGAGCGCTTTACCATGGATAGCAGTGAACCATTGGTCTTACAGTTGACACAGTAACACACATTAGATGGTCTATGCAACAATCCTAGAACTGGTAATAGCTAAAATATATTGCATTATTGGAGAAGGGGTACCTGGGAATTAGGCCAATGAAAACACGAAAAAAGTACAGAATGGGAGATAACGGGTCCAAGGTGGTAGGATGAAGAAAGGAGTGGGATAGACTAGGAGGAGAGGAATAGAGTAGGCGATTAGGTTACTGAATGGTAAAGAGCGGGCAGTAGAAGGCGAAATGTGTGGTTTAATAGTAAAAGCAAAATCTGCTCCCGTTTTTCCTGTGCGGTAATGTTTCCCCAAAAGTGGAAGAACGTAAGCGGCATGACAAAAAAAAGCAGTATTTTGATGCAGCATCACTGTAAGAAATACAATTTTTTTTAAAAAAACTGCAGAAGCCAGCGACCAGTACTTAAGTCACTGAGCCACCTTTCTGGCAAAGACTGCATGATACTTTGTAATTTTGCGGGGGAGGTGGAGTGGAGGGTAAACGACACTCCACCAGGGGAAAAAAGGGTTCAAAACCACCTAGACTGTTTTTAACAATACCTCCTTTTTTCTGCTATTGGTTTTTACAGACCTGGAACAATTTTCACCATGCATCAAGGGATGCATCATTGCCAAATATTCACATGTACTTAGAGCTCTTAGTTTCAGGGTATTTTTTTGTTGTTAATTTAGTTATTTTTTTATTTAATAGTTTAGTCTGTATTCATCCACATTTTTTGGGGGGACATCTTATTGATATTTAGCCATATTTATTTATTAGGCATAAATGAAGTCCTGAAACGGTATGTCTAAGTTTAGTTAACTGATAACATGCCCTCACATTTTGATGCCTGACGTGTTTTAGCAAATTAATCAGCCAGATAAAACAAAACACTAGACCCACAGGTAAATATTAGCATTATACTACAAATATGTCAACATATGCCCATATTTAAGGAAACCACCTGGTGTTTTTATTTTTAATTCTTGTGTGGTGGTCTGTTTTTTTTAATTTATTTTTTATTTTATACACTCCCTATGCTATGTGCTCCACTTTTGGCCTGTAATTCATGAAAGACCGCTTGGTGAGAGTCTCGGAAGAAACCCAATGTTCTGTATTTTTCAACTTTTAAACATAAATACTAACCGGAAACATGTCTGTCTGTATTTATCTGTAGAAATCAGTAAAAACGGAACACAGAGCATTACATATACTGTAACCCGTTGTCGATAATATATGTAATGAGAATAGAAGGCCCGAAAATTGTGACAATCAATTATTAATATTTGAGACACCGCAGGTGGACATGGTAAAGTCATTGATAAGCAGGATGAAAAGAAATGGTGGGCCTGGACCAAATGGGATCCAGAATGCTGTTTTTAAAGCAAGAATAGACATGCGGTCAAAATTTCTTACCCAAATGTTCGAAGACATTGTAAAAAACAAGCAGGTCCCAGAATCTTGGCAAGGCAGCATAATAAATCTGATTTTATAAAAGTGGCCCCCCTGAAAACCCAGCAAACTATAGGCTAATTGCCCTGACTGATGTAGAGGCAAAAACGTTTGCAACATTATTACTCAAAGATCTAGAGGAATGGGCAACTACAAGGAAAGTTATCCCAATTTTTCAAACTGGATTCCGTAGGGGACAATGTACAATAACAAATTTGCTGATACTTACCTTGCTGGCAGAGAAAACTAAATACAAAAAGCAAAAACTTTGTATTTGTTATGTAGATCTAAAGGCAGCTTTTGATTCTGTTCCACGTAACTGTCTTTGGGCAAAGTTATTAGCATGGGGCGTACCAAAAAAAACCTTTTAGATATGATTGTGCTATTGTATACAAATATGTGGGTACAGGTCAAAGTGTGGGATGGAAGTAGTACCACTCGTCGCCTTGACACATTTAGTGGCCTTAAACAGGGCTGCGTACTTGCCCCCTGTCTTTTTAATCTTTTTATGGCTGATTTGTCCCATCATTTACATAGTGTCAATGCACACCCGCCAATTCTTGCAGGCCAAGTGTAAAATATTTGCAATATGCAGACGATACTATTCTGCTGAGTCACATGCAAATAGGGCTGCAAAGATTGATAGAGGCATTTGAGAGATATATATATATATATATATATATATATATATATATATATATATATATATATATATATATATATATATATATATACGAATGGTTTACATTTAAATGCCCAAAAAAATGATGATCGGATCAACAATCATTATGGAAAATGAAGGATTTATCTATAGAAACTGTAAGGCAGTATAAATACTTGAGAGTTATGCTGGATTATTGACTTTTAAACCACACTGTGATAATTTAAAGGCCAAGGCAACTTCATTGTCTTTTACCTTTAGATCATTGCGTGAAACTTTCATGCTCTAGTCACAATCATTTACTAAAAGTAATGAAGGCAAAACTTATCCCTGCGCTTACATATGGGTCAGTTTTCAGAGGAAAAGATGAAAAAAATTATTTCTAATTTATCCAGCAGTTGGCTAAGGCCAGTTTTAGAATTTCAAAAAATGTTGGACATGCTACAGTTAGACTGGAATTTGGTCTGCTAAACCAAACATTGGTAAGACCAGCTGCATTTTTAAAATGTCTATTTTCACTTTATTTATCGGACCCCGAGTCCCTTGCATATATGTGTTGGCAAGAAATGAATAAGAAGTATACTAGACCACAGAGGTCATACTTAACGGAAAGTTTGAATACTTTTAAGCTCCAACCTTTTAATAATGATTAGAAATAAAACCATTTTAAAACGGATTTTAAATCCATCAACTAAATTGGTATCATTAATATTGGATTAGGAGCAGACTATATAAAAAAAATAAAGCATGCCTGGTCAGTTAATCATATAATAAAATTGAACCCCAGTTCTATTTAACTTGTTTTGAAACCGGCAGTAAGGGATATATTGCTCAAGCTTAGGTTTGGACATTACCCAACAAAAGATGGTACACCTAGATGGGTACAAGTTTGGCAATCACAAAAGTGTAGACTATGTGGTTATATTAATGAAACGATATTGTACATTGTATGCATTTGCCCCAAATTGTGTCAAGAAAGATTAACACTTTTAAAACCTATATTCAACAAACAAGGGGTGAGAACGTGTCGCCAAGCGATACTGTGCCTTAAAGGGCATATCAATTTAACAGTTAACTTTGTCAAATTTATCCTTCTAGCTCAGAAGAAACTGCGTCAGGACGATGTGGTCATTTTAATAAGAATAGAAAGCGGCTCTAATTCCAATTGAACTGTTTTCCCCTATACTGGCAATGCAACTTGATACATTTTAGAAAGTATCTGATGTTCGGGCTAATTTTAAAAAGCGTGGATACACTTTATATTTTAACTAATATCACAACTGGACCAAACATGTGTTACTGTATGCTCTGCTTCTTTTTAGCGGCTGATTTAAAAACATAAAAAGAGTGGACCTAAAGATTCTGTATTGATGGGTTTACTAATATGTATGGTGAATAATAATGAAATGTTTATGAACAAAATACCTTTTTATGATATGTATTTCTGTTATAATCTTTAAGGAATGTAATATTGCCTTGTTTTACGAACTGTTATTGTAATGATTTAAATTAATCGGACAATAAAGAAAATATATAATATACTGCATGAACAGCTTGAGAGAACTTTGCTTCATATGTAGACTTGAGAATTTCAAGTCATTGTAACATTCAGATTCTTAAAGAATTAACAAAAACCTAAATTTCTTCAATATCCAGCTCCATGGGGACTTTGATTTAAAGTCCTTATATTGTTATAGGGAGTATAAATTAAATTTTGGTGTGGGCGCTCTTGTCCCAATTAGGTGAATCTTTTTTTATCAGTTCATATTGATAAAGTCTGATTAGCCCTTTTGCTTTCTATGATTGAATGATTCTTTGGTCCATTCTTGCATAGTTCCTCTAAAACCTGGACGATATCTGCGTATATTGCGTGGAGCGCCAGATACATATGAAGAACACTCGCCTGTATGGCTACCTTCGGGGTAGGGGCAACCTTTTGTGCCCATCTTTTTAATTTCAGTCATTTCGACCAGGGCTGGCTGTTGGCACTGGTGAGTCCTGAAGCAGCAATCTTTCTTGGCCCCCGCTTCTTTTTCCATGTATTTCCTCCCTACCGCCTTACCCACCACCACCTCTCAATAGCCCCTCTCTCACATTCATTTCATTTGTTTTATAGTGCTACTCCTACCAGTATAGGGTGTCAGAGCACCTTTCATCACACACACATTATACAGAGTCCATGAAACATACTGATGTAACCCTCATGGTCCTATGCAACACTTCCTATTGACTGATGTACAAGTCGACTCATCCTGAGTAGGCAGTATATTTTAAGAGTGTTTGATCTGGAGAAGCACAAACTCTGGATTCAAAACGTATCACAGAAGCTTTGGTTGGCTGTACTAATAAGAATATATTTCTACCCAAACAAACTTAATTTTTTTTATTTTTAGCAACATGAAACACTGGAAAAACAAAAGGTTCTTACCCTATGCCTTGCAGTTTGCATGCAGCTCTTTGACAGTCCATAGGTTACTGTGCTATACTAGGTTTGTAATTTATGAACTTCAAGTAACAAAAGGATCTCTGTGACACAAGCAGTAACCCACTGAGCTATCCACATAAAATACAGTTCTGTGGTCTGCATGGTACTAGTTCTTTGCAGTAGGCATATTAACCTTCTGCCATACTTGATGAGTCCGAGCTACCTCTAGACAAAACTACTTTCTCTCCAGCAGGAACGTTAGTCAGTGAGTTTTCAGTAAACAGTAAAAATGTCAAGATACCTCTAGACACACAAGGAACATTGGAACAGGTGCTTTTCAACCAATAAGGTACTTCTAAATGAGGCAGCCCCCGTGAGGTCAGTCCCAAGTGTGCCTGCATTGGTCTCTCCGCCCAAGAGCTGGCCCTTATTCAGACCTGGGTGCATTCCAACTCTTTGAACCCTGATGATGCTAAAATGGAAACTGTCTAAATGCAAATCTAACTACTTCCGGTATCTAGAAGCAGTGGTTGAGTGGGCATTTTTATATTAAATTTGATGCTATGATTAAACGAGCATTGGTTGTACCTACTTCGGAACCATTTTACTTTCAGTAGACCTCAATATGGAAAGCTCTCTTGTGCTCTTTGTGCCACCAGCTTAAACGTTTCAGCGGGACTTGCTTTTGCGACTACAGAATACGTTTATCTAAGTCATCTTTGCGTCTTTGGTCTGTGTCCCCTAATTGGCCATAAGAAGGTAAACAATATTAAAAATAACAAAAATAATTATATTGGCAAACTGTTCCAAAGAATGAAATAAAATGTTACTTACCCCTTCTTACTTTGCCACTAAGCACCAAGACCTGTTCCCCCTACCCCCGCACCTCTCCACCCCTGCCCAGCTACATGTCACTCTGCAGACTGGAGTTTATTTGGATTACCTAGCTTAAAAAAAAAAATGGTGTCAAGACTGTCCTAAGTGCCAGCAGCAGCTATGTAGTCCCTTCTCCCAGACCTGGGTAAATGGCACACATAACCACTTCCAAGTTCCCACACTTTACCATGCTGCTCCTTATGGTCCACATTGACTGCTACACTGCTTACTCCTCCCCACCCACTACTTACCTCTTCACTCCTCCCCGAATTAACACTCAACAAACTATCTATTTCATAAAGAGCCAGCATGTCAGAGTTTCTGGATGCCGTCTAAATGCTTATAGAGCTCCTGATGTAATGGTAGTGAACATACAAGCACCTTGGAATACGTTGATGCTGGCCTCCTCTTTCCTTGTCGTGATCTGAGACTTTGATCAGTAACCCAAGTGATAGTCACCTCAGCTGCCCCTCCACTCCAACCAGGTCATCTTCTCCCTCCCTGAGGAAGATGAGAAAAGACTATTAAATTGCCTTGCAGGGTGGTATTTACATTTTGGCGACCTGTATTTCATGCCTGAGAAGCAAAGTGCAATTCAAAACATTGAGTAGTAGAGTTACTACGGTTAAGCACTTTTTCTCTGTACGCAAGTGCTTCTGCCAATGACTTGGCAATCTCTTTTGGATTTGGTTTTTATATACCTTCATCCACTCTCATAGAGCACACTGACATGGTGTCAGTATTCAACTGCTCTCTCCACATTCCGATCTGGACCTGGCTGAGACTTCTTTGATCAAATCACTATTCTCATCCAATTTTGTATTCTCCTGCCAAAAGCCAACCACACCACTGTGATCAGAGGAACGGTCTTTGCAGAGGCTTTAGACCTTATTCAGATGTCTACCTATCTAGTTCACCCCAACCTATAATCCACTTGTTCCTCTTCAGCCTACTCATTTTCCACCCATCATCTGCCACCCCTGTACCGCCTGTGGCATCCACTAGAACTCCCACATGAAAAGTGTAATGTCACCCCCAACTCTGTCATTTACTATCTTCCCAAATACACAGCGGCCATCTCTGCTAATTTTGAATAACCTGCTGTAGCCTCCTTACAACTCACTACCACCTCTGCAGCATCACCCCTAAAGCAGCCCCCTCCACTCGTGCCATTGTATCTCAGACGTGCATTCACTGAAATACATGGAGGAACTCCTGCAGACGTACATCAACCTTTCTCCTTGCACCAACCTGCCCCAAAGTTGGCTTCTTGCACAATGAACTTTATTTTATGCGGGACACCTGCCCACTTTACTACAACTTTGTCTAGGCTCACTCTTGGTGATGTTTAGGTTCTGTTTTCCCCAAAAACTACCATTATCTTGGCCTCCTCCTTTTTGTTAACTTATTTACATTTTTGACATTGACAAGTACATAATCTGTGTTTAACATTCTAGATCTTCTAATGCAGTTGTCAAGCTTATATTTTTGGCATTCTTCAGCATCCAAATAATTAACCTTTATAAATTAAACACCACAGGGACATGGTAATGACTCGGATACCTACCAGTAATCTTCATTACTCCGATTTGTTGTCCTCCTCGTCCCAGTCCAGAAGAATGAGGAAATCCCACTTCTGACACACTTTACCTAGCTTAAACAAGTAACCCTGTTTGCTATATGTCTCTCCTCTTAACACTGGCTATCGTCCTGTATTACCAAATATAATACAAGGTTGGCGGTGCAAACTGGGTGGGAAGAAGGGATGTGAACTGGTACGTGGAAGACCACAAATCTGGCTAATGAAGCTTACCGGTAAGTAACTGCGTCATAACCCCTTATCTTATGTCCTCCTTGCCCCAGTCCTGAACAATGGGGAAATACCAAGCAAAAAAAGCACTGACGACCATGATGCTTCAAAAATATATTTGGACAACAATTACATCATTGTTGAATCACTGAAAATTGCATTAGAACAACAATTAAGATATTGTAGATTTCAATACTGTTGAACCCACTGCGTCTGTCCAGTCTAGACTTCACAAAGGTGTGATGAACAAGTGACCGCTCAAAGATTCGTGAATAAAAGCAACCACTGCTGTAGTCGATGTACCTGGAACATGTGGAGGAACAGTTTCTTCCACCGATTTGTTTGATTGCTTGGTGGAGCCATCTACTTAGTCAGGCTGGACCCTTTTATGACCCTTGGTGGAAGGCTCATGAGAAAAATAGAAAGACTTGGACACTCTAAAATCCTTTGTACAGTTCAGCTGGATGGACAATGCTTGTTTGACATCAACTGTTGAGGGAACTTGATCCTCCTCTGTAAACTCTGGCAAAACCACTGAAGATATGGAGGGAAGGAGGAACCTTCGGAACAAATGTAGATTCCAGCCTCAGAACACCATGTCCAGACAGAAACCGAAGTGAGGAAAACATGATGGCAAATTCCCCTATCTCTGCGCCAAAGTAATCTCAACCATTAAGGTGGTTTTTGCAGTCACCCAGGAAATATCTACTAGCTCGAAGTGAACAATTGTAAACCTCCTGAGAATTATGGCAAGATCCCAAGAAGGAACTGTAACTAAAGAAATGGGCTTCTGCAATCAAATTTCTCAAAAGTCTTGAAACCAGTGTTGAAACTGGAGCGAACTTTCTCTGGACATTGAGTGCCACATGTATCAACCAATTTTGCCTTCGCAAATGGGCTGATTTGCAGAAACTGCTCGTTTTGAGCATGCAAAAAAGGCTGCTTACATGTATCGAACCCTATTTTGTGATTCGGTATCCTATTCCCGAATCGCAAAATGAGTTTGCGATTCGGTATTTGGAAGAGGCACGTTTAGGGCGTCCCTTCAAATAGTGAATTGCAGCGGTATGTATGAAATGGTTTTTGACTGTGTAAGAGGTCGCGAAACATTCAGTTACCACCAACTTCAAGTTGGTGGTAACCCATTCGCAAACAGGAAGAGGTCCTAAAGGGACTCCTTCCCCTCTGAATGTATTAAAGAACTTTTTATAGGCGCAGGCAGTGGTCCCACATGACATGATGGTCTGCTGACCGCAGCAGGCCACCATCCTGTCATTTTTGCGATTCCTAATGTTGCAAATTGAGACCAACCTCATGAAGTCGTGAGGTAGGTCATTTGTGACCCACTGGGAATTTCAAATTGTTCAACACACTTTCATACATGCCGTTTTGCAATTCACAATTAGGAAATCACAATGATTCGCAATTAGGGAATCGCAAAACGTTTTTAATACATCTGGCCTTAAGTGCCTTTACGACAGCCCACAGAGTCAATAGTAGATGGAGCCAGACCCTCAATATTGATTACCTCAAATTCCAGAACCTGTAAGAGATTCACTGTTAAAGGATCAACATTTTTAGCAGAACACTACTTGAGAAAGGAACCCCAATGTTTTTCGAAGATTTCAGGTTAGATGGCTTGTGTGAAGTTTGGATATCTAAGGCCACTTGAGGTGAGCATCCCAACTGTTGCAAAACTACCCTTTTACATTCCTTGCCTTCAGTTTCAGGTGCTCTAAGTGAATTGGCGGTAGAAGAGGATACAGGAGCGGTGAGGGACAAAGGGAGATCTGGAGAAACTCTCCTTTTGATAGTCTTGAGACACTTGAACTAGGAGTGACGTGGCCAACAAGGAGCTATGGAAATCACTAGTTTCCTCTCCTCCTGAATCTTCTGAAGCACCCTTGGAGGAGGGGAATCGGAGGAAACTGAAGCACCCTTGGAGGGGAATCGGAGGGAACTCGTAGAGAACTCCCTGTGGCCAAGGGATGGCGAGAGCATCTATCTCCGAATCCTGAGCATGGAATGCCTGTGTGTCACCACACAATGCAATGCTTCCTCTGTTTTGCACAAACTGGTCTAGCCATGGAATTTCGAATTCGGTACACCCGATTACCTACCAGCAAGTCCAGATTTCAGAGGATGGTATCTTCTGACTGAGACACTCCGCTCTGAAATTCAGTGTGTCCTGGAGGTACAATGCTGATAAGGCTAAAAGGCGAATTTCTCCCCAAGTAAAATTGTTCAGTGCTATTAGTTTCAGCATCTTGCCCCTTGTGCCGCCCTATTGATTCTGATGGAATTGAGTCACCTGGTTGTCTTTCCAAACAACTGCATTCAGGTCCTCTAACAGAGGAGAAAACCCCTGAAGTGCCCCCCATAGAGCAGTTAATGTTTTCCAAGTCGTGGACTGGTATCATGCTTCCCATTCTGACCATGGTCCCTTTCTTTCCTGATCTCCCAGCACCACACTCAAACCCCTCTGGCTGGCGTCTGTCACAAGATACGTTGGAGCTGGGAGACCGACTGAAAGAGACACTTTTTGTCAAATTATCTGTTATTTGCCACCAAGCAAAGGAGAGGAGTAACTGGAAACTTGTAATCCTGAGAGGCTGGTGATCAATAGCGTAGTAGATGGTTCACTAATGGCTTGAGAGGTTACTTTGCCCATGGCACGACTGTCATGGCTGCGACCACAAGACCCTGCACCTTCAACGATGTTCTTGCTGACGAAGTCTTAAACCTGAAGATTGTTGATGGCTTTTTGATTTGTCAGTACCTGCTGTAGAAGAAGAAATACTCTGCCTAGACGGCTATTGAACTAGACTCCTATAAACCGCGTCTCTTGAGGTGACTGAAGTTACAACTTCAGGAAGTTGATGAACCCTAAGTTCTGAGAGTTGTGATCACGAGCTGGACCTTGTCTTGAGCTTTAGAAAAAAAAGAGTAATCTGGAAAAAGCCAACCATTAAGACATCTCTATATTTCCATATCTTAACTGTAGAAAAGCAACAACTGGAGACAGTACCTTAGTGAATACTCTTAGAAAAGTGGCCAATCCGAAAGGCAAGGCCTGAACTGAAAGTGTTAATCTCCAACAGCAAATCATAGGAATTTCTGGCTCGACGGATGCACAGGGATATGAAAATATGGTCTTGTAAATCCAACGGGACCAGAAAATCCTTCTTTGCCAGTAAAGGAGTATTGAAGTGATCCACCTGCACTTATCTATTCAGGGTTTTCAAATCCAAGACTGTATGAAGCTTGCTATAATGTTTGGGAACAAGCAACTGAATGGAATAAAAACCGGTCCTTGATTCCTCCCGTGGAACTGGCAGCTCTGCCCCATTCTCCAACAAAGTCTAAAATTTTGCAGCAGAGCTCGATGATGGGATTCGTCCTTTGGTAATGGAGCCGCTCGGAGGCTGGCAATCAACTTCACGTTACCTGGGCTCTGAAGTGCAAGGATTCTACGGAAACTTAAGACGCTGTGCTGAGTGGGGGTGCTTTTAACCTTGGAACTTCTACTCCGGGACTGCGAGGACCAGGCTGCTTGGCGGCCGCACCAGCTGTCTCCTCTTCCCGGCCCCTCCCCCTGCAGGTACATAACGCCTCGCGGCCCCCGCTTCGCAGGTGCCGCACGGAGGCTGGCAATCAACTTCACGTTACCTGGGCTCTGAAGTGCAAGGATTCTACGGAAACTTAAGACGCTGTGCTGAGTGGGGGTGCTTTTAACCTTGGAACTTCTACTCCGGGACTGCGAGGACCAGGCTGCTTGGCGGCCGCACCAGCTGTCTCCTCTTCCCGGCCCCTCCCCCTGCAGGTACATAACGCCTCGCGGCCCCCGCTTCGCAGGTGCCGCACGGAGGCTGGCAATCAACTTCACGTTACCTGGGCTCTGAAGTGCAAGGATTCTACGGAAACTTAAGACGCTGTGCTGAGTGGGGGTGCTTTTAACCTTGGAACTTCTACTCCGGGACTGCGAGGACCAGGCTGCTTGGCGGCCGCACCAGCTGTCTCCTCTTCCCGGCCCCTCCCCCTGCAGGTACATAACGCCTCGCGGCCCCCGCTTCGCAGGTGCCGCACGGAGGCTGGCAATCAACTTCACGTTACCTGGGCTCTGAAGTGCAAGGATTCTACGGAAACTTAAGACGCTGTGCTGAGTGGGGGTGCTTTTAACCTTGGAACTTCTACTCCGGGACTGCGAGGACCAGGCTGCTTGGCGGCCGCACCAGCTGTCTCCTCTTCCCGGCCCCTCCCCCTGCAGGTACATAACGCCTCGCGGCCCCCGCTTCGCAGGTGCCGCACGGAGGCTGGCAATCAACTTCACGTTACCTGGGCTCTGAAGTGCAAGGATTCTACGGAAACTTAAGACGCTGTGCTGAGTGGGGGTGCTTTTAACCTTGGAACTTCTACTCCGGGACTGCGAGGACCAGGCTGCTTGGCGGCCGCACCAGCTGTCTCCTCTTCCCGGCCCCTCCCCCTGCAGGTACATAACGCCTCGCGGCCCCCGCTTCGCAGGTGCCGCACGGAGGCTGGCAATCAACTTCACGTTACCTGGGCTCTGAAGTGCAAGGATTCTACGGAAACTTAAGACGCTGTGCTGAGTGGGGGTGCTTTTAACCTTGGAACTTCTACTCCGGGACTGCGAGGACCAGGCTGCTTGGCGGCCGCACCAGCTGTCTCCTCTTCCCGGCCCCTCCCCCTGCAGGTACATAACGCCTCGCGGCCCCCGCTTCGCGGGAGCCGCTCGGAGGCTGGCAATCAACTTCACGTTACCTGGGCTCTGAAGTGCAAGGATTCTACGGAAACTTAAGACGCTGTGCTGAGTGGGGGTGCTTTTAACCTTGGAACTTCTACTCCGGGACTGCGAGGACCAGGCTGCTTGGCGGCCGCACCAGCTGTCTCCTCTTCCCGGCCCCTCCCCCTGCAGGTACATAACGCCTCGCGGCCCCCGCTTCGCAGGTGCCGCACGGAGGCTGGCAATCAACTTCACGTTACCTGGGCTCTGAAGTGCAAGGATTCTACGGAAACTTAAGACGCTGTGCTGAGTGGGGGTGCTTTTAACCTTGGAACTTCTACTCCGGGACTGCGAGGACCAGGCTGCTTGGCGGCCGCACCAGCTGTCTCCTCTTCCCGGCCCCTCCCCCTGCAGGTACATAACGCCTCGCGGCCCCCGCTTCGCAGGTGCCGCACGGAGGCTGGCAATCAACTTCACGTTACCTGGGCTCTGAAGTGCAAGGATTCTACGGAAACTTAAGACGCTGTGCTGAGTGGGGGTGCTTTTAACCTTGGAACTTCTACTCCGGGACTGCGAGGACCAGGCTGCTTGGCGGCCGCACCAGCTGTCTCCTCTTCCCGGCCCCTCCCCCTGCAGGTACATAACGCCTCGCGGCCCCCGCTTCGCAGGTGCCGCACGGAGGCTGGTAATCAACTTCACGTTACCTGGGCTCTGAAGTGCAAGGATTCTACGGAAACTTAAGACGCTGTGCTGAGTGGGGGTGCTTTTAACCTTGGAACTTCTACTCCGGGACTGCGAGGACCAGGCTGCTTGGCGGCCGCACCAGCTGTCTCCTCTTCCCGGCCCCTCCCCCTGCAGGTACATAACGCCTCGCGGCCCCCGCTTCGCGGGAGCCGCTCGGAGGCTGGCAATCAACTTCACGTTACCTGGGCTCTGAAGTGCAAGGATTCTACGGAAACTTAAGACGCTGTGCTGAGTGGGGGTGCTTTTAACCTTGGAACTTCTACTCCGGGACTGCGAGGACCAGGCTGCTTGGCGGCCGCACCAGCTGTCTCCTCTTCCCGGCCCCTCCCCCTGCAGGTACATAACGCCTCGCGGCCCCCGCTTCGCAGGTGCCGCACGGAGGCTGGCAATCAACTTCACGTTACCTGGGCTCTGAAGTGCAAGGATTCTACGGAAACTTAAGACGCTGTGCTGAGTGGGGGTGCTTTTAACCTTGGAACTTCTACTCCGGGACTGCGAGGACCAGGCTGCTTGGCGGCCGCACCAGCTGTCTCCTCTTCCCGGCCCCTCCCCCTGCAGGTACATAACGCCTCGCGGCCCCCGCTTCGCGGGAGCCGCTCGGAGGCTGGCAATCAACTTCACGTTACCTGGGCTCTGAAGTGCAAGGATTCTACGGAAACTTAAGACGCTGTGCTGAGTGGGGGTGCTTTTAACCTTGGAACTTCTACTCCGGGACTGCGAGGACCAGGCTGCTTGGCGGCCGCACCAGCTGTCTCCTCTTCCCGGCCCCTCCCCCTGCAGGTACATAACGCCTCGCGGCCCCCGCTTCGCGGGAGCCGCTCGGAGGCTGGCAATCAACTTCACGTTACCTGGGCTCTGAAGTGCAAGGATTCTACGGAAACTTAAGACGCTGTGCTGAGTGGGGGTGCTTTTAACCTTGGAACTTCTACTCCGGGACTGCGAGGACCAGGCTGCTTGGCGGCCGCACCAGCTGTCTCCTCTTCCCGGCCCCTCCCCCTGCAGGTACATAACGCCTCGCGGCCCCCGCTTCGCAGGTGCCGCACGGAGGCTGGCAATCAACTTCACGTTACCTGGGCTCTGAAGTGCAAGGATTCTACGGAAACTTAAGACGCTGTGCTGAGTGGGGGTGCTTTTAACCTTGGAACTTCTACTCCGGGACTGCGAGGACCAGGCTGCTTGGCGGCCGCACCAGCTGTCTCCTCTTCCCGGCCCCTCCCCCTGCAGGTACATAACGCCTCGCGGCCCCCGCTTCGCGGGAGCCGCTCGGAGGCTGGCAATCAACTTCACGTTACCTGGGCTCTGAAGTGCAAGGATTCTACGGAAACTTAAGACGCTGTGCTGAGTGGGGGTGCTTTTAACCTTGGAACTTCTACTCCGGGACTGCGAGGACCAGGCTGCTTGGCGGCCGCACCAGCTGTCTCCTCTTCCCGGCCCCTCCCCCTGCAGGTACATAACGCCTCGCGGCCCCCGCTTCGCGGGAGCCGCTCGGAGGCTGGCAATCAACTTCACGTTACCTGGGCTCTGAAGTGCAAGGATTCTACGGAAACTTAAGACGCTGTGCTGAGTGGGGGTGCTTTTAACCTTGGAACTTCTACTCCGGGACTGCGAGGACCAGGCTGCTTGGCGGCCGCACCAGCTGTCTCCTCTTCCCGGCCCCTCCCCCTGCAGGTACATAACGCCTCGCGGCCCCCGCTTCGCAGGTGCCGCACGGAGGCTGGCAATCAACTTCACGTTACCTGGGCTCTGAAGTGCAAGGATTCTACGGAAACTTAAGACGCTGTGCTGAGTGGGGGTGCTTTTAACCTTGGAACTTCTACTCCGGGACTGCGAGGACCAGGCTGCTTGGCGGCCGCACCAGCTGTCTCCTCTTCCCGGCCCCTCCCCCTGCAGGTACATAACGCCTCGCGGCCCCCGCTTCGCAGGTGCCGCACGGAGGCTGGCAATCAACTTCACGTTACCTGGGCTCTGAAGTGCAAGGATTCTACGGAAACTTAAGACGCTGTGCTGAGTGGGGGTGCTTTTAACCTTGGAACTTCTACTCCGGGACTGCGAGGACCAGGCTGCTTGGCGGCCGCACCAGCTGTCTCCTCTTCCCGGCCCCTCCCCCTGCAGGTACATAACGCCTCGCGGCCCCCGCTTCGCAGGTGCCGCACGGAGGCTGGCAATCAACTTCACGTTACCTGGGCTCTGAAGTGCAAGGATTCTACGGAAACTTAAGACGCTGTGCTGAGTGGGGGTGCTTTTAACCTTGGAACTTCTACTCCGGGACTGCGAGGACCAGGCTGCTTGGCGGCCGCACCAGCTGTCTCCTCTTCCCGGCCCCTCCCCCTGCAGGTACATAACGCCTCGCGGCCCCCGCTTCGCAGGTGCCGCACGGAGGCTGGCAATCAACTTCACGTTACCTGGGCTCTGAAGTGCAAGGATTCTACGGAAACTTAAGACGCTGTGCTGAGTGGGGGTGCTTTTAACCTTGGAACTTCTACTCCGGGACTGCGAGGACCAGGCTGCTTGGCGGCCGCACCAGCTGTCTCCTCTTCCCGGCCCCTCCCCCTGCAGGTACATAACGCCTCGCGGCCCCCGCTTCGCAGGTGCCGCACGGAGGCTGGCAATCAACTTCACGTTACCTGGGCTCTGAAGTGCAAGGATTCTACGGAAACTTAAGACGCTGTGCTGAGTGGGGGTGCTTTTAACCTTGGAACTTCTACTCCGGGACTGCGAGGACCAGGCTGCTTGGCGGCCGCACCAGCTGTCTCCTCTTCCCGGCTCCTCCCCCTCAACGCTCTCCGCCCATAAAGCTGCGAACCAGTTCCACGCGCAAGCGGGACGCGCGCGGGACATAGCCCGGGGCGAAGACCGGGCAAAGAGCGGGCCGTTTTAGGCCGTTAGAGGCCGGCAGAGACCGGACCGGGCCCCCTCTCCAACGTCGTCTTTGTCCCAAGGCTCATTTCTCTATTCCAACAGCCTGTGGCTTTCACTGTCCCGCCCGCTATGGCCACTAGAGTATCCAGGAGTAAGGCTGCCCAACAGTGCTCCAGCACACTGGACAAATTCTTTCCTAAGACTAGTGCCGCGGCTAGTAAAGGTCGCACAGCATCAGACACTCTCCTTGAGGTAAATTTCGAAAATGTGTCAGTCTCAATGGTCCCCTCGGACTCTTCATCTATTGATATCAGTACTCCAACACCATTTGACGTCACTCATCTATCTCTCATGGATAGTATCGATCAGACAATCGAGACAGTCCTCCAACAACTTAGGACCCCGTCAAATTTATTGAGGGATAGTGAGTCTCTGTGCCCCTCGGGGGTGGTGGAGACCACTCCGTATATTAATTGTGCGGAAATGTCTAAAGTGCAGGATGAAGGGCAGGTTGTAGCGCCAACAGATCCCGTAGGCAGGAGAGTCTGCCACCCTTCGAAAAGGAAAAGGTTAAGGAAACTAAGAGGGGCAAAAAGGGCCAAAGTGGATAAAATCAACCCAACAATAGTTGCTAGCTCTGGCATTCCGGCTTCTCCCGTGGTTAGCTCCCCGGGAATTGGCTCTGATCATCCAGACTTGCCATTAGCAAAAGTGGTACCTGGGTGTTCTGGCCCGTTTGTATTCGGTGGAAATCCTCTAAATGCAACCGAGGCTCTGATTGGCTCTTTTAGGGATACCCTTAGGAGCCTGTTGGAGCCACTGTCTGCAAAATTGGATTCCATAGCTGCTAGACTTAAGGCTATAGAAGATGCACAGAATAGGAATAGTCCTAGTAGGGGGTTGGGTTCAGGTGCACAGACGGTTCCCCGGGATTCCGCAGGGTTTAGACCGTCTACTGCTGGAACAAGTACACAGGTCCCGGTTGGGGCACAAGATAGTGTTACAGGTAGCCATGCTCCCCCATTGCCCCCTTTACAAATGCTTAGGCCCCCTGTCCCGGCACCCAGAAGATCTAAACAACCAACACCACCTCTCCCAATGAGTGGGGGGCGAGCCAACAATGAATATACTGATCGCCCCATGAGTCCTAACAGTAGGCGTAGGGTGGTTAATTTGCCCCCTGAGGCTGTGCCTTATACAGCGATTATGGTGGGAGTCCCTGAGCTCACTAATGACATCAGAGAGCCACAGGACTCACTTCGTAATAAAGTAATTAGTTGGCTTAATATTAATAGGCCCCTCCCTTCTAACATCAAAGGTGATGTGCTGATGGTCAGAAGGATCCCATGGATTGGAACTACCCCCAAAAATAGGGCAGGGGACTGTATCATAATCCGTTTTAAAAGCCCACTAGTTGCCCCTTACATTTGCAACTGGCTGGTAAGGCCGGATAAATCCAACATAGACGTAGTGTCTCTCTCGCATTTCTATCCAAATGTTCCCAATTTAGGAGTGGGGAGGGAACAGAGTTGGACTAGAGTGGGCTTTGCTGTAGACGGTTCACGGTACAGACCCAAGTATAATTCATTGCCTGTCCATGGTAATTTTGTCCTTCAGAATAGATTTTCCTGTCTGGACTTAGTAGATTGACCAATAAGGGGGGTCATTCCGCAACACCTGATAAATTCTGCCTATGGGTCTACATCTAGGGGGGAAGGTACATCCGTTCCCGTAAATAAAAAAAAGGTCCCTGGCCCCTGCAAAAGACGGAGGGTCTACAATGGGAAGCACTCAAGTGTTAGATGAGGATCCACCAAATACATTAACTGGTGCTGCAACGCAATTGGTGGAGCTTGTTGAATTACCCACTCGGTCGCCCATCACCACTGGCTTGGGTGACTTGGGTAATTCTGCATATGACATCCCGTCTGCACTAAGTGAAGTTGGTCCCCAATTCCAAGGTCCAGGTATGACCATCCTGTCCTGGAATGTAGCTGGCATCGCAAGCAAGGTGGATACCCCAGAGTGGGAAACTTTGGTTAGCAAAAGTGACATACTCCTCTTTCAAGAGACATGGGCTAGGGCACCACTGGCCAGGAGGGGATATGACATTTTTGAAATCCCGGCAAAGTCGAATGGGAGAGGGAGACCTTCGGGAGGTTTGGCAATCTGGGTGGCAAGTCATATTGGGTGTCAGGCGGTTGGTATGGATACACTTTCACCGGACATTCAGTGTGTGCTCCTCAGATGGCCTGACAAAAGTACGTGGGCTATTGTTAATGTCTACTCTCGACCAGTCGCTTCGGGTAAAGAATCTCCCACCCTAGCTGATCTCTCATCTTTTCTAGGGCAATTGACAGGTAACCTGAAAATAGTGATGGGAGGAGATTTTAACTGCCACTTTGAACCCCTGGAGGGCCTAATGGAGGGTGCTTTTACTGCCGAGGATGACCATTGGGGAGTCCCTCCTTCTTCATCACCTCACCCCAAAGCTTGGTCCCCGTTGGCAATACAACTTACTTCTCTCACCCTGAATTTTGCTCTGAGGGCGTGCAATGGGCGCACCCCTTCTGACACTCCTTCGGTGTGCACCTTCAACAAGAAGGACCATGAGTCAAGGCTGGACTACATTTTTATAGATATTTCCCTGTGGCCCTAAGTTCTAGATTTTAGAGTGATCCCGAGGATAGACAGTGACCACAATGCCCTTTCCTTGGTGATCCAGCACCCAGCCCCTGCCTTAGGGACGCCAACTACCGATTTTGTAACCGACCAGGGAGACATTTTACTCACCACAAGCAGGCGCCGAGTGAAATGGGGGAAGCTAGTTGAGAAAGAAGAAGCTTTAAAAAACCTCTATGGTATAGCACTCCCTAGGTTCCAGGAGGTGGATGCCCTCATCAACCAATCTAGACCCTCAGATTACAATGAGAGACTATCTGGTATTCACCAGGCCCTAGTAAGGGACCTTGCAGATGTCTTCAATCCGGCCCTGCCTATTAGAAGGAAAAAGATTCGTGCTCCGACTTGGTACACCTCCACTTGTAGGAAAACTAAGTCTGAGCTTCTCTCTGCAATTAAAGAGGGTAGTGATAAGGTGAAGATCGCTGCCCTTAGGAGGGGGTATAAGGTAGCACTGGCCAACGCAAGGGCAGAGTGGGATTGGAACCACTGGCATGACCTGTCTGGAGCCCTTAAATCTAAAGACTTCAGAAAATTTTGGGCTCTGGTAAACAATGGAACAGGGGATCTGTTGTCTGCAGTAGAACCCAATATTGCCCCCTCTGTTTGGGAGGCTCACTTTGGGTCACTATATCAAGAATCCACTCTCTGGCCGGAAGGGAGGGTGGTAGAATCCCCCTGCCTGCCAGAGGTGGCCTTGGAATTTTCTTTGGGGGAGGTGAAGCTGGCACTGGAGGGCTTAGCGCTGGGGAAGGCACCGGGGCTGGACAAGCTACCCGGTGATTTGTTCAGATATCACCCTGACATTTGGGCCCCGTACTTTCTTGTCCTTTTCAATGCCATTTTGGGAGGTATGGCGATTCCTTCCTCTTGGTTAGGGGCTGAAATAGTTCCGATCTATAAGAAAGGGTCCCCTTTGAGTCCTGCAAATTATAGGCCTATCAGCCTGATAGATGTTCCCCAAAAGTTTTTTGCGCGCCTTATTCTGAACCATCTATTAGACTGGGTGGAGGAAAATGACCTCTTGAGTCCCCTTCAGGCTGGCTTCAGGAGAAACGCATCGACCATGGACCAGATCTTCCGCCTAGTTCTCCTCTACTGGAAGACGGTGAGGATTGAGGGCGGGAGATTGTACATGGTCTTCGTGGATCTGAGGTCAGCCTTTGACCTAGTCCCGCGCAGGAAACTTTGGGAGGTATTGGAAAAGTTGGGAATTCCCCCCCCAGCTACTAAACATCCTGGCCCGGCTGCATGAGAACAACTATGCGCAAGTTAGGTGTGGGAGGGACGGTAGACTTTCATCCAGGTTTCCTGTGCGCCGAGGTGTGAGGCAGGGTTGTGTCTTGGCACCGACCCTGTTTTGATTATTCATCAACAATGTCATCTCACACCTGGAAAACGTCAAGGATAACGACGCCCCCTGTTTGGCAGGTAGGAGGGTACCGGCAATCATGTTCGCCGACGATACCCTCCTCCTTTCAAAATCCCCAATGGGGATCCAGAGGATCCTGGATGGTTTTGGTCTTTTCTGCAGTCAGCATGGATTGGAGGTGAATACAGAAAAGACCAAGTTTATGATCTTCAACCCACCAACTAAAACTAGGCCCAATCCTACCCTGGGGACCGCGAGCCTTGAGAGGGTGTCCACCTTCATATATCTGGGGGTTACACTGCAGGAAAACTTGGCATGGGATCGACAGATAGTACGATCCAAGGCCAAACTATCCCAACTCTCGGGTGCAATCCTGAAAGTGGCTAACACTTCTTCCTTCAAGCCCATAAGCCCGGCCCTTGAAACCTACAAGACCCAGGCCAAGGCTGCGGCCATGTATGGCAGTGAGCTATGGGGACATAAAACGGTGAAGGGCCTATCAATAGTGGAAAATAGCTTTCTAAGGCGCCTTCTAGCCCTTCCAAGTGCCACGCCACTCCAGCCTCTGAGAATGGACATGGGTCTCCCCCCTATTGCAGAGGAGCTTGTGTCAAAGCCAGTGAAGTTCTGGCACAGGCTCTGGTCTACGGACAAACTCCATCATTATAGGGAGGATCTCACCCATGTCATGAGCTTAAACTCTAGCGGCAAAATCCCCTGGCTCACCTTTGTGGAAAACGAACTGTCTGCCATTAATCTCCGTGTCTTGTGGGAGGATCCTGCACGAGGCTGCCGTGCAATCTCGCGCAAGGCTCTGGCTCAAATCTACAAAGCCAGGTCCCTTGCACATTTGACGGCTGCTCAAAATAGTGGCACCTTAACCTTGCAATTTTTAGAATCCAAAAATTCTTATGTTTTTGAACCTTTTATGGATTTTATCTTTCCCATCCTGGCAAGGAAATTGTATGTTCAATGGAGGTATAGCACACTACCTATCAATTCATACACCTCGAAGTGGACAAATGGGGGCGACAAAATATGTCCCTGTTGCAACAACCATGTGGAAAACGACCCCCATATCTTGTTTGTGTGCCCTGCATACCAAAGGCCCAGAAAATATTGGATAGCGCCACTCTGTAAGAACCTGGGGTTCAGAGAGTATGCACAAGCATACAGGATTTTGAAAACTAGTACCTTGGGCCACATTGTGTTTGCTGTTTCCAAATTTCTTATGGCCATATGGCTGATTAGAAGAAAAAAAATCGTCTGAAGCTCCTTGAACTTTTTAAAGAACTTTCCAAATACGATTTTAACCTATTCCTCGCTGGGAGAGCCGTTTTTATTCAAATGTATTTTAATAATGTTTTAATGTCTGTAATGCTTTCATTGCATCTTTTATGGTCTATATGACCGAAATAAAGAATTTTTGGAATTGGAATTGGTAATGGAGCTGGAAGGAAACTACCCTAGGGACCATTTTGGTGAATTGAATTTGGTAACTCCTTATCACATCCATGGCTATCTGTCCATGACTAAGAAGAAATGATCAGCAGTCATGTCGCAGAAACACAAGTACATGAAGCGGCACTGAAAAAATATTAATGTATATTCTTACAAGCTTAGTGCATGAACTGGTTCATTTTTGAAAGAACTAGTCCATTTCGTAGTAGCCCTATGCTAGGATCACATGTTGCGCTGTAGCGAGTAGAAAGCTAGGTATTTATATCCCTCGGTGTTCACTGTACAACTCCCAGCCTCTTCGCCTGTAGTGGTGAATACATCATTGTGAAAAGGTCGGAAAATGCCCCTTTTCAAAACTCGGTTTTGGCTACAGTGCTGAAAATACTTCCTTTGTTCCTGCTACAATCTGTAAGCCCTTATGCTGCAGTAGGCTGTGCATTGAGACATTGCTTGCCCATATATATATGGTGATGATGACCTACTTGAGAAAGTAGAGAACCTGTGACACAGAAACCTTTCTTGTGGGTGGAATCCTGGCCAGAGTGCAAAAGGTCCACTTTCTCTCGGCTCGTGTCTGTGGAAGGTCAGCACACTTTTAGGCCTAAACTGGACATCGCAATCGCGATAAAATGTTTGTTTTCTCAGATGTAGAAGTAGCCTCAAATGTTGTACTCCAAGAAAAAAACTTGGGAGGGTAACCTACTTACAATTTGTTTTGCCTTAATGTTTTCAAATCTATTGTGCTTCGGTCATGGTTGCCAATCGGGGACTCTTTCCATTCCCTTTTTTAATTTGTATTTTTCGTAATAGGGCTGTTAACTGCCTCCAACCTCATAAATAGGAAGTGACATCCGAGGAGTGCATAATGCTGATCTATTACAAGCAAGAAAAGAGCATATGAAAGGTTGTGTGTTTGTTTTGTTTCTTGAAAAAGACATCCAAATGAAACCTTTTCAATTGTCGCCTTTACTTCTGCAATAGAAATTCACAGGGCACTTCCGGTCCTTCGCTGTTACGTTATGTTAGCCGGATTTGTATAGCGCACAGCTGCCCCAGCAAAGGGGCGTCCCTGTCACTTTGAGAACTTCTCCTAATGAAATAAAACCGTCTAGGGAAACGGATTTAGTCAAGCCAGCAGAAGTTATTCCATTATCACTTAAGCACAGGTCATGGAAGGAGCGCAGATGAGTATTTTTCGCTCTTACAGCAGAAATGGCATTTTTTCGAAGAAAAGCAGCAAAAGATCTAATAACTGTGATCTCTCTCCATGTTTGGACTTCCTGTAGGCCCGATGAAATATAGGGTAAACTAATCGTATTTCTAAAATTACTAGGAATATGGTTCTTGAAATCGGTTTAATTCTGGTCTCCAGGATTTCAGTGTTCATTGGTGTGAATTATTCAATAGTACCAGGGTAAAGTGGGTACCCGAAAACCAATTGGGTATAGTTACCGACGCTGTCAACTGACCAAACCGAGGCTTTGTCTATGGGATAATTGGGCTGTCAGATGTTCAGATGATGGTACCCAGAGGCTGCCGTTATCTTTTCGTGCTCCCAGAAAAGAACCAAAGATATTTATTTATTTATTTATTTATATATATATATATATATATATATATATATATATATATATATATATATATATATATATATATATATATATAATATCTATCTATATATATCTTTTTTTTTGGTTTGTTTTTTTTGTCCTCAACGTACAGAATAGTCCGTGTCCTTCCCCCACCTCACTAGAAATTCTAGTACAGTGCACCTGAAACAAACCAGGAGCTGTACTGTCAATACAAACGAGCCCTGGCAAAGCCAAAATTACTTGCCTTTTTGGACCGATTTTGGTTTTGCCAATGTTTCTTAGTCTTGCTGTACAACAGTCTCCCTGATGTGCAGCATGGCTAAAGAAAACTGAAAAAGTGGTATATGACGGGGGATTGTGGCATTTTGTAGGCGTGCATGCCTACAAATTCAAGTTCTATTTAAAAAAGAAATAGAAGGGGGGGAGGGGGGGTCTGCGATGGGGCGGAAGAGGAGGAGAACCTGAAGCTCTCAGGAGTTTGAAGGAGACGCAGTGGGTGAGAGGAACCTGGGGCAGGTGGGGAAGCCCATGGGCAAGAAGGGAATGGAGTACTAAAAGAGGGAGAGCACAACATGGAGGGTGTGGGGAGAAGCACACGTGACAAACCATAACACAGTGTAGGAGGAGAGAAATGCACAAGGGAAACAGTAGGACAGCAGATGCACCATCGTGAAGTGCTTCACCTAAAGTAAAAACATAGTGCCTGAAAAGCAAGCAGTGGCAGCATCGAGGTTAGCCAATCAAAAGAGGTGGTAAAGAGTATTTGCTTCATGGGAGTGAAATACAAGATTGACGAGTTGGGACATGAGTAAGCATCAGACAAATGATTGACAGGAAAGCCAGCCAATGGTGAGCAAGAAATGGGTGGGCTGAAAGCCCCTGAAAGTTCTTGGTAAGCCCACAATGTGTTGCGCAACAAGAGGCTTGTTTGCGGTCTAATAGGCTCAGCCTAGAAGTGGAAGGCAGACCTATAGAGATCGGACTATTCACCATGACCCTATGAAATATTTGGGTTAACTCAATGCTCCGCTTGTTTTACATCTGTGGCTCTGAACGCCAGATGCTTCGAAACCCAGCCTTCATCCTGGTACTGATGTGTAAACTCTAAGGAAGCTAGTAAATGGACACATACCTGACATGTTCTCTTTTGAAGCATGGAACTGTGTATGGGGTTAGCAGGACATTGAAGTTTAACAAAATATGAGCTATAAAAAAAATACTAACAGTGAGTGCAGTAGGAAATGGTCTTTCAACGTACAGTGGTGAAAATAATTTGGAGATAATTGAACATTGCGCTGTGGATAGCGATGTGCACTACCTAGCTATTAAACCTGTAAGGTAGCTCAATGGGTTGAGCACTTGCCGGTGGGGGGGGGGTGCTGTTAAAGGGGGAGGGGAATATGAGATCTATACAGTTGGCCTATTTTGTCCCAGATCAATTAATGGAGTACAATTGACATGTAACAGGATCACCTGATATTTACAACACTATGAAAACACAAACCCATTTTTCTTATTACAGAATTAAGAAGCTAGTTCGAGAATATTATTCTACTGCTACTCCATCCTGGTGAAAATGAAGCATGTGGGCGTGGCGAAGGAGGAAGGTTGCTGAACGGGCAGGACGAAGGGAGACCATGCGTCTTGGATCCAGGAGAGGAATTTCCTGCAATTGAAGGAAGCTTATACAGGTGTCATTCTCTTAGGCCGAAACGTACGTTTGATAATCAAATCGTTTGCTTACGTATTCCTCCTTAATCTTAGCTGACCCTATCTGCAGAATGAAAGGAGGGGAGTTACTTGGTCTAATTATTGATGCAGACGGGACCTTTCTAACCTAAGTCCACCATAGGGTTGGCAACTTTTTGTTTCGGCCAGTCCTTTTTTTTTTTTTTAATTTTTTTTTATTACCCTAGTCATATTTCCATCCTATAGCAGTAATAGTGGAAGCAATACATTCCCAACTGGACCATGGCTATGGTCTCTACATGTGGCCAAATTGGAGCTCTATGGATTGAGTGATGTTTCTCCAGTGCCTGATTGCGGCACTGGTTGGCGTTGGACAGGGTCTTCTCTTAGGTATCCTGACTAAACTTTAAGTACCTGTAGGGGCTGACACCCCCCCCCCCATACCTGGCCGCTGAACAAGCATGGCATATCCTGCTTCTGCCCCCGCCCCCACACACCCCCCTTAAGCGTCTGTAGAAACCCATGCATTGTCTTATGGTCCATGCTACACTTCTCTGGAGTGATTTAAGTATTGTGAAACCTGGAATATTTTATGATCGCTCTCACTCTAGGGGTTCCAGTGTTCTAGGCCCCAAGTTGTCCAGTGGTTCAAGCAGCAACGGATACACAAGACTAAACCAGTGGAGTAAGCTCATGGGGGAGGGGGGATGGGAGGGTATGAAGATGATTTTGAGACCCGGCAGGGATATCGGATAGGCGACCAGTGTTGCTGCTGCTCGGAGCCCTGCTTGCAAAGGTTGGTTTATTCATATATAATTAATTGTGGGTCCGAGTGCTGTACCTTATCAAGATGTGTAGTATTGTCCATTGGTCATTCAAAAGGTTGTACATTAGGAGGAACGTTTTCTGAGATGAGACGCCCATCATTGTGGGTACATTTGAATAACTAAATGTGGGTACAATCGAACAGTCTCAACTTATCTGGGAGGAGTAGCGTCGCTCCTAACAGTAGCAGGTTCCAACTTCGTCCTCTGGCCATCATATGTGGGATGAAGTACCCCCTGCCACACAAGGATATTGGAAGTTACTGTGGAGTTTGTTACCTGTGGAATGAGGCTGAAGGCCAAGTTCCATTATTGGGTCATGGAACTCCAAGGTGACTTGCAATATACTTAGTGTGAAAGGGGTATTTTATTGCTTAAAATACATGGCCACACGATCACTCTTCTTGCAAGCCTCTTACATCCTTGGTGTCTTGCTCCTTCATATGAAAGTGGTAGTATGGTTAGTAACTTGTTACAAAAATATATTCGAATCAGTCGAAGTCCGAATAATGAAAGTGCTGTGACTCAATGTGTAGAACAAAGCAGCGTCATTTTATTTTTCATTCAACGACCTTTGGTGTGGAAAAATATCAACATTGCCGTGAATGGCTCCTTTCTGCTTATCGCTGTTCGTTTTTATAAAAAACAGATCATAAGAATGAAAAGTCAGTTTTCGTTTTTGTGCTCTGTTTAAACTGCAGCTGTAAAAATACGCCCTGACCTACCTTTCACGTTGGTGCTGGCTCTGGCAGTAGACATTGTGACATCAGTATTACCTTATTACATTTGAGCAGCTATAATATTTACGGGCGCCAGTAATGTACCCAACTATGGTTGGATATTTGTTACAACATTTGTTTTAGAATCAGTTTAATACAAGTCAGTTTATTTATTTTTTAAAAAAACAGTAGTATGTAGAAATGTATAAAGAGATGTTCTAACCTTTCTATAATTACCTGAGGAGTGCAAGAAATAAACCTGTTGCTATGACTATCTCCTTTCTGCTTGTCACTATACAGCTAGAAAACTAGAGCAGAAGAAAAACTAGGTTTGTTTTGTTCCTTATATGGCTTCTTTAATTGTGCTCCGTGTCATAACCTGCCTTTTCCCGTAGGTTGGTGGTTCTGGCAGTAGGCATTGTGATATCAGAACTCTTGTCCTGGCATCATTTCTTTATAACCGACTGGGTGCGTCACAAGTCTCAGACCGTTTTTTATACAGGGATTTCAGAATCTTATGCATTACAAAAGTTGTACGTACACTTGTCTGCGATGGACATCTAGATAACGAACGTAAGGTGGCTTCCTCAGGTAAACGCTTGCCAATGACTTCTGCTGTGAATGTAGTTTAAATCGCAGCAAAGGCATTTCTGCTTTCTTTGCTTCCAAAGTGACTAAATGGAGTATTCTAATTTCTTACATTTATAAACAGATGTGCATAACGTAGCACTATGTAAATGAGAAAACTTGATCACCTTCCCACAACCCTGTCAGTTGCATTGATCTCTTGCTTCTTTTATGAAACATACTATTATTGCAGAATCTTGGAATTAATGTGAAATTTATACTGTGAAAATAAGCCTGTCAATATGTAGGTTATCTAATTTAATATATTCTAGCACTTTGTAAGTCCCGTGTTTTATATAAAAAAAAAAAAAAAAAAAAAAAAAAAAGACTTCAAAGTCTTGCTCTCCAGCAAAGCAATAGTATGGTGCAATAAACGTCGATGTAAGCTAATAACTGAACATTTCAGTGACATATGGCTCAGACATAAAAACTGCAAATACAGATGTTTTAATCATGATTTTTCCAGGGCTTGTAATTCTGCTCCGTGATATGCCTTTCACAAAGCCTGCTACCTTGGACGCTATACAAATATACTGAATCTAGAGGAGCAGACCCATGAACCCCTTGTGGAACTGGGTCAGTCAATATTTTAAATCCAGTGTGTTCTACAGAAGTATAAGTTAAATAGTTGTTTAAATGCCTTGCTGATATAGATTGATGTACACCCCAATCAATGAGTAAAAGAAAGCACTCTGTATCTTGTAAAAGGAGATCAATTTTATCAAACATATCAGTGAATGATTAAAATATTCTGCAGCGGTGCTCCTATAACAAGTGAACGCGCAAAGTGATGGAGACAGTTAAACGAAAAAAACAACCCAAAAGTATGCGACGAACAAGAAACTGCGATAGGCTCAAATTTGTTGCAAAGTGCCTCATGCTATTAATGTTAGTTGTGGAGGAACGCTCTGCTCAATTAGATTCTTGGTATGGTTTTAAAACTCTTTGTGAACCCCTGTCTTCTGCAAACGAAAGAACTCGTGTGTATAGATTTCTAGCTGAGAATCGAAACTGAGCTATGGTTCAGAAAAATGTTAACCTGGTTATTTGCTAGGGTATAACCAGGTCTGTCCTTGCAGTTGCATGCTAGCTGGCTCTCAGTAAGTGCTGGTAAGCCTTCGTGTAGCCATGCACTCTATAACTCCGCATAGATTAGCATGTCTGACTTTCCAGCCTCACTTTTGTTCATTTGACCCTTTGGGTTTCGTTCAGTAATTGTGTACTTCCAATGATCGAGACACTAAACTCCATGCGGTTTAGTGGAGTGAAAGAGTGCATTTTAAATTTGATCTAAGAGGTGTGTGTGGCTTGGGCATCTAAAACACTGGACCATGTATGTTGAGCATGATCACTACGCTGAGGAATACTGAAGATAATGTAAAATTGATTTAGTGGTGTTCATTATAGATCACTTGAGAATCAGTTTGCCACACTTCTTTGCACACATTTTTAAGACTGTTTTGTCGATATGATTTATTGTGGATACAGTCGTTAAAAATTTTGAAATACTTGAATGATGCTTTGTGCTGAAGGTAACATTTATACGTGTCCTTACTTTGAAGTGTATTCATAAAACTCCAGTGGTTAAGGATATATGTGCATGAGGCTCCACTGATCTGTCTTAATCAAACTGTCCAATAAATATTTTGGGCTATGACTCCAATTGCTGTGCACGCGCCGTAAAATGAAGCGGTGAGTTTAGACTAGTCTTTGTGAGATTCCTTTGTAGACCATTAGTGAGGGTAGATAGACACTACACCGAGGCACAGGAGATCAGTCTTGTGCAAGTGACAAATTATTAAGGTTTGGTGACTTAGTTTAACGTAAAGTAACGAAAACCTGTTGTAGTATTTCTTTAAGGAGTTTTATGAAGCACTTGCATGTTACTGAACAGCCATTTCAGAGCACTATAAGAGGAGAGGAAATGACCGGAACAATAAGGTAAGTTAAACGGGAAGAATACATCCGGGTAGGGATGAATAAATGGTCTAAGAAATAAAGAAGAACTCGCAGGCTGTTTAAACTGTGTGAGAACCCAGGTGTGTGATGGAGTTACTTCATTTTAACAAGTGGTTTAGGAGCTAGGACACCAATAGACTGCATAAGTGAACAGAAAGGTGTTGCAGTCTTTCCGGAATTGGCAATACCCCTCTTGATTTCTCTAGGTGAGGATCAGGTCCGTTCAAAAGCATGCACCCAGAAAATGTAGTGATTTGTCTTACCTTAGTCCCTGTGGCATGTGTTGACTGACCTTAGATTCCATCTTGGTTGGTTTGGTGAAGCCAGCCTATGAAGGCAGTTTGGGCCACATTTGTGAAGAACGTTGTGCATGATACATAGAATATTACATTTGAGCCTGTGCTCTACCGGGAGCTAGTACAGATTCTGCTGGGCAGGTGAGGTGGGGTCAGATTTCCTGAGGTTGAGGTGATTCTCACTGCTTGATTTTGTATCCTTTGCAATTTCTGAGCTTGTGGGCCTGCAGTAGCCCAGTGTCAGCAGGATCAGTTCTCTGGTGAACGCAAGAAGATGCGAAGGAAAGAGGACCAATTACTTTTTTCTAGCATAAACAGTTAACCAATTGGTGTAGTTGGTCCCATTTACTTTGAAAGTGTGTGATAGATTTTGAACTGCTATATCTCGTATGGGCAGGAGGTGGGTCTCTGAAGCTAAGAAACAACTGTTACTGTGCAGTCCTAGATAGATCAGATTTGTAGGTAAAGTATGCTATCTCATCCCATGCACTGGCTTCCAGCAGGGGGAGTAGACCTAAGTGGCCTTTAATAGGTAAAGCGTCTAGTACCATTAACAAGCAGAAGTGGGGAGTCTTTGATACACTGTAGGGACGCCACAATCGTTGGGCTTTGTACGTAGTTCAAGAGACCTACAATATGGCTTGTATGACGTTCAGTAATGGGAGACTGGATAAATCCATTTTTTACATCCTTTTCAGGCAAAACACTTCAGGCTTAAGGAGCTCATTGGTTGAAAGCAGAGGGCTCAGTCGAAGTATTTGCAGCTTGTCCTTGAAGATGACTGGTTTTGATAGGCTTAACTTTTACATGACTTTGTCAGGATAATGTGAAGTTTGGGCTGGCTAGTTACTGCTAGATGTTTAAAAGGGTCAAGCTTCAGGAACAAACAATACATCAGGTGGTTTCTGACCTGTCACTCGATATCTAAGACCGAGGTAGAGGGACTGCTCCGCTACAGCTGTGTGTCATCCACATCTTAGAAGACCGTTTCTGGCTTTAAACAAAACACTCCTACAGCGATTGGTTGTTAAGCTATCATGTTGCTTGTTTTCACAGGGGCATCCAACATGGATTCTGAGATGGAGACCGGCATGCAGGAGATACTCTTGGACGATGCTGACGAAGACTGTGTGGAATTTAGGCTCCTTATGGCATTTGCCCAAAGAAATTTATCTGACAGCAAATTCCAGGAGCTTATCAAAAACCGCCACACCCGGGTAAAGGATGAAAAGAATGGGAAAATCGTAGAACCGTTGAATGGACATGGTGGAAAAGCCACAAGAGCTATTAGTCCGACAATGAGATTGACTTCCGATTCCAAGCATACCAAAGTAGAGGGAAAAAAGAAGAATAAAGCTGGTTGGAAAAGGTTGATCCCTCAGTGTATTCGAGGAGAAAAGTTGGAGTCTGGCTTTATTCAGGAAGGGGAGCGACGGGGGATGAAAAAGGAAAGGGGCACAGTGGAGTCGGAGACATCTGTAGAGAGTGCTTTCAAGCAAGAAGGTGAGTTGGGATCAATGCCTTTTTGTTTTAGTGATTTGATCCGAGGCCTGTGCAGGATGTTCAAAATGACATCCCAGGCCAACCGTGACAAATATGCTTTTAAATTACCCAAACAAAGTAATTCCTGTGAAAAGTACAGTCACCGCTGTTGAAGTTATTTTATAAACTTACTTGGAGTTCACTCATATTTGCATAAAATTTCTGGGAAATAAACTCCTTCTTCCTATATCGCATTGGGAAATTAGTTTCCCTATTGGTATATTTGCCCTTCTTTGAACAATTTACACTTGTAAGAAAAAAGAGTAAAGAGCACGGACTTGATTACTGGCATATTAGTATAGTTTGGTCAAACGGTGGCATAGTTATCCTGGGGATCCCAAAAAGGACATATGCTACTTACTAAAGCAGGACACAAGGCATTAACATACTCTGTGCAAACAAATGTGCACCCTACGGTATGTATTAAATAGCCTATCTGTAAACGTTAATGATCTGGATGATATAATGTAAAGCGGTGATGGCTGGGGTAGGAGTTAGGGTAATAACTGAGGAGTTCTATTCAAAGTATTTTTAGGTCTTATGTAGGTTCTAGCAGACCCCTTGATCTCTACTATTTTTGCTCACTAATTATATATAATATGCATGAAGTGTTCGTATACAGAATTTATTTATTTATTTAAAACATTTGTATAGCGCGGCTGACACCTTGCAGGTTTCCTGGCGCTTAGCAAATACTCTAGACTAAGGGGAACTGGCGGAAGAGAGCAACTAAGGGTTAGGTATTTTAAGGGAATAACCAGGTTTTGATATGTTTCCGAAAGGGGAGGAGTTGTGGGATTTGACGGATTTCGAGAGGCATACTGTTCCACAGCTTAGCCGCTGCGACTCGGAAAGATCTGCCCCCCGTCCTGACCTTGTTGTATCTGGGAACAGTTACCAGGCAGGCAGAGGCAGAGCGTAGGGTTCTGGTGGGGGTATACCAAGTAAACATGGCCTGCAGAGGTTTGGGTCCAACTCCGTGGAGCGCTTTAAAGACGAGGCAAAGAGTCTTGAACGCCACTCGTTGCCTGAGTGGGAGCCAATGTAGCTCGGCTAAGGCCGCTGTGGCTGAGGATCTTCTGGTCCAACCAAGAACTAACTTGGCTGCGGCCGACTGAACTCTTTGGAGTCGGTCCAGTAGAGCAACTGGGGACTCGAGTAGCAGCGCGTTGCAGTAGTCCAGGCGGCTGAGAATGGTGCACCTGACTATCTGCTCTCGGGCTTGTACTGGGAGGAGTGGCATAATTTTGCGCAGGGAGCGCAGGAGAGCTGAGCAGGTTCCCACAGTTTTTGCAACTTGTGTTTCTGTGCTCAGTTTATTATTCAGTGTGGCCCCAAGGTTGCGGACTGACGTGACTGGCAGAGGTTTATCTGGTGTTTCCGGAGGCCAGAAATCGCAGGGGAACTGGCGAGGTATTCGACTTCCCGCGCAATACAGCACCTCCGTTTTAGAAGAGTTGAACTGCAAGGAGTTCTTGTGCAACCACCCAGCCGTCTCCCTTAGGCAGTCATGAAAGGCTGCAAGGGGGGTAGAGTCTTCTCCCTCCCAGGAGAAGATGAGCTGGGTGTCGTCCGCATAATTAATTGTTTTGAGTCCATGGGCCTTTATTAACGTGATCAGGGGTTTTAGGTACACGTTAAAAAGGATGGGGCTGATGGAGGAGCCCTGAGGGACCCCGTGGGGGACATGGGAGAAGGTGGATTGAAAAGGGGGGAGGGACACAGCCTGCCTCCTGTCCCGTAGATAGGAGTGGAACCATAGCAAGGCTGTGCCTTCCACCCCAGCCTCACAGAGTCTCTCCAACAGTATCCTATGGTTAACCGTATCAAATGCGGCAGACAGGTCCAGTAGGATCAAGGCTACTGCCTGGCCCCTGTCTGCCCGCATACGGAGGTCCTCCATGGCTGTCAGGACAGCTGTTTCAGTCCCGTGGGCAGGGCGAAAACCAAATTGGAAATCGTCCAAGATTTGATTTTGCTCCAGATGGGCGGAGAGACAGGCGCTAACCCAACGTTCGGCAATATTTGCCGGGAATGGCGAGAGACAGAGATAGGCCGATAATTGGATAAACACTCGGGGTTCAAGGACGGTTTTTTTTAATAGCGGGGAGATTAGAGCCTGCTTCCAAGTAGATGGCACTGATCCGCAATGTAAGGAATGGTTGCAGATCTTACGGAGAGTAACAAAAAGGTCAGAGCCAAAACTCTTCCAGATTTTTGGGGGCAACGGGTCAAGAGGGGAGCCTGAGGTGATCCCGAGCGTCAGCCTTTCAAATTCAGTTTCAGAAATGGGGGGGGAACTCCCATAGCTTTTCCTTGGGGGGCTGACCGGAGTGTACGAGGATCTGGTCACTGGTACAGGCCCTTGCTATGTTAGGGTCGCAAGATGGAGGGGAGGAGTTCAGGTTGTGGATAATGGTTTCAATTTTGTTTTTGAAAAATGACGCAAGGTTATCACAGAGGGCTTGTGTGGGAAGAGTGGTTTTTGTGGCACATTCAGGGTGGGTGAGGTTTTTGAGAATCTGAAAGATACTTTTTGAGCTGTTGTTAGCGTTGGTGATTGTGGTACAGAAGTGGTTAGCTTTACTCTGGGCAATTGCAGCTTTATATACCTGGAGGTGGTGTTTCCAGAGTGCTTTATTAGTGTCGGAGTAGCCTTGTCTCCATTTTCTCTCTGATTGTCTGCAGGCTAGTTTGAGAGTTTTCAGAGAGTCGTTAAACCAAGGAGCTGGAGCTCTGCTCTTATCCTTACATTTTTTCTGGGGGGCGAGGGAGTCTGAGGTAGAAGAAATTATTGAACAGAAGGCTTTAAAATTGTTTTCAACCGAGTCAGTGGGGGTGAAACTGTTATCCACATTAAATACAGTGCCAGCCGCTCTGAGTTTGTCAAGGGCTTTCCAATCCCTATACAGAAAGTCGGAGGTTGTACTGTGTGGAGGCCTTTTAGCTCTATCACAGAAAATGTGAAATTTAATAAGTGCATGGTCGGTCCAGCACATGGGCAGGATGTCGCACAGATATACTAGCTGAGGGGAGGCAAAGATTAAATCCAATTGGTGCCCAGCTGTGTGGGTGGGTTTGTTAACCAATTGCGAGAGTCCTACACCATCACAGGATAGTAATAGGTTGTTTAGTGCACTGTCCAGGCTTCCATTGGGCCAGAGATTAAAATCTCCTAAAATGATCAATTTGTGGTGGGAAGTGGCCATGTTGGTAAAAGTGGTGAGCAGCGAGTGTTGCTGTTGGGTATTGAAGGCACCCGGAGGGCGATAGCAGATAATGGCCGTGACGGTGACTCCAAGATGACATTTTATAGAGAGGCCAAGGAGTTCCGTCCCGGCAACTGGGTCTATGTCTAGGGTGCCAACCGACCAGGATGCTCGGAAAATGGCGCCCACTCCTCCACCACGGCCCTTTGGCCTGGGGAGATATAGTATTTTATAATCTTGAGGGCACGCCAGATCGAGGTCGATATTGCAGTCGGCAGTGGTCCATGTCTCGGTGAGGAACAGTACGTCAAGGTGATAGGTGTCAATGAGCAATTGAATTTCATTGGCGTGTTTAGTAGGCAGAAGACGTTTAAGTAGGTATTTTTTTGTCTGTTCTTAATTTCACATTCATTTTGGATATTTTATTTTAATTGTTTAAAAATAGCAAAAACAAAATGTGAACAGAAAGGACACCACTGCCCACCCCTGCAAACTCTACGAGGGTCCCTCCTGATCTCTCTTTCTGTCTCTCTCGCTCTCTTGTCAAAGAAAAAGGATCAGAATAGTAATGTTTTTTGTTGGTTTTTTTTGGTATCTTTTTAATTTTCTTTATCTCTGTATTTTGAAATATCTTTCGGCTGCATTGAAGTCATAACCTTGCTTTGTATCACCGCAGAAGAAGAAGCCACTTGTTTGTTAGGTTGACTTTAAATACAATATTTTTATTCACTTATAGCGCTTTTTTTCTTTTTTTTTTTTTTTCTCTCTTGCAATGGAATTTCTCAGTCCACTGGTAAGGATAAGCAAAAAAGAAAAAAAACGGAAATGTGACTCTAAAAAGTATTCCACTCTTCTGTATGAACAGGCTGAGAAATTCACAATTCGATCACTGTAAGGAGCCAGATTACTGGGATTTTTTTAAAATTATTTTTTTTACATCTAGAAGGTTCAAAATGGGGCTATTCTTAAAATCCTACCTGTCGCGAGGTCTCCAGAAGGACAGGTTGATCTATGCCAATCCAGTGCTTACTACTTTGGGTTAATTTTGAGACTGACTTGGTCTGGTGCCCCATTTTTGCCTACCAGGTGAATGTTGGGCCAGCTGTTAAATATTAAGACGGAACCAGGAAGGACGATGTGGGGAGGAGACGACCAGAACAGGCATACTACCAAGGGTGACAAGGTGGTTAGGGTCTTTGCTCCTCTTGGTGGTGCTTTGGAGTCTAGAGTGACTTCCCTTTTGAGGTTCATGAAGGTTTTTGATTGACTTTTGCTAGATTCTGCCGACGAGCACTTGAGCCTACACATGTACAATAAGTCTTCGCCTTGATAGAGACCATCCTCTTCCTACCAGTGAAGAGATTCAAACACACCTCAAGGGAGCCTAGCAGAAGCAGAGTTTATAAAAGTGCTTTCTGGTTTCTTTCTATTCCACTAGAAGCAAATAGTTGCAAAGGCTACGGCTGCAACTTTGGTCTCCTCTTTTGAAGGCAGGCCCAGAACACTGGAAATGTAATGTTGCTGTTAACCAAGACTTCAGATAAGGGTTAGAAGTTGGACTTTTTAAATCAATATTTTGATAAGTTAATGGTAACAAGGCGTTTTAGGGAATAATAATGTAATTTTTAATTCCTGGTCGGAGTATTTGTAAGTGGGTAAAAAGAATGAATAATTTGTTTAATTTTATGACCATGGTTATTTTATGTTTCTTTATAGCTGGAAAGTCACGTAAATGAAACGGTGTACATTTTGCTTGAGGCTCCTGTTTGATTCGGGCAGCAAATTTTGTGCTGCTGAACTGTGCCTCGTACGACTAGGACCCTTCATGCACTGGTCAGCAGTGGTAGACTGCTTGATGGGACTCCCTGGTCAGAAGCTGACCTTTCTTTTGCACTGGGTGGAGGCATTTTCGATTCTGGAAAGTGCATCCTCTAGGCAACATCAATAGGACTGGAACCTGGGACCTATAGGCTAATTACTTCAAGCCAGGTTCCCTTACAAGGTCATGGAACTCCAAAGTAAAGTGCAATATCCACAAAATGTGCAGAAGTGGATATTTTGCTCATAATACATAGCAACACCATCACTCTTCCAGCAAATCACTTCAACCCTTGTTTACATGTTAAATTATACCCAGGGCCACTGTAAATGTGATGCAGCGGCATTTTTCATATAGATTTGCCACGCTTGTCACATAAGCCATCTGATGCATAATCTGCAGGTTTTAACTAAAAATGTTTGTAGCTCAAATGCTTCAAAAGTCACTAAACGTGCAGCAACATATGTTGCTGCGCAGTGGAAGGCCCTTTGCAAAGATTGACTGATCACCTTTCTGTTGTGTATTGCAATATTTGGGTGATAAGCCAGTACTAGTGAGGTGCAACCAGTGCCCAGACAGTGTTAACAAGTGTACAAATTACAAATCAAAGTATTTCCAGCCAAAAATGTGCCACATTACACTGCAGAATTTGCCTTTTTTGCTGCATAATTTACTCAACCCTGCCCCATAATTTGGCCCTTCTCCCTGCTGCATTATTCCAGTGGCCATGATTATACCCTAATAGATGTGTTGCTGAGGAATCCTAAACATGGGACCGTGTACGGTGAGCATGAACACACTAACATTAAGGGCCACATGATGGTCCTATGTTGTGGTCTCTCACAAAAGGCCTGTGAAATGGAGGTAGCCAATGGGTGTGTATTTGGTTGAGACCAATCGGATTGTTGCCTCGCTTTTATGGGCCTTTCAGGGATTTGTTACCTTTTGTTGTAGTCAACCTGTTTATCACCACCTAGCCTAACTGTAAATTCATAACTAAGCTGATTGATCGAGAATTTGTGAACAGCTTATTAAATTTGTCATGTCTAGTGTTTTAGTTGCCCTTAAGGGATGTTCCCTCAGTGTTCAACCACTGGTTTCTAGGATATTTGATAACCTTTTTCATCCAAAAATGCATAACCTCTAATCATGCAAAATGGTAGCATCCTACCCTGTAGAGGCTAACTCTGATGCCACAAACTAAAGCTGCAAAGTATTAAAGCCCGTGGCAGAAATTGCTGTGAGAAAATAATGCGGATACCTAATTTCCCCTCCACAGTGATTTGCAAAGTTGATATAGGTGTATGAAGCCCGGAGAATTAATAGCATATACAATGTTTAATGCCCAGCAAGGGAAGGCAGTCCTAAAAAATGTTCCTTGGCTGTGTCTTATCTCATGGAGCTCATGTATCTAGTTACTTTTTACCTGGAATAAAAATGAGGAAGCCGTGACGTCTGTTCAATTCTTCCTGTCTTCTGTATTTAAGTGGCTTGCGAGCGCCCAATTAAAATGCAATGAAGATAAGTCTGAGATACTTTTGTTCGGTAATTTCTCCCCTGGTTTTAGAGATATGATATAGCCATCCCAGTTCCTGCCACCATCGTCTAACAGCTGTATTGCTAAGAACCAAGGAGTGTGGTTCGAGGATAATCTCTTTTGCAACTCAAGTAAAGACTATCAGGGTGCTGCTTTGGCCTCCTTAAAATCTTGAAGATTTCTCCCACTCCTTCCTCAGGCGGCAAAAGTCAGTGGTTCGTGCGCTCATTCACTCCTGCCTGCATTATGCTAATGCGCTGTATGTGGGTATTCCGGCATACTCCCTTAATAAACTTCAAGTGGTGCAAAATGGGGTGGCTCGCCTTTTGGGAGAGATTCCCTTAAGTAGCGTGCGAGGTTATCTACGCTCTCTTCACTGGCTCCCAATGGTGGCTCGGGTGAAATTTAAATCGATCACCATTGCCCATCGTGTTCTACATGGCCTGGGGCCAATCTATCTGCAGAAACTGTTCTCCTTTTATGTTCCAGGGAGACTACTACGCTCCTCCGCTATCCGCTTTGCAAAGGTTCCCTGTTTTCGTCGACATAGACTAGGTGGTGGTTCCCTTGCCGTTTTGGCGGCCCAGGCTTGGAATGCCCTACCGTTGGTGCTTCGCAGTGTTGAAGATCCGGTGGTTTTTAAAGAACTGCTTAAAACATCTTTTTGTTTAAGTCTGGTTATGCTCTGTTTCTCTATGCTTGCGCCGGGACACTCCTTGGAGTAGCTGTGCGCGTTAGAAGACTAATCAACATAACATCCCTTCCTTTTCTCAGTGGCTAATTAAAGTGGCATGGACAGGCCACACAATGGAAGATCTTGAAGAAAGTATTCCAAGTATGTAGTCTTTGCTGTACGTCCATTTTGTATCCATCAAAAGGAAGTCAACATACCTACAAACCTTGCTATCTAGCAGATGAGCAGCTCCTGTTGCAAAGAACAAGCTCAACTAACATCCCACAGAATGCAATCCAAAGAAAATGGGAGAACTCCCACAAATCTAGATTATCCACAATATAGGAATGGACTGGTTCCATGTTAATGTTTTCTGTACAAGAACATATGGATAGTGGTAGTACAGCTACAGTTTTTACCATTAAACAGGAAGTTACCATAACTATACACCTTGCCATCCAGAAGAAGAGCGGCTACTGTTCCAAAGAGAAAGTAACATCCCACAGACTACAATCCAAAGAAAATGGAAGAACATTGCAAATACAAACTATTTTATTATTTACTACAAGTTAATTTGTTCTCTGCATGAGCACATGCAACAGAAGATGGCTACTCAGAATAGTGAATACTGTGGATTACAGCTACAACATATGGTTTATACTGGATACCAATAAACTCCATGGACCCCTAAATGGGCTGGCCTAGTACAGACAGGCCAGGTCACAATGGCTTTACCATACAGAACAGAGACACCCGTTCTACCAGTCCTGCAAAAAATCACTTGTTGCCCCCTGTTTCAGACCTCTTTAGCCCCTTCTGTGGTTAAATATTTCTTGTGCATGGTATGTCCTTCGGACGTACATGAACATAACTTTATATTAAGAAATCATTACAGCTTCTAATATATGCAGTGCAGCTTGTAGACGTCCTGGGGTTCTGTAATGCTAAAAGGCACAAAACCTCTATTTACAGACTGACTGTATACTCAGGGAACCATTTGTTCATATGTAATGGCAGATGAAAGTTCATTGCACTACATATTAACCCAAACTAGTTCCAGTGTCTGCAAGCAACTTATTCACAATCTAGAAAAGGAAATCAATAGACCTTTTACCATGTCAAAAGAATCACGGTTATGCTTCTTTTTTTTCTTTTTCTTTTTTAATACTTTAGGTTCATAAATACTGTAGAAATCAAATTTCTTACCAACCACTGATTGTCAGCTGCAAATGTCTTTTCCAATATTTGCTGCGGACAAATGTATGTGACCACAGCCCATGAACAATAATTTAATAGTGCCGTGTGTTCGAGTATACATCGCAGTATGATGTACATGAGAGACTTGTGGAAAGATGTGAAATGGGCATTAAAATTACTGTGATTCAAATAGAATGGTAGTTTTGTTGGCCTGGGAGAATGGGCAATGAACTGTTGGCGCCAAACCAATTTACTGTATGTTTTCAGGGTTTTAGCAAATTAGAAAAAATGACTGCTGTATTCATGAATGTGGGACACTATAAAGTGCTAACTCTCCCAAAGTAATCTTGGGGACCACATGGTATAATCAGCCTGATGTGGAATGATCTTACCTAACCTCTGTTTATTTTCATACAGTTAGAAATTCTTTAAATTTTCTGGATTTTTTTAAATCACATTCCGAAAATCTTTCAGGTGATGCAGATCCAAAGAAGATGTTGGATCGTTTTGACAGTGGGCCGCAATGCAGGTGGAATGATACCAATCACTCATCGGACCCGGAATTCCAAAGTCTGAGCCTTCCTGACAGTGTGGAAGACGACATAGTGTCAGGTGAGCAGACAGAATTTCTACAGGAGGGTGTAGGATCAGAAAATCTGGTTCTTTTGAGATTTGAAACTTGTTATGTAGATAAAAAAAATTAGTAAAATGACAAAGGAAGAATATTAAGAGGCGGGGCTAGGATGCAGAAATGCCTGTAACTCGTCAATCTGGTAAAGCAAGAGAGGTAAATCTGGGAGTGTGGGATTTTTGACCGACGAGGCAAGTGCAGCAGACCGTTGGAGCGTCACCAAACCCCACCTCTCCTCGCTGACAGTGCAGCAAGCATCAGAAAAATAAAATGGTAGTTAAGAGATTTGATTACCATTTTATTTTTCAGTTCAGCCTAGCTGAGTGGCAGTACTGGCTGGGGCCATCGCTGCTGATTGGCAGCAGGGAGCATTGTTGCTGCTCTAGTTTAAACTGTGAATGTCCCTTTGGCCAGATGTCTTGCAACAGCCTGCCTGACATGCACATTTTACACCTCTCCAGTCAGCTGTGTTAGACACTCAGGAGATCTGGGTTAAATCCATCATTCTTTTGCTCACCATGCCACCTCAGTTTTAGACATGGCCATATGCAAATCGATCTTGACCCTGTGCCTCATGGGAACAGTCCAGCCCGAACTGCCAAGCCAGGTCTTCCCTGGACTGGAAACAAGCATCCTAGGACCGGTTTCGGGGACCTGGCTTGGCAGTTTGGGCTGGACTGTTCCCATGAGGCACAGGGTCAAGACTGATTTGCATATGGCCCGGTCTAAACTGGGGTGGCATGGAGAGCAAAAGAATGATGGATTTACCCCAGATCTCTTGAGGGGGGGGGGGGGTGAATGTTTTGATTTGTTCTGCATTCCGTCCATCAATTGTGTGTCTTTAACATTATTAGCAGCATGGGGATTAGTTTGGGGAGTGGTTCAGACTCATTGCTGCCGTGGAGCCTCGGATTACAACAGTATCGAACAAACCAGGACGAAGTAGTGTGTAAGTAGTCTATTTTTTTTTTTTTTTTTTCTTCTTTTTAAAACTGCTTTCAAACCCACTTGTAGGCAGTGTGAGAAACTTGCACTGCCATGGTTCAGCTTAAACTCTACCGGTCTCAGTCATAGCCCATTATAAACACTGTTTATAATGGACCACAATTGAGAGCTGTGCTGGTTTCTCAGTGTCTGTAAGTGGTTAACAAATTTCACCCTACCGTTTTATGTCCGTGGCTGCTACTGCAGCAGACCGAGCTGTGAATGCCTCGTCGGCACAACATATGTTAACTGTCGATTTTGGTTTTCTGCTCATGACAAGCACCAGAGTCTGAAGCAATTGTGTGGCTCAAGGCAATCTTTATTTCAGAGTTTCCCTTTCTAAATCTCTTCTCTTGGTTTGACTGGATGTGCCAGCTCTTAAACGTTTAAATTGCTGAAACAAATGTTCCTTCAGAATTACTTCGTCCTATCTTTGTTTTAGACTGTAGGAGAATCTTAAACACCATGATTCTCTTACTTATGTAAAAAATGTTGTCATATATTTATTTATTTTTATTTTTTATTTTTTTTGTTCTTTGTGATGGATACTTCTAAGTCCAGATACCTCCTCTTTAGAATATCCCTGATTGCTAGACTGGATCTGGATAATTCTGCAGCAATGCTCCTGCACTCCGATTAGATGATGCCACGTGGCTCCACAATGACTCTTTACCACCCTGAAAGTGACGCAAATAGACTCGTAAGCACCACTTCGTGCACTCGCATCTGTTCCTTTCATTCTGCGCCCTGCAGTATGGATCTGGAGTTCTAACCCCATCTATGTTAGTCTTCCAATTGCTTCAAAATTTACCTCCGACAATGTGCCAGGACAGATGTCTCCCACAAAAACAATAGTGTTCAATCTATGCAGTGACTATAGGAAGCAGATGTTGGCCACAGACTTGTAGAACATGTCTTTGGTGTTTGGGCTTCAGTCACAACTCAGACTTTGCAATAAATGTGCCCTTATGTTCCTGTAAGCAATGCAGGAGGTCAATCTATTCATCACCAAGCATAGAAAGAGTTTGATTTCGAAACGGAAATCCTGCTCCAAGTCAGTGCCTCTCACGATGCTGTCCTGTAGCTTGGCCCATGTAAAATCCTGTTGCGCCTCAATATCTTCCTACAAGTTGATGACTGGCAGTAAGCACAAGAAAGATGAGCGGAACCTGGCCGCATCCCACTTCTCGAAATCCGAGTAAGGCACAAGGATGTCACAAGCCCCTTCTGACTTGGAGCTGATCCTGCGACTGACGTGACGCGTCCTTATTCCCTTGGCCGATCTTTATGCTGCAGCAAAAAGCCACATTCAAGGAGGCAATGCTGCAGCTCCTTCAGACTCTTCCTTGGCCCTCTGGTGTGCTTTCGGGCCTGAAGGTGCTCTAATTGGACATCTCGGTGCCAACATATCCTGTGGGACCTGTTACAAAGCGCTTTCTGACACGGAGTCACACTTCACTCCAGCCCCTGGGTCCACACCACCAGTTCATTCCATGCTAGTTGTGGATGGAAGTAGAAATGTATTCCAAAATGTGTAAAGGCAAGGTGCCCTATAAACAATCCAGCTTGCAACACTTTCCATTTTCACTGTTTAGATGTCTATCCTTAGGAAGACAACATCTCTCGGACATGAAGACAACATCTCTCGGACATGAAAAGAGCATAAAAAGAACAGACTCTTAGAATAAACTTCTACACTCTTGCAGATTGGTTTAATTTCCTAATAGGATTGTAGTGTCTCAACCATATGGCCTAGATTTCGAGACAGACATAGATGGGTGTTAAAGGGTTGTCCTTAACATGTATATAAAACTGTTATTTGTGCACAGGAGTGACGGCGCTTTAACATTTGCCTTGTGTAGCTTTGACACTCTTCTTAAACTTGAGCTGGATACTTTGGTCCTCTGAGAGGGTTTGTCTTCATTCTGGAAGCCGTCTCTTCTGTGCTTCACGTTATTGTAAGGTGCAGACTTAGTCCAGTGAGACAGCCGACTTCACACCAAGCATTAACCTCCTAGATACATATGTTGAGCAGTCACACATAGGATGTCCAGATGAAGTCTCTGGACAGACCAGGGTTGATACTGATGCCTATGCTGACTCAACCTGCGCCGGCCCCAGATGTAACTCTAATGTTGGTCTCCAATCCTAAACTGTCATTGGACTGTTTCAGGCCAATGGTGCACTAAAAGGTTACAAAAGAGCAATAATCAGCAATAATCAGTAAAAAGTATGTTCTCGCAGAGTTTTTACCACTGCAATATTTCATAATCTATTTCATTCAAAAATCCTAAATGTCTATGAAAGCAAAATAGTGGCATCCTATCCAATGGAAGCTAACGATGCCACAAACTAAATTTGTAAGGTATAAGTGCCCAGAGCAGAAAGTGCTGTGAGAATTATGCTGTTTCCCACTTACCTCCACCCATGATTCTCAAGCCTATACCGGGGGGGGGGTTATAACCCATAGAATTAATAATAAGAAAAAAAGGATCATGCCCAGCAAGGAAAGTAAGCTCTTTAGTTCTAAAAGATAGAAATGTTCCTTGGCTGTGCTCCATCTCACTGAGTTCGATGTCCCTTCCATCTCTGAAAGGCAACATGGAGCGGCCTGAAAGAAGAATTTAAAGTATACAACCTATGCTGTAATTCCATTCTGTATCTATCAAACAGGAGGTCACCATACCCATACACTTGCCATCCAGCAGAAGAGCTGCTACTGTTCCAAAGAACAAGAGCAGGTAACATTCCACAGAATACAATCCTAAGAAAATGGAAGAACATCGCAAATACAAACCATGTATTACACTCTGTACGAGCACATGCAACAGAAGATGGCCACTCAGAATAGTGGATACTGGTGAATACAGCTACAACATGATTTATATTGGATACCAAGAAACTCCATGGATGGTCGTACTTCGTCAAAATTTTGTGCCCTTTCCACTCTTTTTTGCCAGCAAATTTGTGTGATCGCAGCTCCTTAAACTCCCAGTTCTTTCCAATGAAGAAGAGTGCCACCTGCCAACGATGGTATGATGAACCTGGAAGAATTGAAGAAAGGTGAGTTATGGTCCATGTGACCTTTCCTGCTGTAGGTGGACTGGCCCGTCTGTTTGGCACCAAACTGTTTCAGATGGGTATAATTTTGCTGGCCTAAGAGGCAGAGTGACTAACTACCCAGTGGTTTTGTTTGAGCCAAACCCATTTGGTGTATGCTTGAGGGTTTTTTTTTTTTGTGAACAAATTTTATTAGTCAAACGTACAATCAGCGCAGCTCTGTACCCCAGAGACATCCGTAGCATCAATGAATCACATCTTGACATTGATCGGTTTTCCATATAATAACAAAAGAAGAATACAGAAGGGCCATGCATAAAAAATACGACCCAATTGAACAAACTCCCTCCCCCCCCCCCCCCCCCCCCCCCCCACCACCCCACACCCCATCGAACCACCAGCCCAAATGCTTTAGGGGTTTTAGCAAACTTAAAAACATCAATAGGTTCTTAAATGACTACTGTGTTAAGTGCAATCCACTCTCAAAAGAATCTTGGTGACCACATGGTCCCATCAGCCTTAGGAGCAATTTTGTTACTGACCCTCTGTAACATCCTTTCACACAGCTAGAATTTTCCAAATCTTTTTACATTTTTATTAGAGCAAATTCTGATATATCTTTCAGATAATGCAGCATCAGATTCAGAGACGGTGGCACATATTGCAGACCACTTGGTGGAGATCCTCCGTGATGCACCTGATTACTCTTCAGAACCGGTATTCCGAACTCCGGAATTCCCAACTCCGAGGCCTATGAGAAGGTCCTTCAGTGTGGAAGCTGACGGAGTGTCAGGTGAGCAGACAGAAATTCCTAGTGGAGGGTGTGGGGTCAGAAAAGCTGGTTCATTGAGAATCTGAAATTTGTTATGGAGATAATTAATTTTTTTTTTTTTTATTTATTTTTTTTAAATTAAAATGACAAAAGAGAAATGTTAGGGGGTTGGAGTGGTACGCAGAGATGCCAGTGGCGAGTCAAGCATGTAAAGCAAAGGAAAAGAGTGGTACATTTTGGGGTCTGGGATTTTTGACAAACAAGGCAAGCACAGTAGACGGAGCTGTGCTTGAATTGTTGGCACAGCATATTTTAATTGTCAATTGTTTTTTCGGCTTGTAATGGGCACAGGATTTGGAAGTGATTGTGTAGCTCATTGCAATCTTTATTTCAGAATTTCCCTTTATAAATCTTTTCTTTGAGATAGATGTGCCAGCCTTTGAATGAAAAATGGTTGTAGCAACTTAAACTTTCAAAGTTAATTCTCTCATCTTCTTTTTGAACTGTCTGAGTTACTTTACTCATTCATACACGTTTTAGTCCTGCCAATGAGTTTGAAATGGTTTTGTGTTGTCTCCAGATTCTCCTAATCATGTCAAAAAATGTTGGTCACTAGTTTCTTTTTCTGATGAATACCTGAAGTGCAGATACCTTACCCAGATAGATGGCTCCGTGATAACTACGCACCACCCTGGAAGTGACCGAGAAGAGACTACTCCTATAAGCGCTACCCCTTGCACTGACATCTGCTCCTTTCATTCTGCACCACCTTGGTGCGCCACTTCCTACTTTGTCTGTCTTCTGACCACTTCAAAGTTTATTTCAGAATGTGTACCAAGAAAGTAGTCTCCCACAGAAATAGAATTTAATACATGCGTGAATGCAGGTAGAAGATGTTGGTCACGGACCCATACAATTTGTGTCTTTGGTGCTTGGACTTGTCACAACCAAAAGCTGTGCTATAAATGTCTTCCTGCACCTAGGCTATACAGGAGGTGACTCACTGCTCTGCTTTTGCTGAGCATAAGAGGTTGCTGTTGACACAGCAGTACTGTTCCAAGTTGCAGGGCCACTCGCAATAACGTTCAAGTAGCCAGTTCTATAGGCAGTCCTGTTCCCACACAGACTTCCGGTAAGTCAACAATGTTCTATAAGCAAGAACAAACCCCTATCCCAGTGCTTAATTTGAGGCAGTGGTTTCCGGTGCTTGATTCTCCATACCAGCATTAATGACCGTCCCATTGCATTATTTAATGATTAGCACAATAACTGTTTTATAATTATAGATTAAAAAATAAATAATACTTGTTATACTAATTCTATAGCTTTGGGTGGCCTAGAATAGTCTGAAATGTCACATTTCTAGGAGTGTGCTGATTAGTAGCTGTGTTGGCACAGATATTGGCAGCACTGCCAGGGACAATGGGTGGTGCAAGTTGCAGTGGCCTCCTGTGACGGGTCCAGACACTTGCGTTTTTACAAATTAAGCACTGCCCCCATCCGGCTACTTAACATCAGATGGAAAATTCATAAGGGATTATAAGCACCTTTTGACTTGGACCCAGTCCTGCAATGACTCTGTGCACCCCAATTCTCTAGGCTGTTGTCAACCCTGATGTAAAGGGCGTGCTGCAGCTTCTTCAAATAAATGCTTCTGGTCCCTCTGGTGTGCCTTCAGGGCACCATGGATTACAGGAGGCTCTAGTTGGACTTCTCCCAGCAGGCACACCCTCATGCTAACAAACCATGTAGGACCTATTCCTGAATCCCTTTCCAATCACGCCCCAGCCCCTGGATCTACACCAGTCCATTTAATTCATGTGCTTACCCAGACTTCTGCGGCCCCGGATGTGACTCGAGCACTGGTCTCAAAACCTGAGCCATATTATGCCTGCTTCAGGTCAATGTCTCACTATGAGGTTACAAAAGTGCAACCAGACTAATACTTGGGTTTTGTATCTACACCAGTACATTTGGCGGAGAGGACTTAAACTGAGACGGGTCAAGGAATTCCAGATGTTCCCCACAATACTGTTGACACGGCAGGCAACCTACTTCCACCCTTTTAGACCCATAACTGGCTATACCTGGATTGAAAATTCCAGTTGGCTAGATGCATAGCGAGAGACTGCTCTGGACTCAGAACCTGGCAACCAATGGAAGTATCTGTGTGAAGGGCAGCAGAAGTGCTAGGTTTAGTTTGTTACTGTTGAAACAAAAGTAGACTTGTTAACTGAGATCCTTAATCATGTCCTACCACTATTGTTGTTCAGCTAGACTCTCCTGGACAAACCTATGTCTTCCTGGTTTATACTGTGCCAGATGACATACCCTGCCCCTGGTTAACTCATGCCTGAAAGCCTGGTGGTAGAGGAGTCCAGAAGTAAAGTCACTTCTAATGTCTTTCAGAACAGTCCTCCAGGAAAGAAAGTCTAAACATGTTAATGTCTTAGAAAAGAGCATGTTCCCTTGGGCCAGTTTATGCCAACAACAGTGTACTTTCTGTAGAGGCAGGGCCTTTGCCAATAAGTTCTTGCTGGCTGTCCTGGAAGACTTCAGAGCCTTGCTGTCATGATGAGCAGTATGCAGCAAAGAATATCGTATATGCTAGACTGGACAATGAAGACTCTGTTGGCAGAGCTACTGGTACCAGTCTAGTGCTTAGAAGGCATGGCTGGATGAGATCAACCGGGTTTACAGGAGATATCCAAGTATCTTTGAACATACCTTTTCATCGATCTGTATTGTTTGGAGAGATGGCTGATGTGGCATTCAAAAGATTTAAAGACAACCAAGCCACAGCACAATCCCTGTAAACCATGTCTCCTGACAAGCAGGTCCACCAAAGTGCAAGAGGTTTAGTGATTATTCCAGGTGCCTACCTTACAGACCACCCTAGCCCTCCCAGCTTCTATGTATGTATTTATGTGTATTGTATTCCTAAACTGCAAACCTAGCCGGAAGGGAGCAGAGCAAAGTACATGGTCGATGACCACCATAAAGTCGACAAAGGGAGAGGAAGCTAAGTTGTGGATGATTAATGCATTATGATGTATTTTTTTCAGTCTTCAACTATTTCCTAAATTTGAAAAGTGTGGGGCAGTCCTGATGGATACTGGGATGAGGTCCCAGATCATGGGGGTCATAGATGGAAAGTGACTGTCTTATTTGTACTTTTTTACACTTAGTCTGCAGTCTGATGGTGTCCTGGCCATGGGTGTGCTGAGAACCACCAGAAGGGTGAACTTCTCAGCAAGCTAAACGGGGGTACTGGTTATGATGGCTTTGGGGATGGTGCGGGCTGGCAAGGGGACCCAATGGATTTCCGTAAAGATGGAAATGAAGTGATCCTACTTCAGTCCATAGATGAGACCTGCTGCTGAATGTAGGATGCCCCTAATGGGTGCTAGTGTGGAGTCAGACTCACAGGCCTATACTCAGGCAGGATATTTTTCCTCCCCGGTTGGAAATCAATCCTGTCAGACATGGTGGTCTTGCAAATCTTTCAAATGGTCTTAGCCTTGCCTTTCATTTCCTCCATGTCTGTTTTCACACGAGTGGCTGTCAGGAAACCATTCTGCAATTTGTTGTAACAAATCCACCTACTGTTGGCCAAAGGTGGCCTCAAGTGGCAGAAGTGAGGGGTGCCATTTGCACTACCTCGAACTGAGGACAGAGGCCTCTGGCATATACTGGGCCTCTGAGCACTGACTGACTGTTGTGCAGAAAAAGAATTTCAATATGCTCTCCATGGACTCGTTCTCCTCTGGTTTCAGGAGCCTGGATAGTGTCCTTGGACTTGTAGGATGCATATTTTCATGTTCGAGGCATGTGGGCTGCTGAATTCATATCTGTGCATAGATCGCCGCCTAGTGTTGGGTCCGGATGATTGCACATTGTTGTCCTGGAAGAGTCTTCGAAGTATCACGAGATAGGTGACTCCTCCCCTGAACCACAGTGCGCATGGGCATCCTCTCCATCCTTAGATTGTTTTTTCCGCCATTGGGTTCGGATGTGCTTATCTTGGCTCAAGTTAGGAAAATTCAGTTTAAGGCCAAAAGGCCTTTAGTTATCGTCGGTACTGTTCCCGTTCGGTATCGACTAGTTTCTTTAGTGCTTTAGCACCTTCTTCAAGCTTTTCGGATCCGCTTGGTCCGAACATCGAACTTCGATCGACGATGGAATCAAGGACTCCCTTCAAAAAGTGTCCTTTATGCCACGCGAAATACCCACACATCGACGTCCACCCGGTATGCAACAAATGTCTCTCACCGGATCACGATGAGTCGAAATGTATGGCCTGTGCCCGATTCCGCTCGAAGAAGACTCTCCGGAATCGACGGGCAGCGAGATTGGAGGCGCAGCAATCGGCGCCTGCCCCGGCCAACATCTTTAGCACCGAGGACGCCGAGAGCGTGGAAGACGTAGACTCCAGCCCCGCTTCCGAACACGACTCCCGATCGGAAGACGACGATGAGGTGATCTTTCAGGGAGAAGAAGTCGTCGAAGAGGTAGGAGACTACGATGAGGCTCTTGGGGCCGAGGAAGATAGCTCCAGCGAGGAGCTAGGCCAACCCGTCGATACGGAGGCCGAAAAAATACGTCGTCATAAGGCTCAGGTCGAGGGATCGCCTTCGGGCCTTACCCAAGATCAATCTCACAGTTCTTCGGCCCCGCCTCCAGGCCCGGCCTCGAACATTTCGCAAGAGCCGTTATTATCGAAGACGACTGGATTCCCTTCAGCGAAACCATCCATCGCACCAGTTCCGTCGAAACCGAAAGTGAAACTGGTTGTGATCGGCTCGAAGCCCTCCACTCCTTCGACGCCGGCAAAGGTCATCGGCTCCGACCGCGCAAAAAGGATTTCGGTGCCGAGCTCACCGCAGCGGATATGGGTGCCGAGCCAAAGAAGAAGGCCCTCGGTCCCCACAAGGCGCCTCGGCCTCTGCCACCGAAGACATCGGCCCAAACCACCAAAGTCAAGGTGGCCACCTAGTCTGCGTCGACGTCTAAGACGGCGGCGCCTGCCAAGTCATCGACTCCGACGAGCGTCGATACCTCCCTTCGGATCGATGACCCCATGACTGCAAAGAAGTCGGATGCCGCTTCGACGCCTACCTCCAAGGTGCCGATCGGTTCCAAGGAGCCATCTGCGTTCACCGTGCAACAGGTCTCCGCATCGTTGCAACTCATCAGAGAACGGGCAGCCCTCCACTCTACGTCGGGTCCCGACACGCACAAGGCTTCGAAAGCACCCTCTGCGCCGACCAACATCACGTTTGGGTTGCCGCCGCCCACGGCGCCGAAACTGTTCGAGATTCGGACACGTGTCCGCCAGACACAGTCCCCATCCATTGGACAAACAGATTTTGAGCCTTCACAACTACAATTTATCGACGCCAACACTGGTAGGCTGATGCTCCGCAAGCGGAAAATCACGCCAGAGAGGGGATTGAACTCCTACAAAATTCCTCTCACACACAAATTGCTGGCAGGGTCAGAGTCAGTGCTTCATGAACACTTTCAACCCTTCCATCAGGATCCACCGTCCTTTTCTCCTACGGCTTCAGAGGCAGACTCAGGAGAGGACTATGTAGGGGATGATACCACCTACCCTGGGGATATCGATCCTGATGATCACTTGCAAGACCCAGATCAGGCATGGGATGACCCCACAGACCAGGGTACCGCACCAGATACCCATGACACGCAGCTTTATAACATAAAGACATCTCCCACAGAGGACACTGCTGCCTTTAATGCCCTCATAGAACGGGCTGCTGCCAATCATGGAGTAGAACTCCATTCTGACACTGTCGAAGAAGACTTCTTGGTGGCCACTTTCGCCTCTTCCGAAAAAACTGTCAAGACTCTGCCCATGTTAAAAGGAGTTCTAAAACCTGCAAAAGACATTTTTAAAGAAACAACCAGGGCACGGGTGCTAAACCCCAGGATTGAAAAAAAAATACAAGCCTGCACCCGGAGACCCTATGTACATTCGGGGTCAGTTACCTTTGGACTCCATGGTTGTTGCTAATGCTCGCAAAAGAGCCCACTCGCAAACAACTGGTGATGCTCCTCCCCAGACAAGGAGTCCAAAGTGCTGGAGACATCAGGCAAACGGATTGCAGCGCAAGCAGCAAACATCTGGCGCATTGCCAACACACAGGCACTCCTGGCCCGTTATGCTGGGTCCCACTACGACACACTAGAATCACTACTCCAACATTTGCCAGATGAATATGAAGAGGCAGCGGAGCTCCTCATCAGAGAGGGACAACTCCTTACCAATGGATCCATCAAGTGCGCACTGGATGCAGCCGACACAGCGGCGAGGGCAATCAACACAAGCGTCATGTTGAGGAGGCACGCATGGTTGAGAATCTCAGGCTTCAAGCCGGAGATTCAGAACAATATCTTCAATCAACCGGTCAACCCAGACTACTTATTTGGCCCTGAAGTTGACACTACCCTCGAGAAAATTAAAAAAGACTGACACTGCGAAATCCATTGGGGCTCTGCAGACGCAGCAGTTTCGTAGTGGCTCCTTTCGTCGCCCCGGGAATAGAGGAGCAGCTAGAGGTCAGGGGTCACAGCAGCAGTACACTAAAGGGGGCACACAAAGTACCTATGATTAAAACCAACAGAGGTGGATATCGTGGCTCCAGCACAAAGGGCAGAGGACGTGGTTACGGCAACACCAGGTCCTCCCCCAAAAACAAACCGTGACGCCCTCTCCCTGCCCCCCGACCACATAACACCTGTCGGGGGGAGACTCCAACAGTTCCTGTCAGCATGGAAAACCATCACCACAGACAGGTGGGTCAGGGACATTATCCAGCACGGTTACGGTCTCGAATTAACGCCCACTCCACCCAACATACCGCCAAAGCACCGTCCTATGTCCGTAGAGCACTTGGCATTATTGCAGCAGGCAGTGCTAAGTATGCTGCAAAAAGGTGCAATAGAGGTCGTGCCCGTCAACCAACAGGGGACAGGGGTGTACTCTCTGTACTTCTTAATCCCAAAAAAGGACGGGTCGCTCAGACCTATACTAGACCTGAGACCCCTCAACCACTACATTCTGTCAGCATTTCCATATGCTCACCCTACAGCAGGTTCTCCCGCTACTCAGTCAGGGAGACTTCCTAGCCACACTGGACCTAAAAGATGCGTATTTCCACATACCCATACACCCATCACACAGGAAATATCTCAGGTTCACTATTCAGGGGCATCACTATCAGTTCAAAGTTCTCCCCTTCGGAGTAACAACAGCACCCAGGGTCTTTACCAAGTGCCTAGCAACAGTGGCTGCACATCTACGGAGACAACACATTCATGTCTTCCCTTACCTGGACGACTGGCTTGTTCAGGCAAAGTCAGCCCAGCAATTTGCCAGCCACATGTCCCTCACCATTCACCTTCTTCACAGTCTGGGATTCTCACTAAATTACCCAAAATCACATCTCCAACCCGCACACGTATGACAGTACCTGGGCGCGACCATAAACACTCTGGCAGCCACAGCTCAGCCAAATTTAGTGAGGATCAACAGCATGCAACTGCTGATCTCAAAGTTCAAACCTCAACACTCCCTTCCTGCGCTAGTGTTCATGCAGTTGATAGGCATGATGGCCTCCTGCATTTTCATAGTCCCGCACGCGAGACTACATATGCGTCCGCTTCAGGAGTGCTTAGCACGTCAATGGAATCAGGCTCACGGACAATTAAAAGACCTAGTGTTGGTGAGCGGTCGGGCATACAACTCTGCATTGGTAGAATCCACAAAACCTTTGCAAGGGCCGACCGTTCCACGAGCCTGTTCCACAAATAATACTGACGGACGCCTCTCTCCAGGGTTGGGGAGCTCATGTACTCACTTACACAGTGCAGGGACTATGGATGACGCAACAAAAGAAGATGCACATCAACGTTCTGGAACTGATGGCAATCTTCCTAGCCATGAAGGCATTCAAAGTACACTTGTGCAACAAAGTCGTGTTGATCCGGACGGACAACATGACTGCCATGTACTACATACAGAAACAGGGAGGAACACACTCTCCACAGTTGTCTCATCTGCCTCAGAGCATGTGGAAGTGGGCCATTCAAAGGAACATATTCCTCATGGCGGAACACCTCCCCGGTAAGGACAACCAGATGGCGGATCTGCTCAGCAGACACAGCCACCAGATGCACGAGTGGGAGCTACATCCGTCAGTTCTCCAACCGTACTTCCAACAGTGGGGTCAGCCAGAGATAGACCTATTCGCCACAAACGAAAACTCAAAATGCCAAAGCTTTGCCGCCAGGTTCCCACACCCGCAGTCTCAGGGCAATGCGATATGGATGAACTGGTCCGGCAGATTTGCGTACGCTTTTCCCCCAGCGCCATTGATACCGCTAGTGGCACGCAAATGCGACAGCACTCACTAACGCTCATCATAGTTGCTCCCACATGGGCGCGCCAACCATGGTACACCACCTTTCTAGAACTTTCCGTGGTGCCGCATCAAAGGCTGCGGATCAAACCCGCACTTTTAACACAGAACCATGGCAAAATTCAGCACCCAGATCCGCAACAGCTGAACCTGGCAATCTGGCTCCTGAGGTCTTAGAGTTTGGCTACCTGAACCTGCCTCCAGAATGTATGAATATCATCAAGGAGGCCAGGAGACCCACAACCAGAGGAGCTTGCTATGCGGCTAAATGGAAGAGGTTTGTCATTTACTGCAACAACCATGACATTAACCCGCTGGACGCATCCATTCAAAACATCATCTGTTACCTCTTACACCTATACCGATGCAATCTGGCATACAACTCAATACGTATCCATTTAACCGCGATAGGAGCCTATCTCCAAAACAGGCAGCACCTCTCTTTATTCAGAGTGCCTGCCATCAAAGCCTTCTTGGAGGGACTCAAACGAGTAATTCCCCCAAGACGCCCACCGGCACCGGTGTGGAACCTCAATTTGGTCCTCACCAGATTAATGGGTCCACCCTTTGAACCTCTCCATTCATGTGAGATTCAATTCCTCACCTGGAAAGTAGCTTTCCTAGTGGCAATCACTTCGTTAAGAAGAGTTAGTGAACTCCAGGCACTAACCATTCAAGAGCCATTCATACAGGTTCACGCAAACAGGGTTGTACTACGTACCAACCCCAAATTCATGCCCAAAGTGATATCGCAGTTCCACATGAATCAAACTATTGAACTGCCTGTTTTCTTTCAAAATCCACAGAATGTCGCAGAGAGAATGCTCCATACACTAGATGTAAAGAGGGCCCTCATGTACTATATAGACAGAACTAAGGACTTTAGGAAAACAAAACAACTTTTCGTTGCCTTTTCTCCACAACACAAGGGCAATGCCATTTCCAAAGCAGGTATAGCCAGATGGATCGTTAAATGTATTCAAATTTGCTATCAAAAAGCTAAACGCACATTAACGATTCCCCCACGAGCCCACTCAACACGAAAGTTAGGGGAGTCCATGGCTTTCCTAGGAAACATTCCTTTACAGGAAATATGTAGAGCAGCCACATGGTCCACTTTACATACATTTACCAAACACTACTGTGTAGATGTACACTCAAAACAGCAGGCAGCTGTAGGACAGGCTGTTCTCAAAACTCTTTTTCAGACTGCTGCAGCTGGCACGGGTAGCCGCCGCTAATGGAGGTACTGCTATGTATTCTATGCACAGATATGAATTCAGCAGCCCACATGCCTCGAACTGAATATGCTACTTACCAGTATGCATCTGTTCTTGGCATGTAGGGCTGCTGACATTCATATCGCCCACCCTCCTCCCCGGCGCCTGTAGCGGCTGCAGCACTCAGAATTACTGTACAGCATGGTCATCACTTACTGTATCTACTCCATCACTGCCACAATGGCGAAAAACAATCTAAGGATGGAGAGGATGCCCATGCGCACTGTGGTCCAGGGGAGGAGTCCCCTATCTCGTGATACTTCGAAGACTCTTCCAGGACAACAATGTGCAATCATCTGGACCCAACACTAGGCGGCGATCTATGCACAGATATGAATGTCAGCAGCCCTACATGCCAAGAACAGATGCATACTGGTAAGTAGCATATTCAATACCCATCGTGCAGCCCCACAGTTGTTGTTTTCGGATCACTTTAAATTTGCCATGCTTCACACAGGCCTGATTGATTAGGAGATGCTGAATAATACATGGGATGTTTTTTTACTATTGCGTGTTTTCTGGTTGCTGCTAGGAGACTCAGGAAAAATAGAAACCTGATGATGAATTTTGTGTAAACCCTATTGGTAATATCGATGGAATTTTTAAATAACTTGGATACGATGATTCTCATAAGTGATATTGTATTTTTTTCTTATACATTTTGCTCATGTTTTTACTATGGTCTGTGTCTGTGTATTGTACTTTTTATGATTTTAATTAATTGAATAAAGTGGATTGACTGACTGATAAGGAGATGTGTTTCTGTACCTTGACAACTGGGTGCTCGAGTAGGGCTCGCCACAGTTAATCGTAGACTAAGTCTGGATGACAGCCAGAACTCCTGGCAGTTTTATGGCTTTCCATCAATGAGCCGAAGTCCCACCTGTGACCGAAGCAGAGGATTCCTTTCATTGGGACTGCTCTAGACACAGTGGCATTCAAGGAATTTCCACCACTCCAGCAGGTCCAGGACATTAATTCCAAGACATTAAGGATATGATACAGATGTTGTGGGCTCAATCCTAGGCCTCGGTGAGTGTGTCTCTGAAGCTTCTTGGACTCCGCTACATGCATACTCCTTGCTCTGAATTCTAGGTTGCATATGTGGGGTATGCACTGGAATTTCAAGGTTGTGTGCCCAGCATCAGGGCTGCCACTCTGTCTCCAACCAGATCTCAGAGGAGACAGGTCAGGATCTTCTGTGGTAGCAGACCAATGCGAAACTGACCAGTGGCAGGCCCCTTTCCTTTCCCCACCCAGATTCCCAGCATCACTGCTGGGTTGACTGGGCATGGAGGAAGTGGAAATTATAGTCTTATGGTCTCTGGTGGACAACCAGCGCTGTCAGTATTCTGAAGCTTTAGGTTTTCCGTCTGGTCCTGAAATCCTCCTTGATGTCCATCAAGGTGAGGCTGGTGCAAGTCGTCATGGACAACCTGACCTCAGGACGGAGTTGCCTCCTGTGACGAGGCCCTACACCTCCTAGAGGCAACTGGACCAGTAGAACATCTTTCTGACAGCCAACCATCCAGTAGGATCTCTGAATGCGAGAACAGATGAGCTTAGCGGATGTGGACAAGTGGATCACAAGTGTCGTCTCCATCCTGAGGCGTCAAAACTACTGTTTCCTCCAGCAAAGTCATTGGAAGACTCATTCCAACTACATGCGGACCGGGGGTTCTTGTACACTTTTCTGCCCCTGCCTGTACTTCTGGGGAAAGTCCAGACAGACCAGGCCAGAGGCATCTTAATAGCCCCAGACTTGGTTAGGAAAGAATGGTACCCAGAGCCCCTAGATTATTTGCTCTCCAATCCAGGTACCACTTCTGGAGGACAGCCTGTCTCCAACATGAAAGGGTCCTGGATCTGAGAGGTGCCAATTGGGTGTACAAGGTACAGTTTTGAAAGATCACAGGCCCTGGGAACCTGATTGGCAGGGACCCAGGGCACATAAAGTCAAAGTGCATCAGTAGTCTGGGGAAAAAAGTGTGGGGGTTGGGGGTTACTGCAACAGAAACCCAGCTTCCTACAGTCTTTGTGGGATTCTCTGGTGTAAAGAAAGGGACGGTGTTGCAGAAAAGGACATTGTCAAGATGGATAGTCCCTTGTGTCAAATCTACTTTGTGTTAACAAAGCAGCAACCACCGGAAGGCCTGCTGGCTCATTACACCAGGGCTTTGGCAACTCTAATGGCATTGACAAGGGGGTTGGGGTGACCGTTCTGAACATTTTACAGGCTGTAACGTAGGCGTCTGCATGTTCACGAAATGCTGCTGCCTTAACAGCCATGTCCAATGGGTGGGCCATTTTGCCTGCTAAATCCTACCTAATTTTAAGCCTACTTCTCAGACCCTACAGCTTGGAAGGTACTTCTGTTGTATATATTCTTAGGTTGAGGTATCTGCAGTTAGAAGTAGCCATCTTAAGAACAATTTACTTAACTTTGATAACGCACTTTCTGGTTGATGCGGTTTCTAACCACAGATTGCTCACTGCCCTACCACCTGCCCCCTTCTTTGAATTGGACTCCTGAACATCATCATAACGTTCCAACTTAGATGTGTCCCCACTGTCACTTGTAATATGTTTGTAGTGCTCCGTGCATAAGGACACAAGGAGAAGAATGACTCCACTGTTATCGGCATCCTTGGTTGGTGCTTATATACAGCTTCACTCAGTATCTTCTGGGGTGGTATGGAGTCACGGCAGTGCCACATGGCACCACCTATCGGTGAGCGTTGCTGTAAAATTCTGAATCCAATCTGGCGCATAGGTATATTCTAAAGGTGAGGAAACTGTAGTTAGAGTATGCAACAGAAAAGGGCGTTACCGAAGGTAATTAAGCTGCACTTTGATTAAAAAAAAGATAGGGCTTGTTACCATGGTTTGTGGGTTTTTTGTCTTGTCCCGTTACTCCTGGCTGTGCATCTTGGAAAGACTATAGCTATCCTAGTTTCTTTTTTGGGCATTTGTGTTTAGTGGATTTTTTTTCCTTCTTGCTTCCTAGAATTGTACATTGGGGAAAAGCCTATTCCACTTCACCCTCCCTAACATGAGATCGAATACATAGCTATATACTTAAAAAGAATGAACAGGACATCGCCTATTTTTGCCAGGTGTCTCCTATCTCCCAAACTTTAAGAAACAATGTAGTATCAATTCTGGTAATTTAGTACCCCAACCATCTGCATCTATTCTGCTCTTAGAAACGAATACATTGTTCAGTACTATCTGAAAGCAGTGAGGGAGTGTTGGACACTACCTGTGTTGTGTGTGTGTGTGTGTGTGTGTGTGTGTATATATAAGTGCTGCGGAGTATAGTGCTTTCCTTATTTAGCGTTGCTCCTGTTGGTTCCCTGGGTTTGGTATCCTATTTTGCCCAAATAAGTCTAAGTCCTTTTCTCCTTCCTTTCTGGATTTTGTGCAGGGGCTTCAGCTACCACTGTGAACATATTAGGCTGCACTTCTCTGTTCCATGAGCTGTCATGAACACTATCCTGTAGGAAGAGTGATGATTGTGTCTTTTAAAGGTTCCATTCTTGAAGTAGGTGCAGTAAATGTAGCTTGTTCCTGGTTTTGAGTTGTCTTACTTTGTGCTGTTTGCACTAAGCAATATGCCATGAGAAGTTTCTGTGGAAATCTGCGGCTCAACGTTTTGTACTTTTGCATTATGACTGAATTGAGGCATTTGACAGTCTTGTCAATTTGCTGAAAACAGACTGAACTGCATGTGCTAAACTAGCCAAGACGCTGCTCCTATGGTTGGGAAGCTGAAGTTACAAAGGGTGGAAATAGGTAAAAGTATCTGGTGTCATATAATTCAAAAATGGAAAGTGTTAATACGAAGCACTTGTTTACCTTTTAACTAAGCATTTAGTCTCTGACGTTGGCTTCTCCTGATCACCCAATACAATGGATGTTTGGCTGTACACCTCTTCCTGAAGACAAATTGCTGAAAGACTCACATAAGCCAATGTTCCAATTACGGCCAGCTGCAGCCTATAGGACCTATTGACTCCTAGCATAGAGCAGGAGCATAACCCACAGAACACCGAGAGTGCAAGATGCATGGTGGGCAATAGGGCTAAATAATGTCCTTCTCCGATGGATCTACCCTGCTTTGCTACTTGCATGCCAAAGCTTGTTCTAACAGATAAATGCAGTGTCACCCAGCTCCTCTGTCAGCTCTCTGCTCCCTGGCACAGGAGCCCTTTAGTTATTATCTTCTATAAACAATCTGCTATTGGGTCCCATCCTAACTCTGCCACAGGTGGGAACAAGCTGAAGGTCGCCTCAGCTGTGTGCTACGCTGCATGTATGCTTACCTCTTTGAAGTTTCATTCTCAATATTGTGTTCTTTTGGGCCAGTTGAACAAATGATACATCCAGGCCCTCTGATTTTGTCATTTCCTTTCTGTTGTTAACTGACCTGTCTGATATTCTGCGCACAACCTTGTATGTCCAAATGTCACAGAGAATTGGGACTAGAAATTCATCTCCATTAGTTAACCATGCCATAATGTGGAAGGAGTAGTTTGTGCCCAAAATGGATGCCCCTTAGCAAGTATCCCACCCAAACAGTACGAAAGAGTGAATCCTGATAGGGTAAAAAACACTGCTTGTTGCAGCAAACACATGCAGAGACAACACAGCCAACCTGTGAAAGGAATACCTGTATAGAAAGGGCAGGGTACGATCTGTAGTCAAGCAGTTTAATGGTAGTATCTTGGGCTGTAATTGTTTTTAAACTCGCAGAATGTGGTTTCTGTAGGAGAGTAGGGTCTGCTTTCTATGTTCACCCCCACTTTTTGCTTTTGCTTTACTGGTTTTCAACTTAGATGTGGCTGTGGGCCTGCTAATCAGACCCACAGCCCTGCTGTTCTCTCTCTAAATTAATACTATGTACTTTAGGTGCATAACCCATTTGGATAGGATCACCTTATTGGCCCCTGTACAGTGTACCCTAGGTACCCAGGGCATAGGTGTACCCTAGGCCTACCAGGGGCTGCAGCATGTATTGTGCCACCCCTGGCCTGGCCTTCCATTTTGACACAACTGGCTGATCACTCAGCTGGGGCAAGGTCGTGTAATCACCCCTTGCTTAGGTGTAGTATTCCTATACCTAACTTACATATAGACACATGTGTACCGATCAGTCACTCCTATGGCAGGCCTTGACAATCCTGGAGGCAGAGTGCTTGGTAACATGTGAGATGGTGCTCTAGCATGAGCTGAGCCTGTCTGCAGCTTTCGGAACCATGTCCCTATAGCTGTTCTATGATATAGCCTACCATATACTCTTAAAGTGCCTTATAATCTTAGACGGTTATGGTAACTATGGTTTGGCTTTATCAAAACATGTCGTGTAAGGTGTCTAACACTCGGGAATAATACCCCCATGCCATTTCTGGACATGAGAATATTATTCCCCCCTTCTAGAGGGAAAGACATGTTAAAATCATACTTCAACTGTTAGCCTCTGACCAAAGCCTCAGCATCACAAACTGGATGCTGCTGCCACGACACAAGTCTGACCTCCTGCAGCTGGGAGTGATCCCAGCCAGGGAGGCCTGGACAATAGGTTTCCTGCTTGGGGAGGTGCTAGCACCTCCCCAGACAGCCTTTAGTGTATTGGGGCAGGGTGGGCTGAAAGGAATGAGACATGCCTGGGGCACACAAGGTGTTCCTTGCATAGTCCAGTTCAAACCGGCGCTGGGGCACTCCAGCCCCAGCTCTGGCGCGAAACTGGACAAAGGGAAGTGGGTGTAACCACCCCCTCCCAGGTCCCACCCATAAGGCGTGACCTAGCAGGTATCCCAGCCCCCCAGATTAGTATAAGAGTGGGAGTTGGGCCTCAAGACTTTAGATTATCCTGAACCTGCAAAACTGAACAGAAACTCTGGACCTTCGACATTCGACGAAAGAAGAAGACTGAAGAATCTCCCTTGTAGCCAAGGAGTGGCTACCCTGTGCAAACAGGCACCATCAAGAGACTACCCTTTGCTTTGTGAAACGTTCGACGAGGAACCGACTGCAGAGCCCGACCAGAGCCTTGATTTCCAGACTTCTCCGACCCTCATCCACATCTGCAGCAGAGCTGAGATCCGTGGAGGCGACGAGTGACGTGGGACCGGCTACCTGGGAAAAGTGGCTAGTAACTTACAGCGCAGCTTCTGAGGTACCCTCGAAGTTGTGCACCGGGGATTGAGAAGCCCCAACCCCAAGCACCATCTGCACCGAAGACCAGCCCCCCACACTCCACGAGTCCTGCGTGGGGCCCTTCAGCATTTTCCTGCTTGCCGCGTCTGTCCGGTTGCTTGCCCGCTGGCTAGTGGCCTCTGTGACGACGCTCCCTGAAATCTTCTGCGCTGGTTTGGCTCCTCCAGACTGGCTCCCGCTTCTCTGCAAAGAAGAAGCACCCCAGACCTTCCTGGTCTGCACCAGAAGCAAGTCCCTTGTTCTTCGTGGGTTCCGCTTGCCAAGGCTTGGTGAGTCCTAGTCCAACTTCGACGCCGCCGACAGCAAGAGCCTTCGTGGGACAGCTCGCCTCCTGGTCCTGGTCGTCCTCGACGCTTCCTGGTCCTCCTGGCTGCAGCGACAAGCTTCACCTTCACCTGCAACTCTTCACGACATCGCCTGGTTCCTTCCTGGTCCCACGTGGTCACTGGCTAGTGACCTTGACTCTGTCCCTTCTGCTTGCAGGTTTCTTCTCTTCTTGATCCCAGCCTTGGGATCCACCGGACACTCTTCCCTGACTGCCTGTCAGCATCTTTCTTCAGGCATCCATAGGAGTCGACGACGAAAACGACGCATCTTCACCCCTATGCACCCGCAGCCTGGGGGCTAGGTAACTTGGGTACTCCGGTGCTCATCAGGATAGTGACTATCCTAGTGTCTAGTTTTCAAGTCTCAACTTCCTAGCTACTCCGGAAGTGTCCTAAATCTATCTATTTCTAAACTATAACATTGCTATTGACTTTTACGCATTACGCGTGAGTGTTTCCACTCTGCACACGAATCCCGTGGGCCTCCCACTTCCTAACTAACGCTAGTGTAGTGTAGCCCCAGCGATTCCCTAGGCCTATTCTATTTCCGTGACAGTGGTTCTTATACCACTTATTTAGTATATGGTTTGCGTGGCCCCTAGGGCCTAACTGTATTACTTACCTGTGTGACTTACTGTATGCATTAATAAGACTGTGTTGTACTTACCTCTAAACTCATAAAGAGTGCTGAGGGTTTGCTTAGAATAAATACACTTTATTTTATATATATATCTGTTGCGGTGTCCTTTCATTTGGTATTCAAGGGATTATATATGGTATCACAGCTGGCTTCACATGCCATTCAGAGTTTAGCCTAAGACTGCTCTTGTCCATGCTACCACTAGGATAGCTGGTCTATAAGGTTGACTTTACAACCAATCACCATAAGGGTATTTGGACTGATATAAGGTGTACACTATAACTAGTGACATCATACATCAGGCCAAATTCTCACATTGGTGGCAGCGGTGGGATCTGAGCTTGCTGTTGTAATTCCATTGTAATCTTGAGATACTAAATTGAAAGATCACACAGATATTGTCTAGGTACATATAACATAGATTATTATACTTAAGTCCTACTGGACTTTGTAGTTGTAGGTTGAAGGGAATAACACACCCTGACTACAACTACTAGAAAGGTTTAGTAGATACAACTAGTGTAGGTAGGTGCACACACCACACCCTCACTAGATCATGCCTCTGGGAGGAGATCAAGTAGATGCTCTCTCAGGAGGGGCAGGTCTGCAGAAGACCCCCTCTAGGTATGATACCTTAACATTCCAGGAGATGAGACAATTGTGTACCTCCAGAGGAATAAAACAGGGTGCAAACCCTACCCTCCTTCAGTTAAGACAACTCCTAGAGGAGTATGATGCTCAGAGGGCATCTCAGGAAGGTGCCCTAGGCACAGAGGAGGGTCTACCCACCACAGAGGAGTCAGATGGGGCTTCAGATGGGGAGGTAGACAGCCAGAGCCAAGTAAGGAGACTTAGCCAGGCTAACTTAAGTTTACATGGGAGTTTGCATGGGGTCCCCCCCATACAGACCCACAAGTAGACATTCACAGAGAAACAGGAAGGACAGATCCCCTTCAGGGGAATCCATCCACTCCCATGTCTCTAACATCTCTAATGCTTCCTCTCACAGGGGAATGACTTCACCTGAGAGAAAGGAGCATGCAGCCAGAATGAGGGAGGCTAATCTGAGGATTCAGAGGGAAGAACTTGCCCTTGCCAAAGAGAAGCTTGCTCTGGCTAGAGAACAAAAGTTAAGTGGGTTAGAACCCACTGGTGGCAGCAACATTCCTAGAGATAGAGACAGGCACTATGATAATAGAAACCTGAGCAAGATTGTCCCTCCCTACAAGTGTGGGGATGACATCCACAAATGGATAACTGCTTTGGAGAGAGCTTGCAAAGTACAGCAGGTACCCCAAAGTCAGTGGGCAGCTATCTTGTGGCTCTCCTTCTCTGAGAAAGGAAGAGACAAGCTCCTCACAGTTAGTGATGAGGATGCAGATAATTACACTGTCCTGAAGAGTGCTCTGATTGATGGGTTTGGCCTAACCACTGAACAATACAGGTTGTTGTTCAGGGATACCCAGAAGACACAGACTCAGGACTGGACTGACTTTGTAGATTGTGCCACTAAGGCTCTGGAAGGCTGGCTAATGGGAAGTAAGGTTAAGGACTATACAGGATTGTATAATTTGATCATGAGAGAACAAATACTTAACAACTGTCAAAACCAGCTATTGCATCAACACCTGATTGACTCTGATCTGACTTCTCCCCAAGAATTGGGAAAGAAGGCAGATAGATGGGTCAGGACTAGAGTTAAGCAGAAAAACCAGAACCAGGGCGGTGATCAGAAAAAGGCAGACCAGAAGGGTAATGAGCAGAAACAAAAAGACCAGAAGTCTTCACCAGGCCCCCAAAAGGCTCAGGGGGAGGGTGGTTCCAAAAAGGATAAGAAGAAAGAAGGCCAAAAGAAACCATGGTGCAACTATTGTAAGTCTACCTCACATTGGTTTAGTGAGTGCACCAAAAAGGATAAGCCCCCAGCCACCATTGCCCCGAAGGCAACTGTACCCCCTAGTTCAGCTGTAAGTGGTGGTTCCCAGCAAAAGGGTGTAGTAGGGTTAACCCTGGGAACTGAGGAGGATTCTGGCCTAGTCAGAGTACCTACTCAGGCTGTCCTGATCTGTGATGGGGACTTAGCTTTGTCCTCTACTGTAGGCCCCAGTAACCTGGGCAAGTACAGACAGACACCTTTTATCAACCAAAGAATGGCTCAGGCCTACAGGGACACTGGGGCTAGTGTCACAATGGTGACACCTGCTTTTGTGGACCCTGGACAGATCATACTAGGTGAGAATTACCTAGTGACCAACGCTAGCAATGCCACTACCTCCCATAGTGTGGCTATTGTTAACTTCTCCTGGGGAGGGGTAACTGGCCTCAAGAAAGTTGTTGTTAGTTCAGACCTTCCTGTAGAGTGTTTACTGGGCAATGATCTTGAAACTTCAGTTTGGTCTGAAGTGGAGTATAGGACCCATGCAGAAATGCTGGGGATAGATGCACATGTCCTTGCTGTGACCAGGCCAAAAAGTGCAACACTGAACAAGTGCTGGATCCTGAAACTATGGACCAGTCACAATCCAAGAGAAAGAGCAGTAGGGTTAAGGCTGTGCCTTCCCCCCTGCCTCAGGTGGTGGATCAGCCCTCCCAGGAGGATGATTCTGAGAGCCCTGAAGGAACTGTCCTAGAAGAGCTTGAACCTGATCAGGTTGAGTTTCTTGGGACAGGGGGACCTTCCAGGGCAGATCTGAGGCAGGCTCAATTAGACTGCCCCTCTCTTGAACCCCTCAGACAGCTGGCTGCTGCTGAGGCTGCAGGGAATGCTCAAGGTACCCATAGAGTGTATTGGGATGAAGGGCTACTGTACTCAGAGGCTAGAGACCCCAAGCCTGGTGCATCCAGGAGGTTGGTCATACCACTGAAGTTCAGAGGCTTCCTTCTAACCTTGGCCCATGATATTCCCCTTGCAGGACATTTAGGCCAGAACAAGACTTGGGACAGGCTTGTCCCTCACTTTTACTGGCCCCATATGTCAGAAGATACTAAGGAGTTTTGTCGCTCCTGTGTCACCTGCCAAGCCAGTGGCAAATCAGGTGGCACCACAAAGGCCCCCTCATACCACTACCTGTGGTGGGGGTCCCCTTTGAAAGAGTGGGCATAGATATTGTAGGACCAATGGACCCACAAACAGCATCTGGGCACAGATTCATACTGGTGATAGTGGACCATGCCACCAGGTACCCAGAAGCAATTCCCCTGAGGACCACAACAGCTCCTGTTGTGGCAAGGGCCCTGCTTGGAGTATTCTCCAGAGTGGGCTTTCCAAAGGAGGTCATTTCTGACAGAGGTGCCAACTTTATGTCAGGATACTTGACTGCAATGTGGAAGGAGTGTGGTGTTAACTATAAGTTCACCACACCCTATCACCCACAGTGCAATGGGCTTGTTGAGAGATTCAACAAGAACCTAAAGGGAATGATAAAAGGATTACCAGACAAGCTTAGGCGAAGATGGGACATCCTTTTACCCTGCCTTCTGTTTGCTTACAGAGAGGTCCCACAAAAGGGGGTTGGCTACAGCCCTTTTGAGCTTTTGTTTGGGCATCCTGTAAGAGGACCCCTGTGTTTGGTGAAGGAAGGATGGGAGAGACCTCTCAGACAACCCAAACTAGACATAGTGGATTATGTACTTGGTCTCCGCTCCAGGATGGCAGAGTATATGAAGAAGGCTTCTAAAAACCTTGAGGCAAGCCAAGAACTCCAAAAAGCTTGGCATGACCAAAAGGCTGTACTGACTGTTTACCAGCCAGGACAGAAAGTGTGGGTGTTGGAGCCAGTGGCCCCAGCAGCACTCCAAGACAAATGGTCTGGACCCCACACTATTGTTGAGAAGAAGGGAGATGTCACCTACTTGGTGGACCTTGGGACTCCCAGAAGCCCCCACAGGGTGCTTCATGTCAACAGATTGAAGGCATATGTTGACAGGGCAGACATGGGGCTACTCATGGCTACAGATGAGGGGCAGGAGGAAGAGAGTGACCCTCTCCCAGACCTGTTGACTCAGAACCCTGATGATGGCTCAGTTGATGGTGTGGTCTTTTCTGACAGCCTCACTGTCCATCAGCAACAGGACTGCAGACAAGTTCTGCAGGCCTACAGACATATGTTCTCTCTGACCCCAAGTCAGACAAACTGGTGCACCCATGAGGTGGACACTGGTGACAGTCTGCCTGTGAAGAGTAAAATCTACAGGCAACCTGACCATGTCAGGGACTGCATAAAAGTTGAGGTACAAAAGATGTTGGAGCTGGGAGTCATTGAACCTTCAGAGAGCCCTTGGGCTAGTCCTGTAGTCCTTGTGCCAAAACCTCACACCCAAGATGGTAAGAGAGAGATGAGGTTTTGCGTGGATTACAGAGGTCTCAATGCTGTCACTAGGACGGATGCCCACCCAATACCTAGGGCAGATGAGCTCATTGACAGACTGGCAGCTGCTAAGTTTTTGAGCACATTTGACCTAACAGCAGGCTACTGGCAAATCAGACTAGCTGAGAGTGCAAAGGCCAAAACTGCTTTCTCGACCCCAGGAGGACATTATCAATTTGTGGTAATGCCCTTTGGTTTGAAGAATGCACCTGCCACTTTCCAAAGGCTGGTGAATCAAGTCCTTACTGGGTTGGATGATTATTGTGCAGCTTATCTTGATGATATTGCTGTCTTTAGCTCCACCTGGGAGGATCACCTGGTCCACCTGAGGAATGTTTTAGAGGCCCTGCAAAAGGCAGGCCTCACTATCAAGGCCACTAAGTGCCAGATAGGGCAGAGCAAGGTTGTATACCTGGGCCACCTAGTTGGTGGGGGTCAGGTTCAACCACTGGAGAGCAAGATCCAGACCATAAAGGACTGGGCTCCTCCAACTACCCAGACTCAGGTCAGAGCTTTCTTGGGCCTGACTGGGTACTACAGAAAGTTTGTTAAGAACTATGGGTCCATAGTGACACCACTTAATGACTTGACCTCCAAGAAGATGCCAAAGAAAGTTCAGTGGACAGTAAGCTGTCAAAAAGCATTTGATGACCTGAAGCAGGCCATGTGCAGTGCACCTATTCTGAAAAGTCCAGACTACTCCAAAGAGTTCATTGTCCAGACAGATGCTGCTGAGTTAGGTGTGGGAGCTGTTCTTTCACAACTGAATGTAGATGGTCAAGACCAGCCCATTGCTTTTATAAGTAGAAGGCTGACCCCTAGAGAGAAACGTTGGTCAGCTATTGAGAGGGAGGCCTTTGCTGTGGTTTGGGCCCTGAAGAAGCTGAGGCCATACTTGTTTGGCACTCACTTCAAGATTCAGACAAACCATAAGCCCCTCTTGTGGCTAAATCAGATGAAGGGTGAAAATCCCAAACTTCTTAGGTGGTCCATTTCCCTACAGGGGATGGACTTCACAGTGGAACATAGACCTGGGACTGACCATGCCAATGCAGATGGACTCTCCAGATATTTCCACTTAGAACATGAAGACTCAACTGGTCAAGGTTAGTTTAATGTCCCTAAGTTTGGGGGGGGTTGTGTAGGAGAGTAGGGTCTGCTTTCTATGTTCACCCCCACTTTTTGCTTTTGCTTTACTGGTTTTCGACTTAGATGTGGCTGTGGGCCTGCTAATCAGACCCACAGCCCTGCTGTTCTCTCTCTAAATTAATACTATGTACTTTAGGTGCATAACCCATTTGGATAGGATCACCTTATTGGCCCCTGTACAGTGTACCCTAGGTACCCAGGGCATAGGTGTACCCTAGGCCTACCAGGGGCTGCAGCATGTATTGTGCCACCCCTGGCCTGGCCTTCCATTTTGACACAACTGGCTGATCACTCAGCTGGGGCAAGGTCGTGTAATCACCCCTTGCTTAGGTGTAGTATTCCTATACCTAACTTACATATAGACACATGTGTACCTATCAGTCACTCCTATGGCAGGCCTTGACAATCCTGGAGGCAGAGTGCTTGGTAACATGTGAGATGGTGCTCTAGCATGAGCTGAGCCTGTCTGCAGCTTTCGGAACCATGTCCTTATAGCTGTTCTATGATATAGCCTACCATATACTCTTAAACTGCCTTATAATCTTAGACGGTTATGGTAACTATGGTTTGGCTTTATCAAAACATGTCGTGTAAGGTGTCTAACACTCGGGAATAATACCCCCATGCCATTTCTGGACATGAGAATATTATTCCCCCCTTCTAGAGGGAAAGACATGTTAAAATCCTACTTTGCTGTTTAACTCTAACCAAAGCCTCGGCATCACAAAATGGATGCTGCTGCCACAGACACGAATCTGACCTCCTGCTGCTGGGAGTGATCCCGGCAAGGGAGGCTTGGACAATAGGTTTCCTGCTTGGGGAGGTGCTAGCACCTCCCCAGACAGACTTTAGTGTATTGGGGCAGGGAGGGCTGAAAGGAATGAGACATGCCTGGGGCACACAAGGTGTCCCATGCATAGTCCAGTTCAAACCGGTGCTGGGGCACTCCAGCCCCAGTCCTGGCGCGAAACTGGACAAAGAGAAGGGGGTGTAACCACCCAGGTCCCACCCATAAGGCGTGGCCTAGCAGGTAACCCAGCCCCCCAGATTAGTAGAAGTGTGGTAGCTGGGCCCCAGGAGATTAGATTATCCTGAACCTGCAACGTGAACAGAAACTCTGGACCTTCGACATTCGACGAAAGAAGAAGACTGAAGAATCTCCCTTGTGGCCAAGGAGTGGCTACCCTGTGCAAACAGGCACCATCAAGAGACTACCCTTTGCTTTGCTGAAGTTCTACGAGGGACCGACTGCAGAGCCCGACCGGAGCCTTGACTTACAGACTTCTCCGACCCTGATCCACATCCACAGCCGAGCTGAGATCCGTGGAGGCGACGAGAGACGTGGGACCGGCTACCTGGGAAAAGTGGCGAGTATCTTCCAGCGCAGCTTCTGAGGCACCCTCAAAGTTGTGCACCGGGGATTGAGAAGCCCCAACCCCAAGCACCATCTGCACCGAAGATCAGCCCCCCACACTCCACGAGTCCTGCGTGGGGCCCTTCTGCATTTTCCTGCTTGCCGCGTCTGTCCGGTTGCTTGCCCGTTGGCTAGTGGCCTTTGTGACGACGCATCCTGAAATCTTCACCGCTGGTTTGGCTCCTCCAGACTGGCTCCCGCTTCTTTGCAAAAGAGAAGCACCCCAGACCTTCCTGGTCTGCACCAGAAGCAAGTCCTCCGTTCTTCGTGGGTTCCGCTTGCCAAGGCTTGGTGAGTCCTAGTTCGACTTCGCCGCCGCCGACAGCAAGAGCCTTCGTGGGACAGCTCGCCTCCTGGTCCTGGTCGTCCTCGACGTTTCCTGGTCCCCGTGGCTGCAGCGACAAGCTTCACCTTCAACTGCAATCTTCACGACATCGCCTGGTTCCTTCCTGGTTCCACGTGGTCACTGGCTAGTGACCTTGACTCTGTCCCTTCTGCTTGCAGGTATCCTCCCTTCTTGATCCCAGCCTTGGGATCCACCGGACACTCTTCACTGACTGCCTGTCAGCAACTTTCCTTCAGGCATCCATAGAAGTCCACGACGAAACCCGACGCAAGTTCACACCTATGCACCCGCAGCCCGTGGGCTAGGTAACTTGGGTACTCCGGTACTCACAAGGGTAGTGACTATCCTAGGGTCTAGTTTCCGAGTCTCGACCTTCTAGCTGCTTCAGAAGTGTCCTTAAACTGTTTATTTCAGAACTGTACTGTTTTTATCGACTATACGCATTACGCGTGAGTGTTTCCACTCTGCACCTGAATCCCGTGGGCCTCCCACTTCCTAACTGTTGCTAGTGTAGTGTAGCCCCAGCGATGGCCTAGGCCTAGGCCTATCCTATTTCCGTGACAGTGGTCCTTATACCACTTCTTTAGTATATGGTTTGCGTGGCCCCTAGGGCCTAACTGTATTACTTACCTGTGTGACTTAATGTATGCTTAATAAGACTGTGTTGTACTTACCTCGAATCTCATAAAGAGTGCGGAGGGTTTGACTAGAATAAATACACTTTATTTTATATATATATATATATATCTGTTGTGGTGTCCTTTCATTTGGTATTCAAGGGATTATATATGGTATCACAGCTGGCTTCACATGCCATTCAGAGTTTAGCCTAAGACTGCTCTTGTCCATGCTACCACTAGGATAGCTGGTCTATAAGGTTGACTTTACAACCAATCACCATAAGGGTTGTTTGGACTGATATAAGGTGTACACTAGAGCTAGTGACATCATACATCAGGCCAACTTCTCACACTGTGGAGTTCAGAGTTTTGGCCACTGAGTTCCTCTCGTAATGGAGAGTTTCGGGCTAACTCCCCCAACCTCTGTGTGGTCTTTTATTTTTCTTCCTCATGCGAGACTCCCAACGAGTATTGATGTGCCCCAATGCCATTATCGGGTGATAGGAGGGCACCAAGTGTGATTTTTCTCAATGATGTATGTTGCGACCCTTCTCCGTGAGAAAGGTGCCACTCGTGTAGAAAATCGAATCTAGCAGCAGCATAGAAGCACCACCCTGTGGCAAAATCAGCACAAACTGCATGACAAGCTCCCGGTCCTAAAAATCCACATGAGCAGCGCAATGTGCTAATTTCAGCCCGCTCACAGAACTCCGCAGAAACTCACGGACTTCTTATGTAACAATGTGGAGTGAAACTCCGTTCTGCCCAACCCTATTTTGGAACCATTAGTAATTATCATAACCTCTGCAAACAAAATTGCACGTGCAGATACAACTGTTTCTTTGACAAACACAGATGTTGATAAACATGGCATCAAAATATATAGGAGTAACCAAAGCATTTCCTTTAAACTGTTTCCAATTGAAAAATAAACTCAATCACCAAGTGCACCTGAAGCCTTCATTGGTGAGCTTTGTGAATGGTTGACCTCCAAACGCATAATTACAGGATCTAGTTGAGAAAGTTCTGCTAGTGAGTCCTGTGTGTTATTTGCATGTGAACATAACGGAGAAACCATTCCGCCTCAAAATGAAATTATTCCTACTGACGTTCAAGGCTGATTCCAGTCTATGAAAAGTTTCTTTTTTGGATTGTCTCGGCTCTTCATATGGTGGCGAAAAATGGACGTAACATAACTAAGAGGAGAATAATATGTTTGTGCAGCCTTGTAGGAAGCACAAGCAATATGATCTCTTCTCGACCTCCCCACCAAAATGTTAAAGATATTCCACCCTGGGTTGGAAGGTATTTGTGGTGGTGTTGACTTGTAGAAGAACTTCTAGTGCCTGAAGAGCATGATGCTATTGATCGAAATATGGTTGGGTTAGGAACAGTCAATTTCCGGATATTTTTAAAATTGCAGAGTTGGCAGGAAAGATGTAGATCCTAAGTAGATGTGTAAAAACAGAGCACTGCAGGGTGTCCCCTATAGATTGAAGTACTATGCATAGGTGGCTTGAAAAACAGACTTCAGATGACATGAGGGTTGGGATGTAGGACGAAGGGTAATCGGGTATATTAAGAATACACATATGGAGGGGGTGTGGCCGGCAAGAAGGCAGACTAGCAGTGCTCTGTTAGCTCTGGCGGCCCGACGTTAATCCAACTACTATCCTGCCATCCATTAGTCATAGCTTCACCATGCCCTCTCCTTGCCGAGGGGGTGGGGGGGGGGGGGGGGGGTGAGGGAGGGGCGGGGCAATGGAAGCATTAACGACCTTCTTGGAGACCTGGGCAAGGCTTGCTGCCTTAGTGTGTGGTTGCGTATGGAGAACAAGGGAACCCCTCACAAATGTGACCTGGGGTAGAAGATAGTTCACAAGGACAATGGTCTGGTGAGGTCAGAGATCCTCATGTAGCGGAGCTACAGTTAATGATTTGGAAAAACAATTCAATGGTATTACTAATACGTAGAACTCAATTTAAAGACGTATGCAAGGACACAAGAGAGTAGAGGAAGGCATCACATTTTATTCAACATCATAAAATGGAGTCGCTTCCATTCCTACCATTTTCTCATTTTGCGACAGTGTATTTTGTATATACAGTGCTCACACATACAAAAGTGAGGGTGCGTGAAGTGAAGTGCTTTGTGACAATAAAAACATTTCATCGCATTGACAAGCAGATCAAAAGAACCCAATTGGTTTAAGCAATTTAAAGGGAACTTTGAAATTGAGGTCGACGGCGTTTCGATCTTAATGAGTCAAGATCATCATCAGGACGAGGTAAGTGCGAGCACGTATGATCTAATTGGGGGAGAAAGGGTTAATTACTGAAGTGTCCTAATTATGCATTAATAAGCACCAAGGAGGTGCGTGTTAATAATAGCGCAACGAAGGCGTGTATGGAGGAGGCAACATCAAGGCAGTTAATGTGATGTTGAGTTAAAGCAAATGAATGAATGTCAATTGGAATGGTTAATATGTACAAGGAGGTGGTGGTGCCGTCGTTACTAAAACATGAAGTGTCCGATAGCAGGCGTGAGAGCGTAGCTGGTAGAAGGAACGCAAGAGAATTACTGGGGGCGCTTGAGGAGGGAAAATTGAGTAAAAGGCGCATGGTGAGCAGCGCCAGTGGGGTGAAGACCCCTGGTTAGGAATCACTCAATGCAGGGAACTTGATCGGGTGTCCAGAAGAAGAAAAGTGATGTGCACAATTGGTGAAAACTCACGAAGGAGATTGAACTTACTACGCGGAACCGTAGTGATAGAATCCAAGACCTGCACAGATGGTCGATGAGCCCAAGGTTCAGGAGAACGTCCGTGTTGGTAAGGGCACGAAGGGGAGAATTCCCAAGTCGCTAGAAGCGGGAGCAGGAAGGGCGGAAAATAATTGAATTAAGAGGAATGGGGCGGGAAGCGCGAATAACCCAGGTGACGGCGTGAGTGGAGAGACTTACTTGTATGGACGGAAGTAAAAAACGGAGTAAAGCCGTTGACAGTCCGTGTTCTTCGGCGTTAAATTAGACCCAAGGCGTGTGATTGACCCGGGAATTTCTGCAAGTTAAACCGTGAATATTGTAGTTAAAGGTCTATTAAGGGTAAAGGGGGGGGGGCGGCTAATTGGCAGCATGAAGGGGCAGACCTACTTGGCAAGAAGAATGAATCACTTCAAGAGCGCGCTGGCAGCAGTCCGGAGCGTGCTGTGTGTGCGTTCGTCAATGGGAGATAAGAACAGTTTGGGAAGGGAGCGCATGCGTGAGGAAGCGCGTGTGTGGACCGAGAGGAACGAGGGGGCCCCTATCCTTTTCTTCGTTTTTACTTCCAGCCACTGGGCCTTTGACAACTATCAAGTATTCTGATTATTATCAAGTACTTTTTATAGTAGTTGAGATTTTGGCTTGATAACCATGAATTCTATATTACGATGCACTAACTAGCTATGATTAAATTATAATTTCTATGTTTATTATTGATTGCCAACAGGACCACGTTGCACTCTAGTCTCTCTCTCTCTTTGTGATTTGATTCCGTTCTCACATTTAATTTTGATTTACACATATGGGTGTTTATAGGAACTAAGATTAAACAGGGCAACTCAATTTGCCACTTACATACTTTAATTAACTTCAGTGTGGGACCCTAGATAGAGGTCCAGACCACCTTTACCACAAGGTGATCACTCTAGACGGACACTCGTCGATACACCAATTAGATACATACAAACATCTCCGCATGTTTTACGCACTTTTCTTAGTGTAGTAGAGTCGGTTCTGTGCCACTATTGGGCAAATATAACATTCACTTAAATCTACATGTTATTCGTGTATCGACCTACTCACTGTGGCTTTGTCCCTCCACTCACATGAGTTTCATTGTCTGAGCCTATTATAGGCTATTCCCAGTCACTATTAGACGAACAATGTTCGTTATGCGATCATGTGTTCGCATAAAGTTTTATTTGCACTAACTGCAAGTACCCTTGCCTAGATGTACAGCGTATGTTGTGCGATCACGTGATCGCATAAAGTTTCATTTGTACAAACATGTAAACTTGTTTGATTGCACAGAGATAATAGAGATCCCATTCTGGATAGAGCACAGGTCCAACTGATATTGTCAATCTAGAGCCATTATGCGCCACCTTGCCGGGAACTTACATGTTTTGTGGCCATTTTTTAATTTTTAATGTTATCACTGTGCCCAATCGTTATTTACACTATCGTGTCAAATGTTTGTTTTCGACTGAAAAATCATGATGTGCGATGACTAAAGGACATGTTTGGTTTATTATTCTACACTGATTATCGACACGAAACAGAGTACAATATGGCGCTGTGTGTTATTAACCGTTTCTGTTGATACATGTACTATGAGTAGACTTTTCGAAGTCCTCTTTCTATGACTACTTTACGAAACAGTATGTATTGTGGCAATTGTTTTGAACACGCTGTGTGAACAAGCCCGTTCGCGGGTGAAACGCGTTGCAGCAGGTTTATGATGCTAATAAACCTACCTGTGTCTAAGTGACCTTCGTTTCCCTGGATATATACATGATACTTATTGCTTTTTATATACCGTGGGACTCCCACTTCGACGACGGGGAATATTCAAGCATGTGAATCTATGAAAGACACCAATACTGGAGAACCACAGTTTACAGGTAAGTAAAATTTGTTCAACTTTAGGATCTGGAGGTGCAGATCCTGTGCTTGAAGGGGAAGCTGGGGTCTATGACAGATTCCCCTTAGTCTTAAACAGATAGCCACCAAACCGATTGAATATCAAGCTTTTGCACAGGCGAGGGCCAATAAACAAATGATGGCTATGCAGACCACCTCAAAGAGACTGAGGGATCAGGTGGGTAAGTTCCTTGCATGGCTGAGTAGATGTGAGATGGAGACCTGTTCGATGTACCCCCTGGTAGGTCAATCAGGAGATTCCTGTATCACAGAGGCGAGTATAGTGGAGTTTGTCCAACATACATTGTTTTATGAGATTGCGCCTCTTCATGATCCCAATAGCATTTCTTGATATTGGGCTACAATCCCAACCCTGTGCTGATTGCAGAGTCCTAGAGGCCCTAGAAGGGGAGTTAATATTAAGTGAGGTACAGGCAGCTAATGCTAAATTGCTGCCAGACAAGATGCTGGGACAAACTGCATTTCCCAGAGATTTTCAAACATCACCCCAGACAGCTGGGTCCCCATTTGCTGAACCTGTGCAGGGAGGTGGGAGGAGAGGGGATGTTGCCTCTAGGCCTGGGGATTGCCATTATCAGTGATCCAGAAGGAAGGTGAGCTATGGGAGCGGTGCAATTCTAATCGACCGATTTTGCTACTAAATGTAGAACTCAAAATTCTAGCCACGATTTAACAACTCTGCTTCTGCAGTTTCACACCCTGGGCATATAGGGATCAATCCAGCTTCTTGTCCACGCGGCTCAACCGAAGGCGCACGCACAATTGGTTGTTGATGGTGCAATGCAGTCGGGCTTCCAATATTTTTCTCTCCCTAGACTCAGAAAAGGCTTTTGATGCAGTACATTGGCCCATTCTTGAACGGATGCTTTAGAGTTTTGGCCCAAACTATTGAAAGTGGATGGCGGTGCTGTATCCCTAGCCAGTAGCAGCAGTTAGAGTGAATGGGGTGTTGCTCTCTGTGCTCCCAATTTGAGTGGGGTACTTGACGGGGATGCCCCCTGTCACTGCTCTTATTTGCCCTTATGGTGGAGTCCCTTGCAAGTACGGTGAGACCACATATAAATGTCCAGGGATTCAGTCTATCTGACCTAGACAAGTCTGCGGAAAAGATATCTCTCTATGCAGACGACATCCTTGTATACATCACTGATCCGGACACCACTATTTTGGCTCCAGGTTTATTTTGTAATATGGGGTGCACTTGGGATATAGGTTTTATTGGGACAAGTTGTTGCTTTACTCCCCATGGGGGTCAGGCAGATCAATCATCCCTCCTTCAGGGGTTGACTGTGGTCTTAGATGGCTTTAAGTACCTGGGGATTTAAGTAACACCGCAGAAAGAGCCCTATTTTTGCCACAATCTTGAGGGTGATACGGAATTTCCAAGCAGATGTGGTGCATTTGTGAGGCTTCTTTTTTTATTATTATTATTTATTTATTTTTTGATGGGATGGGCGGCCCTCTTTAAAATTATCATGCTCCCCAGTTGCTCTATGTGCTCCAGAACACATCAGATCCCTCAGGCTGTGTTCACCAGAAGAAACCAGGAAGCAAGGGCTTTGATCTGGGATGGGGACCACTCTGGAGTGACACTGAACACTGCGGTGCAACCCATACAGCAGTGGGATCGCACTCCCTGATGTGGATGCGTAGTATTGGGTAGGACAATTGATAATTTTCCAGGACTAGGTCTTTATGCCCCAAGATCATTCCACCTTCAGGTTGGAATGGCTCTGTTGGAGCCCAGATTACTTTCACACCACCTTTAAGGTGGGCGGGGGAGGTGGAAGCGCTCAGCGGCTACCACCGGCAACTCTAGTGGAGAAGGCAATTGGTTGGGCACCCAAAATTACTTGGTAAACGTTCCTGTGGAGGGGAGCATGGCAGTGTGAACTGGCTAAACTTCAGGGATTTGGATCCTAGGATACCACTGTTGGAGACCTCCTGGAGAATGGGAATCCAATGTTCTTCTTCTCTGTTCAGATGGAATGTAGCCTACACCCAACCCAGTTCCTGAGATACTTGGTTACGACACGCTTGGCAGGCGGAAAGACTGGGGAGCTGGAGATCCTGAAATACGCCCCACTGGAAGGGCGAATACTCATGGAGGTGATGGGGAAAGTAACAATCTCCCCCAACTTATGAGACGTTCAATAATAACATGCCAGACAATCTAGATCCACTCTGGGGAGATGGATGCAAGATTTGAGAGTACTGGAGGACGTTGACTGGGAGGTGGTCCTGATGTATCCTAGAGAGGTGGCTATAAAATGTTTGCCTGCTGTTAATACAGTTTAATATTCCACCGGGTTTATTGTGATCAGCGCAGATTGCACGCAATGGGAAAGGCAGCCCTGCTGATATGTATGCACTGTGTTTTAGCCATTGGGTCTTTAATACTAACTTGATGGGAATGTTCTCTCATACAGGTCTACTGAACAGTTATTATCCAGGAGCTCTGTGCTATACTTCAGGTTTCTTTCGCTTGATCTGGAATTTGTTCTGCTGATAATCCCCAATGATGTAGACACCCATGCTTTAAACTCCTCTTTAGTACCTAGATTCTAGTGGTGGCTAAGAAGTGGCCAGGCTATTAGGGGTGGATGGGGGGAAGGGAGGTGGCTCCGGAAGTACGGAGTATTCACAAGTGGAGGCGAGAAAAGGATTTTTACATGGCAGCAGAGGTGGTCACCTACTGCAGTAGATTGGTGTCCCCATAGATTTCACAAGGTGTGGGAGAGCTGGATGGGATATTTATAGGTTTTAAATAGCACTAGCTAGACCTGAGGGTATTGGAGCGTTTTACATAAAGAAAAAATAATAATAAAATAACAAAGGTTTACATAAAATGTGAGACACATAGGTTCAGAAACCAGCATAAATGGTTACAAAGAATTGTTAAGCAGATGGGAAGTTACAGTATACGGTCAATTAGAACAGCAAGAGTTCAGGAAGTAAATCACATATTTGACAGCTGAAGCAATGAAACAACCAACTGTCAAAAAGTGACAAGTCATAAGGCAAGTGAGCTTTTGAAACAAAGTTGCGTATCATGCAAGTATTTGTTGAGAAGGATTTTCAGGTCCCTTTTGAAGCTGGAGAAGGAGGGGGTTTAGGAAAGTGGGTTTCTCCAGTATTTGGGGTGTCTTTCATAGATTCACATGCTTGAATATTCCCCGTCGTCGAAGTGGGAGTCCCACGGTATATATAAAAAGCAATAAGTATTATGTATATATACGTATACACATACCTAACCACATAAGAGTATATACATACCCAAATAAACATCTATATATAGTTCAAATAACATATCAAGTTAAAAATACCATAGGATAGCATTGAGACATAGGAAAGCATTGAGAAAAAGAATCACTTTGCTAACATATCACTGTCACTTTATAGTCCAAACTCCAGCCAATCAGGCGCTAGCACCCTCTAGAACCTTCTCCTCAGAGGCTCAGGCCCTCAGATTTTCTACCGCACGTCGTGTGAAGGGAGTCTCCCTGAGCTCTGCTCAGTTCTTCTTCTGGTTTGAGGTTTTTTATCTCTCATCATGTCTGCAAGTAAGAAATCTCTTTTCCGTCCTTGTTCATCTTGCGGAAAGTCAAGACTTTTCTCTGAGGATCCCCATGAGAAATGTATTTATTGTCTGTATCCTGATCACAAGGTGGCTAATTGTAAGATCTGCAGAACTTTCTCTCACAAAACTTTGAAAGATAGAGAAGGTCGCCTTTTGATATGGCTTCAAAAACTAAAGGACACAGACAACCCACTTTCTGAGGTGGAAAGTGTAGCCTCTGTCAAAACAGGAGTCTCCTCAAAGCGTGGAAGTGTCCAGGACTTGCCATCTCCTTTTCTGAAAAAGAAGAGACTTCACCTTGAGGAAGTGTCTACAGGCAAGGTCTCTGTCTCCACGTCTGCGCCCCCGAGACGTAGCTCTCAGGCGCCTGTGACTCCGTCAGCACATGTTTCCAGTCAGAAACTTTCAAAACCGTCGACGGGCCCGTCGACGGCCCCTCCGTCGACGAGATCGGCTACTTCATCAGCCTCGTCGACGACGGTGACGACGGTATCGAGTAGATATCCTTCGTCGACGACACTGACTTCGTCGACGTCTTCTCCGTCGACGATAGTATGTGTATCACTTAGAACTGTCTCGTCGACGATACCACTCACTTCTTCGTCGACGACTGGGAAGCTGGCGCTTCCGTCGACGTCCACAACTCCGTCGACGATGGGTAAAAAGAAGAAGAGGAAATCTTCCTCGTCGACGACAGCCTCGTCGACGACAGCCACACCGTCGACGACAGCCATTCCGTCGACGGCAGCCACCCCGTCGACGGCAGCCACCCCGTCGACGGCAGCCACCCCGTCGACGACAGTCCCGTCGACGGCAACAACCTCGTCGACGGCAGCTCCGTCGACGATTGCTTCGTCGACGGTCGCCTCGACGACGGTAGGGTCAAATTTTGCGACAATGTCATTGGTGCCAATGTCAACACCAGCACCGGGGTCTGTGGACAGCTCCTTAATGCTTCGTCGTAAGGCCATGCTAGACCCAGTGATGTTACCACCTGGACCACGGCCACCTCGTCAACTATTTCCCTCAGGGGATGAGGACGATTCGGATGAAGGCGATCAGTCTCTTTTTCGGGATGCTCATAGTCCTTCGGAGCTCCATATAAAATGCCAAGAGTCTGAGGAGGATGAATTTTATGAACAGGAAGAAGAGCAAAATACCTCTGCTCCGGTTCCTATGATGCAGCTTCCTGTGCAGCTTGTTTCCAACCTCCAATATATGTTGGAGGACTATAATCGTCGTTTTCCAGCATCCCCTCAAAATACTCCACGTGAAGCGCCATCTGAGGTTCCACCTCCTATATTGCCAACGATACCCACGCCCTCCACACCTGCACTGCCTTTCAATGCAGAGGATGATAATATGGACAATCCGGATACGGAAGAGGGCGAGCTCCCAGAAGACGACACTATGGCGGACTGGGATGATTACCAAATCAATTCGCCCGCATCACCGCCAAGGTCACCAGTCAACTCGCCACCTGTCGACATAACAGGGTTCCATCAGCTGATGGAGAGAGCAGCACAACGCTTTCACCTTCCCATGGTGGTCAGGGAAGAGGACTGTTTCTTATATGACTTCAAGTCCCAACCTCAGAAACAAGTACGAGCTGTGCCAATCATAGACTTCATATGGAATGAAGGCCTAAAATTAATGAAGACACCTAATTCTATTCCGGCGGTGCTCCCACGCCTGGAGAAAAAATATAAAGCTCCGGATTCTTCCCCAGCCTGCTTAGTGTCTCAACCTAAGCCGGACTCAGTGATCACACAAGCGGCACAGCGCCGCTCCAAGAATCCATCATCTCCAATGTCGGCGCCTCCGGACCGCGACGGCCGTCGCCTGGATGCTATAGGCAAGAAGTTTTCAACCATGGCGTCAACAACGGTCCGGGCTGCGAATTCCTTGGCTATCCTCGGCCGTTATGATAGACAGATGTGGTCGGACATGGCTGCATTGGTCAAACTTATACCGGAGGATTCAAGAGCGGAAGCTCAGAAAATCCTGCAAGAGGGAGAAAGGGCGTCATCCGAGATCATTGACTGCTCTGTTGACATCGCATCCACCGGTTTTCGCCAATTGGCGGGAGCAGCCGTCCTAAGAAGACAGGGCTGGCTTCGGTCAACCTCTTTTCGGCAAGAGGTCCAGGCTAAGATTTTGGACATGCCATATGACGGGGAGTCATTATTCGGCCAGCATGTAGAAGATGCCTTGCAAACCATTAAAAAGGATACGGATACGGCTCGTTCCCTCGGCACTCTACAGTTTAAGAAGCAGCCCTTTCGAGGTGCGCGCGGCCGCGGCACCTCCTCATCATCATCCTTTCGTGGCTCCTCGTCCCAATACCGCTCGTACAATCAGGGGCAACAGCGGTACTATTCACAACTGCAGCAGTCCTACAGACAGCAAAATAGCAAGTCATACAGAGGAAAGTCGAATTACAGAGGAAATTCAACCAAGAAGCAGTGACTCTGTACGGAAAGTACTTCCTTTTCCCAGTTGTCCTCTAGTTCTTGTTGGAGGAAAAATCTCCCAGTTCTTTTCAACCTGGTCCTTAATCACTTCGGACCGCTGGGTCCTGGATATAATTTCAAGGGGCCACGCCCTAGAGTTTGTGAAGGTTCCTCCACGCACACCGCCATCCGGGCCACCACCCGCCCATCTCAGAGAACTTTTCAAACAAATCCAAATAATGTTAAACAAGGGTGCCATCGAAGTGGTTCCGAAATATCAAAGAGGGTTGGGATTCTATTCCCGTTTTTTCCTCATACTAAAGAAATCAGGGGAATGGCGTCCGATCCTCGATCTCAGATTGCTCAACAAATTTCTCAAGACTCAGTCCTTTCGGATGCTCACATTGAAGGACATCCTCCAATTCTTTTCTCAGGAGGATTACATGACAACGATCGATCTGCAGGACGCATATTTCCATGTGCCCATTCTACCACGCCACAGGAAATACCTACGGTTTCGAGTGGGCCACAGGGACTACCAATTCAAAGTCCTACCCTTCGGACTCTGCTCAGCCCCGCGGGTCTTTACAAAATTCCTAGCCCCGGTGGTGGCTCACTTACGACAAGAGGGTATTCAGATATACCCCTACCTGGACGATTGCCTCATCAAAGCTCAATCCTCTCACCAGGCGGCCCTCGATACCCAGCGCTGTCTCGATCTGTTTCAGTCCCTGGGGTTGTCGATCAATGTGCAAAAATCTCAACTCACGCCGACTACGTGCAAGACTTTTCTCGGCGCTTGTATCAATACGAGCACAACCATGGCCTTCGCTTCAGCAGAACGTCAGGAACGGATTCAACAGCTTGCGAGCTCCATCGCAGCAAAGCAGTCAGTTTCAGTCCGCATATTAAAATCCTTTCTGGGAATGGCGTCCTCCTGCATCGCTTTGATCCCTCTCTGCAGACTAAAAAGTCGCATCATCCAAGAGGAGTTAGACAAGCAGTGGCGCCAGGTTTCCGGTTCCTTCAACGATCAGGTCGTGGTGTCACCCCGCATGGCTCAAGCGCTGCATTGGTGGACTTGTCCTGCCAACATCGCAGCAGGAACATCCTTTCTGTCGTCAACCCCAGAACTCGTCCTTACCACGGACGCATCCATGGAGGGTTGGGGCGCACATTTTCAAGATCTATCCGTCAAGGGCCTATGGTCAGCGGCTCAGCGTTGCTGGCACATCAACAGACTGGAACTGATGGCCATTTTCTTGGCGTTGAAATCCTTCCGCCTGCAGTTCCAAGGGAAGTCAGTCCTCATTCAGACGGACAACACCACGTGCATGCACTACCTGAACAAACAGGGCGGGACGAGATCTCCACTGCTCTCCCGTCTGGCGCAGAGGATTTGGAGTTGGGCCATACTCCATCAGATGACGATACAAGCAATTCATCTGCCCGGCATTTCCAATACTCTGGCGGATGCACTCAGTCGGTCAGCATCATCTACCCACGAGTGGGAGTTACATCAACCGACGCTGGAATTCGTCTTCGACCTTTGGGGTCACCCGACAATCGACCTCTTCGCAACCCCGCAGAATGCAAAATGCCAGTCCTACGCAAGCTGGTTTCCCCACGAAGGGTCGTGCGGAAATGCCCTTTCGATCAATTGGTACGGGATATTTGCGTACGCTTTTCCGCCGATTCCGTTGATTCCACGAGTGCTGCGGAAGATGAGACAACAACCGTGCCATGTACTTCTAATAGCTCCACGGTGGCCTCGGCAGGCATGGTTTTCGGAGTTGCTTCTCCTATCCCAACGCGAGCCCATCCTTCTCCACCTGAAGCCGGATCTGCTCACAATGAACGATGGTCGGATATGCCATCCGAATCCCAGATCTCTCAGCTTGTCGGCTTGGAACCTGAGCACCTTGAATTTGCTCATTTGAACTTTCCTCCAGCCTGCAGGGAGGTGTTAGCTAAGGCAAGAGCTCCATCCACAGTGAAAACGTATAAGCTCAAATGGAAGCGATTTTGTCATTGGTGTGCTTCCGCCCACATTCATCCTGTGCACGCTCCTCCAGAACACATTCTGCCGTTCTTCCTACAACTAGCGCAGTCTGGATTATCACACTCTACCTTAAAGGTATTTCTAGCGGCAATATCTCGCTACCGACAAGATGGCTCGTCCTCTCTCTATTCATCCAGAGTCATACAACAATTTTTCAAGGGTCTCTTCCGCATGTTCCCGCCCATTCGGCGTCCTCCACCCACGTGGCGCCTGAACATCGTGCTGGCTCAGCTTATGAAGGCGCCCTTCGAACCTATCCACTCAGCGGATGTCAAATTTTTAACTTGGAAAGTGGCCCTCCTCCTTGCTCTGACCTCTTCCCGCAGAGTCAGTGACATTCACGCTTTTACAATAAAGCCTCCGTTCCTTCAATTCAGATCGGATTGTGTCATCCTCCGCACTAATCCGGTTTTTATACCTAAAGTGCCATCCGATTTCCATCTTAACGAACCAGTGCTCTTAAAGACTTTTTTCCCGCATCCACAAACCCCGGCGGAGCAAAGCTTACATTCTCTGGACTTGAAGAGATGTCTAAAATTCTACATTAGCAGGACTCAATCCTTTCGCAAATCTGACCAGTTGTTTGTGGCCTACGGGCGTGCTTGCAAAGGACAGTCTGTCACCAAACCTACTATTGCCCGTTGGGTTTCATCAGCAATCTCTTTTTGCCATCAAAAGGCTGGTAAGCCTCTGTCTTCGGGAGTGAGAGCCCATTCAACGAGGGCTATGTCATCTTCCACTGCCCTGTTCGCTGGTGTGCCCATCCATCAAATATGCCGGGCAGCTACGTGGTCCAGCAGGCACACGTTTACGAAGCACTACTGTCTGGAATCCATTAACGAAGCAGACACGGCTGTGGGACAGGCAGTTCTACGAAATCTGTTTAAATAAGGTGAGCCTCTGCTACTTCCCTCCTCCTGGGGTATTATTATTATTATTGCGTTTTAAATACATTGTTTGTATTACATGCAATATCAATACGGCTTGGTCAGCCGAATACTGTTTACTGCTTACTATTCTATTCAAGCATGTGAATCTATGAAAGACACCCCAAATACTGGAGAAGAACAAATGTTACTTACCTGTAAACTGTGGTTCTCCAGTATTGGTGTCTTTCATAGATTCACATGCGACCCACCCTCCTCCCCTCAGAGGCTCTCTTCTCCTCTTTCGGCTCTATGGTCACTCTCGTGCTCGAAAATCTGAGGGCCTGAGCCTCTGAGGAGAAGGTTCTAGAGGGTGCTAGCGCCTGATTGGCTGGAGTTTGGACTATAAAGTGACAGTGATATGTTAGCAAAGTGATTCTTTTTCTCAATGCTTTCCTATGTCTCAATGCTATCCTATGGTATTTTTAACTTGATATGTTATTTGAACTATATATAGATGTTTATTTGGGTATGTATATACTCTTATGTGGTTAGGTATGTGTATACGTATATATACATAATACTTATTGCTTTTTATATATACCGTGGGACTCCCACTTCGACGACGGGGAATATTCAAGCATGTGAATCTATGAAAGACACCAATACTGGAGAACCACAGTTTACAGGTAAGTAACATTTGTTCTTCTGTTACATTACCACCCCCTTCTTGCCAGACTACTGATGCACTTTTTCTTGGTATGCCCTGGGTCCCTGCCAATCTGGTTCCCACGGCCTGTGTTCTTTCCCCAAAAACAAACCCAATTGACATCTCTGGCCACATGTCAGCCCCTGGTAAATTGTACCACAGGTACTCAGGGCACTGTGACCAGAGAAGGCCTTTAAGGGCTGCAGCACTTTTTGTGCCACCCTCCGAGGCCCTGCCTTGGCAGCACTTTCCGGAAGAACTGGTGTAGTTCTTGATGAAGTTTGAAAGTGTCCTCCTTAGCCGAGGCCGTTCTCCAAGAGCCTGTATTCGCCCTCCATTAGGGGTTTGGATGAAAGATTCACCACTAAGGTCTGGTGCTCTTGCTCCTCAGTACCCTCTGTTCTTTGTCTTGCCAATGGACATTCTTTGTCCCTCCTCTTCTGTCTCTTCTCTGTTGGAAAAAAGGGGGGGTTTGGGAACTGTTGATTTTGGGGCATTTGAGGATGGTGTCCTGGTGGTCAATTCCACATTGGAGGATGTCCCATCCATGATCCTTGGTACATCGGTGGTTGGAAAGGAAGGGATGGGAAGCCTTGAAGTATCGGGGGTTGTTGTCTGTATCCTCCCCTTTGTCTCCGTTGGTTATTTTCATAACTTGAATCACTGCTGGTGGAGTCTGATCTTCCTGAATCTATGCTGCTTCCTTCATCCGACTTAGTCTCATTATGTTGAAAAACAGTTGCCTTTGGTATAGGGATAGATCTTTTCTTTGTCAAAGCGTTTCAAATCTTTAAGTTTGTTTACTTTGTTTCGTGAGGTATTCTTTGTGATCATTCATTTCCTCATTTATTTCTGCGAGTCGGGATTTCCAAGCAGTGATGTATATTCCTGTTTTTAACCCATTCTCTGCAATAGTGATTTTTATGAGGAGTTCGTCAGAAAGGCATTTGGCCGTGTTGATGATTAACACCAGCCAGTCGCGGGTGCAATACCAGGCTATTTTATACCATTCAGGGCGAAAGGTGAGATCTTCTAGGAATATCCTGGGTGCCAGTGTAACAAGGAGGCCATTTGGGGCAATGTACGCCCTTAGGTATTCTGTCATGACACTCCCATGCAAGGCTGTCTTAATCTGAAGTTTTCTTAATGTCTGAAGAGACTTCCAGTCGTCATTTTTGCTGCCTGTGGCTGCACTCCCTTCTCCTGCTAGACGGGAGGGTGCCCTGAGAATTTCTGCAATTGTTTCGTCATCAAATCTAAGGCCTTGATTGTCCATGTTCCTGATGTGTGTATCTGCCTATGTGTGTATATTGTGCCTCCTTGAGCAATCCATGATAGACCTGTCACGTATGAGCAGGGTGTGTTGAAAGGATAGAATAGGTGCCCCACGGCTGGCCGCCGTTCACTAATTAAACACTAACATGAGAGGGGGGGACTAGGAGCTAGTTTAAAGAATGTGGGAAGGTCCTGTACCAACACTCCTAAGACAACTAGTTATAACATAGTGGGAACCGTTCCTAAAAGGAGGGACCATTGTTCAACAACCGAACTATGGTTGAGTCAATTGTCAATGTCTCCAAGAGACGGTTGAGTGTGCTAGAAGTGGGGGGTAGACCTATCTTTTGTGCCCTCACACACACTTGCGAGTGTAAAGCATCATTGGGCGGTACTCCTCGTGGGGGTGGCGCTGCAGTCCCTCACTGGCCCTACGAGAGAGCTCTTTGTTGGAGATCTTTTAAGGAGGTGCCATACATGTGCATGTAGGTGTGGGCCAAGGTGGGGAGTGAAGGTGATGTTAAGATTAGCTCTTGGTACCTAAATAAGTTTAATAAAGAGTCCTTGAGGTAGATTAAAAAGATTGTGTGGTTTGGAGGCTCTCCTTTGGACTAAATTAAAGGGAGGGACTAGCGTGTTCCCACTTGCTCTCAAACCGTGAATATAAGCGTGTTATGTTGTGTGTGAGTTCATTTGCTGATGGAGTGTGTACATCAAATGCTTAACACTGTCCTCTGATACTGCCTCACTGATCGACCAAGCTACCACTTAAGAGAGTAAGGTTCTCTCTAACTTTAACCTCTGCCTACCTTTGGGGATTCTTGGACTCTATACACACTGTACCTCACTTTGGTGCAGTGTGTGTGTGTGTATGTGTGTGTGTGTGTGTGTGTGTATATATATATATATATATATATATATATATATATATATATATATATATATATATATATAGCCAGTTTCTCACAGGGGTTGCATCCGATATCTGGATGGCAGTCCTGGACTCTCGCCTGAAGTCAGGAGGCCTGATTGGTACTCATACACCCGGGTTTCACAGGATGTAATTTGAGTATCAAGCTTTCTTATCTCCAGTATGGATGGCTTCTATATTATAGGCATAATGGTGGGCATAGTTGTGCACTCATTTGTATTTCCGGAACATTGGCGCATGTCACCCTTAACTGTAATTTTCTTTATTTTTGCTTATTTCATGGATATAAGACATTTTTTTTTTTTGTTAAAGTGCACGTATTTGCAAGAATAAACTGATACAAGAGGGTGAGAGAAACATAGTGAAGATCTGTACATGAGGGTGAGAAGGGCCTGTGAAAGAGGTGAGTGATAAAGGAGGATGCGAGACAATCTGATCCCACTACGGCAGGACATGGGCTACTAAGAGAATTTTAGAATGAGCAGTAAACAGCTGCTTATATGAAAACTGGAATGGCCAGCAGGAAAAAGATATATTATCTGGATTCGAAAGGGAGGGGCGCAGGAAAAAGAAATGAGTCTCGGTTTGGAGCACGCAAGCTCGCTTCTTATGTCCTATAGATGCCAAGATAAATTTAGGCCACTTACTCTGCAAGTAAACAGGGATGTTTACGGAAGATGTCCTAGAGTAACTTGAGCATTTCAAATCTCTCAAGTCCCTTACAACTGTGGGTACTTTAGGTGTGCCCTAAAATCTACAGTGGTGGTGTGCAAAAGGTTCCACTTAAATTTGATCAGATTCATCGTTGGTTGTGAATGATGGTATCTCAATGGAGTTGTTTGTGAGAATTTTTGACTTGTCATAGGGTAGCTGGGTCAGCCAGGATAAAGGTAAGATCCTACCTTGCATCATTTATATTGTTTGCATTTCAGATGACGAAGCACTAATCCAACGAATCGCCGCCGTGTTGAGAGAGTCTGGGGACCGCTTGCAAGAGGAGGTAAGTGTATTGTCCTCAAATCGTTCCTCTGATGCTCAGGAATACTCTGCAAGATTTGCTTTTGTACAGACCATACCTCCAGTCCATTTTATTTAGGCTTACTCAAGATAGCAGAAAACATATTGTGCAGTTGTCAAATTCCAGATGGATGGATATCTGAAAGAAAAATCGGGGAACTGCTTTGTAGCTTCAAAGTAGTAAAACATGATTTTAATGTAAATGGAAAAATTGGGTAATATAGTGTAGGAAATTGGGTTACTGGTTGAGGGGGGTGAAACCCTATTCAAGCAGCAACCACAAGTCTGGTCAGGGTAAAACGCAAGCAAACCACAAACTAACCGGTGCTCAACCCTTGGTAGCTTGGCACAAAAGCAGTCAGGCTTAATTTGGAGACCATGTGTAGAGTACTTATGTGGCACTTCAAATGGAAATAAAGTGAAAGTTCAACACAAGAAAAATACCACACCAATTAAGAAAAATAGCGTAAAACGTATTAAGTTATTTGAGACCAAAAATCCAATCAGTAGAGCCCAAGATTTGCAGTTTTAAATATTTGAGTGAAAACAGTGCTTAGGATCACAAAGCTTAGAAAGGAAAACAAGGGTACCCCAATATTAGAACCTGGAGTGGAGTAATGTTTGTGGAAACAATGGTTCATATGTGGCCAGAAAATGGTCCAAGAAAGACGCAGAAGTTGCATCCGAATCGGGAACATGGAAACTGAGTCTGGAGATGCAATTAATGCTAGAGGGAGCAAGGGAATGACTGACCAGGGACCATTTTCAATTAGGATAAGTTATTTATTTTCAATAGTATGCAAGAAATGGTAATAATAGTTAAGGTGCTCACATAAAAGTGACAAGCGTGAGGTGCTCAGTAAGGGGGACTTTAAAATATGTACATCGCATTGACAACACACAAGAACTCCATATGAACGAATTTATGTAGAATGCATGGAGTTCAGGTTGTTGGGGGTCGACGGCATTTCGATCGGTTATTAGAGATCATCTTCAGGACATAGCATATGTGAGCAATCCGAAGTATGAACCAAGCTGTGCCGGTGAAATAGTCGAAATGGAATTGAAGGGTAACCGCAATTAGGGTGAGGAGAGGCCAATAATCAGCTAGCTCTGGGGCTTGCATCTGCCCGAAGGGTTGTATGGACCCAGGTTGGGCGTTATTAAATCAGAGCAGGACTAGCGTACAATACTTGATGCCAGTACATGTAACGAGGAGGGCGCTCAAATTAATTCCAATCGAGTTATGATTAGTAGGGTAATACAATGTGCAACACGACTGTGTTGCCTGCGGAAGATCATTCCTTCCATCGTATCGTTACTTGGTTACTTGGTTATCAGACCGCAGGAGTCAGTATGCCAAGGGAGGAGCGGGCTGTGTCCCTGACTTCCACGAAGGACGGGCTGAATGAAGAATGCCACATATGAACCATTGTTTCCACGGGGGGCGTGGCCAAGCAAAGCGGTGCGACGAAGCTACACCTGGGTGCGCTCCTGACGGCGGAACGTCGAGAAGCGGCCGGTGTGTTTTTCAGGCGGCAAGATGGCGCCCGCCAGAGCGTGAGCGTGGGCCCCATGAGCCTGGACCGGAGCCCCGTGCCCTGCATCAAGAGGGGCACATGACCACACGACCACAGCCACAATAGTGGTGCGGGGACCCTCCGACACCACAGCTGCTTCCTGCGAGCCTCCGGACACCCCACACACAGGCGAGTTGCGACGGCGGCGATTGTCGGCTGCCACTGGGGCCGCCACACCTGCTGCTCCGCCGCTTCACAGCTCTGGGACTCGAGCGAGGTGGCGGCGCTGCCAGGCAAGAGGGAGATCGGTGGCCGCTGTGAAGCACGAAATAGCCCTAATTCGGTAATCGCCGCCTGACCTCAACATGGCGCCTGAGGTGGGGAACAGACAGAACCACATCAGCGGCTCCCCCACCCCCCCTGCGCTCACGATAGTGGTTGTCTGATCTTAAAATGGCGGCCTCACGGTCCTGACTCTGTCAACCTTGACCTCCCCACTGGAACATTAGTGAGGCACATGACCAGGCAACTAGGCCACCGGGGGCACTGCAGGAGGATTCATCCATCCCTCGACAGCCAGAACATAAAGCACCCGTGATGGCGGCCGCCGGGCCCTGAAGAAGCAACCCTACACTTCTGCCCGTCCCAACCTTCAGCCCCTGGGGAGCGCCCGCTGGGACCTCTTCTCTGCAACGACATGCGGGCTGCGCCACACCGGTCCCTGTGGTGCCCACCTCTTTCCACCCCCCGCCCTTTCCCTGGCAGGTCTACTCAACCCAACATTGGCGCATACACGCAGGGGGCACCGCCTTCTCGGCCACCACAATGGGGAAAACAAGAGCGACAAAGCACACCACGGTCCCTGAGACTGCCCCGGAGAACATGCCAAAGACCCAGGCATGGGTCACAACTACGGCGCCCCCCGCCCGACATGTCGATCTCTGCCAAACCGGACAAGGTCTTAACGCCCATTGGACTTTCTCGGTTATCCATGGAAGAACGACTTGGCACCCTTGCGACGGATATCAGCCTTATCCGAGATGACCAGCGCAAACTGGCAGACAAAGTGAGTGACGGCGAGAAGACACTGGCCGACATGCAGCCCACTGTTAAGGCGCATCAGAAGACTCTGCAGGAAGTCCTGGGTTGCCTAGCCGCCGTGGAGGAAAGCGCGGATGATTTTAGAAGGACGCTTGAGGTGCTGCAACATCCGCGTGCTGGGTCTCCTGGAGGGAATTGAAGGAGCACACCCGCTGGAGTATACCTAGAAGCCTGGGTGAAAACCTTCACCCCCGCGGCCGACCGCACAGCATTATTTTCCATTGAACGCGCCCACAGAATACCAGCCCGCAAACCGCCACCGGGATCAGCTCCCAGACTGCTGCTGGCGAAGTTCCTACACTTCAGAGACCGGGATGCGGTGCTACGAGCAGCCAGACAAGCGGCCCCCCTACGGGTGAACAAACAAACAGATAATGGTTTTCCCTGATTATGTGCGAGCGGTGCAGCAGAAAAGATCTTGGTTTCTGGAGGTAAAGAGGCACTTACGAGCGAACAACATCCAATACTCTCTGCTCTTCCCAGCCCGCCTCAGGGTTCTCCATAATGGCTCCGCTATTTTTTTCGCAAATGCCGAAGAAGCGCACGAATGGGCGGAACAACACTGTGCGCAGCAGCCCAAAACAGAGGCAGCACGAGGATCCTCTTTCAAAGCGCCACGCTCCAGAAGACACACCCCGAAGCAGAAACGTGGCGGGACGAACACATCTGCTGGCACACAGGACTCTCCGGACCTAGAACAAATAATGAAGGAATGACGGGAGGCATTGCAGGCGGTGATTGACCTGCAGGCCTCTCCTCTCACGGAAGACATAGATCGGCCCCCGCACTTATTCTCATCGGACGGTTAAGACAGTGACGGAACACTGTCCGTAGCGGACTCAATCACGCCTCCCCTAGTCACCCCCCAGACAGCGGATGCCATGCTAGACGGTCAATCGCCAATCCTTTCGTCATGAGGTGGTCCTACGGAGAACACAGCATGGACTTGCTTCACCCAGGCTCGGCCGTTGAGCTCATACCACATTGACATGTCCTGACACACCTCAGGCGACGTCCAATAATCCTACTAAGGCCCGATCAGTGCCTAGCCCGGCACGTATGCACGACCACCCTCATTGCATTATATAATGTTGTACTCCCTCCCTTTTTCCTCTCGAGGGAGCCAGTTTGGACGCATCGCCACCAACGATGGGTCCTACATATTGGGACTGTTTCCCGACCCCACTGTTTATCACCCCTGTTCAGAAGCGCCCCATCCCCCCCATGGAATTTTACATAACAGGGTACCCAAACTGTCCGCATAGGCCACAATATGCATCAAGTAGGGGCTTCATGCTACTCTGGAGTCACTGGTCACTACGCTCTGGCAGACACTGGCCACATAAGCGCACAATACCATCCATACATGGCTATGACAATGCAGAACACTGACATCCATAAACCTCACGCTCCACGCCAGGGGCCTTCACACGCCGAGCAAACGTTATGCTATATATTCGTATGCAAAGCGCCAGAATGCTCGGATCGTGTTTCTACGGGAGACGCACCTTATCCCAGCTGAGATAGGCAAACTACAGGCTAAATGGTGCGGTACCATTTGCGCCACGTCCTATTCGGCATACGCTTGCGGGGCACTAATCTGGATCCGTCCCGGGACTCCATTTCAGGAAATCCAGCGGGTGGTAGACAAGGAAGGTAGATACGCCCTGTTGGAGGGACTCTTGGATGGGCAGTCAGTATTACTGGGTAGCATATACGCCCCGAACATCGAGCAGGACAAATTCTGGGACCGCCTTACAAAGGTTCGGGCCCAATTCGCCTCCATTCCATGGATCCTGGGAGGGGATTACAACTGCATATTGGACCCCATTTTGGACCAGTCCCACCCCCCACCCACGAATTCCTCCTCATATAGGCAAACTCATTTCACTCTATCCCACATAACCTGCGGGTCCGTTTAGATAGATTCCTATGTTCGATATTATCCAAAATCTGCCACTCGGATTACCTGTGTAGGATTATTTCAGACCATGACGCCCATATACTGTGTCTCAATTGGCGGCCCCCACACCCCCCAGTCCCTACCTGGCGCCTACCACAGGACTGCCTCGCAGATCAAGCCTTCAAGCACGAACAGGGGCAAAGTATTCAGGACTACTTCGCCAATAACACAGGGACGGCGTCCCCGACATTAGTGGAGTGGGACGCTTTCAAAGTAGTGGCCCGGGGAGAATGTATTAAACAACGGGCCGGGGTGAAACGGACGCTAGAACAGGCTCTCATTAAATCTGAACAGCTCGCTACTGCCACTAAACGGGATGATACCTCTTTTGAAACGGTGACGTTGGTGGCGAACGCCAAGACAGAATGCCAAGCAGCCTGCGCTGACCTCCGGCGTTCTAACTTTAGAACGTACGTGGCCCGGATGCATAAAGAACGGGATAAAGCCGGTACACTGCTGGCATGGTTAGCCAAACAGGTTACCGACGTGCGGCCCATAACGGAAATAATGGACCCCCTCGGAAATCTTGTGTGGTCCCAGGATGAGATCCTTGCGGTCTTTCACCAATATTACTCGACGGTTTATCATAATCCGGAACCGACCGAGCAGGGCATACTTGACCAGTTCCTTGACCCCCCCCCTCCCGACACTCCCCAAAATTACAGAGGCGGACAGGACAACACTGGACGCGCCGATACACTCTACCGACGTTGTCCAAGCCCTACACGCCCTAGCCCATAACAAGGCTCCGGGACTCGATGGATTCCCCCTAGAATATTGTGCCACCTTCTCCCCTTTTATTGGTCCCCCGATTGTCGGCAATGTTCGCGGCTGCACTGGAGGCGGGAGAATTGCCAAGATCCCTTCGGGAGTCGGTTATTGTGACCTTCCTGAAACCACACCGCGACCCTCAGCAAATTGCCTCCTATCGTCCCATCACGCTTCTGTCTGCCGACTGTAAGATTCTGGGAAAGATACTGGCGGACAGGTACTCACAAATTATACATTCGCTGGTGCATCCGGACCAATGCGGTTTCGCCCGGGCAGGAACACATCCCAAAATATACGCCAGCTGTTCCATGTTCAGGATCAAGTCGGTGACTCATATCCTCGAGCGGCCTGCCTCATCCTTGACCTGGAGAAGGCCTTAGATACCCTCACATGGCAGTTTCTGTTCTCGGTCCTACAACAAATGGGACTGGGTCCCACCCTTCTGGCGTACACACGACTCCTCTGCACCAAACTCACCTCGTGCCTTCGCATCGGGCGGTACATCTCGCCGGCATTCGAGGTGCACAGAGGCACGAAGCAGGGCTGCTTACATTCGCCTCTGCTCTTTGCCCTCGTGGTAGAACCTTTGGCTGTACGGCTGCGTCAGGAGGGACAACACTGGGGCATTCCCATAGCGGACGCCGTACAGCGTATCTATGTACGCCGACGACCTTTTATACGTTTGTGACATCACTGCAGACCTCACCCCCATTTGGGCGACGCTCACAGAATTTGCTGACGTCTCAGGGCTGCGAGTGAATTGGGATAAATCTACGATATAACCACTGATTGGGTGGCCCAAACACGAACACTATTACACACCCAACATGCTACACACATGGACGGGCCTGCGGTATTACCGAAGCAGAGTTGCTGTTCGAGGATGGACAACTAAGGCCCTTCCAAAGCCTCATAGACTATCACGATCTCGCCCCCCCCTTCCCCTCCCGGCCAGTTTTTACTTCTTCGCCAACTACTTGAGTTATCGTCGATATCCTGATTTATCGACGGGGGAACCACCCACACATCCGGTCATCCACCCAGTCCTATATATGGGGGCAAGACGACACCTAACCACATGGCTGTATAAAGCCATAAGGGAGCTTACATCTAGATCCGAGTCTCTACGGACCACTTGGGAGTTGGAAATAGGCCGCCCCCTACATGGAAAAAGAATGGGAGGGCTCTAGAATTCCCCAATAAAGTATCCCGAAACGCACGCTTTAAAAATATACAATTCTATATCTTATACAGGGCATACCTGACGCCGGCCCGCCTCTATAGATTCTATCCTGATACTCAATTTCCATGCCCCAGATGTCACTCACCGGAAGCAGACTTTTATCATATGTTTTGGAGCTGTCCTCTTATACGAGCATACTGGCACTATATTCACAAATCACTCGGAGCTCACCGGGCTTGCACATTTGACCACCTGGGAATCCTGTGCACTGGGTATTTTCCGTAAACAAAAGCAACACAAAGTGCCCACTAGGTTTGCCTCATTGGCCGTATTAGCCAAACGTGGTATAGCTGTGCACTGGCGATTTCCCCCACCGGCCTCCCGCTTGCGGCATGGGTGGAAAGAGGACTTAAATGGGCGGCAGCGGAGGAGGAAACACTGCGTGAGGAGGAAGTGAAAGGGTTACGCAAACTTCCTATCTCCATGGAATGGGCCCTATTATTGCACCAATTTAAACAGTCCCCGCCCCCGACGACTCGGATCAAGGCTCAGACGTATCCATAATCCTGCAACCGTCAGACCAGCCTCCCAGTACACACTCCAGATCTCCCCACATGGCGTCTCCGCAGAATCGCTAGAGCATGGCACCATTCCCCACACCGGTCGGGCAGAAGTCAGACTGCCTCAGTCTAGCTGTCTCCCATGCTCCCGAATAATGTACAGCTGCTCTGATCAATGTGTATGCCTCGCCCCGAACCATTATCTGACAACAGTACCCAGAATTCCACACCCACCTTCCCAGTTCGGTACACTAGTTTTAGATGGCAATCACGGATCTTGGCGCCCCACGGTTGCCTTAACAATGGACTACTCAGAGTACGACTAAAGTTGTAATATTTGGTAAACTGAGAATAGTACAATCCAATTTTCTGTATTCAAGTGTACTTTGTCAATGTGACCTTGAAATGCCAATAAAAATGTAGGGAATAAAAAATGAACCATTGTTTCCACAAACCTAGAATCACAAAGTGACCGCTGCGGTTATCTGGTCATGCTGGATCGGGGTGACAAAGTAACCAGTTCAGGCCAACATTTATCTAAATGGGATATGCAAAAAATTCTGGCATGGATCCGGCCCTCTAGAATGACTTGGGAGAACCCTCGTCTATCGGATTAGGCCAATGTCTGCAAGAGCCTTGTGAACTAAGCAAAATGTTTTGAAGTTATTGCGCTGAAGGATGAGTAACCCATCAGGTGGTTAATGGATTGGCCTTTGTGTTTGCGGCTATTCGCCCTGCCACATTTTGCAGGTGTTGCATCAGTCAACATGTATGGGGAAGCAGAAATTATGGCATTACTGTAGTTCATTGAGAGGAAACGAAAACCCCAGATTCTAGTGTGTTTGGGCTTTGGTAGAAAGGGCAACGATTTTATGATTGAAGTGGAAACTATTTCTATTGATTTGTATGTGCAGGTTACTGGAGACTTTTTCTTACACTTGTCATATCGTTCACTATTACCTTTTCTAAACCTCAGCAAAAAACAATCCACTCTTCTTCCGGGCCAGCTCTCAACCCTCTCTGCACCACCAGACCCTATATATTCTAAGTTTTAAAAAAAAGTTGGTAATTTGACCTTGCATCATAAATCAAATATGTGGATTTGAATGCTTAAAAGTCAAATTAAGACGAAGAATGTAGATTGCAGGCCCAGAACAGAGTACAGAGGCTGCTGCTTAGAATTGCTATTTTAATAAACTTATTCAGAAATTTCACAAATGTATTAAGTGGCACCTACCTAACAAATCAAAACTAATCCAGCTATCATCCGAAAACTAGTTCGAAAGATATTTTAACTATTTATTGCTTATTGGTAACTAGATTATAAATTAATCACTGCAGCACAGTTCTCGGAAATTCTTTGTCAGTGGTGCATTTTGTGCAGTTAATTTCATGAAGTGGTTTGAGTAATAAAATCCCTGGGAATTATTTTGGTAAGCACTGTTAAAGAAAATGTTGCCATTAATATAGTCAGGGCCCTCAGCAACATTATGAATTTGGTGTTCTTAATACATGACATGTTAAGGTAGAATTGGTGCTCGAAGTCACTTCATACAAATTATTTATTTTCTCTTCTCCCATGCATATGAAACTACATAGCATATCCCCTACGTTTATTGATTGAAAACGAATTTCGAAAAGGAAATCTTGTAATGGAAAAAGGTGGCGTCCACATTCAGTGTCTTTTTTTATTATGAAATCTGTTTATTGGCATTTCTTAGTTTTAAACAAAATACACAGTACATTTTAAGATCCGGATGACTGACATTTAAAATAGACTCACTGGTACATCTCTAGCCATGTGTACATCAATTAATGGGAGCGGGCTCGTCACCTAATCTCTAAAAAAGCAGAACATTGCGGGCCTCTCAACTGAAATTACTAACACAACGTCCCCTTCGAAATCGCGTCGCTGAGGGGCCTCACCAAGGCAAGCCGCTAGTATTTCGCCCGCTCACCCCCTTCGCGCTCCCATAAACGGTTAACTAACCATGAGGAAATGGGGCAGAACAACATGCCCAAGTAAAACAACAGCAGATTCCGGCCTTCGCTCTAGCAACCCCTTATTCTGTCCCCTGCTCCGACCCCTCCGACCATCCCCGCGCCCTTTATACAGGCTGTTTGATCAACATCATTGCCTTTCCCTTGTGCCCCACCTGAGCAACCAGGCCCCTAGTACAACACTTCATGCCTCATCCCCAGACTGACTGTTGCCCCGCCCCACACGAAGGGCGCACCCATCTCGCTCCCCGCAGAACCCCATGGTGTCCCCGTCGAGTCGCATCATGGCTTGTAAGACTGCCTCCCATTGACTCGCTGTTGGTGTCTGCCTGAGGCCTAGTGTTTCCTCCCGCAAAAGGGCCGTGCCCTCCGCCATTGCCCACACCAGCAGCGAACCCCGCCATGCTCGCGCATGGGGCGGTTCCGCCGCCTTCCAATGCTTGGTGAGCAGTTGCTTCGCCACCACCAGTCCCAGGTCGAGAAACCTGGAGGCGACCCTCGTGGAGGGGGTTCTGTGAAAAAGGTGCAACAAGTAGACCGGCCATTCAAACGGGAGTCGACGGCCCGTACATGCACTGAGCGCTCCATGAATCGTCCGCCAGTACGAATCCAGCGCGGGGCGGCTCCACAACATGTGGCCCAGCATCCAGCTCCCCGCAGCGAGGACAGCTCGCATCCGCACAATGGAAATACCGATTGACTGAGTCGGGTGTGAGATACGCCCTATGTAGAATAAAGTATTGTATTTGGCAAAATCGCATGTTCCTGGGGATCTTCGTCAGGCCCTGCAGCGCTCTGTCCCACTCCTTGTCAGCCATGGGCCGGGCCAAGTCCATTTCCCACTTATGGCGCAGTGGGGCCAGACTAATTGCTGCGTGTGTACGCAGAGAGGCTGCGAACCACCGGATCATGTGCCTCCCACGCCCCATGACATTGAGGTATTGCAACGTGAGGTGCTGCTCTGGTTCCTCTCTGAGATCACCCCACCGGCTCGTCAGCGTCGCTATCAATGAGCAGTGACGAAGAAAGTGGCCAGGCGGTAACCCTGTCTCCTCCACCAACGAGGCAAATGAAAGGAGAACATCGTCCCGGTAAAGGTCCCCCAATGTGTGGATGTTCGCCGTATGCCAGTCTGTGAGCGCAGCAGAACACAGCACCTTCCGTGCACTAGGAGAACCCTCTATCGGTATGGCTGGGGCATATGGGGTACAATTCCGAGTTGGGTAGCGAGCACGACGATAACATTGGTAGGCCACCTTGCGAGGAGGGGTACCGGATTTAACACCTTTGCGGCCGGATGGAACGACTCGGTGATATCAGCCAAGGAGATAGGGGGCGCTATGGTCGCCGTGTCGTCTCGCTCTCTGTCCGCCAACCACCGAGCCACCCACTGTAGCTGTGCCGCTAGATAGTAATGTGCAAAGCACGGCATCGCGAGTCCCCCCTGGCCAGAGGGGAGGTATAGCTTGGGTAACGCAACTCTGGCGTGCATTACCCCATACAAAGTCTCGAAGTGATCGCTCTAGGGCTGCAAAGAAGGATGCTGGTATGTAAACGGGCAAATTAGCGAAATAGTATAGAAGCCTGGGTAGAATCCTCATTTTGATTAAGGCGATTCGCCCCGTAACCGTGAGGGGGAGGGTGCCCCAGAACCGCATCTGAGCCCTGATCGTTGTTACCGCCTTGCCCAGATTGCCCTCCACAAGATCCGCCGGTTGCCGATATATTTGGATACCCAAATAATGGAAGGTGTCCGGCTGCCACTTGACCAGCACGCCACCGAGATGGTATTGCGGGTCCCGAGTGTGAGAAGTTGGCCTGATATATGATGTCACTAGTTCTAGTGTACACCTTGTATCAGTCCAAACAACCCTTATGGTGATTGGTTGTAAAGTCAACCTTATAGACCAGCAATCAGCACTCTTTATGAGATTCGAGGTAAGTACAACACAGTCTTATTTAAGCATACATTAAGTCACACAGGTAAGTAATACAGTTCTGTAGTAGGGGATCTCTGTGTATAGTCATAATCTATGAATAGTCCCGCCCATGTGCGGGGACCCCGGAGCAATCAAAATATCTCTTAAGCTGTCCTGCATTTGCAAACCTGCAAAGACACTTAAGAGACAGACAAAAATAATACAGCCTAATAACAACACGGCTGCACTGGCCAGCACTTCCTCTGAAGTGAACACAAAAGCCAAAATAAAGTTTAAATGTCAATTTTATTCACATCTGACATGTTCCTTTATTGTATCACACTCCCTTCACCAAAATCCCTTTAAACAATAGAGAGGAAGGGGTGGACAGACAAGCCCTATAGGCTGTCATTATGTGTCTGCTAAAGGGATACCGTGCCTTTAAGAAACCCTCCAGAGACCCCCGGTATCCCAGGATGCACAGCCCAAGCAATTTACTTTCAGTTCTTTTTTCCGGCTCCTGCTTGCAGGACCCTGGAGCTTGAGCTCTACCCTTTTGGGTGGATAGTTGGTTAAAATTTGATATTTTTGGATAAATACTTTACTCACTCGACGTCTAGTGCCTTCCTCTACTGCATCCTGCAATTTGGGGCAGTTTGGCCATTTTTAACATGGCTTTATTTGATAAGTGCCCTGAATGTGGGAGGAAGAAGGCCAAGACGGACCCACATGATGTCTGCATCCTCTGCTTGTCATCCTCTCATGTCCCTGCTGCGTGTGCCATCTGCAAGACCTTCTCCAGGAGGACCCTGAGGGACAGGGAGAAGATTCGCCTCCAGGGACAAGAGGAGCGGAGGACAGGTGGGGCTTCGGGGCACGGAGGATATCCCCCCCCCCCTTTCTCTTCCCATGCTTCAGCCACTGGAGGGACCTCCGGGCAGAAAAAGGGGCAGAAACGGCGCCTACCGGCTGGTAGGTCGCGTTCGTCGACGGCGAGGGATAAAGCTACGGTATGTTCGCCGTCGATCCAGGGCTCTGGATCTCGGCATTCTCGGCGTTCGACGTCGAGAGAGGGGCCGGCGGGACCTGGGACCGGGTCGCCGTCGAAGATTCCGCAGTCGACTTCGACACACCATCGACGTCGTACCGAGCCCCCTGGCCAGCCATCGACTCTTGGCTCGACGCTGACGACATCGACGCCGAGACATCGGCGACTGCCGTCGAGGCACAGATCGCTGTCGAGGCACAGATCGCTGTCGAGGCACAGATCGCTGTCGAGGCACAGATCGCTGTCGAGGCACAGATCGCTGTCGAGGCACAGATCGCTGTCGAGGCACAGATCGCTGTCGAGGCGAAGGAGATCGACGTGGAGGCGAAGGAGATCGACGTGGAGGCGAAGGAGATCGACGTGGAGGCGAAGGAGGTCGACGTGGAGGCGAAGGAGGTCGACGTGGAGGCGAAGGAGGTCGACGTGGAGGCGAAGGAGGTCGACGTGGAGGCGAAGGAGGTCGACGTGGAGGCGAAGGCGGTCGACGTGGAGGCGAAGGCGGTCGAGGCGAAGGCGGTCGACGTCGAGGCGAAGGCGGTCGACGTCGAGGCGAAGGCGGTCGACGTCGAGGCGAAGGCGGTCGACGTCGAGAGGCCGTTCGTCGAGGGGGGGGACGGCGATCGGCGAAGAGACACCGTACGAGGTCGACGTTCAGTTCCACGTCGCGGACAACTGGTAACACGTCTTCGGTGATCATGATCTCCAGTCGTGGATCTAGGAGAAGACGGCGCTCCCCCTCGTGGGTTTCGCCACGGGACAGGCCCGCCAAGAGGAGAAGGGTGGACGAGAGTCCGGACAGTGCTGGCCCGGGTTCTCCTGCACGGAGTGATGAAGCTCCGCAGCCTCTCTCTAAGCCGCTGCCTCAGCGTCCTCCTACACCACCACCGCCGCCTCCTCCACCGCCTCCTCCTCCTCCTCCTCCGCCGCCTCCTCCTCCTAAGAGACCTACGCCGCCGATGCCGCAGCTCCCGCCGTCTCCTCGGCGACCGGCGACTCCTAAGGCTCCACGAAGACCGAGGTCTCGCTCTCGACGGAGGTCACGGAGTAGGCGCAGATCGTCCACTCGCACCAGACACGGACGGCGGAGATATAGATCTCGTTCCAGAGGCACGAGAACGGGCTCTTCTGGCACTGGACGTTTCTCTCCCTCGCTGTCGGAGACACCGCCTACCCGAATCTCGCCGGTGGATGATGTTGCCACGTTCCAGGAGGTGTTAATGAGAGGGGCAGCGAAATTGGGGATCTCGGTAGCAGTCCCGGTTCCCACTACCTCGGTGATCTTTGAGACCTTGCACAAGGCTCATCTGTCACGCCCCCTCCTTCCTTTGGTCCCTGGGTTGGAGGAGCCAGCCATGGAGGTCTTCTTGACGCCAGCCGTGGTGAAGTCTGCTCCCTCAAGGTTGCAGAAAAAGTATAGGGCCCCTGATTCTGACCCGGCGTTCCTCAGGGTGGACCCTCCCCCGGACTCTGTCATTGTGTTTGCGGCTCGTAAACAGCACTCCACGACGCCCTCTTCCACGGCTCCTCCGGATAAGGAGAGTCGCAAGATGGACTCTTTGGGGAGGAGAGTGTGCTCCACGTCGGCCACCACGATGAAGGCTGCTAGCGCCTCCGCTCTGTTGGGTCGATATGACCGGTCACTCTGGGACTCCTTGCAACAGTTTGCTGCCTCCCTGCCTAGGGATAAAAGGGAGGACTTCCAGGAGGTTCTGAACGAGGGCATGATGGTCTCCAACCCGATCATCAGTGCGGCGGGGGATGTGTCGTTGCTGGCAGCCCATGGGTACTGTCACGGGGTACACATGAGGAGGCATTCCTGGCTGAGGCTCACCTCTCTGAAGCCTGAGGCGCAGCAGAAGATTGCCAATTTGCCTTTCTCCGGCACTACGCTGTTCGGGTCTCATGCGGATGACGAGATGGCCCGCATGAAGGCCGAAGCGGAAACCCTGAAAGCCGTGGAGTTGGAAAGACCCAAGGAGCAGAAGAGGTCGTTCCGCTCCTATGGCAGGCGCTATTCGAAACAACGAGGTCAAGGGCGTCAAGTCTGGTCACCAGCAACAGCACCAGCAACCGCAACAACAGTTCCCCAGGCAGTCCTTTCAAAAGCGCCAGAGGGGCAGAGGACAGCATCAATCCTCGTCGGGGAACAAAGGCCCGGCCGGGTCGAAGCCCTGAAGGATCACTTCCCCCTCATCCGTTACCCGCTCCGGTGGGGGGGGGGGAAGTATTCAACACTACCTGGCAGAGTGGAGGACAATAACTCAGGACAAGTGGGTGCTGAATATTGTTTGCAATGGATACAGTCTTCGTTTCACCAGCCCGCCTCCACAGATTCCACCAGTGCGCTCTCCCTTCATGGTACGGGAGCTCCAGGGGTAGGCGGACGTCCTGTTAAGGAAGAAGGCGATAGAAGCTGTTCCTTTGAGGCAAAGAGGAACAGGCCTTTACTCCCGGTTCTTTCTCGTCAGAAAAAAGGACAAAAACGAGTAGAGGCCTATTCTAGATCTGCGTCAAGCAAACAAGTGGATCCGCAGAGAAAAGTTCCGTATGTTGTCCCTGCATCAGATTTACCCTCAGTTGCATCGAGGAGATTTGCTGTGCGCCATAGATCTGCAGGATGCTTACTTTCATGTGCCGATCGCACCAAAGCATCGCAAGTTCCTGAGGTTTCTGGTAGGCAACAACCATTACCAGTATACAGTACTCCCGTTTGGTCTGAACTTTCCCCCACGGACGTTCTCCAAGTGCATGGCAGTGGTGGCAGCACACTTGCGGAAGACCAAAGTGTTTGTGTATCCATACCTGGACGATTGGCTGATCAAAGCTTCCACGTACCAGGAAGCCCAGTGTCACTTCAACAGGACGGCTGCCTTGCTGCATCGTCTGGGCTGCACATCAACATGTCAAAGTCAGTGCCGGTTCCTGTGCAGTGTCTCCAGTACTTGGGGGGGCCTCAGTCAATACCTTGAACGCAAGCGTGTGTCCTTCGGAGGAGAGACGCTTATCGATCCGTGGGAAGGCCCTGCACCTCCTCTCAGCCCACTCTCCTACAGTGAGGACGGTGTCTTCCTTACTGGGGTCGATGGCTTCCTGCATCTTTCTCACCCCCAATGTACGTCTGCATATGAGGCCTCTGCAGGAATGTCTGGAGGATCAATGGGACCAGAGGCGGGGGCGTTGGGAGGACAAGATTCATCTGTCCCAACACGCTCTCCAATCTCTGACATGGTGGTGCTCCTCAGAGAATGTTTGCAAGGGGACTCCTTTCCACAAGGATATTCCGGTCCAGACCATAGTGACCGATGCGTCTCTCCAGGGCTGGGGAGCGCATTCGGGCCCTCTTCAGATTCAGGGGATATGGTCGCAGACGGAGATGACTTACCACATCAACTTTTTGGAACTCAGAGCAGTACACTTGGCCCTGAAGGCGTTCCATCCCGCCTTCACGACGAACTCCCTGCTTGTTCAGACGGACAATACTACTACCATGTACTACCTCAACAAGCAGGGGGGCTCCCGGTCACGCATGCTGTCTCGGGAGGCACAGACGATCTGGAATTGGCTGGTGCCAGGAACCTGACGATCACGGCAACCCATCTGCCGGGAGTGCAGAATGCCCAAGCCGATGCACTCAGCAGGCTCGTTCAAGAAAATCACGAGTGGGTGCTAAACGACGACGTGCTCAGAGACGTCTTCGCAGAGTGGGGCACTCGGGATATCGATCTGTTCGCTACGGCAGAAAACAGCAAATGCCGCGACTTCGCGTCCAGGTACTACCAACCAGGGACACTGGGGAATGCCCTATGGATCAGCTGGTCCAACAGCTTTCTCTACGCCTTTCCACCCATTCCCCTGATTCCGGCGGTGCTGATCAAGCTGTCGCAATCCAGAGCCAGGATGATCCTGATTGCTCCGGAGTGGCCGAGGCAATGGTGGTTCACCGACCTTCTTCACCGGTCTGTTCTGCCACACCGGCGCCTGCCGTGTCGGCCGGGCCTTCTCACAAAGTTCGGAGGACAGATGGTCCACCCCAATCTCTCGTCCTTGAGTTTGGCAGCATGGCTCCTGAGCTAGTACAGTATGGACACTTGAACCTACCTCAGGACTGTATGGAGATCTTGAAAGAGGCGAAGAGACCGTCTACGAGGACTTCTTACGCCTATAAGTGGAAGAGGTTCTGCTTGTGGTGCAAGGTAAAGGACATTGACCCTACATCCTGTAAAGAAGATGTTATTTTGCCTTATCTGCTGCAGTTAGCTCAATCTGGGCTTAATTTTCAGTCTATTAAAGTTCATCTCGCAGCTTTGACTGCGTACAGTAAGGGCCCTTCCCAAACCTCATTTTTTCAAATCCCTGTTGTGAGAAGTTGGCCTGATGTATGATGTCACTAGTTATAGTGTACACCTTATATCAGTCCAAATACCCTTATGGTGATTGGTTGTAAAGTCAACCTTCTAGACCAGCTATCCTAGTGGTAGCATGGACAAGAGCAGTCTTAGGCTAAACTCTGAATGGCATGTGAAGCCAGCTGTGATACCATATATAATCCCTTGAATACCAAATGAAAGGACACCACAACAGATATATATATAAAATAAAGTGTATTTATTCTAAGCAAACCCTCAGCACTCTTTATGAGTTTAGAGGTAAGTACAACACAGTCTTATTAATGCATACAGTAAGTCACACAGGTAAGTAATACAGTTAGGCCCTAGGGGCCACGCAAACCATATACTAAGTAAGTGGTATAAGAACCACTGTCACGGAAATAGAATAGGCCTAGGCCTAGGGAATCGCTGGGGCTACACTACACTAGCGTTAGTTAGGAAGTGGGAGGCCCACGGGATTCGTGTGCAGAGTGGAAACACTCACGCGTAATGCGTAAAAGTCAATAGCAATGTTATAGTTTAGAATTAGATAGATTTAGGACACTTCCGGAGTAGCTAGGAAGTTGAGACTTGAAAACTAGACACTAGGATAGTCACTATCCTGATGAGCACCGGAGTACCCAAGTTACCTAGCCCACAGGCTGCGGGTGCATAGGGGTGAAGATGCGTCGTTTTCGTCGTCGACGCCTATGGATGCCTGAAGAAAGATGCTGACAGGCAGTCAGGAGAGAGTGTCCGGTGGATCCCAAGCCTGGGATCAAGAAGAGAAGAAACCTGCAAGCAGAGGGGACAGAGTCAAGGTCACTAGCCAGTGACCACGTGGAACCAGGAAGGAACCAGGCGATGTCGTGAAGAGTTGCAGGTGAAGGTGAAGCTTGTCGCTGCAGCCAGGAGGACCAGGAAGCGTCGAGGACGACCAGGACCAGGAGGCGAGCTGTCCCACGAAGGCTCTTGCTGTCGGCGGCGTCGAAGTTGGACTAGGACTCACCAAGCCTTGGCAAGCGGAACCCACGAAGAACAAGGGACTTGCTTCTGGTGCAGACCAGGAAGGTCTGGGGTGCTTCTTCTTTGCAGAGAAGCGGGAGCCAGTCTGGAGGAGCCAAACCAGCGCAGAAGATTTCAGGGAGCGTCGTCACAGAGGCCACTAGCCAGCGGGCAAGCAACCGGACAGACGCGGCAAGCAGGAAAATGCTGAAGGGCCCCACGCAGGACTCGTGGAGTGTGGGGGGCTGGTCTTCGGTGCAGATGGTGCTTGGGGTTGGGGCTTCTCAATCCCCGGTGCACAACTTCGAGGGTACCTCAGAAGCTGCGCTGTAAGTTACTAGCCACTTTTCCCAGGTAGCCGGTCCCACGTCGCTCGTCGCCTCCACGGATCTCAGCTCTGCTGCAGATGTGAATGAGGGTCGGAGAAGTCTGGAAATCAAGGCTCTGGTCGGGCTCTGCAGTCGGTTCCTCGTCGAACGTTTCACAAAGCAAAGGGTAGTCACTTGATGGTGCCTGTTTGCACAGGGTAGCTACTCCTTGGCTACAAGGGAGATTCTTCAGTCTTCTTCTTTCGTCGAATGTCGAAGGTCCAGAGTTTCTGTTCAGTTTTGCAGGTTCAGGATAATCTAAAGTCTTGAGGCCCAACTCCCACTCTTATACTAATCTGGGGGGCTGGGATACCTGCTAGGTCACGCCTTATGGGTGGGACCTGGGAGGGGGTGGTTACACCCACTTCCCTTTGTCCAGTTTCGCGCCAGAGCTGGGGCTGGAGTGCCCCAGCGCCGGTTTGAACTGGACTATGCAAGGAACACCTTGTGTGCCCCAGGAATGTCTCATTCCTTTCAGCCCACCCTGCCCCAATACACTAAAGGCTGTCTGGGGAGGTGCTAGCACCTCCCCAAGCAGGAAACCTATTGTCCAGGCCTCCCTGGCTGGGATCACTCCCAGCTGCAGGAGGTCAGACTTGTGTCGTGGCAGCAGCATCCATTTTGTGATGCTGAGGCTTTGGTCAGAGGCTAACAGTTGAAGTATGATTTTAACATGTCTTTCCCTCTAGAAGGGGGGAATAATATTCTCATGTCCAGAAATGGCATGGGGGTATTATTCCCGAGTGTTAGACACCTTACACGACATGTTTTGATAAAGCCAAACCATAGTTACCATAACCGTCTAAGATTATAAGGCACTTTAAGAGTATATGGTAGGCTATATCATAGAACAGCTATAAGGACATGGTTCCGAAAGCTGCAGACAGGCTCAGCTCATGCTAGAGCACTATCTCACATGTTACCAAGCACTCTGCCTCCAGGATTGTCAAGGCCTGCCATAGGAGTGACTGATAGGTACACATGTGTCTATATGTAAGTTAGGCATAGGAATACTACACCTAAGCAAGGGGTGATTACACGACCTTGCCCCAGCTGAGTGATCAGCCAGTTGTGTCAAAATGGAAGGCCAGGCCAGGGGTGGCACAATACATGCTGCAGCCCCTGGTAGGCCTAGGGTACACCTATGCCCTGGGTACCTAGGGTACACTGTACAGGGGCCAATAAGGTGATCCTATCCAAATGGGTTATGCACCTAAAGTACATAGTAGTAATTTAGAGAGAGAACAGCAGGGCTGTGGGTCTGATTAGCAGGCCCACAGCCACATCTAAGTCGAAAACCAGTAAAGCAAAAGCAAAAAGTGGGGGTGAACATAGAAAGCAGACCCTACTCTCCTACACAACCCCCCCCCAAACTTAGGGACATTAAACTAACCTTGACCAGTTGAGTCTTCATGTTCTAAGTGGAAATATCTGGAGAGTCCATCTGCATTGGCATGGTCAGTCCCAGGTCTATGTTCCACTGTGAAGTCCATCCCCTGTAGGGAAATGGACCACCTAAGAAGTTTGGGATTTTCACCCTTCATCTGATTTAGCCACAAGAGGGGCTTATGGTCTGTCTGAATCTTGAAGTGAGTGCCAAACAAGTATGGCCTCAGCTTCTTCAGGGCCCAAACCACAGCAAAGGCCTCCCTCTCAATAGCTGACCAACGTTTCTCTCTAGGGGTCAGCCTTCTACTTATAAAAGCAATGGGCTGGTCTTGACCATCTACATTCAGTTGTGAAAGAACAGCTCCCACACCTAACTCAGAAGCATCTGTCTGGACAATGAACTCTTTGGAGTAGTCTGGACTTTTCAGAATAGGTGCACTGCACATGGCCTGCTTCAGGTCATCAAATGCTTTTTGACAGCTTGCTGTCCACTGAACTTTCTTTGGCATCTTCTTGGAGGTCAAGTCATTAAGTGGTGTCACTATGGACCCATAGTTCTTAACAAACTTTCTGTAGTACCCAGACAGGCCCAAGAAAGCTCTGACCTGAGTCTGGGTAGTTGGAGGAGCCCAGTCCTTTATGGTCTGGATCTTGCTCTCCAGTGGTTGAACCTGACCCCCACCAACTAGGTGGCCCAGGTATACAACCTTGCTCTGCCCTATCTGGCACTTAGTGGCCTTGATAGTGAGGCCTGCCTTTTGCAGGGCCTCTAAAACATTCCTCAGGTGGACCAGGTGATCCTCCCAGGTGGAGCTAAAGACAGCAATATCATCAAGATAAGCTGCACAATAATCATCCAACCCAGTAAGGACTTGATTCACCAGCCTTTGGAAAGTGGCAGGTGCATTCTTCAAACCAAAGGGCATTACCACAAATTGATAATGTCCTCCTGGGGTCGAGAAAGCAGTTTTGGCCTTTGCACTCTCAGCTAGTCTGATTTGCCAGTAGCCTGCTGTTAGGTCAAATGTGCTCAAAAACTTAGCAGCTGCCAGTCTGTCAATGAGCTCATCTGCCCTAGGTATTGGGTGGGCATCTGTCCTAGTGACAGCATTGAGACCTCTGTAATCCACGCAAAACCTCATCTCTCTCTTACCATCTTGGGTGTGAGGTTTTGGCACAAGGACTACAGGACTAGCCCAAGGGCTCTCTGAAGGTTCAATGACTCCCAGCTCCAACATCTTTTGTACCTCAACTTTTATGCAGTCCCTGGCATGGTCAGGTTGCCTGTAGATCTTACTCTTCACAGGCAGACTGTCCCCAGTGTCCACCTCATGGGTGCACCAGTTTGTCTGACTTGGGGTCAGAGAGAACATATGTCTGTAGGCCTGCAGAACTTGTCTGCAGTCCTGTTGCTGATGGACAGTGAGGCTGTCAGAAAAGACCACACCATCAACTGAGCCATCATCAGGGTTCTGAGTCAACAGGTCTGGGAGAGGGTCACTCTCTTCCTCCTGCCCCTCATCTGTAGCCATGAGTAGCCCCATGTCTGCCCTGTCAACATATGCCTTCAATCTGTTGACATGAAGCACCCTGTGGGGGCTTCTGGGAGTCCCAAGGTCCACCAAGTAGGTGACTTCTCCCTTTTTCTCAACAATAGTGTGGGGTCCAGACCATTTGTCTTGGAGTGCTGCTGGGGCCACTGGCTCCAACACCCACACTTTCTGCCCTGGCTGGTAAACAGTCAGCACAGCCTTTTGGTCATGCCAAGCTTTTTGGAGTTCTTGGCTTGCCTCAAGGTTTTTAGAAGCCTTCTTCATATACTCTGCCATCCTGGAGCGGAGACCAAGTACATAATCCACTATGTCTAGTTTGGGTTGTCTGAGAGGTCTCTCCCATCCTTCCTTCACCAAACACAGGGGTCCTCTTACAGGATGCCCAAACAAAAGCTCAAAAGGGCTGTAGCCAACCCCCTTTTGTGGGACCTCTCTGTAAGCAAACAGAAGGCAGGGTAAAAGGATGTCCCATCTTCGCCTAAGCTTGTCTGGTAATCCTTTTATCATTCCCTTTAGGGTCTTGTTGAATCTCTCAACAAGCCCATTGCACTGTGGGTGATAGGGTGTGGTGAACTTATAGTTAACACCACACTCCTTCCACATTGCAGTCAAGTATCCTGACATAAAGTTGGCACCTCTGTCAGAAATGACCTCCTTTGGAAAGCCCACTCTGGAGAATACTCCAAGCAGGGCCCTTGCCACAACAGGAGCTGTTGTGGTCCTCAGGGGAATTGCTTCTGGGTACCTGGTGGCATGGTCCACTATCACCAGTATGAATCTGTGCCCAGATGCTGTTTGTGGGTCCATTGGTCCTACAATATCTATGCCCACTCTTTCAAAGGGGACCCCCACCACAGGTAGTGGTATGAGGGGGGCCTTTGTAGTGCCACCTGATTTGCCACTGGCTTGGCAGGTGACACAGGAGCGACAAAACTCCTTAGTATCTTCTGACATATGGGGCCAGTGAAAGTGAGGGACAAGCCTGTCCCAAGTCTTGTTCTGGCCTAAATGTCCTGCAAGGGGAATATCATGGGCCAAGGTTAGAAGGAAGCCTCTGAACTTCAGTGTTATGACCAACCTCCTGGATGCACCAGGCTTGGGGTCTCTAGCCTCTGAGTACAGTAGCCCTTCATCCCAATACACTCTATGGGTACCTTGAGCATTCCCTGCAGCCTCAGCAGCAGCCAGCTGTCTGAGGGGTTCAAGAGAGGGGCAGTCTACTTGAGCCTGCCTCAGATCTGCCCTTGAAGGTCCCCCTGTCCCAAGAAACTCAACCTGATCAGGTTCAAGTTCTTCTAGGACAGTTCCTTCAGGGCTCTCAGAATCATCCTCCTGGGAGGGCTGATCCACCACCTGAGGCAGGGGGGAAGGCACAGCCTTAACCCTACTGCTCTTTCTCTTGGATTGTGACTGGTCCATAGTTTCAGGATCCAGCACTTGTTCAGTGTTGCACTTTTTGGCCTGTGACCTGGTCACAGCAAGGACATGTGCACCTATCCCCAGCATTTCTGCATGGGTCCTATACTCCACTTCAGACCAAACTGCAGTTTCAAGATCATTGCCCAGTAAACACTCTACAGGAAGGTCTGAACTAACAACAACTTTCTTGAGGCCAGTTACCCCTCCCCAGGAGAAGTTAACAATAGCCACACTATGGGAGGTAGTGGCATTGCTAGCGTTGGTCACTAGGTAATTCTCACCTAGTATGATCTGTCCAGGGTCCACAAAAGCAGGTGTCACCATTGTGACACTAGCCCCAGTGTCCCTGTAGGCCTGAGCCATTCTTTGGTTGATAAAAGGTGTCTGTCTGTACTTGCCCAGGTTACTGGGGCCTACAGTAGAGGACAAAGCTAAGTCCCCATCACAGATCAGGACAGCCTGAGTAGGTACTCTGACTAGGCCAGAATCCTCCTCAGTTCCCAGGGTTAACCCTACTACACCCTTTTGCTGGGAACCACCACTTACAGCTGAACTAGGGGGTACAGTTGCCTTAGGGGCAATGGTGGCTGGGGGCTTATCCTTTTTGGTGCACTCACTAAACCAATGTGAGGTAGACTTACAATAGTTGCACCATGGTTTCTTTTGGCCTTCTTTCTTCTTATCCTTTTTGGAACCACCCTCCCCCTGAGCCTTTTGGGGGCCTGGTGAAGACTTCTGGTCTTGTTTCTGCTCATTACCCTTCTGGTCTGCCTTTTTCTGATCACCGCCCTGGTTCTGGTTTTTCTGCTTAACTCTAGTCCTGACCCATCTATCTGCCTTCTTTCCCAATTCTTGGGGAGAAGTCAGATCGGAATCAATCAGGTGTTGATGCAATAGCTGGTTTTGACAGTTGTTAAGTATTTGTTCTCTCATGATCAAATTATACAATCCTGTATAGTCCTTAACCTTACTTCCCAATAGCCAGCCTTCCAGAGCCTTAGTGGCACAATCTACAAAGTCAGTCCAGTCCTGAGTCTGTGTCTTCTGGGTATCCCTGAACAACAACCTGTATTGTTCAGTGGTTATGCCAAACCCATCAATCAGAGCACTCTTCAGGACAGTGTAATTATCTGCATCCTCATCACTAACTGTGAGGAGCTTGTCTCTTCCTTTCTCAGAGAAGGAGAGCCACAAGATAGCTGCCCACTGACTTTGGGGTACCTGCTGTACTTTGCAAGCTCTCTCCAAAGCAGTTATCCATTTGTGGATGTCATCCCCACACTTGTAGGGAGGGACAATCTTGCTCAGGTTTCTATTATCATAGTGCCTGTCTCTATCTCTAGGAATGTTGCTGCCACCAGTGGGTTCTAACCCACTTAACTTTTGTTCTCTAGCCAGAGCAAGCTTTTCTTTGGCAAGGGCAAGTTCTTCCCTCTGAATCCTCAGATTAGCCTCCCTCATTCTGGCTGCATGCTCCTTTCTCTCAGGTGAAGTCATTCCCCTGTGAGAGGAAGCATTAGAGATGTTAGAGACATGGGAGTGGATGGATTCCCCTGAAGGGGATCTGTCCTTCCTGTTTCTCTGTGAATGTCTACTTGTGGGTCTGTATGGGGGGACCCCATGCAAACTCCCATGTAAACTTAAGTTAGCCTGGCTAAGTCTCCTTACTTGGCTCTGGCTGTCTACCTCCCCATCTGAAGCCCCATCTGACTCCTCTGTGGTGGGTAGACCCTCCTCTGTGCCTAGGGCACCTTCCTGTGATGCCCTCTGAGCATCATACTCCTCTAGGAGTTGTCTTAACTGAAGGAGGGTAGGGTTTGCACCCTGTTTTATTCCTCTGGAGGTACACAATTGTCTCATCTCCTGGAATGTTAAGGTATCATACCTAGAGGGGGTCTTCTGCAGACCTGCCCCTCCTGAGAGAGCATCTACTTGATCTCCTCCCAGAGGCATGATCTAGTGAGGGTGTGGTGTGTGCACCTACCTACACTAGTTGTATCTACTAAACCTTTCTAGTAGTTGTAGTCAGGGTGTGTTATTCCCTTCAACCTACAACTACAAAGTCCAGTAGGACTTAAGTATAATAATCTATGTTATATGTACCTAGACAATATCTGTGTGATCTTTCAATTTAGTATCTCAAGATTACAATGGTATTACAACAGCAAGCTCAGATCCCAACCGCTGCTCACCAATGTGAGAAGTTGGCCTGATGTATGATGTCACTAGTTATAGTGTACACCTTATATCAGTCCAAATACCCTTATGGTGATTGGTTGTAAAGTCAACCTTATAGACCAGCTATCCTAGTGGTAGCATGGACAAGAGCAGTCTTAGGCTAAACTCTGAATGGCATGTGAAGCCAGCTGTGATACCATATATAATCCCTTGAATACCAAATGAAAGGACACCACAACAGATATATATATAAAATAAAGTGTATTTATTCTAAGCAAACCCTCAGCACTCTTTATGAGTTTAGAGGTAAGTACAACACAGTCTTATTAATGCATACAGTAAGTCACACAGGTAAGTAATACAGTTAGGCCCTAGGGGCCACGCAAACCATATACTAAGTAAGTGGTATAAGAACCACTGTCACGGAAATAGAATAGGCCTAGGCCTAGGGAATCGCTGGGGCTACACTACACTAGCGTTAGTTAGGAAGTGGGAGGCCCACGGGATTCGTGTGCAGAGTGGAAACACTCACGCGTAATGCGTAAAAGTCAATAGCAATGTTATAGTTTAGAATTAGATAGATTTAGGACACTTCCGGAGTAGCTAGGAAGTTGAGACTTGAAAACTAGACACTAGGATAGTCACTATCCTGATGAGCACCGGAGTACCCAAGTTACCTAGCCCACAGGCTGCGGGTGCATAGGGGTGAAGATGCGTTGTTTTCGTCGTCGACTCCTATGGATGCCTGAAGAAAGATGCTGACAGGCAGTCAGGAGAGAGTGTCCGGTGGATCCCAAGCCTGGGATCAAGAAGAGGAGAAACCTGCAAGCAGAGGGGACAGAGTCAAGGTCACTAGCCAGTGACCACGTGGAACCAGGAAGGAACCAGGCGATGTCGTGAAGAGTTGCAGGTGAAGGTGAAGCTTGTCGCTGCAGCCAGGAGGACCAGGAAGCGTCGAGGACGACCAGGACCAGGAGGCGAGCTGTCCCACGAAGGCTCTTGCTGTCGGCGGCGTCGAAGTTGGACTAGGACTCACCAAGCCTTGGCAAGCGGAACCCACGAAGAACAAGGGACTTGCTTCTGGTGCAGACCAGGAAGGTCTGGGGTGCTTCTCCTTTGCAGAGAAGCGGGAGCCAGTCTGGAGGAGCCAAACCAGCGCAGAAGATTTCAGGGAGCGTCGTCACAGAGGCCACTAGCCAGCGGGCAAGCAACCGGACAGACGCGGCAAGCAGGAAAATGCTGAAGGGCCCCACGCAGGACTCGTGGAGTGTGGGGGGCTGGTCTTCGGTGCAGATGGTGCTTGGGGTTGGGGCTTCTCAATCCCCGGTGCACAACTTCGAGGGTACCTCAGAAGCTGCGCTGTAAGTTACTAGCCACTTTTCCCAGGTAGCCGGTCCCACGTCGCTCGTCGCCTCCACGGATCTCAGCTCTGCTGCAGATGTGGATGAGGGTCGGAGAAGTCTGGAAATCAAGGCTCTGGTCGGGCTCTGCAGTCGGTTCCTCGTCGAACGTTTCACAAAGCAAAGGGTAGTCACTTGATGGTGCCTGTTTGCACAGGGTAGCCACTCCTTGGCTACAAGGGAGATTCTTCAGTCTTCTTCTTTCGTCGAATGTCGAAGGTCCAGAGTTTCTGTTCAGTTTTGCAGGTTCAGGATAATCTAAAGTCTTGAGGCCCAACTCCCACTCTTATACTAATCTGGGGGGCTGGGATACCTGCTAGGTCACGCCTTATGGGTGGGACCTGGGAGGGGGTGGTTACACCCACTTCCCTTTGTCCAGTTTCGCGCCAGAGCTGGGGCTGGAGTGCCCCAGCGCCGGTTTGAACTGGACTATGCAAGGAACACCTTGTGTGCCCCAGGCATGTCTCATTCCTTTCAGCCCACCCTGCCCCAATACACTAAAGGCTGTCTGGGGAGGTGCTAGCACCTCCCCAAGCAGGAAACCTATTGTCCAGGCCTCCCTGGCTGGGATCACTCCCAGCTGCAGGAGGTCAGACTTGTGTCGTGGCAGCAGCATCCATTTTGTGATGCTGAGGCTTTGGTCAGAGGCTAACAGTTGAAGTATGATTTTAACATGTCTTTCCCTCTAGAAGGGGGGAATAATATTCTCATGTCCAGAAATGGCATGGGGGTATTATTCCCGAGTGTTAGACACCTTACACGACATGTTTTGATAAAGCCAAACCATAGTTACCATAACCGTCTAAGATTATAAGGCACTTTAAGAGTATATGGTAGGCTATATCATAGAACAGCTATAAGGACATGGTTCCGAAAGCTGCAGACAGGCTCAGCTCATGCTAGAGCACCATCTCACATGTTACCAAGCACTCTGCCTCCAGGATTGTCAAGGCCTGCCATAGGAGTGACTGATAGGTACACATGTGTCTATATGTAAGTTAGGCATAGGAATACTACACCTAAGCAAGGGGTGATTACACGACCTTGCCCCAGCTGAGTGATCAGCCAGTTGTGTCAAAATGGAAGGCCAGGCCAGGGGTGGCACAATACATGCTGCAGCCCCTGGTAGGCCTAGGGTACACCTATGCCCTGGGTACCTAGGGTACACTGTACAGGGGCCAATAAGGTGATCCTATCCAAATGGGTTATGCACCTAAAGTACATAGTAGTAATTTAGAGAGAACAGCAGGGCTGTGGGTCTGATTAGCAGGCCCACAGCCACATCTAAGTCGAAAACCAGTAAAGCAAAAGCAAAAAGTGGGGGTGAACATAGAAAGCAGACCCTACTCTCCTACACCTGTGATTAAAGATTTTTTGGAGGGTTTGCGTAAGGTGTTTCCCCCTGTTAGACAACCTTCTCCACCATGGGAATTGAACGTGGTGTTGTCCAGATTGATGAGGGAGCCTTTTGAGCCTATTCATAAGGCTTCTTTGCAGCATTTGTCCTGGAAGGCTGCCTTCCTTGTGGCCATTACATCGGCCAGGAGGGTAAGTGAGATTCAGGCTCTGTGTTGTCAAGAGCCGTATACTGTGTTCCATGCCTCTAAAGTAGTGATGCGTACTCATCCTAAATTTTTGCCTAAGGTGATATCTGATTTCCATGTAAATCAAATGATAACTTTGCCTACATTTTTTCAGCATCCCTCCTCTCCGGCGGAGAGGTCTCTGCATTCACTAGATGTGCGTAGGGTGTTGAAATTCTATCTAGATAAGACAAAAGACATCCGCAGGTCGGATCAACTGTTAGTAAATTATGGTTCAGTAAGAACTGGTCTAGCTACCTCGAAACAGTCCATCTCTAGATGGATTGTGTCCTGTATTCAGCTTTGTTATCAGAAAGCTAATAAGACGTTAGGGGGTAAGCCTACAGCGCATTCGACTAGGGGCAAAGCAGCTACTACAGCTTTGCTTAGGAATGTTCCAATTGCTGACATTTGTAAGGCTGCCACCTGGAAGTCGGTCCATACGTTTACAAAGCATTACTGCCTGGACTCTGATGCTAGGGCAGATGCGCAGGTTGGACAGGCTTCGCTGAGGAATTTGTTTGCACAGTGATTTGTTGGTGTTTGGTTCTTACTCCACCGCTGTTTGTTGGTTGGGGATGGGCTTGCCATTCTATTCATAGATTATGACTATACACAGAGATCCCCTACTACAGAAGGAGTAGTTTCTTACCTGTAACTCCAGTTCTGTAGTAGGGGTATCTGTTAGTCATAAGCGACCCTCCCTCCTCCCCGGTGGAGTAATTCTGACAGTATCAGGCATGTTATACACCTTCAAAAAGAACTGAAAGTAACTTGCTTGGGCTGTGTATCCTGGGATACCGGGGGTCTCTGGAGAGTTTCTTAAAGGCACGGTATCCCTTTAGCAGACACATAATGACAGCCTATAGGGCTTGTCTGTCCACCCCTTCCTCTCTATTGTTTAAAGGGATTTTGGTGAAGGGAGTGTGATACAATAAAGGAACATGTCAGATGTGAATTAAAATGACATTTAAACTTTATTTTGGCTTTTGTGTTCACTTCAGAGGAAGTGCTGGCCAGTGCAGCCGTGTTGTTATTAGGCTGTATTATTTTTGTCTGTCTCTTAAGTGTCTTTGCAGGTTTGCAAATGCAGGACAGCTTGAGATATTTTGATTGCTCCGGGGTCCCCGCACATGGGCGGGACTATTCATAGATTATGACTATAACAGAGATACCCCTACTACAGAACTGGAGTTACAGGTAAGAAACTACTCCTTAGGCCCTAGGGGCCACGCAAACCATATACTAAGTAAGTGGTATAAGGACCACTGTCACGGAAATAGGATAGGCCTAGGCCTAGGGAATCGCTGGGGCTACACTATACTACCCAAGGTTTGGAAGTGGGAGGCCCACGGGATTCAGGTGCAGAGTGGAAACACTCACGCGTAATGCGTATAATCGATAGAAATAAGCAGTTTTAGGACACTTCTGGTATAGCTAGAAAGTCGAGACTCGGAAACTAGACCCTAGGATAGTCAATACCCTTGTGAGCACCGAAGTACCCAAGTTACCTAGCCCACGGGCTGCGGGTGCATAGGTGTGAACTTGCGTCGGGTTTCGTCATGGACTTCTATGGATGCCTGAAGGAAAGTTGCTGACAGGCAGTCAGTGAAGAGTGTCCGGTGGATCCCAAGGCCGGGATCAAGAAGGAAGGATACCTGCAAGCAGAAGGGACAGAGTCTGGGTCACTGGCCAGTGACCACAAGGAACCAGGAAGGAACCAGGCGATGCCGTGAAGATGCAGGTGAAGAGGTGAAGCTTGTCGCAGCAGCCACGGGTACCAGGAGACGTCGGACGACCAGGACCGGGAGGCGAGCTGTCCCACGAAGGCTCTTGCTGGCGGCGTCGAAGTCGAACTAGGACTCACCAAGCCTTGGCAAGCGGAACCCACGAAGAATGGAGGACAAGCTTCTGGTGCAGACCAGGAAGGTCTGGGGTGCTTCTCTTTTGCAGAGGAGCATGAGCCAGTCTGGAGGAGCCAAACCAGCAGTGGAAAATCAAAGGTGTGTCGTCGCAAAGGTTGCTAGCCAACGGGAAAGCAACCGGACAGACGCGGCAAGCAAGAAAATGCAGAAGGGCCCCACGCAGGGCTCGTGGAGTGTGGGGGGCTGATCTTCGGTGCAGATGGTGCTTGGGGTTGGGGCTTCTCAATCCCCGGTGCACAACTTCGAGGGTGCCTCTGAAGCTGCGCTGGAAGATACTCTCCACTTTTCCCAGGTAGCCGGTCCCACGTCTCTCGTCGCCTCCACGGATCTCAGCTCGGCTGTGCATGTGGATCAGGGTCGGAGAAGTCTGGAAGTCAAGACTCTGGTCAGGCTCTGCAGTCGGTCCCTCGTAGAACTTCAGCAAAGCAAAGGGTAAGTCTTGATGGTGCCTGTTCGCACAGGGTAGCCACTCCTTGGCCACTAGGGAGATTCTTCAGTCTTCTTCTTATGTCGAAGGTCCAGAGTTTCTGTTCAAGTTGCAGGTTCAGGATAATCTAATTTCCTGGGGCCCAGCTACCACACTTATACTAATTTGGGGAGCTGGGTTTCCTGCTAGGTCACGCCTTATGGGTGGGACCTGGGAGGGGGGTGGTTACACCCCCTTCCCTTTGTCCAGTTTCGCGCCAGGACTGGGGCTGGAGTGCCCCAGCACCGGTTTGAACTGGACTATGCATGGGACACCTTGTGTGCCCCAGGCAGTGTCTAGTTTCTTTCATCCCTCCCTGCCCCAATACACTAAGGCCTGTCTGGGGTGGTGCTCGCACCTCCCAAGGCAGGAAACCTATTGTCCAAGCCTTCTGTGCCGGGATCACTCCCAGCAGCAGGAGGTCAGACTTGTGTCGTGGCAGCAGCATCCATTTTGTGATGCTGGGGCTCTGGTTAACTTTAACCGGGTAAGTAGGTTTCAACATGTCTTCTCCCTCTAGAAGGGAGGGATAATATCCTCATCACCAGAAATGGGATGGGGGTATTATTCCAAAGTGTTAGACACCTTACACGACATGTTTTGATAAAGCCAAACCATAGTTACCATAATCGTCTAAGATTATAAGGCACTTTAAGAGTATATGGTAGGCTATATCATAGAACAGCTATAAGGACATGGTTCCGAAAGCTGCAGACAGGCTCAGCTCATGCTAGAGCACTATCTCACATGTTACCAAGCACTCTGCCTCCAGGATTGTTAAGGCCTGCCATAGGAGTGGCTGATAGGTACACATGTGTCTATATATAAGGTAGGTATAGGAATACTACACCTAAGCAAGGGGTGATTACACGACCTTGCCCCAGCTGAGTGATCAGCCAGTTGTGTCATAATGGAAGGCCAGGGTTTGCATAATACATGCTGCAGCCCCTGGTAGGCCTAGGGTACACCTATGCCCTGGGTACCTAGGGTACACTGTACAGGGGCCAATAAGGTGATCCTATCCAATTGGGTTATGCACCTAAAGTACATAGTATTAATTTAGAGAGAGAACAGCAGGGCTGTGGGTCTGATTAGCAGGCCCACAGCCACATCTAAGTCGAAAACCAGTAAAGCAAAAGCAAAAAGTGGGGGTGAACATAGAAAGCAGACCCTACTCTCCTACACCGAGTCTCTGCTCGGAACGCATAGAGACACGACTTGGCGGCATTCACCCGGAGACCTGAAAGCTCGGCGAAGTCGGACAGGGCGCGCTCCAATTCCCCCGGGATGGGCGTCACATCTCTGACAAAGACCAGAAGGTCGTCCGCGTATAGTGATACCCGGTGGGTCGCTTCGCCCAGGGGGATGCCGTCCGTCAGTACTCTACGAAGCGTAGCAGCCGAAGGCTCTATTGCAAGCGTGAAAAGGATGGGGTGAGAGGACACCCCTGCCTTGTACCGCGGCCGACCGGGATGGCGGCCGAGATGTATGGCCCAGTTCTCACCCTCACCACAGGGTTCTTATAGAGTAGTGCCGCCATCTGGAGGAACGCAAGGCCCAGCCCATAATGTGACGGCGTCGCCACCAGGTACCCCCACTCAAGATAGTCGAAGGCCTTTTCGAGCTCGAAGACCAAACAGCCCGCCCTAGGCCAGTGCTGCGCCCCGTCAGTAGCCACCCGAAAAAACCGCCGCAGATTAAGAGAGGTGCTGCGCTTCGGCACAAAACCGTTTTGGTCTTTATGCACCAACGCCGATACCGTTGGGGCCAGCCGCTCCGCCAATACCTTGTCCACATTCAGTGTTTTTGATATCGCAAGGCATTTTGTAAGAAAAAAGTTGCTTTAGTTGTCCGTGTTCTAATCGTGATATTAAAATTACTTGTAAAATATTTAAGTGTAAGACATTTGTATAAATGGCATTTTCGGATAGGATTGCACCTCTAAGCAGTAAAATAAATTTGAATACATATATACTAGATATAATGTACTTTGTAGTGAGTTTTTATGAATTACTTAAACTAAAAATGTATATAATATGCTCTCAATGGATCATTTACCTCCGGTGCTTAAAAATCTGTTGCCCCCAATGTTTCTTGTTTAGCTATGGGTGTAATGGATACATGGAACCATGATACCCACATGAATGTTTGATATGCCTGGTGGTTTCACATATGGTAGTTTAATATAGCCTTATAGCCCAACCTAGCGGGCTATACCAGCCATTAAAGCCCCGCCCCAGCGTTCAAGGCCCAAGCCGAAGGCGAGGCCCCAGCGTTCAAGGCCCAAGCCGAAGGCGAGGACCTTTAAAAATCAGCAGAGTGCTCCACGCTTCTAATGGCTGGTAGAAGCCGGGAGCTCCAACATTCCAATGTTGTCCTTCATAGCTGTTTCTGTGAACAAAGACCTCACGGAGCCCGAGGGGAATTCCAATCCCCTCTGGCTCCATGAGGCCTTTTTTATTTGTTGGACCATTGTGCCCTCTAGTGGCGGAATGTTCTATTAGCCTTATATCTAGCCGTAACAGGGCTATACCGCCATTCAAGTCCTACTCCTTTGTTAAAGGGCCTCGCCTTCGACTTGGGCCTTTAATAACCGGTTTAGCCCGCTACGGGGGACTCTAAGGCTATTAGAACTTTCTGCCCTCTACTAACTATTAAAAACAAAGGCCTCTGGAAGCCCGAAAGGGTTCAACTCTCCTCTGGCTTCGTGAGGCCTTTGTTCACAACAGCTGTGAAATGAAAAAAACATTGGAATGTTGCTTTCCGGGCTTCTACCAGCCAGTTGTCTTCAATGGAGTGCTCAACATTCCAATGTTCTAATAACTGACATTGGCCCATTTATTTTGGTTCAAAGAAGGTGGGTTTGCTACTGGGGACTGAACAATTTCTGTCAATTTTTGCAGATTAAATCGGACAAAATCTTGTACCAGGGCATCTGCGAACTCTTTACATCTTATAGTTACTTCAAGAAAGTGTCTGACCTGTATGTGGGAGATCAGGTGATCGAGGAAGAGGTGGAAATCCAGCAGCAGAGTGTGAAAATTGCGTTTGCTATGGACATCACTACCAAGCTCACTGCCATTGACCACCACCCCATGAACAAAGTACTGGGATTTGGGGTTAAGTACCTTAAGGAGAAGTTCAGCCCCTGGATCAAAGAGCATGGAGGATGGGTAAGGCAGAATATAAATTGACCAGAAGATGATGTGATAAATGCTCAGAAAAGTAATTGTCTGTCTGTCCTTTTAAGGGTCATTCTATTCTAGTCTATTCTAGCTTCAGTGTTGAGTGCAAGGATCCAGATACATTTTTAGGCAACTGCATACATATCTGCCATGGACAATTCTTGTACCAGCCCAATTAAGACACCTTATAATTTTGGTTTGGCACAAAGGATGTTAATCTGGTATTGTTGAGTGTTTGGTTATTCCAGTAAGACTCATCTGCACCCTGCATATTCTAAAAAACATTTTCACTGAAATAACCAAAGGTTTTAGTGGCGTAAAACATCAGTTGACTATAACTGGTGAATTTCCGTTTTAACTGAAGTAACTATTGCTTGCTCCCTTGCCATGCACAGTGTTCTCATCAATGATGTTATTTTCAAATGTTATCAATGATGTTACGGAACATGTCAAGAGATGTAATTTTTGAGGTCATACGCAGTGCATGGCGAGGTATGCCTTTATGGTTTGAAGAAAGGGGGTGGGGGGTGGGGGGAGTCTCCGCCGAATCAGTTTCTTACTTCTTTAATTTGGGCTGTTAGGGTAGATTTTGTTTGCCTTCGCTCGGGGGACTAAATTACTGACTCCTTTCACAACCTCTCCTGTACTTTTTTTTTTTTTTTTTTTTTCCTCTCCCTCGGCGTTTAAGGTGAATCCAACTGAACTTTGCATGATTGGTTTAATAGACTAACAGAGAACTAACTCTTACATTTGCGAATTTATTATTCACAAGGGGAGGTCCTCGGATGCAGCTGCTGTGGTCTCCCTGAAACAGAGTTTAATATATCAAGTATACTTTAGATCAAATTGGTGCACTGTCTTAATGTATATATTAAACCTGATTTCAAATGACAGTTGATAGAAATGGAAGGTTGATAAAGATTCAGTTAGCCATCTGTTTAGGACAGGTCCAACAGTTAAGGCAATTGAACAAAATCTGGTCGAGCATTCAACTCGTCACTCAAGATGACATTCGAAAGCAAGTTGATTGTTGAAGTCTACCAGAAGTGCAGGGTTAAAGCGAATTTCCTTATGGCTACAACAACTGTTGCTGTCCTGGCAAGACATTTGCAAGGTAGCTTTCTGAAAATACAATCATCCTCCTAGCATGGACAATTGTGCATGATGAGGAAGAGGTGGCCCAAGCAGCTCTGTATCCTGATCACATGAAAGGTCAGCTTAGTTTCCTATCTTCTTTAGTAACTAATGGCTAAGGTCCTCTTTAGTCTATTCAGAAAGAGCATGTGAATCCATGACAACTTGCCTTTACTTTTAGTTGTACAGCAGAGCTATCCTAGATTCAAACGTGACCCTCCTATCCGGAGAAACAGACTCCGTTGAAGTAACCCCTCCAGAGGTGTATAGTCTTCCTTGACTACAGGCGGTCATGCTCTATGCAGCCTTTCATTCATTGGCTGGTCGCAAAATACTCCAAAGGTGATGGTTGGGACTACACATTAAAGGCAATGTGTACAATTTTCACTGTTCTTCTCTTTTTAGGAGAACTCTTAGAATGTTCCTCTCTAGGAATCTGGGAGACTTAAATGGTATATTGCACTTGGAGATTTCAGCATCCTCTATGGTGACCACTCCAACACAGTCTCAAAATCCCTGGCAACATTTCTTCATGACAGCAGTCTGATTTTTAGATTCCCACATAATAGAGGAACCTCATTAGAACAAAATGGAGCCAAGTAATTGTTAAGGAGCTTTTAATTGTGGATTATTCTGTCCATCAATGGCTTCCTTTGAAGACGTCGCCAAAACAGTTTTACGAGGACACACACCCCAAGTGACATTTAATTGAATGCAGGAATACAAAAGGCTAGAAAACTTGAAGAAGTACGGATTCTGGTTCTCTGATGGATCCTGCACCCGTAGCAATTTGGAAATTGGCCTCTATGTCCCTTCTTCCATCATTGCTGGAGGTCTGCAATTTATCACTCAAACTGAAGACAGTCCCTTGGGCATTGAAGTAACCTACTTTGGATACCTGTGCTTATGAAGCCCTTAGCTGGCCACTAGACACTATCTGCCTATCTCTGTTGCCTTTTCCAGTCAAACTTCTGGAGAAAGCACTAAACTCCTCTGTTTTCTCAAGAGAAGGAAGCTGTTTGACACTGCTCAATAAGGTTTCCCCCGTGGGCTTGATAAAGACCACATTGGTGGCCATTCTGGATAAACTGCGTTTGTCAACCAAGGCAGTTCCTCTGACTGCTTCTTTCAGACCTCTTTGCAGCATTGAAAACCATCTCGTGACTGCCTAATTGTGAGTTTACAAGAAGTGGGGGGACATTGGGCCTGCTCTAAATTGGATTCAGTGATCTCTCCAATCAAGGCAGCAAGCAGTCGATTTGCCTTCTGTTTTGTCCAGCCACTCTGCAGGGAGTTCCTTATCGCTCATCCCTGTTTAGTGTGTGTACAAATGCAAAAAGTACCATTGATGGACAGAATGCAGAACAATGTCATACATTCACCCCAGTACAGAGATCTGGGCCTAAATCCATCGTTTTTTTTGCTCACCATGCCATTCCAGTTTGGACCCAGCCATATATCAGTCTTGACCCTGTGCCCAATGGGAACAGTCCAGCTGGAACTGCCAGGCAAGGTCCTCCCTGGACTGGAAACAAGCATCCTAGGACTGGTTTCGGGGTTCTCATCCAGGGGATACTCATCAATAGTCATAATCTATGAATAATACCCGCCCACGTGCGGGATCCTGGAGCATATAGAAAATACATATATATGCATATGTGAAAACATATACATGCAGCCTAGAATGTCTCAAACATTTCAAAAATGCTGAATTACATATGTTTGCATTGTAGTACCCCTAACCCATAAGGAAAAAAGGAAGCACTAAGCCAATTGTCGCACAACAATGCTTTGGCATAAAGCAAACTTGTAATTGCAGGCATTTGCCTGTAGGCTGCAGTAGAGTATCAAGAAAACTGACACCTTGCCTTTAAGGCATTAGAGTAGGGGTACCGTGCCTTTAAGACCTGAAGGTGACCCCTTGCTCCCATGATGCACCACAGGTGACAGGTCAGTTCTTTTTTCCGGCTCCTTCTGAGGATCCTGGAGCTTGAGCTCTTCAGTTTTTTGTCTGAAAGTTTTTCTCTTCAGATTTTCTCAGAAAATTCGACGTTTTCTGGCTCCTGAAAGCTTATTCTGCTGGTTTTCTTAGTATAAAGCGATACCAAAGGGGATGATGGACGGAGCGTTTGAGCTAATCAAACACTCCCCCAAACCCCCTCCTCCCCTCCCCCTAAGTCAACTGATCTGGGTTTAATCCATCATCATTCTTTAGCTCACTCCACCACCCCAGTTCAGACATGGCCATATGCAAATCAGTCTGACCCTATGCCTCATGGAAACAGTCCAGCCCGAACTGCCAAGCCATGTCTTCCCTGGACCGGAAACAAGCATCCTGGGACCGGTTTCGGGTTCATAACCGTAGTCAGCCAGGCTATCTTGATTCCAGTGGCAAAGTGAGCAAGGGACCCACGTCTGGACATACCCTGCCAACTTAGGGCGAACAAAGCGATACCAAAGGGGATGATGGACGGAGCGTTTGAGCTAATACTCGCCCCCAGTCAACTGATCTGGTGAGTGTTTGATTTGCTCTAACGCTCCGTCCATCATCCCCTTTGGTATCGGTTTCCTTAGTATATTCTATTTTTTTTCCAGTCAGAATGCCTGCTTTATTCAGGAAATGCCCTTCCTGTGGCAATAAGATGGCACTGGCAGATCCACATGTGTATTGTGTGTCTTCCAACTTCACACAATCCTGACCAGTGCCCCATTGCCAGAAATTTTCCAGGCGCACTCTGCGCGATAGCGCATAAAGCTGCATGCCCAGCTGGAGAAGGAAAGAAGCCGTCATGAAGGCGACCATACATCCTTCAAACCACCTTCAGCTAGACTACTTCAGAAACGGCGACATACCACCTCTCCTGATCCCAGGAAGACCAAGGTTCCAGGAGATCGCCGTCAAAGTCACCGTCTAAAAGACCCAGTGCTGCTTCTGCTTCAAGACATCCATCTCGACGTCGAGATTCTCCGCTGCATACAAGTAAGTCGGCGTCGAGGCACGGCACTTCAGGCTCGAAGGCTGTTAGTCCGATGAGATCCGGACAGTCTCCGTCGACGTCGAGGCTTCCGCCGATGTCGAGACACTCTCCGCCGACCATCTGGAAGGGGTCCGCGTCGAGAGCTGCGACGACATATATCTCGCCGCAAGTGCGTCTTATCGACGTCAAGGTCCTCGTCAAAGGCCCATCATTCGACGTCAAGGTTGTCTGCCTCAACTCGACGTCATGGAAGGTCGACGTCAAAGTCACCAGACCGCCGGCGAAGGTCGACGTCTAGGTCTCCGCATCGCCATAGGCGATCGGCGTCAAGACCACCGTCGAAAGCGGAGCGGCATTCCCAGCAATCGGCACCGATGGTGACGCAAACATCATCGACTTTCGACGTCGCGGGATAGGACTGCAGCGGCCACGAAGGAGATTAGTATCAGATCTAGATAATCATCAGGGGATCGATCATCATCTCCAGGTCTGCATATCGTACAGTTCTCTTCCAGGGGATCCTCATCAATAGTCATAAGCATTAGAATATTCCCGCCCATGTGCGGGATCCCGGAAACAGTATATTATATGTGCCCCACATATATATATATCCATACATATATACCTATATGTATACACAAGCAATTGCAGCCCCTAACACCCTAGAGCTGAACCATGCTGTAAGGAATTTCCACTACATATAAGAAAATAGCATTATAAACATGAGAAACAACATTATAACTTGTTTGGAAACTGTTTTAATGCTTAGAAAACAGCAGAAATTCTTAGAAAACACTGAAAGCATAGGAAGCTCCCAGGCTGCATTGCAAATACCCAGTCTAAAAAGACTGAAAAGCTAACTCATAGCTACATAGCAAAAACTGACACCGTGCCTTTAAGGCACACCTGACCCCCACCTTCCCATCATGCCTCAGGGGTGGCAGTTAGGTCAGTTGTTCTTTCCGGCTCCTTCTGGAAGGATCCTGGCAACAGAGCTCCACTTTTTTCTGAGTTTCTCAGAAAATATTATCTGTTTTTCAACTGTTTTTTCCCTTACTTCGACGTTTTTCATCTAAGTCAGTAAGAGGCTGCCTTTTTTAGGCATTTTTGGGCATTTTTTCCATCTTAAAATGCCCTCTCTTTTCGATTCTTGCCCTGCATGTGGCAAGAAAAAGGCCAGGACTGACTCTCATAGGGTCTGTATCCTGTGTCTACCGGAGGATCATGATTCCAGCACATGTCCTCACTGCCAGGGACTGTCCAAAAGAACTTTGAAGGACAGAGAGCGAAGTCGCGCTTATGGCCTGGCACAACCATCCAGAGGCCGATCTCCGGTGAGGAAGGGCTCCAAGAGGCATAAAGATTCATCTAGAAGCAAGTCCTCTCGTCCTTCCGCCTCAGCGTCGGGCTCGGCGCTGAGAAAAGATGTTCCGGTAGGTCGTGTTTCGAAAAAGAGGTTCTCGACAGCGGGCTCGCCGTCGAGAGCAGGTACGACGTCGAAGTCCAGACCGCCATCGTCAACTCGGCGACGATCGGCGTCGAGATCCAGAGCCTCTCCGCCGTCGTCAACCCGGCGACGTTCGGCGTCGAGAGACACCACCCCTCCGCCGTCGTCAACCCGGCGGCGATCGGCGTCGAGGAGCAGGGAACCTCCGCCGTTGTCAACCAGGCGACGATCGGCGTCGAGGAGCAGAGAGCCTCCGCCGTCGCCAACCCAGCGGCGTTCGGCGTCGAGGAGCAGGGACCCTCCGCCGTCGACATCTCAACGTCGATCGGCGTCGAGGAGCATGGACCCTCCGCCGTCGTCAACCAGGCGACGACCGGCGTCGAGGAGTGTCACCCCTCCGTCGTCGAGGGCTCCATCCCCTCCGTCGTCGAGGCTCCATCGGCGTTCGACGTCGAGGCAACAGGATCCTCCGCCGTCGTCATCCAAGCGACGTTCGGCGTCGAGGTTGGCATCCGTCTCGACGTCGAGAGTGGCAGCATCTCCGCCGGCGTCCCCGCGGCGTTCGGCGTCGAGGGAGAGAAGGCCTCCGTCGTCGGCTTCACATCGCCGCTCGACGTCGAGGCGGCAGGCTTCGCCCACCGAACATGGCCGCCGGTCTACATCGAGACGGCGTTCGACGTCGAGAGAGTCCCGGCGAGAAAAGAGACGACACCACGGATCGACGTCAAGACCGCGCTCGACGTCGAGACAGGCCTCGGACAGGTCGGTGGTCCTGGTGACAGAGTCGGCGTCTCGCCATTCCTCCTCCCACTCAGGGGCCTCTCCACGACCGGCAAATCCACGAGAACCTGCGGTTCAACCCCGTAGGTCTTCTCCTCAGACTCAGACCATTAATCTGTCGCCCAGATGGCTACTGCCAGCACATCATTGGCAGGACTCAGGGCCTACAAAGAGGATGCGGGAATACATCAGTCCAGTGCATGATTCTCCGCTGCAACGGCTGGTGGCGGCTGTGGACAGAGCTAGTCCCCCCAGGCCAGCACGTCAGAGGTCTCCGGACGACAGGCGACGCAGATCGCGCTCCCCCAGACGGGAGGAGCGTTCACCTGGTTCACGGGCTCGTGATCAGCGCCGGAAGCGCAGAAGGACTCCATCATCGTCCTCTTCCTCGTCCTCCAGGTCCTCCATCAGGGACTATTCTCCCACGCTCTCGGGCAGCCCAGTGTCCAGGGTCTCGCCCGTAGACGACATCAACACCTACCAGGAGGTGTTGCAGCGGGGAGCACAGAAGCTGGGGATTGAGATGTCAGTCCCCCAAGTCACCACCTCGGTGATTTTTGAAACACTTCACCAAAAGTCTGCCTCTCATCCGCTGCTGCCTTTGGTCCCAGGAATCATGGAACCAGTCATGGACACTTTTCTCACCCCGGCGACTGTCAAAGCCGTTCCGGCTCGTATCCTGAAAAAATACAAGCCAGCTACCTCTGACCCCGTCTTTGTGAAGATAGACCCACCTGCGGACTCTGTCATAGTGGCAGCGGCAAGGAAGGGTCAGACGGCGTCGGCCTCATCTTCCGTCCCTCCAGATAAGGAGAGCAGAACCCAGGACTCATGGGGACGCAGGGCCTGCTCTTCTGCGGCAGCGGCCCTCAAGATCTCCAGCGCGGCGGCGCTTCTGGGCAGGTACGACAGGGCCCTCTGGGACTCGATGGAGCGTTTTAAATCCAAGCTCCCCAAGGAGGACCAAAAGGACTTTGAGGAGATTGTTACGGAAGGGGCACTGGTGGCTAATCAGTCGATTAGCACAGCGGCGGATGGTGCGCTAATCTCAGCCCACTCTTACACACACGGCGTCTGCGCCAGGAGGTCGTCCTGGTTACGTCTGACAGGGCTCAAGCCAGACGCACAGCAACGGATTTTAAACCTCCCGTTCTCTGGCAACTCCCTCTTCGGCACTCACACGGCTGAGGAGATGGGGCGCATGAAAACGGAGCTGGACACCCTCAAAGCCGTGGGCTTGGAGAAGAAAAAGGAATTCAAGCGCCGTTTTCGACCCACCCAACGCAAGGGGCCTCAACAGAGGGTTCAAACCCCTCAGTGGTCTCAGAGCAAACCCCAAGGGAAAACCCAGTTTCGAGGCGGAAAGTCTGGCAGGGGCAGAGGTGGACACCAGCAACAGTCCTCCACTACCACAAGAGGAGGAAAGTCATGAGCTGTGGCTTCCTCTACGGCCGTTGCCCACTCCAGTGGGAGGAAGTGCATCACAACATCTAGCAGAGTGGGACAGCATCACAAAAGATCGCTGGGTGCTGAATATACTGCGTCATGGATATGCGCTACGTTTTCGAGCGCGTCCCAGAGACATCCCGCCAAAGAGGTCCCGTCCTCACCACCTCAACCTGCTCAAGCAGGAGGTGAGGTCCCTTCTGAAAAAGCAAGCCATAGAAAGGGTTCCTCCTTCGCAGGTCGGAAAAGGAGTGTACTCCCGGTACTTCCTGGTGCCCAAGAAAGATCAAGAGCACAAGTTTCGGCCGATTCTGGACCTTCGTCTCCTAAACAAAGTCATCGTCAAGGAGAAGTTCCGTATGTTGGCGCTTCACCAAATATGTCCACATCTACAAGTCGGAGATTGGATGTGTTCGGTGGACCTCCAAGATGCGTACTTTCACATTCCAATAGCGAAACATCACCGCAGGTACCTACGGTTTGTGGTTGGAGGCAAGCACTACCAGTACAAAGTGCTCCCATTCGGACTCAAGTCGGCCCCGCGAGTCTTCACCAAATGTATGACAGTGGTGGCGGCCTGCCTACACAAGCAGGGTCTCTTCATCTACCCGTACCTGGACGACTGGTTACTGAAGGCTCCAACCCAGCAGCAGGTGAAGAAAGACTTCCAAATCTGTCTGAGACAGTTGCACGCTCTCGGCCTTCACGTCAACATGGCGAAGTCCGTGCAGCAGCCCACTCAGTCCATCCACTATCTTGGCTCCGTTCTGGACACAAGCGTGGGAAGAGCGTATCCTTCGGAGGAGAGACTGTCTTCAATGAAGAGAAAATGCAGGCTTATGCAGCAGATGCGGAGGCCGTCAGTTCGGCAGGTAGCATCTCTGCTGGGTTCCATGGCGTCCTGCATTTTTCTAATTCCCCACGCCAGGCTGCGAATGAGACCTTTGCAGCAAGCTCTGGAGGACCAATGGGATCAGTCCACAGGCCGTTGGGGAGATCGAATCTCTCTCTCCCAGGTAGCGAAATCTTCCCTAGCATGGTGGACTCGTCAGAACAATCTGTTGGTGGGAGTCCCGTTTCACCAGCCACTTCCGGTGCAAACAGTGGTAACAGACGCGTCGCTACAAGGATGGGGGGCCCACATGGGGTGCCTCCAGATACAAGGTCAGTGGTCTGCAAAAGAACAGGGCTACCACATAAATATGCTAGAGCTTCGAGCAGTCCATCTTGCTCTAAAGGCGTTCCTCCCAGCAATCGAGACCGACTCAGTCCTGGTGCAGACCGACAACACCACGACCATGTTTTACCTGAACAAACAGGGCGGGACTCGGTCACGCCCCCTCTCCCTGGAGGCGCAGGCGATCTGGCATTGGCTGCTCGCCCGGAACCTCTCGGTGGTGGCAGTACACCTTCCAGGGGAGTTGAATATCAAGGCAGACGCACTCAGCAGGCACTTCGAAGATCAGCCCGACTGGGTGCTGCACGACGACGTGGTGGCGGACCTGTTCCGTTGGTGGGGTCATCCAGACATCGGTCTGTTTGCAGACGACGAAAATTCAAAATGCCACGCCTTCGCGTCCAGATTCCACCGTCCAGGGACCAGGGGGAATGCTCTTTTGATGGACTGGTCAGGGACATTTGCCTACGCCTTTCCGCCCCTGCCTCTGATTCCGAAGGTGGTATCCAAGCTGCTCAGATCCGACATGAAGATGATCCTCATAGCTCCGGACTGGCCGCGCCAGTGGTGGTACCCGGACCTTCTTCATCTCTCAGTTCAACCTCACAGGCGGCTGCCTTGCAGGCCGGACTTGCTGTCCAAGATGGGCGGGAGGATTCTGCATCCCAACCTTCCCTCACTGAACTTAACAGCATGGCTCCTGAGGTCCTGCAATACGGACATTTAGGTCTACCACCTGACTGCATGCATATTCTCAAGGAAGCGAAGCGACCCTCCACAAGAGCGTCTTATGCGTTTAAGTGGAAGAGGTTCTTCATTTGGTGTAGGGAGAATCACCATGATCCTACAAAGGGGCAGGAGGACGTCATCCTTCCGTACCTCCTTCACTTAGCTAGATCAGGCTTGAAGTATGCATCCATCAGGGTCCATTTGTCTGCCATTACAGCTTACAGGAGGTCTCCCAGTCAACCTTCTTTTTTCCAGATGCAGGTGGTCAAGGACTTCTTGCAGGGGTTGAAAAAAGTTTACCCCCCTGTTCGAAACCCTTCGCCTCCGTGGGAGTTGAACTTAGTGTTATCCAAGTTGATGGGCCCACCTTTTGAGCCGATCCACAAAGCTTCTTTACAGCATCTGTCGTGGAAGGCCGCTTTTCTGGTAGCCATTACATCGGCACGCAGAGTAAGCGAAATCCAGGCTCTGTGTACTAAAGAACCGTACACAGTTTTTCACCAGCACAAAGTGGTCTTAAGGGCACATCCATCCTTTCTCCCTAAGGTAGTGTCTGATTTTCATATTAATCAGTCCATTTCTCTGCCATCCTTCTTCCCGAATCCAGCGACCCCGGCTGAGCGGTCGCTCCACTCCTTAGACCTCAGGAGGGTACTTAAATTCTACCTGGCAAGTACCAGAGGCATTAGGAAGACGGACCAGCTGTTTGTCAACTATGGCTCCATGAGAACAGGCTTCCCAGCGGCTAAACGATCCATTTCCAGATGGATTGTTTCCTGCATTACCCTAGCCTACCAGCTGGCGAAAAGGCCCTTACCTTTGGCCCCTAAGGCTCATTCTACTAGGGGGAAAGCGGCCACAGTAGCTTTCTTGCATGACGTTCCAATGGCAGAGATCTGCAAGGCGGCCACTTGGAAATCGGTCCATACCTTTACCAGGCACTACTGCCTCGAATCCGATTCCAGGGCGGATGCCCAAGTAGGCCAAGCCTCCTTGAGGAACCTGTTTGGGTAGCTGAGCTATCTGAGCATACTGTTCCTTCTCTGTTTATTCTCTTTCCTTTGCCCGCAGGGGGATGAGGTGAGGCTCGCTATTCTATTCTAATGCTTATGACTATTGATGAGGATCCCCTGGAAGAGAAGGATTAGTTACTTACCTGTAATCCTAGTTCTCTTCCAGGGGTATCCTCATCAAAGTCATAAGCAACCCTCCCGCCTCCCCGGGCAAAGGTGTAATAATTTTCAGAGGTTGTTATTTTTCTTTGTGCCATGACTTTTCAGTCTCCGCAAAGAACAACTGACCTAACTGCCACCCCTGAGGCATGATGGGAAGGTGGGGGTCAGGTGTGCCTTAAAGGCACGGTGTCAGTTTTTGCTATGTAGCTATGAGTTAGCTTTTCAGTCTTTTTAGACTGGGTATTTGCAATGCAGCCTGGGAGCTTCCTATGCTTTCAGTGTTTTCTAAGAATTTCTGCTGTTTTCTAAGCATTAAAACAGTTTCCAAACAAGTTATAATGTTGTTTCTCATGTTTATAATGCTATTTTCTTATATGTAGTGGAAATTCCTTACAGCATGGTTCAGCTCTAGGGTGTTAGGGGCTGCAATTGCTTGTGTATACATATAGGTATATATGTATGGATATATATATGTGGGGCACATATAATATACTGTTTCCGGGATCCCGCACATGGGCGGGAATATTCTAATGCTTATGACTTTGATGAGGATACCCCTGGAAGAGAACTAGGATTACAGGTAAGTAACTAATCCATTTCTCCGAAGAAATCACCCAAGGTGACAGAAGTTTAGACTTTCACCTCGCTGGTTGGAGAATGTGGGTACAGGTGGCTGCCGAAGTCCAGGCTCGGACTATTCACGCACGTATTCACCCTCAAGGTTTTCTCCGCGTAGGAGCAAGTCTCCTCCTGGTAGGCCAAGGTCAACTTCTACACGCCGGTCACAATCCAGGGATCATTCTTCTCATCACAGAAGGCCAAGATCTCCTAGACACAGGTCACGGTCCAGGGCTCATCAGTGACCGCTCCCACAAGAGGCAACGCACAAGATCACCCACATGGTCTTTCTCCACGAGGTCCTCGGTCTGGGACTATTCTCCGACCTTTTCCTCCACTCCTCCTCCACGAGTATCTCCTATTGATGACATTGCTACTTTCTCTGAGGCCCTGGGTAGAGGTGCGCAGAAATTGAACATCATGTTGCACACCCCTGTGGTTCCCACATCGATTATATTTGATACTTTACATCATCGATCAGCGCCCAGACCTTTGCTTCCGTTGGTGCCAGGACTGTTGGAGCCAGCTATGGCCACATTTCTCACTCCTGCTACGGTGGGCTCTGTGCCTTCAAGGATAGCCAAAAGTATAAGGCTTGAGCCGAGGATCCCTTATTTCTAAGAGCGGACCCGCCAGCGGACTCAGTTATTGTGGCGGCTGGCATGAAGTCGCACTCTGTGTCTGTTTCCTCTTCCGCCCCCCCAGAGAAAGACAGTAAGCAGATGGATTCCTATGGCGGGAAGATATGCAACACATCTGCTTCATACATGAAAGTGGCGAGTGCTTCAGCCCTTCTGGGGCGTTATGATCGTTCACTTTGGAATTCACTCTCCAGATTCGCTGAAAAGCTTCCAAGGGAAGACAGACAGGATTTCAACAAAATTCTCCTTGAGGGTGGGCTTGTAGCCAATCAGATCATAAGTGCGGCTGCAGATGCTTCAGACCTCGTCGCCCATGGATACTCCCAGCCCGATGCTCAAAAGAAAATTCTTAACTTGCATTTTAACGGTTCATCCTTATTTGGTGCTCACGCTGATGACCAGATGAACAAAATGAAAGCAGAGATGGACACCGTCAAGGCTGTTGGGCTGGAGAAGCGCAAGGAGTATCGGAAGCGCTTTCGTCAGGGCGACAAGCGTTCCTTTCATCAGCGTGTTCAAACACCTTAATGGTCCTCTCAGAACCAACAGAGACCAATTCCAACAAAGGGGTCGTGGACGAAGTAGCTACGCTCCGCTCCAAGAACGCCATAGAGGAAGTACCTCTTCTCCAAAGAAATAAAGGAGTATACTCCTGCTATTTTCTAGTTCAAAAGCGAGGAGTAGTCAAAGAGTACAGACCCATCCTCGACCTGCGTCTCCTCAACGGAGTTGTGAAGAAGGAAAACTTCAGAATGCTAGCCCTGCATCAAATCTTCCCGCACCTCCACCAGGGAGACTGGATGTGTGCCATCGACCTGCAGGACGCCTATTTTCATATTCCTGTCTCAGTGAAACCTCAAATTCCTCAGGTGTCAGATCTCTCGCCAGCACTACCAGTACAGAGTTCTGCCGTTTGGCCTCAAATCTGCCCCACGGACATTCTCCAAGTGTATGGCGGTGGTAGCTGCCTTCCTCCACAAGCGGAAGATCTTGGTCTATCCCCATCTAGACGACTGGCTCCTGAAGAGTTCCACTCCTCTTCTACTCCAGAGCCATCTCTCGTTCTGCCTCAGTCTACTACAGTCGTTGGGATTACAAGTCAACTACAAAAAGTCGGTCCTCAATCCCACTCAGCGGATACACTATCTGGGCGCCTCTCTGGACTCTGCAAAGGCAAGCGTGTGTCCTTCGGAGGAGAGGTTATTATCCATGCTTCAGAAATGCCACACACTTCTCGACACCATTTCCCACAGCCAGGCAAGTGTCTTCACTTCTGGGGTCGATGGCTTCGTGCATTTAAATTGTACCCAATGCACACCTTCACATGCGACCTGTACAACAAGCGCTAGAAGATCAGTGGTCGCAGAGGTCAGGTCCCTGGGAAGATCTTGTTTTTCTCCATCAAGACGTCCGAGACTCCATCAGATGGTGGAGGAAACGCTCCCATCTGCTTCAAGGCGTCCCCTTCCATCAGACGCCTCCGAAACAGACAGTGGTCACAGATGCCCCAATGCAGGGCTGGGGTGCTCATATGGACCAGCTTCAGGTACAAGGTCTCTGGTCCAATACCGAAAGAAGTTAACACACATTTTTTGGAGCTACGAGCAGTCCATCTGGCTCTCCAATCCCTGTATCCTTCGATCCAGACCAGCCACGTTCAGATTCAGACAGACAACACAACTATGTTCTATCTGAACAAGCATGGAGGCACTAAGTCACGAGTCCTGTCTCTGGAAGCTCAGTCCGTTTGGCGGTGGCTACTGGCGAAAGGTCTTTCATTCATCGCAGTACACCTGCCAGGAACCCTGAACGTGCAGACAGACTGTCTCAGCAGAGACTTCGTAGACAAAGACGTCGCCCAAGAGATCTTCCGGCAATGGGGAGTACCGGACATCGACCTTTTCGCAGACGCAGCAAACAAAAAATGCCCCGTCTTCGCCTCCAGGTTTCCCCAAAAGGGATCACAAAGGAAAGCACTTTTGATCAACTGGTCGCAGACATTGCTGTACGCTTTTCCTCCTCTCCCTCTCATCCCAGCGGTCATACAGACATTCTACAGGACCAGAGCAAGGATGATCCTAATAGCTCCGGAGTGGCCCCGCCAGTGGTGGTATCCGGATCTCCTCCAGCTGTCAGAGGTGCCACACCGGAGATTGCCTTGCCTGCCGTACTTACTAACCAAGAACCAGGGGAGAGTGTTCCATCCCAACCTCCCCTCCCTTCGCTTGACGGCATGGCTCCTGAAGCCATCCAGTACGGACATTTAGATCTTCCGGCGGACTGTATGAACATTCTTCGATAAGCAAAAAGGCCCTCCTCTAGGAAGTCTTATGCCTTCAAGTGGAAGAGGTGCTACATTTGGTGTAGAGAACGCTCTTGATCCAATCCAGGGTCCAGAACAGGTTATTCTCCCCTACTTATTGCACTTGGCAAAGTCTGGTTTAAAGTAGACTTCTATCAGTCCACTTAGCTGCTATCACAGTTTATAGAAAATCTCCTACCCAGGCCTCATTCTTCCAGATGCCGGTAGTCAAAGATTTCCTAGAAGGGCTTAAAGTATTTCCACCAGTGAGGTCTCCTTCTCCCTGGGAGCTCAACATAGTTCTCTCTAAGTTGATTGGGGCTCCTTTCGAACCTATTCATAAGGCGTCCTTGCAGCATCTGACCTGGAAGGCTGCCTTCTTAGTAGCCATCACTTCTGCCCGCAGGGTAAGTGAGATTCAGGCACTGTGCTGCAAGGAACCTTACATTGTTTTCCACGCCAATAGAGTGGTACTACGTACTCATCTGAGCTTCCTGCCCAAGGTGGTCTCGGATTGCCACATTAATCAGGTTATCACGCTGCCCACTTTCTTTCCTCAGCCAACCACTCCCCAAGCCCCCCCCCCGGAGAGAGCTTTACATTCTCTAGACCTCCGGAGGGTGGTGACATTTTATCTTGCTAAAACCCTTTCGCTTAGAAAGTCTGACAGGCTCTTCGTCAATTACGGTCCAACAAATACTGGGCTGGCTGCTTCCAAAAGGTCTATTTCTAGATGGATTGTTTCCTGCATAGCCTTGTCTTATCAACTGGCCCACAAGGTTCTACAGGTTACACCAAGAGCACACTCTACTAGAGGGTAAGCTTCTACTGTAGCTCTCCTTCGCAACGTTCCCATTTCTGAAATTTGCAAAGCAGCTACATGGCGCTCTATACATACCTTTACACGCCATTATTGCCTAGATTCAGACGCACAGGCCGACGCCCAGGTGGGACAGGCCTCTTTAAGGAATTTGTATGCATAACTGCTATGTGAATGTGATGTTACTGCATGTTCTAGATGCTTTATTGCTCATCCGCGAGGTTTTGGGTATGGGCTTGCTAATCTATTCATAGATTGACTATTGATGAGTATTCCCTGGATGAGAAGGATTAGTTACTTACCTGTAATCCTAGTTCTCATCCAGGGGTATACTCATCAAAGTCATAAGCGACCCACCCACCTCCCCGGATGAGCATTCTCCTCAAGTTACTGTTTATTGATTGCAGATCTACTCAGGTGCGTGTGCACCGTCAAAAAGAACTGACCTAACTGTCACCTGTGGTGCATCATGGGAGCAAGGGGTCTCCTGCAGGTCTTAAAGGCACGGTACCCCTACTCTAATGCCTTAAAGGCAAGGTGTCAGTTTTCTTTGTTTTCTTGATACTCTACTGCAGCCTACAGGCAAACGCCTGCAATTACAAGTTTGCTTTATGGCAATAAAGCATTGTTTGACAATTGGCTTAGTGCTTCCTTTTTTCCTTATGGGTTAGGGGTACTACAATGCAAACATAAGTAATTTTCAGCATTTTGCCATGTTTGAGACATTCTAGGCTGCATGTATATGTTTTCACATATGCATATATATGTATTTTCTATATGCTCCGGGATCCCTTACGTGGGCGGGGATTATTCATAGATTATGACTTTGAGTATACCCCTGGATGAGAACTAGGATTACAGGTAAGTAACTAATCCCTTCACCGTTCTTTAGCCAGGATAGCTTGACTCCAGTGGCATGGAGAGCACGGGACTCGTGTCTGAACATACCCGTCCCACTCGGGGTGACAAATGCAAAAAGAACCATTGATGGACAGAATGCAGAACAATGTCATACATTCACCCCAGTACACCGATATGGGCCTAAATCCATCGTTTTTATTGCTCACTATTCCAGTTTGGACCCAGCCATATGCAAATCAGTCTTGACCCTGTGCCCAGGCATGGGTCCCTTGCTTACTGTGTCACTGGATTCAAGCTAGCCTGGCTGAAGAAGGGTGACATACCCTGAAACCGGTCCCAGGATGCTTGTTTCCGGTCCAGGGAGGACCTGGCCTGGCAGTTCAGTCTGGACTGTTCCCATGGGGCACAGGGTCAAGACTGATTTGCATATGGCTGGGTCCAAACTGGGGTGGTGTAGTGGGCAAAAGAACAATGGATTTAACCCAGATCTTTTGACTGGGGGAGAATGTTTGCATGGTCAGCCTTCCGTCCATCATTTGATTGCTGTAATGTGTGTGTACACCCAGTGACCAATTTGATTTTTCTTTCATGTGTTACATGGACGATACATAATTGGTCATGTCTATTGAACACTCTACAACTTCACAGCCACGAAGTTTCAGGACTGTAAACTAGCATTGGCCCTTGGCTCTCAGATAACTCTCCCAAATTCAGTGCTAAAAACAGATTATAGTCATATCAAGATTATATTTAGCTCTGGCATCTCTGCTAGACCTCTGACCTGCCGCTCTGGTATCAATGCCAAACCCAGTCTCTTCTGTGAAGAACACAGGCTTTCAGTTTGATTCCTTTCCTTCACTGTTTGGCCAAGTTAATCGTCTTTCCTTGACCTGTTTTGCCTTGATGTTGCTGAAATTACTGGCCCTGGTACCCCAAGACTTTTCACCCAAGAGTTATCCATGCTACAATTCTTAAGCACCTGGATTATTGTGAAGTTTTCCTTTGCGCAGCTACTACGCTAAGGATGTTGGAACGTGATCAGACCGCGTCCGCTTAATTGGCACTGCACTGGCCGTGTAGTGCATCTGCCTCAGCAGCATTGGGCGCTCTTAACTGGCTCTCCATTAAGAAACTGATTATGTTTAAGTCACTCTGCATTATAGTTCATTATGTCCCACGACAGTCCTGGAGGTCTGGATATGCTCTCTTGTTGGTGGTAGCCATGTTTTGTCGTTCAAAACGAGGAGGTTGTTCCTTCTCTGTTTAGGTTACAAAGCTTTGAAATTCACTCTTGGTTGCTTTAAAGGCTTTTCCTGACTTCATGGAATTGAGAAAAGAGCCTTACGCTCTGGCTGCATACTCTAGTATGCCCCTGTTGATAGCAATCCCTCAGGTTAACCCTAGTTCTAGCGCCACGACACAGTGCGCTTTACAATTTTATTTAAATTAAATCACAAAAAATATCCTTAATGTCTTAAGGAAGGAAAAGAATATGCCAAAGAAGCAATTCCACAAAATACCTAAAACACCACAGATTATGAGATCTCAAATGAGAAGTGTGAAGTTTTTGGCAAGTTCTTTTATCATAAAATACTAACGGCGAAGGAGCGATTGAAAAGGTCCTGTATTCTAACAAAGAATTACTAGGGAAATTCTCTAACAAATCGTAAACATTTGACCGCATATCTTGGTTCTCTCTAAAGAAAACCATGAGAAAGCTGTGCCTGTACTCACATTCTGAATAGCCCATTTCTTCCTCCCTAATCCAACCTTTAGTGACTCTCAATCTATTTTGGCAATAGGTCATTGATTGTTCTCTTCAGACCGGATCATTCCCAGAGTGTCTGGAGGAAAAAGGACAGGTCAAGCCTTGTTAAAGAAACGGTCTTCTTACATAGATTAAATAACTGCAAACCATTGACCATGCTACCATGAATAAGCTAAATACTAATATAAAACACATTCACCTGAAGGAGCATATCCAAACAAAGACCTTTTAGAGTTAAATCAGACCTTGGGTAAGGAAACTGCTGCACGAACTGTGCTGGGGGATGCCCTGGAAATGTTTTTTTATTTACTTAAACCAAGGGCTCTATCAAGCCATTTGATACCTACAGTGAAGCTTCACGATGTGTGAATAGACACATGTCCTGAACAATGAACAAACAGCAGTGAATTTGCCCTTTGGTACATAACGGAAAACAAACAAAAGCAAAAAGGAAAGCAATTAAAACAGTCTCCAAATGCTTGTGGACATGTTTGTATATAGAGGTTTTTTTTTTTTTTAAAGAGAGAAATGCTCTAAACAAACCTGGTATAGATTAGCTAGCCATTCCTGGTCTGGTCACCCTTGCAGGATACAGAGCATAAAAGCACCTCTGCTTCCGCCTGATGACAACCAGTCTCTGGGCAATAAACGATGGGCAATTGTCTGTGAGGTGTGTGGGCCCATTGGGGCACAAGACTGAACTGCACCTCCTCCCGGCTACTATGTTCCTGAGATTACTATGGACTTATCTTGTCAAGATCTTAATGAGCCCCTAAAATCCTAAATTTTAAAAGTAACTGGTTACAGTGAAGCATAAGTATCAACCTGATTAACTCTCTCCAATTCATGTCTCTACTGTGGGAAGTGGGCTTCTAAAATCCAGCCATCTGACGCTCCACCAATTTCCTGTTTCACGTAGCATAGACATATACCGATACCTCCAACTATCAGTGACCCTTCCTGAGTGCCATGTAACTATAAGGTTCTACCATAACTAGTGATGAGAATGTGTGGGTGTGGGCAGCTCGTCTGGATCCAGACCTAGAGACAAAGAGCAAAAGTAGTCCATCGCTTTATTCAGTCAAACGAATAACTAGCTGTGACTGTTTACCCTACCATGCATATTCTCAAATTGGAAGCCTTGATACGCTGCACTCAAAAGCATCTTTAAACCAATCCCACCTCCATTTCAATTGTGTGTGGCCCTCTGGCCCCATTCCCCAATCCACAGCAGGACTAGGAATACAAATACTTTGTCAATGTCACTTGTTCCCTCTTCAGAAAACTTTGGTTCAGGTCAATTGGCTATCCATCAATGGTGTGGGGGATGCTGGCCAACACTCTGCAAACGGACATGGGTATTGCTGAATTTTGCAAGCTTGCCAGAATCAATGAGTGCATCATGCTATTGATTTTGACCCCTAGCTTGGCCAGGCATTGCATTGGGTAAATGATACTGTTTGAACAAAGCAGTTCTTTCATGCCATTAGATTTGGGCCAGGACTTTGAGGATAAAGCCTGAGTATATGAAAGTGGTTGACCCTTGATATTGTAGTGTGCCTTTTCTCTGGACATGCATAATGTGGTGTCCCAATCTTGAAAACTGAGTGTGCAATTAGTGGGTGCAGAATAGTACCCAGGAGGGGGTGAGGGGGTGTCTAAGAGCAAGATATTGATTCATCTGCTCCACTTTCAAGGTTTGAAATTTGAGCAATTTAAAGGACCCAAACAAAAGGTTTTTAGCAAACCAAAATTGGTGGACACAGGCCTGCAATGCGACATGACCTTGCCTCCAGGTCTTCATTTTTGGCGGCGATGACAATAAAAGGTTTCTACATTTTTAGCAACTTCTTGTTGGATCAGAGATTTGCTGCTCCACTCCATCTAGTCCTTTGTTTTGGCTCTCAACTGCTCAGTGAGATGATAAAGTATGGTCGAGTCTGCAACATTGATTGTCTTGATCTGCATTGAGGTTCTGCAGGATTGTGGTGGATTGCTATCAGGTTTAACTCTCCACCAACTGCACCGTTGGGTTAGCGTTTAGCCATGGCTCAGTGCTAATTGGTCTTCCACTGGTCAGAAGTTAGCTGGTTCTGTTTTGGTTCAGCTTCACCCATTCTCTGTATTGTGCATTATCTCATTACTGGGGTGGTGTTCACAAGCACTGACAGTTTCTTACTCACCAAGCCGAAGCTGCCACTGTACCTGGCTATTGTTAAACAGAAACCTGCACAGGCCTATACCATCATTTGCATGAGTGGTTATGTAGAGCAAGAAGTGAAGTAAGCTGTGGGGCCTCATGGACTTCTGCATGGCCTTTGGCCCCCCCTCAACTCCACAGGCAGCTATGGTAATCAAAGGGGTGGTGGCCATGAGCACTCCCCACCAGTCACAGCCACCCACTGCTCTTAACCATAATAGTGGGTGAAGTACAGCCTCCGACTCACTACTGGCCCGTCGCCACCACGGCTGAACTACATGTAGCATTGGGAGTGGAAGACAGCCCACAATACACCTGTGCTTCACAATTCTCCGTGTACTACTCCGTCTCAGTCCTTCCTCTCACTGCATGTCACTCATGCCACTCGGATTGTGTATTTACTGGGTGAGTGCAAATTACCAGCTCCGGCTAGAGCTCTGCAATTACAGGATCACATTGACTAAACATGCCCCCCCACGCTCACCACTCGCCATACACCCCTCACCCCCAGTGCCCTGAAAACCATGTACAAAGGAAGCCACTGCATCCTAGTCCTTCCGGGCCATGTGATCTTCCTTGCTACCTTTATTAAAACTCTACGCAACAGAATGCGGATTGACAGCACTGTCTTAAACTGGTTTCAATCCTACTTATAGAGTGGGTATAATATAGTTAAGATCGCGAACCTTTCATCTCTCCCTTTGGTGTTCTGCAAGGTTTTATTCTAGCCCCCACACACTTTACAACCTTTACGTGGAATGTCTTAATTTAGAATTACAGTTTATGGCCATCTTCGGTGAAGTCAATCAGGATTTATAAAGCACGGCTAGTCACCCGGTAGGGTATCCAGGCACTTTGCAGGTCCGCAAGGTTTATTTGAACAGGCAGCTCGAGTGCCATGCAGCATTCTGGAAGTGAGGTTATGGTCTGGAGTTGTGTGGAGAGGGTGTTCAAAGACTATGCTGCGCTATGGGAGAAGCATCCTCCACTGCTTCTTTGGTAGATGTGGGGAGTATGGGCAAGTGAAAGGGAGGTGGCGCCTAGTCTTCTCGACGGTTGGTGGCAGTTCAGGCGGTGGTTAACATGGGTGGGTCCTTGATTGTGTAGAGCCTTGTGTGATTGGGTCAGCGACTTCAATTGATATTTCTTCTGTACACGGAGCCAGTGGAGTTGTCTGAGTTGGGGTGTGATAATGGTTTGTCGGAGAAGGCCGAGGAAGAGTCTGGCTGCGGTGTTCTGTATGGTCTGAAGTCACTGTAGGTGGTGTGTGGCAATTCAAACAGAGGGCACTGCCGTAGTCCAGGTGACTGGTGATAAGGGCCTGTGTCGTGTGTGTAGGGGTAGCCACTTGAAGTTCTCTTCCAGGGGATCCTCATCAATAGTCATAAGCATTAATCTATTTTCACCCATGCGCGGGACCCCGGAAACACTACATTATATGTGCCATATATATATATATATATATATATATATATATATATATATATATATATATTTTGCAGCCTAATGAACACCGGAGCTGAATCCTGCTGTAAGGAATTGTTTTAATGCTCCGCAAACAGTAGAAATTCGCATAAACCACTGAAAGCATAGGAAACTCTCAGGCTGCATTGCACATACCCAGTCTAACAAGACTGAAAAGCTAACCTGTAGCTGCATAGCAATAAACTGACACCGTGCCTTTAAGGCACACCTGACCCCCAGCTTCCCATCATGCCTCAGGGGTGACAGGTCAGTTGTTCTTTCCGGCTCCTACAGGAAGGATCCTGGCAACACAGCTCCACTCTTTTCTGATTTTTGTCAGAAAATCTTTTCACTTTTTACAACTTTTATTCCTTACTTCGACGTGTTTCACCTTTTGAAGTAAGAAGCTGTCTTTTCTGACAGGTTTGGGCAGTTTTTAATTTCTTAAAATGCCATCTCTTTTTGACTCTTGCCCTTCTTGTGGCAAAAAGGCCAAGACTGACTCTCACAGGGTCTGTATTCTTTGTCTACCGGAGGATCATGATCCTAAGAGCTGCACTCACTGCCAGAACCTGTCCAGAGGAACTTCGAAGGACAGTGAAAGAATTCGCCTGTATGGCCCGGCAGATAAATCATCTAGAGGAAGATCTCCGGTAAGGAAGGGCTCCAGGAGGTCTAGAACGCCTTCTAGAAGAAAGTCCTCGCGTCCTTCTACTTCAGCGTCGGGCTCGGCGCTGAAAAAATCTTCAGGTGGGTCATATTTCTAAGAAACTACCTTCGACAGCGGGCTTGCCGTCGAGAAAAGGTACGTCATCGAAGACTCGAGATCCTCCGCCGTCGTCAACCCGGCGACGATCGGCGTCGAGGAACAAGACCCCTCAGCCGTCGTCAACTCGGCGTCTAGAGACAAGACCTCTCCGCCGTCGTCAACCCGGCGACGATCGGCATCGAGGAACAGAGACCCTCCGCCGTCGTCAACCAGGCGACGATCGGCGTAGAGAATGAGGTCTCCGTCGTCGTCTCGACAACGTTCGGGTTCGAGGGCGAGAGATACCCCTCAGCCGTCGTCGCGCAGGCAGTCGACGTCGAGATTGGACACAGCTCCGCCGTCATCTAGACTACGTTCAGCGTCGAGAGTCCCTCCGTCGTCGGCTTCACTTCGACGTCGAGGCAGCATTCTTCGCCTGCTTCTCATCGGCACCTGTCGCCGTCGAGACTACGTTCGTCGTCGAGCAGACGGGAGGCCCAACAAGTGGAAGGGCAGGAGCCACGAACGACGTTGAGGGCACGCTCGACGTCGAGACAGGCCTCGGTGAGGTCTGGGGATGGATCTGTGGTCCTAGTGACTGAGTCAGCTTCGCGCCATTCGTCCTATCACTCTTCCAAAGGGGCTTCTTCAAGGTCAGCCACCCCGCAGGGTCTCACATGGAGAAGCTGCTAGCCATGTCCGCAGGTCTCCATCAAGACAACGCGAGACCCCTTCTGCGGTTCAGTTGTCACCGAGATGGCTGCTGCCTGAGCGTCAATGGCGGGACTCAGGGGCGACAAGGAGATTGCAAGTGTATACCAGTCTGGTGCATAGATCTCCTCTTCAAAGATTGGTGGACGAAGTGGACAGAGTGAGTCCCCCCAGACATGCACACGAGAAGTCACCTGCGAGACAGTGCTCTAGATCGCGCTCCCCCAGGCGAGGAGAGCGTGCCCCCCCCCCCCCCCACACTATCGGACAGGCCGGTCTCCAGGGTCTCGCTCATAGACGACGACAACACATACTATGAGGTTCTGCAGAGGGGTGCTCAGAAACTGAATATTGAGATGTCTGTCCCTCAAGTCACGACGACAGTAATTTTCGAGACTCTTCACCAGAAGACTGCATCTCGACCGTTACTTCCGTTGGTCTCTGGGATCCTTGACCCTGTCGTGGACACCTTAACTCCAGCAACCATCAAAGCGGTGCCGGCTCGCATCCTAAAGAAATATAAGCCGGCTACCTCTGATCCGGTCTTCGTTAAGATGGACCCTCCTGCAGACTCGGTCATCGTAGCGGCAGCAAGAAAGACTCATGCTGTATCGTCTTCTTCTTCTGTCCCACCAGATAAAGAGAGATCTCAGGACTCGTGGGGTCGCAAAGCCTGCACTTCTGCGGCTGCATCCCTTAAGGACTCCAGCGCGGCTGCGTTGCTAGGCCGTTATGACCGAGCGCTCTGGGACTCGTTGGAGTGGTTCAAATCCAAGCTCCCAAAGGAGGACAAAAGGATTTTGAGGAGATAGTCACTGAGGGATCTTTGGTGGCAAATCAAACGATTAGCACAGCGGCAGATGGAGCGGTGCCATCAGCGCACTCTTACGCGCATGGAGTATGCGCCAGAAGATCGTCCTGGTTAAGACTAACAGGACTAAAGCCAGATGCGCAGCAGAGAATCTTGAACCTTCCATTCTCTGGCTCTTCTCTCTTCGGCACACACGCAGATGAAGAGATGAATAGGATGAAGACCGAGTTGGACTCCCTCAAGGCGGTTGGGTTGGAGAAAAAGAAGGAATTCAGACGCCGCTACAGACCCAACCAGCGCAAGGGGCCTCAACAGAGGGTTCAAACCCCTCAGTGGTCCCAGAATAAGACCCAGGGAAAGTCACAGTTTCTGGGAGGAAAGTCCAACAGAGGTAGAGGGGGTCACCAGCAGCAGTCCTCTACCACGGCGAGAGCAGGAGGGAAGTCATGAGCAGTGGCTTCCTCTGCCGCCGTTGCCCACTCCAGTGGGAGGAAGTGCTTCACAACATCTGGCAGAGTGGGACAGCATCACAAAAGATCGCTGGGTGCTGAATATACTGCGCAATGGATATGCGCTATGTTTCCGTGCGCTTCCAAAGGACATGCCCCCGAAAAAGTCTCGTCCGCACCAGTTAAAGCTGCTTCGAAAGGAGGTGAGGTCTCTTCTTCAAAAGCAAGCTATAGAAGAGGTTTCACCTTCTCAAAGAGGAAAAGGAGTGTACTCCAGGTACTTTCTTGTCCCCAAAAAAGATCAGGAGCACAAATTTCGACCGATCCTGGACCTGCGACTTCTGAACAAGGTCATAGTCAAGGAAAAGTTTTGCATGTTGGCCCTTCACCAAATATGTCCACATCTGCAAGTGGGGGATTGGATGTGTTCGGTGGACCTCCAAGATGCGTACTTCCACATTTCCATTACAAAACGTCATCGCAAGTACCTGCGGTTTGTGGTCGGCCACAAACATTATCAATACAAGGTCATGACCTTCGGAATCAAGTCGGCTCCTCAAGTCTTCACCAAATGCATGGCAGTGGTGGCAGCTTTTCTTCACAGAAAAGGTCTCTTCGTCTATCCATACCTAGACGACTGGCTGCTGAAAGGTCCATCTCCGCTGCAGGTGAGACAGAACTTCCAGATCTGCCTGCAACAGTTGCACAATCTCGGCCTTCATGTCAACATGGAGAAGTCAGTGCAGCATCCCACTCAGTCCATCTACTACCTTGGCTCCGTTCTGGACACAAGCGTGGGAAGAGCGTATCCTTCGGCGGAGAGACTGTCTTCGATGATACAGAAGTGCAGGCTTCTGCTCCAGGTGCGGAATCCGACAGTCAGACAGGTGGCATCCCTGCTAGGATCCATGGCGTCCTGCATTTTTCTCATCCCCAACGCCAGCTTGAGGATGCGGCCTTTGCAGCAGACTCTGAAGGATCAGTGGGATCAGGCAACAGGTCGCTGGGAAGATCGGCTATGTCTCTCCCAGGAGGCGAGATCCTCTCACATGGTGGACTCAGCAGCGGAATCTGATGGTTGGAGTCCCTTTTCACCAACCACTTCCAATGCAATCCGTGGTGACAGATGCGTCTCTGCAAGGCTGGGGGGCACACATGGGGTGCCTTCAGATACAAGGACGTTGGTCGGCGAAGGAACAGACTTCCACATCAATATGCTGGAGCTGCGAGCAGTCCACCTTGCTCTGAAAGCCTTCCTACCAGCAATCGAGTCCGATTCGGTCCTGGTTCAGACCGACAACACGACGACCATGTTCTACCTAAACAAACAGGGTGGAACACAGTCGCGTCCTCTTTCCCTGGAGTCACAGGCAATCTGGCACTGGCTTCTCGCCCGGAACCTCTCGGTGGTGGCAGTACACCTTCCAGGGGAACTAAATGTCAAGGCAGATGCACTCAGCAGGCATTTCGAAGGTCAGCCAGGCTGGGTGCTACACGACGAGGTGGTGGCGGACCTTTTCCATCGTTGGAGTCGTCCGGAGATAGATCTATTCGCAGACGACAAACGCAAAATGCCACACCTTCGCGTCCAGATTCCACCGTCCAGGGACCAGGGAATGCGCTTTTGATGGACTGGTCAGGGACATTTGCCTACGCCTTTCCTCCTCTGCCCCTGATCCCGAAGGTGGTGTCCAAGCTACTCAGATCCAGCATGACGATGATTCTGATAGCTCCAGACTGGCCACGGCAGTGCTGGTACCCGGACCTTCTTCATCTGTCGGTACTTCCACACAGGAGACTACCTTGCAGGCAGGACCTGCTGACCAAGATGGGCCGGAGGATTCTTCATCCCAACCTTCCCTCACTGAACTTGGCAGCATGGCTCCTGAGGTCCTGCAATACGGACATTTAAATCTGCCTCCGGATTGTATGCATATTTTGAAATCGGCGAAAAGACCCTCCACAAGAGCGTCGTATGCGTTCTGTACTTAGCAAGATCAGGTTTAAAGTATGCTTCTATCAGGGTGCATTTATCTGCCATTACGGCGTACAGGAAGTCTCCTAGTCAGCCCTCCTTTTTCCAGATGCAGGTGGTCAAGGACTTCTTACAGGGGTTGAAGAAAGTGTACCCCCCTGTTCGAAACCCTTCTCCTCCGTGGGAGTTGAACCTGGTGTTATCTAAATTGATGGGCCCACCTTTTGAGCCAATCCACAGAGCTTCCTTGCAGCATTTGTCTTGGAAGGCCGCTTTTCTGGTAGCCATTACATCAGCGCGCAGAGTAAGCGAGATCCAAGCGCTGTGTTCCAATGAGCCTTACACTGTTTTCCACCATAACAGAGTAGTGTTAAGGGCGCATCCTTCTTTTCTCCCTAAAGTGGTGTCTGATTTTCACATCAATCAGTCCATTTCCCTTCCATCTTTTTTCCCAAATCCAGCGACCCCAGCCGAGTGGTCTCTTCACTCCTTAGACCTCAAGAGGGTGCTTAAAATCTACTTAGAAAGTACCAAGGGTATAAGGAAGACAGATCAGTTATTTGTCAACTATGGCGCTATGAGAACAGGCTTCCCAGCCGCTAAGAGATCCATTTCCAGATGGATTGTATCCTGCATTACCTTAGCTTACCAGCTGGCGAAAAGACCCTTACCGTTGCCTCCTAAGTCTCATTCCACTAGGGGGGGAAGCGGCCACAGTTGCTTTCTTACATGACGTCCCAATGTCAGAGATCTGCAAGTCTGGAAATCGGTTCATACCTTTACGAGGCACTACTGCCTAGAATCTGATTCCAGGGCTGATGCTCAAGTAGGCCAAGCCTCCTTGAGGAATCTGTTTGGATAGTTTTTGCTCTATCCGAACTTGGTTTCTTTAAGCTTACTGATCACTTTTCTGTTTTCCCCTTTGCCTGCAGGGAGATGAGGTGAGGCTCGCTATTCTATTCTAATGCTTATGACTATTGATGAGGATCCCCTGGAAGAGAAGGATTAGTTACTTGCCTGTAATCCTAGTTCTCTTCCAGGGGTATCCTCATCAAAGTCATAAGCAACCCTCCCGCCTCCCCGGGCAAAGGATTGTTATATTTTGAACATATTGTTAACTCTTTGTACCATGGCTTTTTCAGTCTCCACAAAGAACTGACCTAACTGTCACCCCTGAGGCATGATGGGAAGCTGGGGGGGTCAGGTGTGCCTTAAAGGCACGGTGTCAGTTTATTGCTATGCAGCTACAGGTTAGCTTTTCAGTCTTGTTGGACTGGGTATTTGCAATGCAGCCTGGGAGCTTCCTATGCTTTCAGTAGTTTATGAGAATTTCTACTGTTTGCTGAGCATTAAAACAGTTTTCCAAACAATTTTTATTGTTTCTCCTGTTTCTAATGCATGTTCTCCAGTATTAGGGTGTCTTTCATAGATTCACATGCTTGAATATTCCCCGTCGTCGGAGTGGGAGTCCCACGGTAAATAAAATAGCAATATATATAGCAAAATATATACATAAATCACATAATTAGCTTATACAGGTGTAAAAAAACACCCATAGTGTACTTATATGAGAAACTCCATAGGAATACAATGGAGAGAGACAAAAGACTTTTGTAGTCTATCTCTGTCATTATGTAAGTCCGAACTCCAGCCAATCAGGCGTCAGCCCCTCTCTAGAACCTTCTCCTCAGAGCTTCTCACCTCAGATTTTCTACCGCACGTCGTGTGACAGGGAGTCTCCCTGAGCTCTGCTCAGTTTTTGTCAGTCAGGATGTCTTCTAGTAAGAAATCTTTGTTTAGACCATGTTCTTCGTGTGGAAAGCTGCGTTTATTTTCTGAGGACCCACACAGTAAGTGTATTTACTGTTTATACCCAGACCATGAAGTGGCAAAATGTAAATTTTGTAGAATCTTTTCTACAAAAACTTTAAAGGACAGAGAAGGCCGCCTGTTATTATGGCTACAGAGACTGAAGGATAAGGATAACCCACTCTCTGATGTTGAAAGTCTTTTTTCTGGCCGTTCTCAACCAGCCTCTAAGCGCAGTAGTGTGCAGGAGTTACTATCTCCTTTCCTCAAGAAAAAGAAACTATCTTTGACTCTGACAGCTGCCACTTCTGCTGTCTCACCTACTGCTTTGTCGCCTAAGGGACACTGTTCTCAGGCTGCTGAGGCGTCTACTTCCCACTCCTCTGGGAAAAGATTGTCCGCCTCGTCGACGATCCTCCCGACGACGAGATCTGCTGTTTCTAGCTCGTCGACGGTGACTCTGACGACGACATCAGCTGCTTCGTCGTCGACGAGCGTTCTGTCGACGTTATCCTCGTCGACGATTACCATCAGTACCTCGAGGGCGGTGACTTCTATTTTGCCCATTACTTCATCATCGACGAAGAAGGTAAAGGTTCCGTCGACGAAGATTGTGTCGTCGACGAAGACGTCGTCGAGCTCGTCGACGCCCACTCCGTCGACGAAGAAAAAGAAGATTCAGCTTTGGTGTTTATTAGCCTGAATATTGAGATGTCTGTCCCTCAAGTCACGACGACAGTAATTTTCGAGACTCTTCACCAGAAGACTGCATCTCGACCGTTACTTCCGTTGGTCTCTGGGATATTGCAGATATAGATATAGATATAGATACTAGATATAAAGATATAGATACTAGATATATAGATATAGATACTAGATATATAGATATAGATACTAGATATATAGATAGTGTTATATATATGTGGGGCACATAATATAGTGTTTCCGGGGTCCCGTGCATGGGCGGGAATATTCTAATGCTTATGACTTTGATGAAGATACCCCTGGAAGAGAACTAGGATTACAGGTAAGTAACTAATCCATCTTGCGTGGCATGTGCAGAGTAAGATAGTAGGCAGAGGAGATGGCGTTGATCTATGATTTTATGGTGAGCTTGTTGTCCATGATTATTCAGAGTTTTCTGGCATGGTCGGAGGGAGTGGGTGCGGGTCCTAGGTCTGATGGCCACCAGGAGTCATTCCATGTGTTGCTGAAAATCAGTACTTCAGTTTTAACTGTGTTCCCCTGCAGGCAGTTATTTCCCATCCAGTCGGCAACACTTGCTATGTGTCTGGAAGCTGGTTCTGTTGGTGGGGTCGTAGATGAGTGAGAGGATGAGTTTGGTGTCGTCTGCATAGGAAATTATGTTGAGACCGTGCGATCTGATGATGTTGGCCAGTGGGGTCGTATGCGTTGAAGAGTTGGGGCTGAGGGATCAGCCCTGGGGGACACCGCAGGTGATCTCCTTTGGTCCAGAGGTAAAAGGTGGGCAATGGATCCTCTGGGTTCTTCTGGTGTGGAAAGAGGTGATCCATCTGAGCGTGTCCCCTTGGATGCCAACGTGGTGGTGTCTTTCAATCAGTGTGTGATGGGATATGGTGTCGAAGGCTACCAAGAGGTCGAAAGCTCAGAGCTGCTGTTTATCCTCAGTCAAGGAATGTTCGAATGCCGTCAGTAGCTGCGAACAGGGCAGTTTTGCTGCTGTGATTACTACAGAAGCCAAATTGGGAGGCATGAAGTAGCTGGTTCTGTTCTAGGTGTCCTGAGTTGCTTGTTGATTATCTTTTCCAGTAACTTCTCTGGGAATGGGAGTAGGGAGATTGACTGGTAGGTTGAGTTCAATGGGGTCAGCGGAGGGATTTTTGAGTAGTGGTCTTACTAGGAGTGTTAACAGGCATCAGGAAATGTTGCAGTGGTGATAGGTGTGGAGCAGGGTGGTGAGTTCCTGGCCGATCCTTTGATTTCTGAGGCTGAACGTGGTGCGTGCATGGGTCTGTGGGAGCTCGCAACTGGATGGATTTCATGGTGGAGGTGGTGTCCGGGGTGAAGAGGTTCCAGGTGGTCAATCTGTGGTTCGTGTCTGTTGTGGCTATCTGTTGAAGTCATAGGTGTGGGTTGGGGTTCAAAGTTACTGTATATGGTTGCGATCTTGACATGGAAGAGGTCAGTTTGGCTGTTGCACAGCTCCTGTGAGGGTGTGATGTTTTCACTGGCTGCCGGGTTGAAGAATTCATATTGTTAAGAGGAGGTTACAGGATGTGGTAAAAGGTGGGAATGTCTGCCGAAAAGTTGCATGTTTATAACACTACAAAACCTCTAATAAAAAACAAAGTGAAAGCTAATTAAAGAATTGAGAGACATTGGTCTAAATGTCCATCGGTAAAATGATGGCTCTCCCCTCAATATTGAAAAAAACTAAAATAATACTCTATTGTCCCTCCCACCCCCTTTTGATTGGACAGCTTTTAGTTTATAAATTACCCAAATGCTTGCTTCTTGTATTTGGGCTCCGACTACCTCCCTTAATCCTGACTTACGGTACTTTATGCTCTGTTCCTGATAACTCCTGTGTTTCCCACTTCCCCACGAATTCTCTCCTTCTCTGAGCACCTTTGGGAGACCTGAATTGTCTCCTAGTTCTGATCCTCTTGTAGAAGACATTTGGAAGAACTGAAACTGGAAACTGTTGAAAGGGTTATGCTGACATTTAACTGGCGTCATACCACTTACTTTACTGAATGTTGAGCAGGTTCCTTTATTTATATATGTAGATTTATTATTTCAATCCTTACAAAGAGCAGAGATCTGTAGAGACCACAGGTGGCATGTTTTATTGTTCCTCTTAGTAACTTACTCTAATCCTCCATGGTAGATTTCAAGGTGTCATGGATGCAAGTCTCTATGTCCCTTGAGGAGCCTCAGCAGTAGGCATCTTAGCATTTATACATTTATCTAGTTAGAGCCCTCTTTCTCCTGCCAAGACTGATGAACAGTCAATTAAAAAATAAATTGGAGGAGGATGTCTCGTGCCAGGACTTTTCCAGCGGAATGTGAGTAAGCGGATGATAGCTGTGCCTCGGTTTCTTCTGTCTATTAATCTCTGCCATATTCTCACCCTTTCAGGAAAAGGCCTTTTCGGTCATGGACTTAGAAGATGTTGATTGACCACTCCGTTGGGACCACTCCAAGTCAAGAGTGTACTAACATCACCGGAGCTAGAATGTAGGTGATGCTGTTCTGGTACTCACCCCAACAGGAGAGGCACTCTGAAGAAAGGACCGACTAGTGATAATGCTGTCTTTCAAATGCAGTGTAAACATGTTCTTGTTGACAAACTAGACTGTGAAAATGAGTTCTCTTTTCCTGCCAGTTTCTTTGTTTTTTTTTTTGTTTTTTTCAGCAGTTCTGTCTTTCTGTACATGGAGACCACTAAATCAAAAAACCTCCGAGAATTGATGCACAGAAAAAAAGAAACCAGTTCTGAACGGTTCGTGCTTCAGCTTTTGCCATACTGAAAGACCTCAACCTAGAATCAATCAATCACTGCATTTGTAAAGCGCGCTACATACCCGCGAGGGTCTCGAGGGAGGGGGGGGGGGAGGGGGGTACTACTAGTCGAAGAGCCAGGTCTTGAGTCTTCTGAAGGCCAGCAGGTCCTGGGTCTGTCGTAGGATGGTGGGGAGAGTGTTCCAGGTCTTGGCGGCGAGGTAGAAGGATCTGCCGCCGGCGGTGGTTTTTCGGATAGCGGGGAACTGTGGCGAGGGCGAGGTTGGCTGAGCGGAGGCTTCGGGTGGGGGTGTGGAAGCTGAGTCGGTTGTTGAGGTAGGTGTCCGGTGTTGTGCAGTGCTTTGTGTGCGTGGATCAGGAGCTTGAAGGTGATCCTTTTGTTGACGGGGAGCCAGTGCGGGCCTCTCAGGTGGAGTGTGATGTGGCTGCGGCGGGGGACGTCAAGGATGAGTCGGGCCGAGGCATTCTGGATGCGTTGGAGTCGTCTCAGAAGCTTGTTTGTAGTTCCTGAGTAGAGGGCGTTCCCGTAGTCGAGTCTGTTGGTGATGAGGGCCTGGGTAATGTTTTTTCTCGTGTCGAGGGGGATCCATTTGCGGAGCATACGGAGGGTGTTGAAGCAGGACGCGGAGACGGCGTTGACTTACCTGGTCATGGAGACAGTGGAGTCGAGGATGACCCCCCAGGTTGCGTGCGTGGTCCGTGGGTTCCGGGGCTGTGCCTCGTGACGTGGGCCACCAAGAGTCATCCCAGGCTGATGGGGTGGGTCCGAGAATGAGGACCTCCGTCTTGTCTGAGTTCAGCTTCAGTCTGCTGTCCTTCATCCAGTCAGCTACGGCCTTCATTCCTCTGTGGAGGTTAGCTTTGGCGGTGTGGGGATCTTTGGTGAGGGATATGATTAGCTGGGTGTCGTCGGCGTAGGAGATGATGATGATGATGAGGTTGTGTTGTCGTGCGATGTGGGCGAGGAGGGCTATGTAGATATTGAACAGCGTTGGGCTGAGGGAGGATCCCTGTCGGTCGCCGCAGATTATCTCGGTGGTTTTGGAGCGGAAGGGTGGGAGGCGGACGCTCTGGGTTCTGCCAGAGAGGAAGGATGTGGTCCAGGCCAGGGCCTTCTCTTGGATACCGGCGTCATGGAGGCGTGCTGATAGGGTGCGGTGGCAGACCGCGTCAAAGGCTGCTGATAGGTCCAGGAGGATGAGGGCGGCTGTTACTCCTTTGTCCATCAGGGTCCGGATGTCGTCAGTGGCGGCGATGAGGGCAGTGTCTCGGTGCTGTGGTTGCTGCGAAAACCGGATTGGGAAGGGTCCAGGATGTTGTTAACTTCGAGGTAGCGGGTCAGCTGTTTGTTGACAATCTTCTCGGTCACTTTTGCCGGGAAAGGGAGCAGGGAGATGGGCCGGATGTTCTTGAGGTCCTTGGGGTCCGCCTTGGGCTTCTTCAGAAGGGCGTTTATCTCGGCGTGCTTCCAGCTTTCTGGGAAGGTTGCTGTCTCGAAGGAACAGTTGATTGTTTTCCGAAGGTGGGGCGCGATGGTTGCGCTGGCTTTGTTGAAGACGTGGTGAGGGCAGGGGTCCGATGGGAATCCGGAGTGGATGGAGTTCATGGTTTTGATTGGGTCTTCGTCACTGACGCTGGACCAGACGGTCAGGCGACTGGTGCGAGTGGTAGTCGCAGGGGTGGTGGACTCAGTGGTGGGTGCGGGGGGGTCGGGGTTGAAGCTGTCGTAGATGTCTGTGATCTTGCGGTGGAAGAAGGTGGCCAGGGAGTCGCACAGGTCTTGAGATGGCGGGATGTCGTTGGTGTTGGAGCTGGGGTTGGAGAGTTCTTTCACGATGCTGAAGAGCTCTTTGGTGTTGTGTGCGTTGTTGTCTAGGCGGTCCTTGAAGGCGGTCTTCTTGGCGGTCCTGATGAGTTGGTGGTGTCTGCGGGTGGCGCTCTTGAGGGCTGTGTGGTTGTCTGGTGTTCGGTCGTGGAGCCATTTCATCTCCAGCTTCCGACAGGTGTGCTTGGAGATCCGGAGGTCCTCTGTGAACCAGGCGGCTTTCTTGTTGGTGTGGTTGGTTGTAGAGGTCTTGAGAGGGGCGAGGGTGTTGGCGCAGTTGTTGATCCACTGTGTGAGGTTGGTCGCGGTGGTGTCTGGGTCGGTGGGTGGTCTCAGGACGAGGGCGGTAGTCAGTTGGTCCTCGGTGACCTTGCCCCAGCAGCGGCGTGGTAGCTGTTGGGTGCGGTGGTGTGTGGTGGGTTTTCTGAAGGTGAAGTGGACGCATCTGTGGTCGGTCCAGTGTGGTTCGGTGGTGTGGTTGAAGGAGACGTGGGGGCTTGCGGAGAAGATGGGGTCGAGCGTGTGTCCAGCGGCATGAGTAGGTGTCGTTACGAGCTGTTTGAGTCCGAGGTTGGCGAGGTTGTCGATCAGGGCGGTGGAGTTGGCGTTGTTGTTGTTCTCGAGGTGGAATTTCAGGTCCCTGAGGAGGATGTAGTCCGTGGAAGCGAGGGCGTGGGTGCTGATGAGGTCGGCGATGGTGTCACTGAACTGTGGGTGGGGTCCGGGAGGTCTGTAGATGAGAGTTCCTCTGAGGGTGGTGTTGGGGTCGGTGTGGATCTGGAAGTGCATGTGCTCGGCGGTGGTGAGGATGTCATCGGTGTTCGTTGAGATTTTGATGGAGTCCTTGTGGATGATGGCGATTCCTCCTCCCACTCCGTTGGTGCGGTCTCTGCGGGAGATCTTGTAGCCCTGTGGGATGGCTATGGCGATGTCTGGTGCTGAGGTGGCGTTCAGCCAGGTCTCGGTCAGGAAGGCGACGTCGGGGGCAGTGGAGTCTTGGAGGTCCCAGTGTTTGATGGCGTGCTTGCGAGCGGAGCGGGTGTTGAGGAGGATGCAGCGGAGGTGGTTGGGTTCTCTGGCTGGTGGTGTGGAGGGTTGGATGCTGGTGAATCTGCAGTTCCGGCAGGTGAAAGGCCCCTGGGTGCGTTTCGGGGTGGCCCGGTAGCAGGGGTGGTCTCGTCTGGTTTTGAGTGCGTGGAGGGTGCTTGCGTTGTAGTGCAGCCTGGCGTTGTGGGGGGAGGAGCAGCTGGGAGGTGGGAGCGGGGCGACCAATGGGAGTGAAGGGGGCGGGCCGCAGTTGCTCAGCAGCGGGGAAAACCCGGGAAAAAAACGGCGGGAAAAGACGGCGGGAGAGGGACAACAGAGCACAGGGGTACAGAAAGCAAAACACAGGGGCACAGAATGAAAAAACAAAGTGGCACAGAAAGCCAAGCGCAGGAGTACAGAATAAAAAAGCAGTCAGGCAGCAAAATCGGCAACGGAGGTTCAACCCACAGGGGGCTGCATGGCGGATGGGGGGAGCGACCTGCCTGGTCACAGTCAAAGAAGAAGGTTCTAGGTCTTGTGGACAATGATGGTGCTTGTGGTCTAGGACGATCATTTCTTACTTCCAGATTCACATGTGCCTGTGTGTTTCTTGAGGGTTGGGACATGCGATGAGTCTCCATTTATTGCTGTTTTTTTATAGAAGGGAAGTGATTACTGGAAATCCCAGACTCTGGCCTTCTAGGTTTCCTACCCTTTGGAGTCGGATCAGAATGTGATGTGCCCTGATTACCCTTGCCTCTGAAGGGGACAAGGTGGTTATACTTGCCCTAATTGCATTGTTTAACTATCACCTAATGGTTAGGAGATTATATGGTCAAGAACATTTAGATCCAATGGTTGCTCAGCAATAGCTGCTGGTACCTTATGAGGGCAAGTTCCTCACCCTAGAATAAGTAGGTATTTCATTTCATGTTTACATAACAGATTTATACCTCATTTGTATCCAGATTTGTCATACTACAGTTTCCCCTCACGTTGGCAGAATAATGTAGTTAATAGCCCTCAAATGTACCTAGCTAATACAGTCGATGCAATATGTTGGATAGATGGGCATTAATGTGAAAGCTTTAGATAGCTATCTTGAAACTGCACCTTTTGATTTAGCAGAATTGCCTAGAACATTTGTTCAGAAAAGGTACAAATCTTAGCGCAGCTACCACATAAATAAAGGAAAATAGGTGTTTCAGAGTGGCTTTACTTTCCCATTCACATACCCAGATTTACTGATTTCCCTAGTGTGTTCTAATGACACTAGCAAATCCCATAGTGGAACTTCACTACTGCTATTTTTCTCCATGTTGGCTACACTGTGGAGGTATTTCCCTGCTGTGCATGTTGACTCCTATACATGTGGTGAGGGCAGTTTCTCTTTCCACCTCTTACACTCATTGTCTTCGACCCGGGAGGCTGTTGTGGTGTTCTGAGGGCATCAATGCCGCCTTTGAAACTTCAACCTTCCTGCCCACAGTTCGAGCCACAGATAAGACGTTGAAGGCTGGAATCTTTCAAACTTCCCCCTTCATTTATTCTCTGCCGTTGTGCAGCTCCCATTAGAGGCACCACCCCTGATCATGCTCAGTGAATCCATCCTGAGGAACCCTGGTCAGTAAGTGACTACCTGGGTTTTCCCAGAGGTGAATTTATTAGATACCTGATACGACCGGTTTGTAAAGCCACATACAGATTCAATCCTAAAGATGGTGGGCACATTAAGATCTATATTTGTTTGTTAATCTATACTTTTTGTGATTGAATATTTATGAATAAAATATTTTGTATCAAAAATTGAATGTTTAGTTTTTTTTTTAACAATGTTTCTGGACCGTAGGGACCGTTTGTAGGCTGGTGCTTGAAAGCTGTTGGCAGGATTGCGGTAAACTTAGTTTATTACATCTTAATATTCTTAAACGGTGGGTCCTAACATTTTAAAATTGTGTTTAATTAAAATTGTGTGAAGAAAAAAAAACTTGGAAATAATTTTTAAAGCGCTTGCATAAACAGACTAAACAAAGCACTAAGTCCTCCACCTCTCATTTGCCTACCTCACTATCCAAGTTATAGTTTCTGATTGATACATTTTTTAAAGTTTAAAACAAAACCATTTTTAAACCAGATAAAACTTCTAGAAAAGGAGTCCACTTTTCTTTCTGAAATCTCACTACTGATTAAAATATATTCTATCAACTGAATAAAAATAGCAGAGCAATTTACAGAGGGATACGTTGTCTACAATCCTCTTCAATTCAGCATACCAAGCTGGTGTTCTGATCAGACAGGCTTTGCTTATCGTTTCTTTCTGTTCCATCTAATGAGACTTCACAGACTGGAACAGACAAAAATACTTTAGTTCACAAGTAAAGAAATCCTACGGCTTAAAACTGTTACAATTCTAGTTTCTGGCGCTATCAAAATAAAAGAAAATCTCACTCTAAACTTTGCTTCGAATCAGGATCCCAACACAAAAGAGCTTCTATCAGAGGATTATGGTAACCAGTAATAGAACTATTATCTGAGAGCTAGATGCGCATCAGTAAGCGGAAAAGTTGCACCTGTGAGAAGACATGCCCATTCTGATTCCATTGGCTGTCTCCGCCGCTAGAGCTCAACGGATTGGGGAGATAGGAGGCTTTCCTTGTATGTTGTTGCGTGCCAACTGTTAATCAAAACTAAAATACTCTACAATTTCAAGCCAAACATACGCGCTACAACATAAAACTGTACCATCACAAGACCCTCTACATCGCTATTATCAATTACAGATGCTTCAAAGCGACCATCATGTGTATTTAAAATTCTAAGTCCAGACTATGGCATGCTAGGACAATTGCATGCCATTCTGTTCAGCCTAAAGTCTAACCGAAGACGATTTTCCAAGTGTATTAAAATTGTAGCTATGTCAATAAAAGAGGCATCTTTTGCTGGACAACTGATTGTTATAAGTCTGTGCTCCTTTATAGGTGCTTGACACTTAAAATTAGCTAAGCTTTTCTTTGTCGAATCGATTTAGCAATTACTTTTCTCAACTCAGTGATTCAAAACACAGAGGCAGGAAAAAACGTTCTTTCTGATGTTTCTATTTTTCAGTTGAGACATTTTCTCCAAGGCTTGCGAAGCGAGATCAGTGCAGTCATTGAGTACATTCGCTTGCTTCGTCGGTCCGGTCCCCTCCCCTGCCCACCAATGCCAGACGTAACATGAAATCTCTGCAAGAATGCTTCAATGGTCCGTATCCTTGAGCCTGTGGGAGTTGAGGCAGATCATTGAGGAGGTCCAAGATGGTAATCTGCTCCCCTTTGACGACTTTAGGGAGCGGCATGATCTCCCGCGGGGGGGACTTCCTATTACATGCAGCCTTGACTGCGGCTGTCCGGAGGCACTGGCGGAAGGGGATGGTAGAGCCGGACACCTCTCTTGCCTGTCAGTATGTAGTGATGGCGGCGGGTAACTTTAAGGCGGTGACTTGTCTCTACAGGCGGATTACTGGGGATATGTGGCAACCCCTGGCTGCCCTGCGCGTCAAGTGGGAAGCGGACCTGGGAGCGCCTATTGCGGACAAAAACTGGGAGGAAATCATGGAGCGCTCTTGGAAGTGTACACGAAATGCACACTCCAGCACATACCGTTTTATGTTTTTCATAGGGCATACCTTACCCCTAGCAAAATAGCTGAGTACTTTGGGGGCCGGATGCTTGCCCCCGCTGTGGTCATGGTGGGGTGACTTTTCTTCACATGCTCTGGGACTGTCCACAGGTGACAGGATTTTGGGAGGAAGTGGTGACGTTACTCCTGACGGTGACAGAGAGGGACTTGGAGGTAGGCCCGGGGGTCTGTTTGCTACATGGGTTTCTCCATACTGCAAAGACTAAGGTCACCAGTAGGTTTATTGACTTGGGGCTGGTCCTGGCCAAGCGGGAGATTACTTCCCATTGGAAGGCGCGGCAGGGACCTAATTTTTTACGGTGGGCGAGGGAAATGGAGAAATGGGCGGGAAGTGAGGGGACTTATAGATTGTGTCTGGCTCGACGTAGTGAAAATGAAAGATCGCACGAATGGGCCCGGGCCTGGTTGGCACTCCTGGACTTGTTCAAACGCTCGGTTGTGGGAGATGGTGGAGATCCGGTGGGGGATGATGGGACCCCGGTTCCTTGAGCTCCCTGTGACAGGCTTCCCCTATGCTCCTGAGGCACTCTGTTGGGATAGCTGGGAGGTGGATCCGACGAGTGGTGGGTGAGGCTTTGATGTACATGTAATTCTGATGGATACTGGCGACATGCTTGGGTGGGTGGGTAGGGTAGGGGGGTTTGTTGGGGGGGGTTGCTGGGGGATGGGGCGGGGGGTATATTGGTTTTATCGCACGCCCACTGTGGATTACTCCTGTGGATGAACTACCTCTTAGCACTGATACTGTTGGGGTGACTGTTGTACAGTTGTGATAAGTTTGGTGGGGTGATCACTGCACTACGTCCTGATTTGACTGGAGGGCGGAGTACTGGGGAAGGGGATTGACTGCATTTTGTTCTGTGCCCTAATAAAGTCTGTTTAAAAATAAAAAAATTGAGGAGGTCCAAGACTCTGTAAAGGATCAACAATATGAAGTAAAGCCCTCCAATTAACATAACCATCATTTATGATGCATCACATGAAGGCTGTGGAGGCTATTTATGCCAAGCTACACTTCAATATTCTTGTTCCAAAGGCAGAGACTGCTTTATTTAAAGATGGTAGAGCACAGAGAGGACCCTCTTAAACTACAAGCCTTTCTCCGAGGGGTTTGTCTGTAGCGAGAAAGAAAGCCAAGTGTGTTTGAAAGTACTTCAAACACACTGGATGGAATGATTCCTTTGTGGGGTTTTTGTTTTTTGTGTTCACATCATATACTTTTCAAACTTTCACTTATTTCCAATGACAATTTGGATGGTAGAGTAACCACAAATATATTGCATCTCTTTTAAGGTTCCATGTCATCAATCGTAACTCTTTAGTACTAGGGCTGAAGAAGCCTCAGGAGCGATGTCCTTTTTGATGTTTAAGCGGTTTCATTCTTACACCTTCATACACTTTTCGAAAAAGGTATTTAGGTCAAATGTGCTCTTTTTCCCCTCCACATTTTGGGGATTATAAAGGTTCCCTTAAATAGAACCAAGAAAATAGCCAAGATATAGCAAACTTCTAGTGCCTATTGACAAACATAGGGAAAAAGAGTAGAAGGCATTTCTTTTGCCCTAAAACGTATATCAACATGTTTGCTGAAATGAGATTACCTACCATCTTCCCAGCTTTCAGAAACGAGCAGAGTTGTAAAGTAAACTGTAGGTCCTGACATCCGTGGTGTGGTCTTTCTTCAAACCTTTTGCCTTCACTCCTGTTTTCTGAATTTTGTAATTGCACTGATTAGGAGTGGTAAAGTGCTTGTGCTCTCTTCCCAAAACATGGTAAAATGGTCTTCCACCTGATTTGGCTCATTTAATTTAATTCTAAGTCTCTAGTATATTGTACTACATGTATCCAGAGCCTGTATATTAAATGCTACTAGAGGGTCTGTTGCACCTACTAAAGCATCTTGTTACACTATGTCAGACATGTCATTGCAGCCGGTAGTGCGATACGAATTGGCAAAATAAATATTTTGCCAGGCCTATCACTACCTTTTTAATACCTGCAAGTTACCCCTAAAGTTTTAAGTTTTACATGTCCTGGTAGTGAACAACTCCTAAACTGTTTTTTCACTACTGTGAGGCCTTCCCCTCCACAGGATAACATTGGGCTCCCTATTACACAAACGTTTAATTGGTTGAAGGTGATAGTGTCCTGTTTGGACTCAAATGAATTGAAATTTTATAATCTCCTTTAATGGTAAAGTCTGATTTCAGATTACAATGTTGAAAAGGCCACTTTTAGAAAGTTGGCATTTCCCTGTTGTAAACTTTCTGAGACCTTCTAGGAGTCCACCTGCCTGGGCCTGTTAATTGCTCCCCCATCAGGAATGTGTATTGGGCCCAGAGAGTGAATAATAGGACCTGGGTGTAACCAGGGAAGGGCTAACCTGCCAGCATGGGAGGAGCCGAGCTGTTGCTACCCCACTTACATTTCAAAAGAGCTGCCTCCGCACACTCCAAGAACTTGACACCAGGCTTTTGACTCCTCGGATATCTTGGACCCTGGACAGGGAGGAAGGAAATTCCAGAACCATCGGGGCTGGGAGGGGGGAATTCCAGAAGGTTCTTCCACCTCAAAGCTAGCACCAAGTATAAATAGAGGACCTTAAGACCAACGCTTCAGTTCACTCCTGGACCTGCAGAAGACTTCCGATGGAGTGCCGTGCATACCAGAGGGCTTCCCTGCTGCATGAGTCCTGCCTTGTTTTCTATATAGGTATCTCGGATTGATCTGCTGGTAAGGTCCAGTCGGATGAGAATTATTAAAGTAAACTTTTTAACTGCAAGCATTCACTATTTCTGGGAGCCTGCAGGCTTTGCTGAAATGCATAAAGATCACCATGGCACTATGTTTTTAGATACAGAGAAGCCTTGAACTGGTGGCCTTGAGTTTCCTATTTAAGATATTAGAAAAAATGAATACACTTTATCCAGTTCATTAAAGTACATAAGAACTTTTGCTGAGACGCAATGGCAGGTTTAATATTGGGAAGGAGTAAAGCTGGTAAAATATCCCATTAGGAAGATTTACTCTCCAGGGATATCTTTTATCACCTTTACTATTTGCCATTTTATTGAATTCCTGGTGAGATTTCCCTCAAACGGTGAGCAAGTAAATAGCGCAATGTAAATGGAGCTAAAAAATATATATGAACGCGAGATGGCCCTTTTCTTAGCTCCAGCATAACAAAATCAGCAATTTAATTCAGTATAATTTATTAATTTTCAAACGTGGTTAATGATCGGCTCAGTAGTGTACACTTTGAAAAAGGCTGTTGCAAATAAAGAAATAAAGGGAGTACGTACGTACGTGTGTGTGTGTGTGTGTGTGTGTGTGTGTGTCATTGTTTGATCACAGAACTCTTCAGTGGCTAAAAAGATCTTTACAAAGAGGAATGAGGCTGTGAAGGCTAAGGGCCCTATGCATCAAACCAAAAACCGGTCGCAAAAGGGCAGAATCTGCCCCTTTGCGACCAGCATTTTTGTATTTGGGATGCATCATCGCAAATGCAAAAATCGCAATTTAAGGAACCTCTAAATTGCGATTCCTTAAATTGAGATTGCATTTAAGGAATCCCAAATTGAGATTCCTTAAATGCAATGCATTAAAGTTAAAAAAAAAAAGGGGGGAGCAAATTACCAAGTTGAACTTCATGGTAATTTGCAAAAACTTTGAAAAATGCACTTTTGTGCATTTTTCAAAGTTTCATGTTGCGCACACACATGCCCTTAGAGCATGTGTGTGTGTGCAACATATGTGCACAGATCAATTTCAGGGGTGCAATAGGGTGTCATTTTGACACCCTTGAAATTGCATGAGCAATTTGCGAGTACCTACTGGTACTCTCAATTTGCTCATGCAATCTCCAATTCATTCCTATGGGCCTGGAGGCCCATAGGAATGAATGGGACGGCATTCCTTAATTGCGACTTGCAATTTGTGAGTCGCAATTAAGGAATTTGTAGGAATCGCTATTTTTATAGCGATTCCTACATGCATAGGCTTTTGCAATTCCTTAATTGCGATTCCTTAAAAATCGCAATTAAGGAATCGCAAAAGTCTTTGTTGATGCATGTGCCAGTAAGTTCCTTTATAAGGTCATGGAAGTCCAAGCCAAGGCTCTATGACCACACCATCCCCCTCCCAGCAAACCCCTTAAAGCCTTGATGTTGCGCTCTGTTTTTATTCTTCTGATCTGCAATAAACACCAGAGTCCGTACTTTGAAATTAAACGCACCAAAAAGTTATTAGTAATTTTTTGCAAAAAAATGTTAGAAGTAGTTAATGTAATTTAGGTTACAGAATGTTGTGGCTCAGATTGTGTAGAAACATGCAGTCTCTTTCCTGTAATGACATAGTGTGGAAAAAAATGAACGTTTCCATAAACATCGTGCTGCTGGTCTCGTTTTCTTTTTAGAAAATCACTTAAGAAGGAAAAGCCAATTCCTACTTTCCTTGTTTAAACTGCAGCTGCAATTATGATCTGTAACGTGCCTTTCATCGCGGCTGCTGCCAGCGAGTATTGTGATGTCAGAAGTCAACTGTAATAACGTATTACTAATGAACAGCTAAACCATGTCTTTATTAGAAGTAACTAGTGACATCGAAACTCAACTGTAATTAGATGGGCTTTTATACAGGGATTGCAGGCTCCCATTTATTATAAAAACCTTAATCTCATTTATCATTCCTAATCATACTAAAAACTGAATCCCATCACTGAGGTGTGGAAGGAATTACATTTGGTTATGTATCACCTTGCTGCCAACTTGTATCTCAAATACATTAGTCTATTTTTAGGCCAGAGCACTTCTACAAGATATATCCAGTGGCTACAGTATTCAATGTATTAGGTCCCAACAATTGGTGGGATCTCGTTAATCGCATGCTGCGGGGATGCCCCAAGGTTTCTGGCTGAGGATATGAATAGGGAAAACAAAATGATCTATCTAGGTGCTCGTAAATATTGAGCTTGATGCCTAGAACTACTCACCTGACTATTTACTTTTTTTTTCAAAATCTTTTTATTGAGTTTTATAAATAAACCGCATGTAGACCATGTGTATTTATTTTCATGTGTCATTACTGGGTTGGGGTCCAGTTGCTTAACACATGTACAACCCTTTGACTCTAAACCCAATACAACTAGCACTACATGGAAACCAGTTATCACAGTATCAGAGAACCTCTCTTCCCGCCCCCCCACCCCTTTATCACCATCAGGACCTTCACTTTACTCCTCACCCATTCCGCTGTTGGAGCGCCACCCCAACCATATTTTTCCTCCTATGCGTGGACACTCCCTGCCCAGACAGGTTGTTTTCATTTGACATTTACCAGTCCATGTCTCGTTGCCATCCCACCACAATTTGAACTGCTCTTGCGCCCCACAAGCATGCTATATTGCATGTGACCTCTTCAAGCCCCAAAGATAGCCATATTTTTTCATATCTCAGAGGTTGATCCTCCTCCTCCTCCTCCCCCCCCCCCCCCCCCCTTTATATGCAAAAGACCCGTTTTTGCTGAGTCTGGGATTTTTACCCTCATGACCTCCCCAGTAAGCTTATGTAGTGCCAACCAGTAGGACCGTATGACAGGGCTGGACCACAGGATGTGAAAGAATGTACCCTTTTAACCGCAACCCCAGAGGCAGAGGTCTGTGGGGCATCGACGCATTGCCCGGACGGCGGTGCGGGAGTGGTGTGAACGGTGCAGGATGTGCGATTGGATCAAGCGTAACCCTCCATTGATTGCCACCTCTTGAAAAGCCCCCAAAGCTTCTTCCCACCCTCACCTCTCTGACATCTCACTCACACGTAGCCTTCAGAGTGGCAAAGATGTCTGGTGAATTGCTGATTAGTTTCTTATATATGAGGGAGACAGTTTTTTTAGGCAGTGCTTCAGAAAGGAGGACTCTGTCCTCCAATGGTGAGGACTCCTGATCCCGGGTATGCCTGGGGATCTGCATGGAGTGCTGTCTTCCACACTTGTGCCACTAGGAGCGTCTGGGGCAGAAGCCTTTTAGTGTTGACTGAGCCATAGTGCGCCCCTGGGTAGCCAGTCTCCCATTGAGAACCTCTTGAGTCTGAACGTGGTATCGTCCCAATTGCTGGCCACCATTAGTTGTGTAGCCCTGTAGTATTTTCTAAAATCTGGGAGGCCGATCCCTCTGTCGTACACCCCTCGCATCAGTTTTGGGAGGAGTATATGTGGCAAGCTGAACTTCAACTGAACACTGCGCCGGGACTCTGAGGCTGCTGCGCCGGGACTCTGCTGCCGCACATGATTGGGGATAGTGGTGGAGCCCTTTCTTCCCCTGGAGCAGACTGGAGAGAGAAGAAAGGCTGCGGAGTTGCCCTGAGACAGGCTGAGGAGAGAAACTACATTGCAGGAGAGATCAACTGTGGCGAGGTGGTGGTGACTGCATAAGGACTTGCTCTGGGAGAGGCGTGGAATGGAGTCAGTTGGGTCCTGCATTGCCTGATTGCTGTAATAGCAGAGCCGCACAGTCTGGGAGCCAGGGGCTGAGACTGCCCTCAGTTGCAGCTGCGATGCGCTGGTGGCGTACCAGTACTGGAAATAGAGCAGAAGTGGCGAGGAGAAGTGTCCAGGGAGAGATCCTGGGACACAACACGTCCCTAAAGGAACCTCAAAGGGTTGCTCGAGTAGACGTGCGGGTGACCTGGCATAGCCACGGGCAGACCAAAGGAGATACTGGAAGCTACAAGTGGGGCTAGTCTCCCGTCGTTATGGAGGTATAGAAGCTTGAACCATAAAGAGAGCACACACACAAGCTTATGGGCTCCGGGGCGCTGCGGATGGACCAAAAACTGAGCTGTGTCTTGGGACATGAAGGGTGAGTGCATAGGTGCATGTGAGGTGTCTTGTTTTAAAGCAAAACTTGTCATTGCACACTGTACACAGAAAAGGTTGTTTAATATGATACATACATAGTCAGAAGAGAAGCCTCTTCTAAAAAGAATGAAATATATAAACAAATGCATAAATGTGGCGCTGAGTCTTCAGAATATCGACACGTGGTTCGCAAACGTGCCGCCTTAGTCAGGAAATCGTGAAAAAACATTATGACCAGGCAACTAGTTAAATCTTAAATTCCTGGGTGAGACCTCAAAGGCAGAAATAGATTCTACTGGTTGCTGAGGGAAGAGCAACAACACCGCATATAAATGACAGGCAAATTGAAAAATATTGTATCGTCTGGTATGGAGTCGCTCACTTAGAATAAAGATGGAAAACAGGTAATGATTGTTCAAGCGGAAAGAATAAACGAGGTTTTTGTTGATAATCAAGGATGCATGAATATAACCGATAAGACGTCCACAGTGCTCGTGTTTATACTTGTCAAGCCAAGCGTAGTAATCACTCAGCCGAGCCAAATGCAAAATGTCTGTCAAATGAAGGATTTGACCGGAAGACTTCAATCGGAGGAATGAGTGGAGGGTGCAGAGGGCTGCTCCAGAGGATCAACATCCATCTGATTGGGCTGCCAGAAGGTGTGGAAGGCCAGGACGCAGTGGCCTTTCTTGAACGCTGGCTCAAGGATATAATTTCCCCATATACATTCTCTCCCTTCCTTACCATAAAACATGCACACCTTATACTGGGCTGCATGTCTGAGCGGGTACAGTGCTTTTTGTTGGAGTAGAGGTGTTCATAATAGACCCCCAAATAAATCAGCTATACCCTCTGGGTCTGAAACAGTGTCCCCCAAACCATTGGTGATCTGATAGGCAATATGAACTACAGCGCTTAATGACGATTCCGTGCCTAACCACAACCTTTCTTGTATCTTCTTACTCTTTGTCTTCATCATTATTTGGTCTCTTAGTACCTGCTCATAATTAATGGTATCAAATGCACATGAACCCGCTAAAGAAAGTAGAGCAGATACATAATTCTCGATTGATTCATCTTCTCTCTGAGCACGAGAGTAGAATTTGAATCCTTCCATTACCACATTTATTCTCTTCCCAAATCTGATACTCATTTTCTTGACAGCGACATCAAAAACATTTACTCCTTCTGTACTCTCAAGGGGAGGTAAATTATCGAATTTCTTAATGCCTTGACCACTTAAACAATATCTCAAAAGATCCAATTTTCTTTTGGGAGAACAACCATCCTCCTCTAAAACTTCCACGTAAGCTAGAAACATGGGGTACCACAAATCCCATTCCATCTTAGGTTCACCAGCAGAGGGTAAAAAATGTGGGGGTGCTGAAATGTTGGACATTGTGAATATACAAATAAGACCAATTCAACAGCAATATCAGAATTATCTATATACTATACTGTTCATATGTAATCTAAGGTTTTAAATACCCACAACTTTCCTTGCCCTATTTAGTACATGTGGTGTATAGGTTACATTACATTTCTGATGTAAATTACATATAACAGAATCCTATTTACAGAAATAATACAACTAGTAAATAGTTCCTTGAAGAAAGAGAAGAAAAAATAATTTTTCCTTACTTGAGAGGTGTGCGAATCACCGAAATAATGTTCGCACTTTTTTTTTTTTTTTAAATGCAAGGGAAGCAATAAAAAAAAAACGAGAAAATGCTCCTAAAATAACGAAGGAGATAATGCCACCGATAAAGTTTCACTAACACCTAAGATGGCCGCCGGGAGCGGGTGATGTCATCACGCTCCCAGCATGCACTATAACATTCCAATTCCCGTCTTCCACTTGTGTGAGGGTGCGCGAACGTTGAGATCGAATTCTGATGCGGGTAAAGTAAATTCTTGTTTCCTTTCAAATATTTTGTCAAAGTACTGCAATACACGATCCGACAGCAAAGAATGCAGTAATCACTCGGATCAAAAAGCAAGTTGTTAAAGTTGCCGTGGGCGCGGCACCTCAAAAACGGCGAAAGGGGCGATCCTTATCGCAATCCAAAATTACAAACCCGCATTCACTATTTCTTCTGCCCACCGCCACGCTGCTTCCTCGGGCTCCGCCACTGGTGTGCAGCTACACAGAACAAACACTTGGCTCAGCCACGGGTGCAATCAAAACACAATCTTTCATGCAGCCGCCGGTGCATTCACGCACTTAGACACATAAATTAGAGCAGAAATACCTTCAGACTATTTCATCAAAGTGAGCGCTGTCCTCTCCTTGACTCCCGCTCGTCGCCAACATGAAGTAAACATGTAGAAGAACAAGTTGCAGGTGTCATGTATATTTATTGGGTCTGGAGAGAACAGCTTAAACAACCACTTCCAGACGGTTCACAGAGATTACCCAGAAGACTCATAACATTCTACAATGTGAACACTACACTACCCCCTCCCCTCTCACCCTCCAGCCACCACACCCTAATCAGGCAGGTCACTCCACCAAACTGGAGATGGGGAGGAGGTGAAACAGGCCACCATGCAATTCGCCTCCTAGTCCAGCTGTCCCTATGAAAGTTTCGGCCCTTCAGGGGAAAGCTGTCGCACGTGTGCAGCCCCGGCTCCTCAGCCTCACCAGGGTGGCCTCTGCGATCGCGCCTCAGGCTGGAGGAGGAGCCCCGCCACGACTGTCTAGCCACCACAGGGCATAGAGATGCACCCCCACTCTAGCGTTGAACGGATGATGAGGGATTTTCATGAGGAAGGTAGTGCGGGCCCGGAGCTCCCCTAAGGTGCGACTGCCATGTTGAGCTGCTGCCCACGTCCCCTCTCAGCTATTTACTTACATGAACAACGTTAATTGTGTTGGCTGTGCGTTTCAAATAGGCTTGATAAAATCCACAGAAACCTCTCATGATGGCAGGCGGTCTCCTATGATGAAACCACTAATACTTCTGGATTCAATTTACTGTCTGTTTTTCTTTGTAAATTCCTTTTCTGTCCTAAATTGGGTTTTGATGTGTCCTTTTATATATTTCCCTTAATTAAGATTTGAAATAAAAGAAAAAAATACTTTGTTTTTCCAGCAATTAAGCAAATTATACTTACTGTACTCCTGTTGAGGAAAAGTGAAATGTACATCTGTTTTTAATATCTAATGAACATTCTTTTTCACAACATTTTGTTTAATAAATATAAACAAGGCATATAATTTTTTTTTTTTTTGAATCTACACTTTTTATCATTACTGTAGAATAGCGCTGCAAGGGTCATATGACAAAGATTCTCTTAAAACAGGAAAGACCATTAAAAATCCTCTTAAGCTAGGATGACACTGCTTAAATACTGTAATATTTACAGTAGACCCTTATTTTTTGTTTTGTTTGATCTGTTCAATCCAGTGACCTGAAAACGGGTTATCCATCACTCAAATCTGTTTGTTTTACTTCAGAGTGGGTATACGGCAAAGTTACGTCCAAAACAACAGATGAGCAACAAATAGGCAGCGACTACCGAGTCTGGTTAATTGAGGGGCTCACAGGTAGTGGTGGTTCTTGCACAGGTGTAGGCAGAAGCACGAGGAACTGAAGCTGGTGCATGGCCAGAGCTGTGATGCTGTCCGGGTAAGGCGCACTCTGGGTTGCAATTCCATCTGAAGGATACTTGTGAACACTTTGCTAAAGTCCTCTATGAACTCGCTGGATGGCTTCCAGTGAGTTCATAGAGGACTTTTGCAAAAGGTTCACACCAAAAACCATCCCTCCCTCCTTCAGTATATTGGGGAGGGGGGTCCCTATCAAACCCCTGACCACCCCCTCTATTCCTTCTAGACACAGGGGCGAATGGAGATTGCGGGGAGAGGGGGCAGAGATTTCCCCATGTGTCTCCTGCTCAATAGTAACTGCAGTGTTAGACGTAATACCAGCCACAGCCTGCTGTGGCCCTGTTTCCTCTGCCATGGAGGGAGGGGGGGAGCAGACCACAAACCAAAGGATTGTGTATAAAAGGCTGTTTTATTGAGAGGTGCACATAACATGCAACATTCCCGGGCAACTGCCTTACAATACTAAAAACCTCACTAATACAACCACAAACCTGACCCCGCTCCTACGATTTCCTTGAACCTGCCCCCACCCAGACATTACAATATTACAAGACAATACAAAGCATTGCATTGAACTATAACCCCTTTAATGTTACACTTCGCAAACCTCCCCTGCCTGCCTCTTTGCAACTGTAAATCACCCAACATGTCTAACCAAACTTAAAAATAACCCGCCTACCCTTTCCCTGTCGATAACCCAACTTCAACAATGACCAAAAAACTTCTGCCAACCCTGGCAAACTTCCAATAACCCCCGCACTGCACCTGTTTCAAGTGACAATACATAACCAAAACCCCTGCTCACTTGTCCCAACAAAAAGCCGCCAAACAAAAAAGGGGAAGAAAAATCCTACACCCCAAAAAAACTGAAAATTAGGGTGGGGGAGGGCAAAAACTATTCTACGCCAAACGCTCCCAGCTACCAGGTCACCAAACCTAAAATGGTGGCTGGGAGCAGGGGCCCAAAGAATTTATAATTGGGCTCTGTTTGAGCTACAAGCAAACATAGCCCAAAACAAAATGGAGGGCATGGAGCCCGCCCCTCCCAAACTGCTGGGTGGGGGGGGACCTAAGTGAGTCAACGAAACATACAGACACCGGCCCCTTACCTTCCACCTGTTCAAACAAGGTATTCATTCCTTCCAAAGCATGCCTCCTTTCCCCTTTCATGCAATTTCGAACATACGGTCATTAAAACCCAAATGTGCACCAAAATAACTCCAGCACGCCTGGACATAAGTCCATTTGACAAACAAGTGCCCCAATATCCAGATGGTAAATTCTTCCGCTTGGGGGGCCGGCCACCGAACCTGAAATGAGAAAAATAGAATGAGATTCACAAACTGGGGGATGATGCATGCACCTCCCCCGCATCCCATCTAACATAGCGCCAAAAACGTTTTGCTGACCAGCGCCCCATCCGCATGTAGTCGTTCCGGGTCCATCCCCTGTTGCTTGCTTCAGTTGCCGCCCCAATCCGGAAAGAATGAGTCCTGTGACTAGCCCCATCCAAACCAAGGCTGTGTAAGGCCTTCCTCAAAACCATGCGTAACTGATATTCCGTCACTCTCTGCCCATTTTCGTGTTTAACCCCTTCGCTCATGACGGAGTGGTTCTGTCATGAGCGTCGGTTGGGCTGTGCGCATGACGGAACCGCTCCTTCATGGCCCCGCCTGCTCAATAGAACCCACAGCAAAGCGCGAAAATCCGCGCCGCGCTGAAGGGGTTAAACACTGCCTCCTCCCGGGAACCTCCTGACAAAGATCGCCATTGTCGAGCCCATTGCAACGGGCACGTCGCCAGTGGCATTGCCGCTTCTAACTTGACCTCTTTTCCTCACCCCCTCTGGTCTGTTTTAGATCTGGCCAGCCAAATTTTTATACCCGACTCCAATAAAGTCACATCCTGCCACAGAACACCCCACCCCTTCCTTTTTGCCCAGAAGTTCCGCGACACGAGAAGCCCCAAAAATCATCCACACCATAAGTGTAGAGAACAAACTGGTCTCAAACCCATCTCTGCAGACCGCCGGTAAAGCCTCAAGTACTTGGGCTAACGTCTGCCAGGACAGAGGACTCTGCACCATCCGCTCCCCCATTCTCTCCCTGGCCCACCCCTCCAGAATCCTCCTCCCCAATTCACCGGCCGACGGGGGTAACCCCACATAAGTTTTCCCATGAAGGCAATGCCCGCCAACTTCCCGGCGATGGTAACCCTAGAAAGACCCCGATCAATGAGGTCTATAATAAAATTAATTACATTTTCAGACCTCCGCGCGCCGCCGAGCACCTAATGCAAGAAATCCTTCCAAGCCAGTTTATATACTGACCCCATGGCTGCCGACAATGAGCCTACTACCAATTGTAGTATCCTACGTACCGCAGATGAGTGGGCATTGGCATCGGTGTACTGTCCGCCTCCTTTGCCAGCCCACGGAATCCTACCCCCACTGTGAACGAGACAAAGCATCGGCTATATTTTGTCCACAGAAGGTACGTGTAATGCCCTGAAAGCAATGTCGTGCCTGAGGCACCCCAATACAAAATCTCGCAACAACTTCAGGTTTTGTTAATCCCTCACTGACTGTCTATTCACAATCTCAACCACTGCCATTAACTCGAAACAAAACTTTCTTGTGTACCAGCTCCTCTCCCCAAAGTGTTAATGCCACCACTAACGGGAAGAGCTCCAAAAAGGCTATGCTCCTTCCCTCATCTTTCCACTGTTGCGGCCACTGCTCAGCACACCATCTACCCCGTCAAAACAGGCCAAAGCCTTTGCTGCCTGCCGCACCAGAAAAAATGTGGACGTCCCAATTGAAGTCCTCCTCCCTTGTCAATGGCACTTAGTTAAAAGATTGCAGAAAAACAGTCCACGTGCGTAAATCCTCCTTCACACCTGCCGAAAGGCATACATGGTGGTGAGGTAGATGATGTCCTGCCAGTGCCTGCCCCATCCTCCTACAAAAGGTCCTCCCAGCCCTGACCACCCTGCACGCAAAATTGAGATGACCCAGGAGCACCTGAATGTCCTTCATCGTCACTTTCTGTTTTGACAGCATGCTCTCCAATAGTTCCAACATTTTCACCTTTTTGTCTGCTGGCAAGCGAGCCCACAAAGCCACAGAGTCAATTTCTATACTCAAAAGACAGAGCTGTACTGGGTCCCATTGTCTTTTCTCGTGCCAACGGCACCCCAAGTTTATCCATGAGCTCATGGAAAGTGTCCAGTGCTGCCTGGCATTTCCTGGAGCCCGGTGAATCGACAAAGAAAGTCATCCAAGTAGTGTGTCACCAAATTGTGACCCATGCGCTGCGTGAATAACCACCTCAAAAAAAGTGCTAAAACATTCAAACAATGCGCACAACATAGAGCAACCCATCAGTAAAGCTTTGTCCACGTACCACTGCCTTTCGAAATGGATACCCAGAAGATCCCAATCATCCGGATGGACTGGAAGCAACCGGAATGCCAACTTTGACATAATTTGCCATTGCTGCAGTTGCGCTCGCGGTCACTACCAGTGACATGGCCACGTCAACTGAAGAGTATGACACTGAGGCCGCCTCCTCATCAATAAAATCATTGACCGAAGCCCCTTCCGGCCATGACAAATGTTGAATCAATCTGTATTGCCCCTCTTCTTTTTTGAGCACGACCCAGATTGATGAGACAATTCAGTTCTCTGTTCATCAAAAGGGCCTGCCATCCTCCCTTCAAGCACCTCATTCAATTTGTCTTGCACAACTTGTCTGTGTTCTGCCACTGAATCTAGATTATCTGCCCACCGCCTCGGTCATGGTCCCAGGTAACCCAAACAAAACCCCCATCGCAACCCTTCCCATAGGACCTGCTTCGCCCTCAAATCCTCATACCCTCGCAGGCCCTCTTCCAACTTCTCTGACTTAACTGGCATATGAGCCTTTGGACCCAGGACCCTGTGGCCCCTTGCCCCCTCTGCTGTTCTGGAATTGCTGTGATTGTCCTGCCACGCTATTGCCTGACTGCTGCCACTGCTGGCCTCCCCGAGGCCGTCTGCCCCAGCAGTTAACCAAGGCATGGCGGCTGCCACACTTAGAACACTCGTGTCAGAACCTGCAATACTCTCGCGTACACAGCAAGTTATTAAAGTCCCAGCATGCACCTCCTGCCCCAGACTGCATTGTGGCTGTGCCCCCACCACTCCCCGGGTGGGCTTCCCCTGAAAGGGCCGGTACGCTATAGGAAAGCCACTAGCCGTAAATATAGTTTTACCCCATTTCGCTGCCCGCCATAGTATGTTGCCACAGATCCTTGTCCAGTCCGGGCCTTTCTGATCACATCCATGTACTTAAATAGTGCTACGCAGCGCTCCGTGAACGTTTCACAGTAAACGCTGGTGTAAATCAAAAATGCCGCTGTCCAATTCTCTATGGTCAATGGCACCTTAGGCCTCTTGGCCAGCTCGAATTGCTCTTCTTTGGAGCCCTCCTTTGACCTTACCTCCCTGTGTAAAAGCTTTAACATGTCAACATATTCCCCTTTTCAAATGCGCCCTGTGGTTGTCAACATTAAACGAGCCCCCAGGGGTTTTGTCACTCCCATATAAGGAAGTTTTTTTAACTTTCAATTCCTTACTTTGAAGGACCTCTTTGCCATCTCCCGCAGCTGTCTGTGTTAGTCCCGCTTTCAACCTTGGTACCACTTGTGACCCCCCCCCCACCCAATACCGGGTTCCTACCCCAATATCCACCACGTATTTACGTTTCTGTAAGTGCCCTTTGCCCTCACCCTGACCCGTCCCCCTCCTCCCCTGTCCCCACAGACTCCATTATAGGCCTGTCCTGCGCTCGAACAGCCTTACCTAGCTCTAAGGAGGGTGCACGTACAGTTGTGGTCCGCCTTGTCACTGGCTCTCTCCCTTCTGCAACCCGCAGAGCCCTCACCGGGTGACTGTGCTCTCTTTATGGTTTCACCGGCGGTGCGTGTAAAACACTAGGTAACACGTGAGATTGCCCCCCCTCACCCACATCTTCCAGCAATTCCCCTTCCTCAAGACTCCTCATCGTAATCCAAAACTATTGGCTCCTCCACCTGGAGCCAGTCGTGAGACCACTCTTCCCTGGCGGCCCTTCTGGACCCAGCATGCACTCCTTGCGGGGGAGCCGACTGTACACGCCGGTACTCCCCTGAGCATTCTGCCCTCTCCAAGACGTTCCTCGACGGTGCGGCGGTCCACTGTGACCTGCCTTTTGTTGGGGCCAGCGAGGTCGTTCTGGGCCTTCGTGTGCTGGCCGCATCGGTTTTCCCCCGCCTGTATCGGGTGCGCTGCACAAGTGTAGGAGAGTAGGGTCTGCTATCCTATGGTCACCCCAAATTTTTGCTTTTTGCTTCACTGGTTTTTGACATATTGAGGCTGTGGGCCTGCCAATCAGACCCCCAGCCTGCTGTTCTCTCTACTAAATTAAAACTATACACCCTAGGTGCATAACCAATTGGAAGTGGATCACCCTGTCAGCCCCTGTACCAGTGTACACTAGGTACCCAGGGCATTGGTGTATCTAAGGCCTGCCAGGGGCTGAAGCATGTATTATGCCACCCCAGGCTTGGCCTAACAAATTTGACACAACTGGCTGATCACTCAGATGGGGTAAGTTGGTGTAACCACCTCTTACTTAGGTGTAGTATACCTATACCTAACCTTAAATGGGACACCTGGTAACCTATAAGTCACTCCTATGGCAGGCCTTAACAATCCTGAAGGCAGAGTGCTTGGTTCCATGTGAGATGGTGCTCTGGCATGAGCTGAGCCTGTCTGCAGTGGTCGGAACAACTTCCTTCTACTGTTTCCAGATATCGTCATACCATATACTCTTAAGTGCATTATGAACCTCGCGGTTAAATGCTAACTTTGGTTTGGCTTTATCAAAACATGTCGAGTAAGGTGTCATACGAATTGGAATACTAACCCCTCGCCAATTCTGGCGACGGGGTTAGCATTCCACCCTTCTAGAGGGACACGACATGTACAGTACCTGAAACCCGGGTAAAATCAGACATAGCCTCAGCTCCACAAAATGGATGCTGCCACCACAGACACAAGTCTTCCCTCCTGCTGCTGGGAGTCCTTCCAGCTTGGGAGGTGTGGACAAAGGGTTTCCTGCCAGGGGAGGTGCATGCACCACCCCAGACAGGATTTTGTGTATTGGTCAGGTAGGGCTTGAAAGAAACCAGACATGCCTGAGGCTCACAAGGAGCCTCGGTGCATATGCCAGTTCAAACCGGTCCTGGGGCACACCAGTCCCGGGCCTGGGGCGAGCTGGACAAAGGATTGGGGGTGTAACCACCCCCCTTTCTGGTCCCACCCTTAGGGAGGGACCTAGCAGGTAGTCCGGCCCCTAGAATCCGCTTAAAGGTAGGAGCTGTGTCCTAAGACTTCAGACATCCTGGAATCAACTTGAAACTAAGAAGAAGACGGGAACTTCGACGCTCTGCCGCACAGAGGACTGAAGCCAATCTCCCCTGTGGTCAGGGAGTGACCACCTTGCTAACGCAAGCACCATCCAGCGAATCAACGTCTGCTTTGCCGCCGCCTCCCGCAGGAGCCCGAGCCCAGAGACTGAAAAGACCTGGACCTCCAGACCTCTCACCGCCCGATCCACAGTCCCTGAAAAGAGGAGACCCGTGGAGGCACCGAGACACGTGGAGCCAGCCATCTTGAAACGACCACGACAAGCTGACAAGTGCAACAACCGAGGCTCCCTCCAAGTTGTGCTTTGGGATCTGAGAAGCCCAACACCCGAGCAGCATCTGCACCAAAGGTGAGCCCTCCAGCATCTCCACGATCTGCGTGGGGCCCTTCTGCATTTTGCCACTCGACGCGCCTAACCGGTTGCTGGCCCGCTGGCTAGTGGCCATCTTGGCGACGAACTTCACGAAATACACCGCTGGTCTGGTTGCTCCAGACTGGCCCTTGCTCCCCTCCAAAGGAGCAATCCCTCTGACCTTGCTGGTCAGAACCATCAGCTTATTTCATCTCCTACAACAATTGCTTTTGCCAAGGCTTGTTTGCTTCGATCAAGTCGCCGACAGCGAGAGCCTGCGTGGGACAGCTCGTGACTCGACTCCTGGACGTCGTCGACCTTCAGGGACCACGTGGCTGCAGAGACAAGCTACACCTTTCTTCCTGTTTGCACCTGACATCGCCTGGTACCCACCTGGTGCCACGCTGGTCACTGGCTAGTGACTGTGAACACTGTCCCCTCTGCTTACAGGTCTTCAACATCTCCGATCCACCCTTGGATCCACTGCATCTCCTCCGGACCGGTCTCCTGCAGCATCTTTGTCTTCAGGCTCCACGGAACAGATAGAAGAAACCCGACGCACTTCGAGGCCTATGCACCCGCTTCCTGTGGGTGAGGTAAAGCTGGCACTCCTGTGCCCAAGTGTAGTATTACATCTCTAGGGCCTGTGTTCCAAATCTTGAGTTCCTAGTCCATCCGGAAGATCCTCTTTGCAGTAACTTTGTACTTTTTACGCACCCATTGAAAACCTATGGGAGCTCGCGTGTGACTATTTGCTCTGCACACGCAACCCGTGGACCTCCTGGTCACTAACTGAAGTTAGCTCCTTGTAGGCCCAGCGATTCTAGAGGCCCTAGGCCTTTTCCCTTTTCTGTTCGTGGTACTTATACCACTATTTTAGTATATGGTTTGAGCGGCCACCAGGGCCTATCCATATAAAGTGCAACTTCTGTGTATTCTACTGTAATCTTGTTTGACGATTTGTGCTCCTGTGCTCATAAAGAGACTAGGGGATACTTTGAGAAATAAATACATATATATTTTGAATATATATCTGTGTGGTGTCCTTTCATTGGTATAAAAGGGGGTTGCATTTGGTAAAACAGCTTGCTTAACACGCTTCACGAGTTTAGCCTCAAAGACTGCTTAGCCTACGCTACCACTAGGGCAGCTAGTCCGAAAAGGTTGACTTACAACCACACCATAAGGGTTGCTTGGCATGGTACAAGGTGGTCACTAGAACTAGTGAACAGCATATACCAGGCCAACTTCTCACAACAAGGCTCCACCCTCCCTTTGCCTCTGAGCCTGTGGGCCGCTCCCAGCCCTGCCGAGTCAGCTGAGCTGCGATGCTCCTTGCCCTGTAACAAAAACGTTTGAACTGATGTGCTGGGTTCCTCCCCTCTGACCTCTGCACCCCTACCCTGCATCCCCTGCGAAGATGCCCTGGCCAGACCCCCCCCACCGCTCCACCTGATCTGACTAACCTGCCCTGACCCCTCTACCCGCCCCTGGGGGGGAATATCCCCCTTCCTCCTCTCCGCTCCAGCATGGCAGACACCTTGGCCAAAGCAGGGGCCCACCCCGACCCACTCCCCCACCTGCCCCCCTACCTCTGAGCCCTCCCCCAGCTCCACTCCTGTGAATCCCCTCCAGCCTGTTCCCAGGCTGTCCCCCGTGCCAAACACGCATCTAATTGACCCACCCTGCCAAGACCCCTCCCCTCCTCCAACCAAACTGGAAAAATGTCCAAACCCTCACAGGCCTGCCCCCACCGCCCCCTCTTTACCCCCAGCCGGATCTAGCGCGCCCTGCATATAATTCTCGGATTCTAACCTGCTGCCCCGGCCCTTCCACGTCATCCCAGTCCATCTCCCACACCTCCCGCTCTAGAGCCCCCTGCCCCAGACCACCTGACTGGAGGGTCAGTGCTGGAGGGTGCCTCAGAGTCCCCCCAGATAATAGGCACCCCCGGGGTACCCTCCCTCCCTCCTAATTGGACCCACTTGCAGTCTGCCTTCGAACTCTCCTCCAAAGAACCAGTTTCCACCAGCCCAGAGAGCTGCCTCGCCTGGCACAATGGCCCTGCTGATACATCCCAAACAAGCTATCTGTGGGAGTTAACACTGGCAGCCCACCTCGACACTCTGGGACCCAGGCCCTGCAATCACGCAGGCCTTCTGCCGCTTGCCTGCTCGGCCGCCCCGCACCCCCCCCCCCCCCCCGCCACTCCTCTTACAAACTGCAGGTGCTGAGCCCGCCCTTTGTCAGTCCCGAGGCCGAAAACAGCTTCCGGGGCTCTTCAGAGATAGTCACCCTCCTCCCAATGGGCTTTGCGTCCATGTGCTGGGGCCCGCCAGGGGTCCTGGCAGACACACTCACGGCCCCGTGCGCCACGCACTCGACCCGGTGGGCCGCCCTTTTGCCATGCGGGCGGCCCCTCTCACTCACCGGGGACATCCGACGTTTGGGTGACGTACAGGCAGCCACAGCCGCCGCTACCCACACGGAGGCCGGGCGCGCTGCCTCACCCATGACTAGGTCCATCCTGCCAGCCTCGCTGAGCAGCCTCAGAGCTTCAAGCCCGCGGTGGTCCTCCATCGTTCCGGTAAGCCCAAAAAGTAACAAACCAACACTGACAAAGCCTATATAATAGCTCCTGACCACAAACCCAGGCTACCTCAAAAACTATTCTATGTCAAACGCTCCCAGCCACAAGGTCACCAAACCTAAAATGGTGGCTGGGAGCAAGGGCTCAAAGAATTTATAATTGGGCTATGTTTGGGCTACAAACAAACATAGCCCAAAACAAAAAGGAGGGCATGAAGCCTGCCCCCGCCCCTCCCAAATGACCCGGGGGGTGGGCGGGGAAGGGGAGACCTCCCTCTGGTTGGCTACCCTCAAAAAGCCCCCTCCCAGTGTTTGCCTCCCTGATCTCGGTTCAAGTGAGCATTTCCGCTCGTTCAGCGCAGTTTCATTTGTAATGATCCCCACAGCCCTCTCCAACATTTTGTCAATCGTTATTCCTTTGCAAGGGTCACTGCTTGTCGTTTTTCTGTACCCCGTACTATTAGAAGGCAAACCACCACAAGTGAAGAAGCACTTTCTAAGGAACCCGGTACCTAGTATTAGATGTTAGAGTGGGCAAAGCTTTCTCCAGGACAGACAGGCTGCTCTTGCCTGGTCTTTGCCCAGGAGCTCCAGCACTGCAGGAAGAAAATACGTGCTTTAGGCGCTGGGGCTAAATGCGCCCCCTCCCCAAAATACAGACTCCTGGACCCTGGAGTCCTTCCCTGCTCCGGCAGACACTGGCATTGTCATTGGCCTTGCCACACTTCAAACAGGTTTGCCCTCTCGCCAGACACCTGTCTTTCTCCTTGTGGTCGTACCCACACTTGCCGATTTCAGGTACCTCGCCTCTGGCCTGGGCCGGGTCGCCTCTGCATGACCTCTACAGTCTCTTCCTTCACCTGGACTACCTTCTGCGTCGTCGCGGCCGGCGTGTTCCTCACTCGGACAGCCTCCATCTCATCTGCCCACTTGTCTGACAGCTAATGTGAGCCGGCAAGGACCAGGATTTCGTCCAGGGATATCCCTGGTTGTCGGAGCATCTAGCGCCGCAGCGCGACAGACTTGCATCCCTGGATGATTTGCGCCCTGATCTCTTCATTTTGGGCGACAGTGGGTCTCCCATGGTGTGTGGGGATTGGTCTTCTCCTTGGAAGCCTGCGCTGGCGTTCTTGGAGCATGTGGTGACTCGCCGTTCTACCTCCCTTGTGCCCTGAGTGTCCCTTGGGGGCCAGATGACTGACCTGTCGTGCCTTTCCCTCTACAGCACCAGTCCTGGGCTGGGGATTGTCCTTTGCTGGTCAACCCTTGTGCTTCCTTGCTGTCTGTTCATTTTATTTTCCTTTCCACTGTGCGCAAGGAAAAGCCTCTCCTTTGGACGTCTCCTCTGTCCTGGCCTTCCTGCAAACGATATGACGAATGAGTCACCATAGTCTTCGTAGTAGGCTGTCACGCCTTGTCCTGGGGGTGCCCCTGGGTTGCTGTGGTCTTCCAACGTGAGGTTCCTTAGGGTTGTCTAGTGCTCTCTGGACGCACCTCAGCCTGTACGCCCTGCTCTACTCCGGCAGACACTGGCATGGTCATTGGCCTTGCCACACTTTGAACAGGTTTGCCCTCTCGCCGGACACCTGTCTTGCTCCTTGTGGTCGTACCCACACTGCCCACACTTGCCGATTTCAGGTACCTTGCCTCTGGCATGGGCCGGGTCGCCTCTGCATGACCTCTACCGTCTCTTCCTTCTCCTGGACTACCTTCTGCGTTGTCGCGGCCGGCGTGTTCCTCACTCGGACAGCCTCCATCTCATTGTCCTGCTTGTCTGACAGCTCGTGTGAACAGGCAAGGCCCAGGATTTCGTCCAGGGATATCCCTGGTTGTCGGAGCACTTGGCGCCGCAGCGCGACAGACTTGCATCCCTGGATGATTTGCGCCCTGATCTCTTCATTTTGGTCGATGCTTGTGCATGAACGTGCCAACTTCCGGAGCCGTAAGTAGAACATGTCCACACTCTCTGCCTCTGTTTACCCGGGCTTGGCGTAGCTTGATACGCTCCTAGTCCGGGTTCATCTGTGGGTCAAAGTACCTATCGAGGGGAGCGATGGCGGCATCGTACTCGTGGGCTGCTCCCGTGTTGGGCAGAGTTTTGAACAGCTTGTAGAGCTTGTCCTCTCCGAAGTGCATCAGCAGGGAGTGCTTCACCGTTTCATCCGTTTCTCGGGTCCCTGTGAAATGATTGTGTCGACCCACCCAGAGCTTCCATCTGGGCGCCGCTGTGGCAGGGTCCGCGAGCTGGCTGAACAGGGTGATGGGCGTCACAGAGGCATACGAGTTTGGCGCAGTTGGCGCTGGGACCTGTGGCGGCAGTGGGTCTCCCATGGTGTGTGGGGATTGGTCTTCTCCTTGGAAGCCTGCGCTGGCGTTCTTGGAGCGTGTGGTGACTCGCCGCTCTACCTCCCATGTGCCCGGAGTGTCCCTTGGGGGCCTGTCGTGCCTTTCCCTCTCCAGCACCAGTCCTGGGCTGGGGATTGTCCTTTGCTGGTCAACCCTTGTGCTTCCTTGCTGTCTATTTTATTTTCCTTTCCACTGTGTGCAAGGAAATGCCTCTCCTTTACCGTTACTTTTCGTTTTCTTTCTTTTTTTCTTAACTTATCTTTCTTTAACGCTGTCTGGCAGACTTCTCACCAGCTCCTGGGGCTCCGCCACCCCTCCTGGGTGATCGCCTGTCGTTTTACGGGCCAATGTGCAGGCCTTCAGGCTTCCCAAGAACACCCCCCCCCCCCCCCACAAGCCCCCTACCCCTGCGCTGAAACGCACATGCAGGCGGGCCGTCGAGCAGACAGGATCGCCTCTGAGAGCTCTTACACAGCTCTCAGACACGCAGCCGGGGGCACCAGCAGGCAAACACGTGACGTGCACCGCCCTTGTTGTTGCGGTCACGAGGGTGACAAGCAGCCATAGACATCCCAGGCAGGATTGGATGACATGGAGCCAGCACGGTGATAAGCAGCTCACCGGTGCAGCGCTCGTCGATGGGGGACACGCGAGAGCCCTTCCCCCCTCGTTGCCAGTGTAACGTGCTGGGACAGGTACGTGTGCGGCCCTCACAGCACGCAGCAGTGACCCATGCGTGGCACAGGGTATAACTTTTGGCTGATGATCACGTTCGACCAGGGGCCCATTTACTCATACCCTCGGACCGGAGCTGGTGTAAACAAAGAATTTATGGTCAAAAGAAAGAGTGAACAATTATAAACAAAAGTAAGAAGACCTGTAGAAAAACATGTTTACAACAAACTATATTGAAAAGCAAAGAAACTGAACTCAAGTAAACACATGAATACGAAAATACTTGAGACCAAACTGTATTTACATAACTATGGGGAATGTTATACAATATTGTTTATTTTCATGTATAACAGAACGTGGTTTTGAAGAAAAAGGTAGCACGTTTGCACAGAGGGTTCTATAGTGGTCACGTGAAAAGGTAAACACTTGCAAAAACTAATAGAACTCATGCTAGTAAGGACAGAATATATCACTAATCAGAATATACTTTTGTCTTTGTAGATCTCCATCCTGTCTTTTCCCTATCCCCAAAACTGCTATCCCTCACCTGGCCCCTCTCCAATGCCCTGTTCCTTCTTGATAAAACTCGGGGCATTGCTGTTGCTTCGAGATGGCACCCCATTGAGCATCGTGCTACTCCTAAGAAATTACAGCAGACATCTTGAAAAACTTGAGAGAACAAGTTTACTATTATGATTAACAGTGCAAGCTCAATATGACCTCACTAGATGAAGCATTAAAAGTGCTGCCTGGCCTGCAACAGGATGTTACCGCCACTCATTCTGAACCTGCAGCTTTAGCCAATAATGTTGCACAGATGCAAACTCTCTCCTCCACACCTATTCAATTTCAAACCCCAAGAGGAGATGTGAATCCCTTACCTTTAAAATCTTCACCTGCTTCGCCAAACATCTCAGTAACAATTCCTACCCCGGTTCTGTTGCCAACCCCAGAGAGGTTTAAAGGAGATCCCAGTAAAATAAAAAAGTTACTTACCCAGGTGCAGTTGCATTTCATATGTGGGCCACAGAATTCCCTGATGCCCAGTCTAGAGTAGCCTTTTTAATATCCTTCTAGCAGGTGATGCCGCCCAATGGGCCGTCCCAATTCTTTACAGCTGGTCCACACTTTTTCTTTTTTTTTCTTTTTCTTTTTTTTTTGTCCTCATTGAGCTACCTCGGTCTTGCTAGCACAGGTTCCACCCACAAAAGATTATCGCTGTTCCCAGGCTCACAAACGCAGCAGGCGTGGCTTAATCTTCGGACAGCCTTTGTATTTGCCAATCAATATAGTATTTCCACTGGGGAAATGGGGAATCACAGGTTATAGGAAGCTGGCTCTGTCTATACTATACAAAGTAAGGTATAGTGTGCACAGAGTCCAGTGGATCCCCAAAGGTAGGCAGAGGTAAAAGTAGATAATACCTTACTCTATACTTGTGGTAGTGTGGGCGAGCAATAAGGCTTTATCAGAGGGTAGCTAAGCATTTATTGTACACTCTCAGGTAAGAAATGATATCACACATTCAAAGACTGAACTCAGACCAATTTGTTTGTATACAAAGATTAGTTATATTTATTGTCTAGAACCAAGCAAGCCTGGCACAGGTAAGTGTAAATGGTACTTTTCAAGGCAGGTTGACCAATACAAGCACGCTGAATGAAAATTACTTTGTTACAGGTTTGTAAATACTTTGAATACAGTTGAAATTACGGTTAAATTATTTTATGGATTACTTTTTCTACTTAGTGTGATATGCCTGGATATCACACTGGTACATTTCCTAGAGAAAATGTAAGTAAAGCAGTTTTTGTATACTTGCAGTTTATTAGAGTTCCATACAAACCAACAATACACTTGGAACAATTTTCAAAGAAAAGCAGTCAGTGCAATCCTATGGGAAGAAATGAAGTTATTGGTTTACAGGTAAGAACTTGGTCGTGGGAGTTGTTTTTCTGGGGTTAAAACCAGGGTTCCCCCAGGGTCGAGGATGTACTCTCAAAGCACCTCCAGCGTCACTAGGGTGGCTGGGTGCAGAGTGCTGTTATCTAATAGGGGATAGGGGGGCTCCGGTTGGTGGCTGCTCACGAGAGCAGGCCACAAGGTTGTGGGAGCAAAGCTCCTGGTTGTGGGCAAAGGAGGATCTGAGTTAGCAAACAAAGTGCACCCGCTGTGGCACAGGGGCTGCTGGGTGCAGGGTGCTGTTTTGGCATTGGGTGCCCTGTTTATTTCAATGGGGATTCTCTGGTTGTAACAAACACTGCAGGCTCGGGGACGACCAGTTGGAGAGGTATGTTGGGATGCCTGGGGATGCTGGGACCCCATCGGTTGGACCACCCAAGGCATTGGGACGTTGGGTGCAGTGGTGTCTTGACATCAGGTTTTTCTTAACAGCTCCGGTTGAGGGATCTTCCAGAAAGGGGCTGCAGGCGTTGGTTGGAGAATTGAGGCAGGTCAGGGATCACCAGATCCAAGGTCAGGATAACCGGTGAGACCTTGTGATGTTGGGCCACATGGGCCGTGGGTGTTGGGTGAAGAGTGGTGCAGACTCATGGATTTGGCTGGAACCAGAGTCTGTGGGTAAGCAAATCTGGTGCTCATGGGAGACAGTCTTGGTTTGGGAAGGCAGGGCTGGTCCTCCGGGTTCTTGGGAGCTGTTGTCTGCAGGACAGACTGAGGTTGCACTGGAGCAGGTTTGTGGTTGGACAGGCCGGTAGGGCTGGTGCCAAGTCAGTTGGTGTCCTCCTTCATCTTTCAGCATAGCTTCATCGGTCCTTCTCTCTTCTTGTCTGAGGCGGCAAGATTCGGGTTGCCCCTAAATTTCTAGATTTAGGGACGTTACAGGTAGGTACAGGTCGGGATCAATGGGTCCCTTCCTTGGGGTGGGTACACCCCCTATTATGCCACCCTCCAGTGGAAGGGGGGCATCTGCCTCTCTGCTTGGCTGAGTCCCCGCCCCCATCCGCAAGATGGCGGGGACTGAGAGTTGTGCTTCACCTCGCCTCCCCCACCTGAGGGATGGGGGTTGGCAAAAGTGGGCACACCTTTCCTCACTTGGCTTTCCCGCCGATCCTCCTGCCCAAAGTGGGAGGCAGATCTGGTTGGGCAGTTGCTAGAAGCAGCAAAGGGGTGGGATAGCTCACAAGGGCGGCAAGCCTTTGAAGCTTCCCCTTTGTGGACCCTGCCCATCATGGGTAGGAGGCTTGGCACCTCCTCCCATGATATGATTGTTTCAGACCCCCGTGTGCAGCAGGCTCTCGGCCCAGTGATCCAGACACATCTCTGGTGATGGCAGCTGACAAGCATCCACTCAGCCTGGATACTAGTTAGGTCGTTTTTCAGGGGCATCTCTAAGATGTCCTCTGAGTGCATTTTGCATTAAACCCCACACTGGCATCAGTGTGGGTTTAATGTGCTGAGGAGTTTGATACCAAACTTCCCAGTAAAGCCATTATGGTGCTGTGGAGTTCTTAATGACAAACTCCTAGTACCATATGCTCTTAATGGTTCACCCAGCTAGATGGATGGGTGGGTGGTGGGGGGGGGGGGGGGGGGGTGGTGTGTGTGTGTGTGTGTGTGTGTGTGTGTGTGTGTGTGTGTGTGTGTGTGTGTGTGTGTGTGTGTGTGTGTGTGTGTGTGTGTGTGTGTGTTCGCTTCAGTGTGAAACCTTAAAATCTGAATCTCTCGTTTTCTAATTTAGCTGTGCTTCATTCATGCCCACCTTTGACCTGTTTTCAGCCTGACTCTATCCTTGACACCACACTTGCATAAACATTGTCACGAATCTAAGTTGAGACATTGTAGGCTGCGTAAACATGTAAAGTCGGCACAAAAGAACAGCTGATGTCTACACTGTGGGTTTTGTGTGTATTTTAAACAATGATAAAGCCTTAGACAAAGTTTGTTCAGATAAGCCTATCTTGTTATGCAGCTTCAAGAAGCGACCGTTACACAAGACACCAATATTTTTGATTCTTACCGATGGTCTCATTTGTGTATTCTTCCCAAAGCTCGATTTACCTCTGGGCGTTCCTAGTCTGTGATTTTCCCTATATAAACCCATGTAACCATTGTTCAGTGTGCTCCTTTTCTTGAGTAACTCCATGGTGCTCATTGGATGGGGACCCATTCTGAATGCTTAATAAATTACATATGGTTTGTACTTCGCTCCACTGTTGATTCCTCCTTATTTGATAAAGAACCTGTGGCGAAGTGGTGAGCCCTGCACCAGCAGGTTAGAGATTAATCTGCTTCACAATATGGCTGAGGAAGGCAAAAACAGATCAGAGGGACAGGGGAAAATGGGTATCTTTGCAAAAGGGGCTAACTTAGCAAGTTTGTCCTTTTCAGTGGGGTTTGCGGTGGACGTCTTTTTCGGGGGCTTTGGGAGGTTTAGTCTTTGGACATGGGGACTGGCGGTGCGTCAAGGCTTCACAGCTTTTAGCGGTACTGCGGAAAGTGCTGGGGAGGCTGGGGATCGACGGGAGGGATTTTGGGACGCATTCTTTTCGGATTGGGGCAGCTTCAGAGGCTCACTCTAGAGGCTGGGACCAAGGGGACATTATGAGGTTGGGCAGGTGGTCTTCGGATAGCTATCAGCGTAATGTGCGCAGCGTTCCTGGGGGGTTATAGCGCGTTTGTTTAAAAAAAAAAAAAAAATTCCTGTTGTTCATTCCGGTTTCTTGTTGCAGGTTAGGTGATGGCTCCCCTCACCAGGGAGATGTCCATTTGGATTGTTGGCCATTCTTTTGTGAAACGTGCGAAATTACAGGCCCGCTCAAGCTACTTTGAGGAAAGATTGGGGTTTAATAAAGATTTATTCTCGGTTGGTTGGCGGGGTAGGGGCTGTATGCGGTGGAACGAGCTATTACAGGTTCTCAACGGGCTTTTTGTGGCTGGTAGGTGCCCGGATGTTTTGGTACTACACTTGGGGGAGAACGACATCGTCAGGGAGACGGGCTTGGCACTTATGCGTTCCATGAAAAGGGACTTGTCTTTGATCAAAGCTCAGTGGGCAGGGTGTTCCATTGTATAGACTGAGTTTGTTCCTCGCAGGGTTTGGAGAGGGGCGGTCAATCCTGGTGCGGTGGACAAGGCCAGGTGTAAGTTGAACACTGAGATGGTGAGATTTTGTCGGCAGTCGGGGATTTGCAGGATTGCGCATAAGGATATTCGGTATGACACGCCAGATTTTTACAGAGATGATGGGGTCCACTTGTCCCGGCTCGGTATAGATTTGTATCTTTTGGAATTGGCCCGGTTGTTGGGCATATACCGGCATTGAGAGGGGAGTGGGGGTGGGGCTGTTGGGTTGGGGGGGGGGGGGCAGAAAAAGGGGGAGGCGGCGTCTCCGCCTACACTCCCGCCTTTTTCTGGGTGGCGGGGTGGATGACAGTTGACCGGGATTGGCTGTAGTTTTTTGTTATATGTTGGTAGTTTGTGAGCAGGAGCAGGGAAAGGGTAACCAGGTAGGATCAGTTTAGATTAGAGGTTGGTTAGTTACAGTAGCACAAAGGCAGGTAGGGATTAGGGTCTGGGGAGGTTAGGATTTGGAAAGGATAGATTGTGTAGGAGCGGATTATATAATGGTTATGGAATGTTATGTTGTATTTTGTGGGGTGGGGGATCTGATGTGGGGATCGTAGGGGTGGGGGGAGGAACAAGGGGTCAGGAAATTCTTGTATAGTGTGGTTTTAGTTTTGTAAGGCAGTGGCCAAGGGATGAAATTGTGATATGCACCTGTTTCAATAAAGCGCCTTTTTCACCCACAATAAGTTGGTATCGTGTCGGCTTGCCCCCCCCCCACCCCTTTATCTCCCAATGGAGGCTTGGGGGGCAGCCAAGCACAGCGAGGTCTGCCCCCCGGGCAGATTGGGAGGGGGGATGAATTGGCCGGCGTGCGGCCATTTTGTATATTTTGGGCTACATTGGGACTAGCCCAATTGTAGCCCAATGTTCAGGATGTAGCCCAAGGGTTATTTAACTGTTTTTCGCGCTCTCCCAGCCACCATTTTAGGTTTGGTGACCTGGTGGCTGGGAGCGCAGTGTCGGGCAGGTTTTTTGTCCCCTCCCTCCCTAGTTTTAGGTTTTTTGGGGGGGCGTTTTTTGCTGGCGTTACATTTTTTTGTTTGGGGGTTTTTTGTGGCGGCATTTGTTGGAACAGGTACATAGGGGTGGCTTATGTTGTATCTGTCGCTTGGAACAGGTGGAAGCAGGGTGGTTGACAGTTGGCTGGGATTGGCTGTAGTTTTTTGTTATATGTTGGTAGTTTGTGAGCAGGAGCAGGGCAAGGGTAACCAGGTAGGATAAGTTTAGATTAGAGGTTGGTTAGTTACAGTAGCACAAAGGCAGGTAGGGATTAGGGTCAGGGAAGGTTAGGATTTGGAAAGGCTAGATTGTGTAGGAGCGGGTTATATTATGGTTATGGAATGTTATGTTGTATTTTGTGGGGTGGGGGATCTGATGTGGGGATCGTAGGGGTGGGGGGAGGAATAAGGGGTCAGGAAATTCTTGTATAGTGAGGTTTTAGTTTTGTAAGGCAGTGGCCAAGGGATGAAATTGTGATATGCACCTGTTTCAATAAAGCGGCCTTTTTCACACACAATAAGTTGGTCTCGTGTCGGCTTGCCCCCCCCCCCCCCCCCCTTTATCTCCCAAGGCAGATTTTTGGCTTTTGGGCTCCTTACCTTTTTATGTGGCCCGACCTCCGCTGTTATGTTTTTTACTGGTAGTTGAGGGCGCTCCCCTGAAAGTGAAACCCTTTCTGAAGTGCTTGCCGAGATTTGCAGAGTAGCACCTATGCAGTTACCATTTCCCCCCTCCCCCTCAGTCCTAACTGCCCCCCCAAAAAACGTAAGGGTACCTATTAATTGTTCAACCGACATTTGCTGCGTCCCCTCACAGCCCACACTCTTAACCTTCTTTTGGAAACCAGTTTCTGCCAACTGGATCCTGGGATCCTTCTCTCTTGCGCTGCCGTTCCCAGCTCCCAGTCTTCCACAGAGCTGACTTTTCCCAGCTTTACCCATAACTGTGCTGACTCTGCCGGGGCTAACCCGGAAGCCTGCCCGAGCCGCAGCAGCACAAGTGCCCCGCAACAAAGCTGACACTGCGCACCGCCGAAACTCTCCACCCACCTGATGTTCCGACCCATCTGTCGATCCCGATGTCTCCGCAACAGCAAAGAAGCTGTTCCTTCCACTCAGTGTGCGTATAATGGGGGGAAAACCTTGCCATAACGCTCCGACCGCGTGCACCTCCTCCCCTCGAATTCCGAGCTCCCATATCCGGCATCAGCCCGCCGCTATGCTACTCCCACAGCTGATCCACCCTTTTTATTATTTTTATTTTTTTAAATATCTTTATTGCGTTTTTCAAACTTTTCCCAGTGTCATTGTGAACTGCATGTACATATGTTGGGGGACATTTCACTTCACACTACATGAGAATGATTTATATTTTACACAGCATACACATGTCATATTGAATCCGATGTTGGTTTTATATATCAGGAGAAACAGCAATACAAAATGTCCACTGTGCTCTGTCGCAAATCAATGTCCAAATGATTGCATCTGTGTCTTTTAGCATATCATGATGCTTATCTCGTTTGCTTCTGTGTTATCCTTTACCATTGCACCCTATGAGGGGTACTCCTGAATGTCTACTTCTGAACATGTCATTGGTGCCAAGGGAGAACGCAAAACAAGATATAATTTCTAAACAAACTAACTAAATGTGCCATCATCAACCCACCACGCCTGGATCAATGTGTGTACAGCATACGTGTTAAGTTCCCAGTGCCTCCCTTGCAGATTTGCTATTCCTTCCATGCCATAAGAGACTCATCTTGACAGATAATTTGGCATCTCCCGTGGCATTCCTCTCATTCTGTAGATGCGTGTTGTGCTCCAGTGTTAGACATCGATCTTATCCTGAGTTCGGAGTATTATGTATCTGTATCCTTAACTCCCATATCATTTCCCTGTGAGGGATTGTTCCTTTCTTCCCTGTCCATATGCGTTAATCCCGTGAGTATGGTGTCCCAGTACTGTGCTATTGGATATTTGCGTGGCCCAGCAATTTCCTTTCTGTGTTGTGATGTACTTTCTGCTTGTGCCCACATTATAAGTGACTTTTTCCAACTGACAACAGGGGGGTCAGTGTGCTTCCATCTCTTGGTTATTAGCCGCTTAGCTACAATTCATCCTTAATCAATAAACTTGGAGATGACCTTATTTTTCTTAGATCTGGGATAAAGACCTAATATCCAGACATCCCGTGTGTGTTAGCGACTTGTCAGTACATGTTGCAAGTGTTGTGGCGACTGCCAATATGTGTGTAGGGAGGCGCAAGACCACAGCAAATGCAAGAGGTCTGCATCTACCTGTAGGCAGCGTGGACATGCCAAAGTGGTAATATGAAAGTATTTTTGTTTTGTCCGGTGAAAGGTATGCCCTCTGCGTTTATATATGTTTGTATAAGTTTAAATGTCAAGCTTCTCGGTATATATGTGGAGCTAGCTAGCAATGCGTCCCATTCTTGATCCATCCATCCATGGCTGTCCCCTATCTGCTTCCCACCTTGCTCGGTGGCCCGTCATGGGTTTCATTGTGTCAATAAGTAATGTCTCAACTAACCAATGTACAATTTGTGATCCTCTACCCATAAAATGTAGGTATTGATTAAGAGATGCATCTCTGGTGATGTCTTCCCATGCCGCTGACGGGGACCGCGTCATTGAATTATCTAATAGGAATTATCCTGTGGGCAGGTCATAGTCCGTCCCCGATGTCTCAAATGGTATCAGATTTTAAAGCAACAAGGGTACCAAAATACAGTCAACCAGGGACCTCGGGATTCAATTATTGTAAACAGTGGCCCCTAGAGAAATAGGGATAGAGACACATAGATGAATATAGACCCAATCAGTGCTATATTGCTTGGACTCGTCCAGCCGGATAGAGGTCTAATATTTAATTTTAACAGTTCATAGAAATAAGCACAAACGAGAATACAAGGAGTGGGACACAAGCCTTTACATGTTAAATTGAGTGAACTTCTAGTAATGCATAAGGTATTTTAAGGTGTCGATGGCGTTTCGATCCATGTGGTAAATGCGTGGATCATCATCAGGACTTAAATAAGCATGCCTGTATGAATTTTGCCTTAATTAACTTGAAAAGTAAGTCACAATTGGGCAGAGGAAAAACGGGGGGGGGGATGCAGAAATATAGGATTAAAAGAATTATCATAAGGATTGTACAACCTTCACAACAAACTCAAGCTAGTCATAAAAACTTTTTGACGCACCATGCATAATTTAAATCTCTAAGCGTGTGAAGGAGAAGATCCAAGTGTGGAGTGGCATGTTGCTGCATAAGAGGAACAATGGATTGATTTGCCGCATGCAAATTGGTGATCAAGAATGAAGAGCAATCAGGGCTCCTAGAGGAAAATGATAAAAGGTGGCGCATGATAGATGTGGTACATACTGTAGAGTAAATATCGATATTAAGGTCGTATGCACGGTAGCTTGTGCTGACGTAGATGTGACCGGTGTAGCTAGGTGGCGTGTTTATAAAAAATTATAGTGCGAGTAAAATAGGTGTGACTATGGTAGTGAAAAAGACACATACTTAAGTAGTACAGTATAGACTACCAACGTGAAATGTCGGGTCCGAAGTACGGGCAGCGCTTGTTCATATTAAGGTCCTAGAATGAAAGAGGAGAAGCTAAGAACCAGTGGTCACTGTATGGAGGTATTGAATTGGCCCATGGCAAGAAATCAAGTGTGTTTACCGAAGGGCACGGATGTACCCAAATGGTGGCACCGGTGGTTTTGGAGAGTGGAAGGCTGGCACTGTAGGAGCAACAGGCGTGTGCTCGCAGGAACACCTGTAAGGAATAGATATGTGGGTCGAATGCGCATGAAGACTCTGACAGCATGGGAGATGTATCGGCTTAAAGCTGATAATACTCACCTTCGTGCGAGGACACTGTTGAGTAAGGGTTCCCAGTTATTAAGTTAAATGCGGGAATAAAGGGCGGGTTTGGAGCCACCGACGTGTGCTCAAAAGGATCGGTCGGCTGGGTCACCTAAAAGAGAATCAGGGGTCACTACAATGGATAGGTACTAAGGTACAGCCACGGATGTAAGTAACCTGGGGGAGTTTTAACCTGAGTACGGAGTCTCCGGGGAACTACGCAGGAGGTCGACTTCCGTCAATGCGGGAGGAAGAGCTGAGTGGTGGCTCAATCTAAGTGTAGTCTGGCCAGTCACGTGATTGGGAGTGGAAAGAGAAAGGGGACCAGGAAGTGAAGTTGGCGGCCATACTTGAGTGGGTTCGGAAAATACAATAGCAGGTGCAAGAGTATAGAAAGAGTGGCAGCCATACTAGGTAGGTCAGAATAGAGTAAAGGGAATTAAAACGTATTGCGACGGTAGGTGAGTGAGTGCTCATGGCAGGTGACTGATAGAGTAACGAGTGACAAGGGATGGAACCATCCAATTTAAGAGGTTAAAATCAACCATGTATTCAGAGTTCAGAAATAGGTGACATATGGTAATAACCTGACAGGGGTACCACCATAGGGCTGACTATTAATAAAGAAATAAGGATACATTAGAATGCAGAAAGAGAATGGACTCTAGATGAGTGGTCCAGTCCTCTAGACGATTTAATCCTGTATGTAGACTGTTGGTTTTCAAAATCCACTTGAGTTCTTCCTTGTTCAATAATTTTGAAATGTCACCCCTTCTCGGAGGGAGTTTGACCACACTTATGACAGGCCAACCGATGTTGTTCTCAGAATGTCCGTTCTCTAGAAAATGTTCCACCAAAGGAGCATTGGGTGGCTTGCATCTTATCCTGCTCCGGTGTTGGCAAATGCGAATGCACATTTTTTGAGTGGTGTGTCCAATATATATTCTATTGCAAGGACAAAAAATGGCATAAACATTGCATGTATTCCAGTTCGTGAATGATTTGCATTCAATTTTTGTTATCAAAGCTGAATTATTTTCATTCTATGGTGAGATCACATACAATACAATTTGCTCACTTTGCATGCCCAGTGAGAGATGATAGCTCCCAGTGGTCGTTCAAAGTACTTGGTGGTTTATGACTGGGTAAGGCTGCCCGTACAAGATGGTCTTTGATATTTTTATTCTTTTTGAAAGCGAACATCGGCCACTCAAGATTGAGGGTGCCGGCATTCAGGACGTCCCAGTTCTTTAAGATGGTTTTGCGTATAGCATTGGAGACTGGGGACAAAGTGGTCACGCATACCAGGCTGTTCTGGTAGGGTTTAATTTTGGGTTCCAAAAGGACCTCTCGAGAGCAGTACTATGCTCTTTTCATGGCATTGCGAACAAGTCTGCGGGGGTATCCTCTGCTGGTCAGTTTGTTGCGCAATATTTTGGCCTCATGAAAATAATTCTCCTTCAGGGAACAGTTCCTCCTAATACGGAGGAACTGGGAGTATGGTAGAGCATCTCGGAGCGCGCGGGGGTGGTGGCTGTCATAACTAAGTAGTGTGTTGCGCTCAGTTGGTTTGCGGAATAAACTGGTGAAAAGTATCCTGTCTTTGTGAATGATATTAAGATCAAGAAATGGGATGGACATCTTGTCATGTGTCAGTGTGAATCTAAGTCCACCACAGTTGTCGTTTAACCAGTGGAGAAATGACTCTAAGGCGGTGTCTGAGTCCTGCCAGATCATAAAAATGTCATTTATGTACCGCTTTCATTTGTTAATGCCAGTATGGAAGGGATTGGTCGGGGACAAAATATGGTTCATCTCAAGCGAGTCCATTTACAATATGGCCAAGTTGGGGGCAAAAACGGCCCCCATAGAAGTACCCTTCACTTGTTGATAGAACTGATCTTCGAATAGAAAGAAGTTCCTAGTCAAACAAATCTCAAGGAGTTGGAGTATGAAATTGGTGGGGACAGAGTGGGGTTGTGGTCTTGTATTGAGAATATTTTCCATCACCAGCAGGGAGTCTCTTTGTGGGATATTTGTGTACAAGGACTCCACGTCCAAAGTACATAAAGTGTCAGATCCAGGGTTAAAGGGATGGTTTTCAATGATGTTAATCATGGACATGCTGTCACGAATATAGCATTTGGTAAGCGGGACAAAGTCTCTGATAACGTAGTCCACATACTGTCCCAGTGGTTCTAAAATTGAGCCAGGGATGATTGGACGGCCAGGAGGATTTTCCTGATTTTTGTGCACATTGGGAAGGTGTAAATAACTGGTGTCCATGGAGATTTGGTGTTTAGAAATTGGTGCTCGGGTTTACTGAGGAAGCCTTGTTCGAGACCCTCATTGGTAATTTGTAGAATCAATGTCTGTAATTCTTTGGTGGGATTAGTAGGTAATTTACAATAATGGTCTGTATTGGCCGGTTGTCTGTTGTTTTCATTTCTGTATGTGTTGATCTCCTGGAGCACTATGCCCCCGCCCTTGTCTGCAGGTTTAATTACAATTCACGCATTTTCCACATGGATCGAAATGCCGTTGACACCTTAAAACACCTTAAGCATTACTAAAAGTTCACTCAAACAAATCGCAAGGAACACCTTTACGTGTTAAATTAACACATTGCGAATTATTTTCTGTAACAAACCGTAAGCTTTGCCTGAGCCTTTATGTATGTTTCCTAATTGTTTTGTTCCTTTTCTTGTAGTAAGATGCAGGCTTGTGTCCCACTCCTTGTATTCTCGTTTGTGCTAATTTCTATGAGCTGTTAAAATTAAATATTAGACCAAGCAATATAGTACTTATTGGGTCTATATTCATCTATGTGTCTCTATCCCTGTTTCTCTAGGGTCAAATGGTATCCGGGCACCCTCTGCAAAAAGATCGCCCAATGTATCTAATTCCACTTCATGCCAGGATGCGAGTGCCCCATCAGGGGTGCCCGTCCTACATCTAGGTGTCCCTACAAGTGGCAGTGACGGGGCATGAGGAATTGTGCTTTTGGTAAGGTATAGACTCCTCTTGTAGCACCGGTGTACCAGAGCCAGATAGGTCTGTGATGGACGTGGCAGTCGTGCAATAGGGTGGAATAGATTATACATCTGAGATTGGGATCATGGTGACTGCATAGTGGCTGTATCTTCCAATCGTATGCCTACTAGCCATCTCATCACCCACTGCAACTGTGCCGCCAGATTGTTCCAAACTAGGTCTCGGAGCAGTTTTGGTAGAATTATCATCTTTGTCAGTGTGATTCTGCCCATTCCGCTCAGTGGAAATGACTTCAGAACTGAATTTGAGCTCTGACAGCAGGTACAGCCCTAATTAGGTTTCCTTCCAACACATCAGTGGGATTCCAGTATATGAAAATGCCACGATATTGGAACGTAGAGGGGTACCATCTAAGAGTAGAGTTGTTCATAAGCACATTTATTTCTGTAGTTTTGTTGCTAAATAGGTACAGACTTGATTTTGTCCAGTTCACTCAGAGACCCGATACCTGTTAAAAGTCTTGGAGTGTATTCGCTATTGTGATAGGGATATCATGCAGGTCCTGCAGGTACAATAGTAAATCGTCTGCATACAGTGAAACAGCATGCATTCCGTCTCCCAGGCGAATTCCCCAGTCCTCCCTTCCTCTACAGAGTCGCATCGCTAGTGGTTCCATGGCGAGAGAGAAGAGAAGTGGGGATAAGGGCCAACCTTGTCTGGTTCCTCTGTTTACCTGTATAGTATCTGATACAAGCCGGCACGTCCGGACTCCGACGGAGGGGCGTCGGTACAATAACTGAACCATTCGCAAATAGTAGTCGCCCAACCCATATCCCCGCAATACTTCGATGAGGTATGGCCACTCCAGGGAATCAAAGGCCTTCTCCAAGTCGAAGACCAAGCATCCTGAACGGGAGCCATCTGCCTATTGCATAATATTGCAACCTGAAGAGTCTATGTATATTGAGCGATGTATTTCTATTGGGGACAAACCCGTTCTGGTCATTCACTAGGTTCCGCACCAGCGGGGCCAAGCGTGCAGCTACAATGGATACAAGGACCTTATAGTCAGTTTTAAGAAGCGCCAGTGGTCTGTATGAACCCAAAGATTCCGGATCTCTGCCAGGCTTAGGGAGACAAATCAGTAACGCTTCATTCTGTGTATCGGAGAGGGTGGATTTGTCTAATGCGGTCTCATAGACTGTCTGGAGTTGGGGTGCCAGCAACTCCACATTAGCCTTGTAAAACTCTGCCGTCAAGCCATCTGGGCACGGAGTCTTGCTGTTTGCCAGTGAGTGTATACTTGCCCTGATTTCATCTAATAGAATGGGGTCGTTCAGTTAAGGTTTTTGCTCAGGTGTGATTTGTGGCAAGATGTCTTCCAGATACCAGCAAATATCTTCTATAAACACAACAAGAAGGCTGTGGTGGCATGTACAGTAGCACATCAGTCCTATCAATAGACAAATAAGTTTCTATTCATAACCAGCTTTTGGTGCCTCTCGAGAACACAGACATCCCACTACCCAAAGATGCCACTGCACGGTAATTCCTAAGAGCTTCAGTGTTCCTAAAGCAAAAAACACTGCGCATCGGCACTCTAAATGTCCATATTCCAGTCTTTGATAATAAACAAAACAGGCTAGCACTATTCATGAGACTGCCCACAACCAAGTAATACTTTCAATAAATCATTGCAAGTAATTTTCTTAGAGCATTTGCAAAAGTTTTAATTTTAGTTATCTAATGATAGTGCTTCACTAGACAAAACAAAGATCATGTTTCATAGAGCATAGTAAGAAAAAAGTGATGTTTGAATCGATTTTAAGCGTATTCCGGATATTTCCTCGATGTTTTGAGATGATGGCAGCCGACACGTGTTTCGTTACACATTGTAACTTTTTCAAGGCTTAAAACACTGGGTCCTTCTGCTACTCTAAGAAAAGAGTAGTATCAAATTTAAAGCACGTGAAAATGTTCAAGAAGTTCCTTATTTTGGAAGTATCAAATAATATTCCAAGGGGCTATGTATCTAAGCGGAGTCCTTGTTCAGTGGTTCTCCCCGCAATTCCTGGGAAAATACGTCCAGACCAATACGTAATTTCGTATAGGACAATCTCTGCCGTGCGTGATAATCGGTCCCGTTTTTACGTAGATAAGTGTATCGCGTATTTCAGACAATTAGAACATTTGGAAACAATAAGAATAGAAATTCACCCTAGAACAGTGTCGACAAGGGCCAGGGTTACAATAAGACCCCGATGTTTGGTGAATCCACTGAATGTTGTTCTTAATAAAACCAGTCCCAAAAATAGATAAGTTTCCGTGATACACGTCGACTTTGCAATAAGGGTTGAGTGCACCAGGGCAATGATATGCCCCTAATCTTCTGCTTTTCCGCCGAGCGCTCCTGCCTCCAGTCCGGTCCAGGAAAGGTGAAAAGTATCGTTATGAATAGTGCTAAGAGTGTTTTGTTTATTATCAAAGACTGGAATATGGACATTTAGAGTGCCAAGACGCAGTGTTTTTTACCTGCAAATATCTGTTAGAGTAGCTAAAGTGTGGGATTTGTATAATGAGGTATGTTTGTTTATGGATTTGTAAAGCGCTAGGAGAAAACATACCAACGGTGGACTAGGTCAGGCCGCCTGAAGGCGGGAGTTTTAGGGAAAGAGCAATGTTTTGAGTCTCTTCCTGAAAGCTAATTCGTTGGTTAACATGCACATATCCTTGGGTAGTGAGTTCCACATTTTGGGAACCAGGTGCATGAAAGATCTTCCTCCCCATCTTGCTCTTTGTATTCTGCCCTGTTGCATAAGAAGATCCGCTGAGGATCGTAGGTCGTAGGGCCCTGCTTGGGGTATAGTGAGCGACCAGTTTTTTTTATTATTAAGGTATGTGGAAATTTAGCTTGTAACTGAACATTATCTGCGCCATCTTGCCTCTCCCCAGCGCCACGCACAGCGAACGCACGGCCGCCATTTTAGGCACCCCACTCTCTCCCCTGCTCATTGTCGATCGCCAGCGCGTTCCCCTGGCGCTGCAAGCATCCCCCGCGCGCCGGCCACCCCCGCTCTCTCATACACGGGCCATAAACCCTCTCCTTCTGCGCGACCCTGCCATGGAACCACATCCCACGCCTGACCGACATCCCATACATGGTCATGCATCTCTTTTGATAACCCCCATCCTCTGCGCCCCATTGTCCGAATCGATCCCAGGCCATCACCTAGCCCTGCGGATGCAGTTTATTGCCCCTACTGTAAGGGAAACACCCCACATCAAAGGGATTACAGTAGATCAAAGCCCCTACCCCCTGAGACCCGGCCGGTCGCACACACCCCCGGGAATTGGCGGAATGTCCAGCTGTGTGATAGCCATCTCCTACTGTAGATATGTGTGGGAACGAGCTCGAAGTGAGGATTCCGAGGATGTTCTTTCATGTTCCAAGACAATCTCAAGAATGTGCCATGTACGATAACCCTGCAATAAAGTCATAAACCTGTGTATAAGAGGCCAGGCCTCAGAGATGCAGTTAGAGCACCTCGTGACGATACCTTGCTGTCTGATCTGATGTGTTCTGCTCCGACGGAATAAAACTTTTGTTTCCTGCCTTCCAGTCTCCGGCGCCTGCCTCTTTATTGGTTTAACATCGAATGGTATAAGAGGCGATTACCGCCGGGCAATACTTGAAGGGTTATCGACTGAAATTGCCGCTACCATTTAACAATTGGCGTCCCAAGCGTGGGGCCCATCAGCGACACGTAGATCCAGTGGGAGAGGTCCTGACGACAGAGTGAACGACTGCAACGATCGGGAGAGCTCCTGCCCGATAGACCCTCGTCTGGCAGCCGATCATCCGAACTTCACTGGTTCCGAGCAGACCTCTCTCGAGTGATCTACGGTCTTGACTGGGAACCATCAGGAGTGCTGCAGCAAATACGGAGAGTAGAGGACGATCGGGCGCTGGAGGCGGAAGACGAGAAACTGGTCACGCGGTCCGGGTAAGGTCGTGAAACACGACAAATTGCGAAATAATTGATTTATTGATTGTTTGAAATACTAGTATTGCTCATTGATTGTTCTCTTTGAGATATTCGCTGTCTACAAACGGGGAAGAGTAGAAATACTCTCTCTCTCTCTCCCTTTGCAGATAGTGAAGGGTAGGTAACGCAGACTTTTGTCCCCGTTGTAACCCGTCGTGCCTATCTTTATCTCCCCACTGATTGATTGTCCGAACATTGATTGTTTTGAAGAATAGTGCTCTTTGAGATATTCTCTGTTTGCAAATAACGTAGAATAGAAATATTCTGTCTAGTCTTTGCAAATAGTGAAGGGTAGGTAACGCAGACTTTTGTCCCCGTTGTAACCCGTCGTGCCTATCTTTATCTCCCCATTGATTGATTGATTGATTGTCCGAACACTAGTTGTTCGATATTGGTTCTTTGGAGGTATTCTCTGCTTACAAATAACGAGGAATAGAGATATTCTGTCTAGTCTTTGCAAGCAGTGAAAAGATAGGTAGTGCTGACTTTTTTCCCCGTTGAAACCCGTCATGCCTATCTTCTCCCCACTGATTGGTAGTTGGTTCTGCCCGGACCGCTTATTAGAGGTGAACCATCCGGCTCCTCTGGAAGGCACCCCTAATAAGGACATGTTCACTAAAATACGAACTAATCGCCGTAGTTTATAGCAAGCTATGGCATAAAATATACAAAGGGGGACCCCGAGAGTCAGTGGCCACTGGTAGGATCCTTTTTGACCCTACAAAACTAAAGAAACGCTAGGAAATAGCCCTTTGTGGGATATATGGAACTAGGGGAAGGAACCAAGCTCACGGTCAAGACGGCCACGAGGTAGCCCGGCTCCATCGCTCTCGCTGCCTAAACATGTCTGCCCTACCACCCACCCCGCCCAGTAGACACAACCGGAAGTCTGTTGATACCCACCATCAACGTCACCGAACTTGACTAGGATCACGCGCAATTGGACAATGCCATTTTCCGATTACACTAACTAGATTGCAAATATGTACAACACTCCAACAAAGTAGTATGATTAAACATTTTAATAACTTATAGGTATAACAACATTCCGACAAGGTGAACAGGTTAAAACACGTTTTAAACAACTATTTACATGACAGTCTGCTGCGGCCTGCATCCCAAAGCATTTACGTCCACGTGACACCGTCCTCGCCTCTCCTTCCTTGAAGTTGCAACATTGGCCTGTTTTGGGCGGTCCTCTTAGTCGGCCTTGGGCTATAAAAGCCATGCAAAAATCCATTGACATCAGTGGCGGACAACTGTGCGAATAGTCCGGAAGCCACACGCGGCGCCAAGACCCTGGCAACGCCGAGGTGGGTCTGCCACGACGTGCGGATCTTCCCATTCTCTTCTTCTTCCTTCAATAACGGAGGGTGCCCTGGCGGAGGGAAGCGACGCGGACGGACCTCCCCCACCTCCCCAGGTGGAGGCTCGCCAGCAGACGAGGGCACCCCAACCGTCTTTCACCGGCCAACCGAGTTGCGCCCTGCCACTTCATTCGCCGTTCAGCTGAGTTGGCGCCCCTGCACTCGACCGCCGGACAACCACCCAAGCACGGGTTCACCAGGATTGCCACTAGCGCCCGACGCGAGGAGTGGGCCCCCGCAGCCGAGTAATCGGGGACCCACCCCGGTGGCGATACCATCCGAACTGCTGCTGTCGCTGCTACTGGACCCACCCCGGTGGCGATACCATCCGAACTGCTGCTGTCGCTGCTACTGGACCCACCCCGGTGGCTGTACCGAAGAGCTGCTGCTGCTGCTGCCTTTTGACTCCGGCGGTCGGTTCTTCGGATCCAGGCCTAGCCCACCGTGAGACGATTCTGGACTCGAAAGCTTGTCTGCTTGGGCGTGGGCCCCACCCTTGACAAAACGCCCCCTCAGCTTTGCAGAGTCTGCGAGAGTCATTGGCACTCGACTCCCGCGGACTTCCGGTAAGGACAAACCGCCGCCATTGTTCTTTGCCCCGGGCGGCAGCCACCTTGCCTCCGCTTGGTGCAGTGAGAAAGACTGATTCAAGGCGTCGGCGGAAGAACCCGCCTGCTGCCCCGCCCCAAGAACGGACCACGGCATTGCTACAAGATCGCGGTGACGCCATGCTGACGCTAACGAAAGTTCTCGAACTACCGAAAGGAATTCTGGTCCAACAGCTAATTCATGGAAAGACTTAGACTGTACACTGGCCCGACCTCGCCCCAAAATGGCGCCGATGTAGGAGAGGCCTACAACTCCTTGTGGCGTTCCAGTCACGTGGCATTTGTGTTAAAAAGAGATATGTATGCGATGTTTCCACACATGATGGTCGGGGGGGGGGGGGGAGGGAACCGATTTTATGCTAAAGTAGTGTTGCTCATGATACTCGACGCCTCTCACGCCGTGGCCGGCCTATAGCGGTTGTAGGCCCGTATTTGTATACTGACATTGTTTTAAATAAAGGGCTTCTTAAAAGGAATTACGGAATCAGTGTCATGACAAATCATCTAGGTTGGTAAAGGTTTTTTTCTTTTTTTCCTTTTGAATAAATGATTGTTACTCCCAAGCAATAGAAAACAGATAATGCAGACCCCATTTGCCTGAATCTTTTTGATTAACGGAATTTGTACCCATCACACCTGTCTTTTTCCAAGAGTTGTCAAACAATGGTCAACTATAGCTTAAGGTATATGCCGAACGCAAGGTATGGTATCTTGCACCATAATACACGACCGATTGAGAAATGCATGTACGACCAGGGAACCCGAATTTAGGAGATGAATGAAATAGAGCATCTTTGTCTCGGACAAAAAGAATAATAGGTCTGTGGTATTACCCACTCCTGCGGCTAGCCTGGTACGTGGTAAGTAGAACTTTTTCGTGTCTACGCGCGCTAAGGTACTTTGAATACTGCACATCCCCTCCCCTCTTTTTCCCCTCTATAGGTCACGACGAAGTTCCGACTGAAGAATGGAGTGGACATGGACTGCACCGTGTTCAATATCAGGAAAAACATAGACAAACGTTGTGGGATAGTGCGTAAAGTGCAGACCACCATTGGGAACATGAAAAACTGTATGGTATGATTGTGCGTGTGTGCTACGATTATACGGTATGAATGTGTATGCATTTCATGCTTGGGTCACTTGAAGAGAGCGTCACCGTATGATTGAAGTGCTCGTCCATCGATCAAAGGGAGGAGAGTAAAAGGTCCGACACCCCCCCCCCCCCAAGATAAACTACAAAATACTGAAAATACGCAGCATGCATAGGAAAGAGGACAGGAAAGGAGAGGTCCCCATACTCAACGTAGCCCTGAGTCTCCGTCTTAAGTTTCTGCGCTTGATGCATGTACTGTCACACCCTATCCGGTATTTGTGTGTACGTGATCACCGAATTTATGTCTTTCCCCCACTTGTGTTTTCTTACATAGAACAGACCCATGCTACTCCATGTTGTGTGTGCACCAAGTGGCCTATTATCGTACACATGTCTCTCTCTCTCGTTTTATGTCGTACATATGCCAAATAGCCTACTTGATGCACACGTCTGTCTCTCTCGCTCTCTCTCTCTCTCTCTCTCTCTCTCTCTCTCTCTCTCTCTCACTCTCTCTCACTCTCTCTCACTCTCTCACTCTCTCACTCTCTCACTCTCTCTCTCACTCTCTCTCTCTCTCACTCTCTCTCTCTCTCACTCACTCACTCACTCTCTCACTCTCTCTCAATCTCTCTCACTCTCTCTCACTCTCCCTCCCTCACTAAAGGCTTTCTTGCCCTCTTTCTTTTTGAGTAAATTAACGACACATACCTCTTCGGTAAGTGTATAATTGGCCTGAAACACGGTGGTGTTCGAACAAATTGACAGAAACAAAACGACCATACTTTACCACGTTACTACCTCTCCTTTCTGCAAATGTTGAGCTTAATTGGCTGAGAAAGAAAGGACAGGTAAGACGACTGATGTCTCCCAATTTGGCCCTCATCACGGGGACTATATGTCAGTGGTTTTCGTTTTTAGAGCTTTAACAACACCATCTCCACCGCCCAGAATTGCCCCCGCCCAATTACCCCGAAATAGAATGTCCAAAGCACCCCGTTCTCCCAAAATAACCCCAGCCCTATACTAGCCGTCTCAGAGTATTTCGAACGAAACAGCTGATGACCTTATTCTCTGAAAAATACATCGCCTAAACTGATAAGGGTTACCTATTGTCTCCAGCAAGAATAATGTTTAGCTTATGTTCCTCCCCGAAATGGATACTCGTGAACCCATGACAGTAGCACCTCGCACTTTTTCATAAACTTAGCAGTCCTCGGAGGAAAATGTGTATTAACAGAACTTGTGTTGAGATGAACGAATCTCTACCGGAGAAGCCGGTTCGAATTTCTTTAATAGACCAGAAGGTTGACAGATGTCAGGCTTCCTGCAATGATTATAGGGCACAGGAATCGACACCTAGAAGGCCAGACGATGGACAGGGACACCCACAGAAACCTGCACCACAGCAATGATTAATAGATTAGTAACACGCACACTAACATCAGAGTTAATAGACATCAATCATACAGCAACCGATAAAAGCATTTCCGCAACTACTCGGTGGTTGGGAGAGAGGATGAAGTGTGTAAATGTCTTCCCTGCCAACTCTCTAAGATTTTGTTTCTTGTACTCATTTAAAGATAACGTGCTGCCATCGGAAGAGAGGGGTCGGACGTGACGCACAGCCTGGCTGCGGACCATGGAACATCTATGGCATCGACCAAGGGGGAAGCGACGAAGCAAAAAGGGCGTAGGACAAGGCACCATTATCAGGATGATAAGCGATAGAACGAAGGGCTATATCGAGGCCCCCTGCTCACTGACCAGCGTGCCTGAAGTCCCAACCCGTCGGGCCCGATTGATGGGCCCAGTGCTGGAAGATTCTGCTCTCCTTGGTCCGCATTTTGATCCGATCCCACTCCACCCCCTCTTCCCCCGGCATCCCGAAGCACGCCACACCCCTTCTCTCTCTCTCTCTCTCTCTTTTTTTATGGATTATGAATTTGACTTAACTACAGAAGAACAAAAAGCGGGTACCCTGTCTCAAAGTACCTATGATGAACTGTGCTAAGGGAACAGGACTGTGATCGGAGAACAGCGAATGGTCACACCCTGCCACGTGAGAAATTGGATTTGAGCTGGACCTTAGCTCCACCGCCGGTGCTCAACAGCGCCAACAAAAGAAGAACAACAATAAGAGCTTACCAGTGATGGCTCTTTATAATAGGACACTGGAAAGAAGAACCCATGTTAAGTTGAAATCCTCTCCCAACCACCCTTTTATATTAACTATCTTCCTATCGAGTTTTCATGATGTTGCATCAGTCACTTCCGACTGTACACTGAGAAGTTAAGAAAATCTAACTTTGTATAATGACATTCATACAACACCAGCCATGCACACGTCTATGCTGACTATTTTTGATCCACACGAAGTCTGGGCCTTAAGTAATGTACGAAATATCCCTTGTTTTGCCAGAAACATTTTTTTTGCTTTACAGTATCCTATTTGTGCTCAAACAAGCTCCCCTCCTCCTATCCCTGGGCCTGACAATGCGGCGCAGCTGATGTCATTTTGTATGTACTACCTCCTCGCCTACTTTATCAACTGTATGTAACTATGTACAAATGTGTCAGATTACTCCTGCCTGCCCTAAAAACTCTGTATCTTTAAGGAATGTATGAAAAACATTAACGATATTATAGCTGAAGGGTTAACGAAGGTGAATGTCGGCCAGGCAAGCTGGCGAGATATGTTAAAAGGGAGGACTGTGGAAATTTAGCTTGTAACTGAACATTATCTGCGCCATCTTGCCTCTCCCCAGCGCCACGCACAGCGAACGCACGGCCGCCATTTTAGGCATCCCACTCTCTCCCCTGCTCATTGTCGATCGCCAGCGCGTTCCCCTGGCGCTGCAAGCATCCCCCGCGCGCCGGCCACCCCCGCTCTCTCATTCACGGGCCATAAACCCTCTCCTTCTGCGCGACCCTGCCATGGAACCACATCCCACGCCTGACCGACATCCCATACATGGTGATGCATCTCTTTTGATAACCCCCTTCCTCTGCGCCCCATTGTCCGAATCGATCCCAGGCCATCACCTAGCCCTGCGGATGCAGTTTATTGCCCCTACTGTAAGGGAAACACCCCACATCAAAGGGATTACAGTAGATCAAAGCCCCTACCCCCTGAGACCCGGCCGGTCGCACACACCCCCGGGAATTGGCGGAATGTCCAGCTGTGTGATAGCCATCTCCTACTGTAGATATGTTTGGGAACGAGCTCGAAGTGGGGATTCCGAGGATGTTCTTTCATGTTCCAAGACAATCTCAAGAATGTGCCATGTACGATAACCCTGCAATAAAGTCATAAACCTGTGTATAAGAGGCCAGGCCTCAGAGATGCAGTTAGAGCACCTCGTGACGATACCTTGCTGTCTGATCTGATGTGTTCTGCTCCGACGGAATAAAACTTTTGTTTCCTGCCTTCCAGTGTCCGGCGCCTGCCTCTTTATTGGTTTAACATCGAATGGTATAAGAGGCGATTACCGCCGGGCAATACTTGAAGGGTTATCGACTGAAATTGCCGCTACCATTTAACAGGTAGGTCCTCTATCATTCATGGCTCTGTGGGCGATACAGACTGCCTTAAATTTGATCCTAGCCTGAACTGGAAGTCAGTGAAGTGTCTTCAGGGCTGCCCTGGTTGACTGCTGTCTCGGGATTTGGAGCAAGGTCCTTGCTGCGGCATTCTGTACTACCTGCAGCCGGTTAATGACATATTTGGGTGCGCCCAGATACAAAGAATTCCCGTAATCCAGCTGTGACATAATAAATGCTTGGACCACAGTTCTGCAAGAATGTTCAGGTAAGATAGGGAGAATTTTTCGAAGCATATGGAGTAAACCAAAACATTTGCCTGAGAGATTCTTTGCTTGGGTCTCCATACTTAAATTTTCATCTAGCCAGATTCCCAGGTTTTTGATGGCAGTCTTGGGAGTTGGGGGTTCTCCCAACTGAGTAGGCCAGCTGATAAGATTCCTAGGGACTGTTTTGTTGCCCAGGAACATAAGTTCCCCATTATCCCCATTCAGTTTCAGGGAGCACTTACACATCCAATCAGCTATTCGTGTACCCAGGTTGTTGTGCAAGGAGTGGGGGTCGTTCATCACTGATAATACAAGTTGTGTATCGTCAGCGTATGATACTATGGATAGACCGAATTCTTGTACTATCCTTGCCAATTGTTGCATGCAAAAATTAAAAAGTGTGAGGCTTAGTACAAACCCTGTGGGACTCCGCACGATAGTTGGAGGGTATCAGATAGATAATCCCCCTCCAACAGTTGGAAGGACCTGTCTTTCAAAAATGAAGTCAGCCACTTTATCGCTGTACCTGTGATACCTGCTTCCTTTACCTATTGATCAATGTGCAATGGTCCACCGTGTCAAATGCGGCACTCGGATCTAGGAGCAGGATAGCCGCTGTGCACCCATGGCCTAGCACTCTTTAATTCCTCGCTTACCATCAACAGAGCTGACTCTGTGCTATGTTGGGGACAGAATCCCATTTGTGTATTGTGTAACTTTTGATTTTCTTCTATATATTGGGACCGGGTCTGATTCACATTTTTCTGGGCAATTTTGCCTGGCAATGGTAAGAGTGAAATGGGTCGGTAGTTTTCAGGTTCAGCTGTATCCAGCTGTGGTTTCTTCAACAATGGCCGTATGATTGCATGTTTCCATGATTTTAGGATCAGGCCTTAGGACAGAGAGAGCGACACCAAGGCTGCAGTGGTTGATTTTTTTCTTGTGCCAGCATGTAGCAAAATGTCTGGTGTAATTGGATCTTGAGGCGAGCCAGATTTAATCCTTTACAGGTAGAGGACCTGACCTCAACCCTGCAAATTCGCAAAATGATCTAGTACCCCTCCTGTTTTAATTCTCAGATTTTTGTAAGTGTGGGGGTAGGAATGAACTTTCATGATGTTTCTGCTTTGTTGCAGGTTCTCATACAGTATTTCCACCTTGTTTTTAAAACATTTCGCCATCTGATTACACCTTTTTTTGGAAGAGCATTGGAGGTTTGTTTCTTGATTGGTGGAGTTAAGGAGCGCACTACTTTGAATAGTTCTTTTGAGCAATTATGCGCCGTATTGATTTTTTCTTAAAAGAATTTGGCCTGAGCCTGAATCATCTCCCTATGATATTGTCTGATAGCCACCTTATACTGGCTTTTGATGGTGGGATCGTAGTTTTTTCTCCACAGCCTTTCCTTTTTTTTTTACAAGATGTTTTTATCAGAATTAATTGCTCATTGAACCATGGGGCTTTATTCCTCACATGGAGCTTACTTTGTCTGTTTTTCTGTGGGTGTTGAGCTGCTACTTTGTTGAGCCAGTTGGCCCAGATCTTATCGGCCTCTTCTACATCATCTGTCAGGCCTGGGGCCTGGGGCCTGGGGCCTGGGCCTCCAATTCATTCCTCATGTTGTCAGGTAGAGATTTTGGCCATTTATTCCTAATCCCGGTTAATTTGTGACTAGTGTGACATGCCTGTGGATTTAAAAGTGTAATCGGGATGAAGTAGTGATCCGACCATGGCATTGGTATTGGAGTCCCTACCTTTAGATTACGGTTGTTCAAGGAAATGGCATCCATTATGTGACCCTTTACATGGGTGCTTATTTTTATCAATTGTTTCAATTGCATGGCCTCCATGTCATGAATTAATCTTATCGCTGTGGTATTATCTGGTTTATCCATATGGAAGTTACATTCCCCCAGTAGCGTAATGGAGCTCTTGCTGGCCACCATGTCTACTATTAAACCAGGAAGTTCCTCTAGGAATGGGGTGGAGGGTCCTGGCGGTCTATAGAGCAGTGTGCCTGAAAAAGAGTTCTTAGAAGAAAGTTTAAGGCTGAATTGTACTGCCTCACTGTTGGTGGTAGTAACGGGAGAGATCATGCATTCAAAATCGTTTTTGTATGATTGCTACACCGCCTCCAGTTTTTTCCTTCCTATCTTGTCTTCGGATGAGGAAGTCTGGGGATAGTGTTTGGACTATGTCAGGGGATGAACAGTCTTTCAACCATGTTTCAATCACGAAGAGAATGTCGAGTTCAGAATCTTAATAGAAAATGAAGATTTCTGTGGTGTGTGCTGGCAAGGATCTACTGTTAATAAGTCCTATTTTCCACTGCTTACTCTTTGTGGTCTGTCTGGTTGTAGAGGCCCTTCAACCTTTCCCGAGTTAAACTTAGTCAGGGAAAGTGGACATGACACATCCTTACCTATCAAGCTTGTTGGAGATAGTCATCTCACAATGGGCTCCACCAGAGTATCTCAATGAGAGTAGTTCTGCTCGATCATATGTAATGGGTTTATAGTTTTCTGGGACAATTACGGCATAGTTCCTGGCCATTGGCCGTGTCCGGACGTGGACGGGCGCAGACTGACTTGCCTTAGGCGCGCCCGATGCACATCTGCACTGCGGGTGCCATAAGTAGGCATTTGACTAACGACTAGAGCGCTGCCCTGTCCCTCGCTCCCCACGAGGGCGGGTCCTCTCAGCTGTGCTCACTAGTCCTGCCCCGCCCAGCTAACCGTTCTACTGTTCGGCGTAAATCAGGATTCCCCACAGTGAGTAAACATTCAAATTCAATTCAATTTTTTAAACAGTTGTTTTTAAAAGCTTTGTATTTAATAAGCGATTGTCTTAAAAGCGTTCCGAGTAGTTTTAAAATCAATACAATTCATTAGTTCAAAACTCTTTGGCTTGCAAACACGCAGTTTCTCCGTTGGTACTCTCTGGTACCGTGTGGCTGACCTGTGTCAGTTTCTCCTTAGTGTGTCCGCGCTGCGTGCGCCATAAGTAGGCGTTTGACTAATGACTAGAGCTCTGACCTGTCCCTCGCTCCCCACATTATATAGTGCGTATAGGTATAGTGTGTTGTATACTCAGTGTATTTTCTGTTGTGAATACACTGTAGTGCCCTGTGTGGAGCGTATAGGTACGGCGGGCGATGTTGCTTCATCTTGACGTATCAGCCAGGTTAGTAATCTGCCGGCCTTATCAACTGTGTGGTGTGTACGAGCTGAATGCGCTGCATAGTTAAGGCATTTAAGTCTTTTTTGCAAGCAAGCATGATCCTTCCTGTTGAGTTAACCGTCTGTTGGAGCCCTCAACCGCCTCCCTTTCATTAGACGCTAGCTTTCTTTCTATATCTGTGAGTTCTGTCTCCACCTGTTTCCGCATGCCAGCTTGTGTGTCCAGGCAATGTCCTCTAGCAACCACCTTAAAGACATCCCATTCTATCAATGGTTACGAGGCAGTGCCTTCATTGTCCTCGAAATACTGTTACAGTTGCTTCCAATGACTCCTTAAATGTAGCATCTAACAATGTGTCTGGTTGTAAGCTCCATCTCAGAACTGGTGGTGTTACATATCCATTCTAGGTTTAACGTACGTGGGTTATGGTCCGAATGTGTCCTACCAAGGTATTGTGGTTCGGAGACAGCTGTTAGAAGGTCATCTGATACCATTATGAGGTCTAGGCGAACATGCAGGCCATGCGCCCTGAGTAGAATGAATACATCCTATCGTGTGGGTTTCTATGTCGCCACGCGTCTTTTAGACACCATTGTGCAGCCCAGCTAGTCAACGTCTTCATGGCAGTGTGTATAGGTGTACCGGGAAGGGGGGGAGGGGATGGAGTGGTCTAGGGAAACATCAAGAACACTATTATAAACTCCTCCCAATATGATCGGAACCCCATGCAAGGTGACCAATTTGCTCGACAAAACTTCTAGGAAAGTAGCTTGGTTGGAGTTCAGTGCATATATGGACGCAATGACTACGGGTCTACCATCTAGTGTCCCCTTCACTATAACATAACAGCCCTCTACGTTAATGAGTTATTCTTCTATACGAAATGGGGTCCCTGGTCTAACCCAGATTAGGGCTCCCCTAGCGTATGCGGAGTAGCCCGTAGCATGTACCTGCCCCCTACATCTCCTCTGTAGTTGTCACTTCAGGTCTTGGCAAGTGCGTCTCTTGTAGGAGTGCAATCTGAACATGTCTCTTAAGATATGAGTGTATGAGGTATCTGCGGGACGGGCTATGAAAGCCCCTCTCATTCCATGTGCATATTTTAATCGGCGCCATAACATCGAGTGAATAATTGCATGTGAGCCATTAGTAGTCTAGTGGCTATATTAATCAGGAAGACGTGTGTCGGGATTGGGCACTGTTGCTGTATCGTTACATGTCTACTTCCCAGAATGTTTCGACCAGTGTGTGAGTGATGGCATAACTATTACAAACTAAAACTAAAAATACCAAAAGGGCGAGAATGCAACAAGCAATCGTCCAAACAGGAAATGAAAACTACATTCAGGCAATGACGGGGAGGGGGGGTTCTCTACGCAAGCAGTGTGTGTTTTACAAGGCAGTAGATGTGGTACCGCGGTGGCTCCCCGAACAAGAAAGTGCAGGCCAGGGCCTCATAATAAAGGTTACAGGCCTGTGTCACCGGGGTGTGTGCCTCATAGCATACTGCGTGAGTCTATTCGTTTCCTAAGCTCCATCATCAGTTCCCACCCATAGACTCTACTCCATGTCAATATACACGTAAATGCAGCAAATCAGTATTATGAGAAAGCAATAATAGTGACTTATTATACTTGCGTATACAGTAACATGTTTCGGTTGATGTCTGCCTGGGATTCTACAACGTGAACTAGGCAAGATCTGCAGCCTGAGGGGTGACCTCTGGCAGTTCACACGAGTCCTGTGAGTTTAAGATTTCATCCGATAGCTCCTCCTCACTGTCCTATCCCTGGAGGCTGGATACCGAGGCGGTCTCTCAGTGCGCCCCTCCAATGTCTGCTGCTGCTTGGAGGGCCTTGCGTTGGTCTTGTTGCATCTGTTCTGGATCGGGTCTGAGGTTTTGAGATGTTTGGATTTTCACGCGCTTCTTCCCCCTCCACCGGCATCTAAGAGGTTTGTCAGTGTGGCTCCTGTCGCTGAGGCAGTTCCTTGTGCTCTTTCAATGGCAAAGTGGGGGGAGTGCGCCTCCCCAGGCAGCAATGCACGAAGCCAGGATTCAGCTTAAGTTACAGGGTCTCTGTCTTCTGTACCTTACAGGAGGCCCATTACGCGTACATTGTTGCGCCTCGCTCTCCCTTCGGCATCCTCTGCCTTGCTCTCCAGGAACTCCACTCTGTTCATGAGATCTTTAATCAGACCCTCCAGGATTTCGCGATTTGCAAAAAAATCGCGAAATCGGTACTTTTGTAAAAATGCCGCGATTTTTACAAAAGTGCCCGCGAAATCCTGGCGGCATCCCACCCCCATCCAGCAGCAGACAGCAGACCACCCGCCCCTCTTCCTCTTCTATTGTTCTATTGGGCCAGTGGCTCTTGCCACGGGTCCAATAGACCAATAGAAGGGGGGTAGGGGGGGTCCTCACAGCAGGCAGTGCTGACGACTCGACTCACCTGGTCTGGAGCGGCGGTCTGGATCGACATCGTATCGTTGTGGCTGGTGCTGGTGGTGGATCGTCGTCTCAGGAGGCCCAGAGGCCCAGGTAAGCTGCTGTGAGCTGGCTGGATTTGGTTTGGATTTGTGTGGTTTGGTGTTGGGAAGGTTTGCCAGTGGTTTGGCAAAAATCGATCCAGATTTGGCTGATTTTGGGGCGATTTTGCGTGTTTGCGGGGGGCGCGTGTTTGACGCAAAAGTCGTACCCCTTCCACTGAATGGATTTGTGTAATTTTTGCTGAGATTCTTCGTAATCGCTGGAACTACTGTCCCAGTGAGTTTCAAGAGTATCGAAGTAGGGGAAGTGCAAAAAGAATTTCTTTTTTTAAAGGGTCGAAATGCCATGTTATCCAACGGGCGTTTTTGGGATGGTGGAGAAGTGGTTTTAAGGGTGTTCCACTTGCTCGAGAGGAACGGGGCTGCTGTGGGTGGTAGGGAGGGGGAATTCATGGGTGTGCAGGAAGATTGGGAGGAATCGATCGATGGGAAGGGTGTTTTTAGTCAAAGTCGAGGAAGAAAGGAGCTGCCATAGGAGCCCATGTTAAATGTGAGTGTTTACATGTTTTTGGGGTTCGATTGCAGGGTGTTCCAGGTGGTTCCGAGTGGATGTACTTAGCTTGGATCAGAGGTGGGAATGTCTAATTTTGTTTGCAAGTGTTTTGAAGGAAATCTATGGAGGGGAAGGGGTGTTTTGGGCCTAGTTTCAAAGTGCATTTTTGAAGCGACTTTAGGCCTTGTGCGAGGTCGCGGTAATGCACGTTTTTGGTATGGTAATTTGGGGTGTTCTAGGGTTTTGGGAATGGGTTTAGGGGTTTGGGAGCAATGATGGGAATGTCTAGTTTATGGGAAAAATAGCAGTTTGGTTGTGGGTGGAGGGGATAGTGTAATTTGGGCCGTAGGTGAGATGAGATGCAACCTCTTTTTAGAACATTTCAAATGATGAATAGTTTTGCTCTTTCCTATATTCATAATAAAACATGTTTATATATTTATGTGCTTATGCAGTTATGTATGCATAGCTTCATGGTGTTAAATAACTCAAAAAACAAAGAGATCTGTGTTTGTTGTAGGATAAACTGCCAAATAAAACGCCGCAAAATTGCCGCTAAATTTCCATATTTGTGCCGCTAAATTTGCTAATCTATGCCGCTATATCCTGGGGGTCTGGTGCTTCTCTGCCCTAATCTGTGGAGAGATCTCTGTGATGGTGGCCATATTGCGGATGTTCTAAGTTTGCAGTGGTCCGCATGTGAAAGGTTTAAGTCGATGGCCACTTTATCTATCTTGCCCTCTATTTATTTATTTATTTATTTATTTATTTATTTATTTTATATTCTTGTATAGCGCAGGAACTCAACCCCCGAGAGGGTATCTCCGCGCTTATGATTACCAGAGAGCCAAGATCTTATATTAATCAGAGAGATAAAGAGGGAGGAGCCTAGAGAGGTGTGGGTTTGATTCATGGCTTCGCCCAAATTTTCCACCGCTGCCAATACAGCATCCAATTTACTAGACATCGGGTCGGTTGTCCCCCTCTTCGGGCATCTTGTCGGACTGGGTGCTGGTCGAGGGGTGTTGGGTCAGTGGAGCACTGGTTCTCGTTCTGCCGCCATGCAACATGGATCCAAAGTAGGGTGGGTAGGGATGGTTTCCACAGTATGGCCACCCAGAGTGAGTCAATGGCCCACGCAGGTACTCGATTTGCCACAGGGGTGCGACACGCCCCAAAGCGCCCAGAAGCCAGAATTAGCGTTCAAATACACATCAAGGCGGCGGCAGCGAGCTCAGTTATGCCCATCTGTTTATATTCTGTGCACACTGTAGTTCCCTACGAAGGGCTTCAGTTCAGCTGTGGCCCCCAAGTTATATCCAAGCCCATCCAGCTGCTACTACCAAGTAATAGTCCCGCATGCTACAGCGGCCTGGGCGTGTTTGGAATATCTTCACCGGACCCCAGGTTTCGTTCCAGCTGTTCAGTATCTGACAAGCCCCCCAGTTACTTGCCAGTGAACAGCTGCTAATACGTGCCCAGCGCCGCTCACCCGTTTTCAGGCTTTCGTCTGGACCGGGTTTGCCCCCGATACTACCGCCTGCGCTCCTCTATCTCTGCTCTATCCTCAGAGGGGGAGCGCTGTGGTCTATGCTGGCCATGGTATGTGGTGTGGGGTTTTCGCATCTGTGCTGCCACGCCCTGGTGGTTCCCGGCTCTTCTCTGGCCTCAGTAGTAGTCCGCTGGGGTTTAAAATAGTCCTGCGCCACTTGCCACTCTGTGCCTCAATGTATTGGGTGGCGTCTGTCCACAGCCTTACATGTAGGCACTGCCTAAGCCTTCTATGTTCCCATCCGGGGATACTGCCGCTGCTCAAGTCTGGACATGGTCACCAGTGGTCTCTGCAGTTGCCAGTGTCACTGTACATGCCCGATTTCAATTTATTTCCGGCGCTGCCTCCCAGGCGCTACTGGGTCCAGGACTCCCATAGTAGAAATGCATCAGGCTACGGCAGAGGTCTTCAAACTGTGGGGGCATGCCCCCCTGGGGGTCCGTGGATGGTTTCCAAGGGGGGCGCAGATGCCTCTCTAATTACATTTAAATGACGATGGCCTGGAAATGCGGCCTTATTTATTTGCTGCATTTCCTGGCTGTCTTCATTTACGCGCAGCCCGGAGTGTCAGGACGTTGGCTAAAAGAAAAGAACTAACTAGTCTGAGTATTTTGTTTTCACTGTCAGCCAACTGCTTATAAAATAATAAGCAAACAGATTCACTGAAAAATTAAATCAAGTTGCATTACACACAGTCTAACATAGCCTGCTGAAAATGATGCAGTGTTTGAAATAAAAAACACATTCCTACAAAATATAGCCTTTAGTTATAAGTGATCAGACTGTACCTATTGTAAGCTTTTTTTTTAAGTACAAGATAACACCCCTATATGACCACTAAATAAAATCTTTGTCACTTTGACGCAAAAGCAGGGCCACTGGAATTATGTGGTAAGAGAGGATCAAAATATGCAACAAGGTTGATTAAATTATGCAAGAAGAAAAGGTAAATTATGCAGCATAATCTGACATTTTGTGGTTAGCTTTATTTCAGTTTCTTTTAATTTTTAGTCATGGTAACAGTCAGGTGAACTATTATACCTCATTAGTACCAATTTAACACCCAACTACATCAATAAGCAATCCAAGATGACCAATCAACCTTTATGAAGGGCCTTTACCTGCTCTGGAACACGTCACCAGCCACGTTTTAAGTAACTAGAATGACAATTTTTACCAAAATCTGCAGATTATGCAACAGATGATGGATTATGTCGCAAATGTGGTAAATCCATAACCATGCAGAAAATGCTTCTGCCTCCGGAACACATAATTCCAGTGGCCCTGGCTTTAAGTGACTAATCAATTAATGGCTGGTAAGAGGATGTAGTGTAAGGGCCATAGTGACTGACCTTTAAGCAGGGGAACTAGGTTCGAGTCTTGACGGAAGGCTCAAGCATCCTGTGATTCTGGGCAAATCACTTAATGTCCCTGCACCTGAAAAAACTTAATGTGTCCATCTGTAATGGAACTGGTGCTCATGTAAAGTGCTCTGATACCTTTGGGTCGAGTATGCACTAGATAAAAATGCAACAAAAAAAAGAAAAGCCTTGTTTCCTCTTTAACTGTTTGCACTACCACCCCACCCTTGCTTTCAAGCAGAGGCACCTCAAAGTCAGCACTAACCATTCAGGGGCTGTTGTTTTTGTAAAAGGTGAGTCCAGGGGGTAGCAGGGAGGAAGTCAGCAGGGTTCCATTCAGATGCAGAGCTCTGGTCCTCTTGACCCCGAGGACCTCAGCGTATTGGTCCAGGAAAAAGAGGAAAAGAGTGAGATTCATAAATATAGTCAACGAGATGGCACAGAAGAGAAAGCACTGTATGGGGGCTTGCTTAATTTTTATGGTTACAAATGGCCAGAGACTGCTTCCTCCGAGAGATACCCCAAGGAAGAGGATGATATAAGGGAGCCTTTTTTATATATAAAAAAGGGCATCCATTGGTGCCGCAGGTAACACTGTAAAGTGTGTAAGTGGCCACGGGTGCTCAATTATGGCCATCTTACCATGAAGTGGAGTGGGTGCCCATTTTCCTTGCTAGCCTTAGAGCTCAGGTTACCCCTACTGCTTTTTAACATAAAGGGGAAGAAAGAATCATTGGCGCTGCAGGTACAGTGGCACCAGGAGCCAGAGGTATGAGGAGCCCGTTAAACCTTAATTATGGCTGTTTACTATCTTTCCTTCTTAGCATTCGGGCCCACTGTGCACTTGCCAGTGTTGATTTGGGCCTTAGAGCAATAGCCCATGGGAGGGGAAAAATGTATGCAGTGGAGACCCCTTTGTTTGGCCTCAGAGAGATAGCAGAGAAGGGTTTTTGTGTAGATGGGAGTCCATGTTTTTAACAAGGGGCAGAGGAGACTGCCCCCTTTTCAAGGCAGTAGCTAACATTAGTGAAACAGGTTCAGCAGCACTGGGGCCCAGGGGTCAGAGGGACCCATTGCATCAAAATTATGACAGTCTCACTTTAAAAAAGGTGCATGGGAGCTTATTTTCTAACATTAGGACCAAGGACACCATCGCAGATAAAGGAAGACAACATGTGGGAGCCCTTTTTTGTGAAAGGGCCTGTTTTAAGATTAGAGTGAGGGTCCAGCATGGTGTCGAAGGGGTATAAGAGACAGAGGAGCTAGCCTGATACTCAGGACTGAAGGTATCATTTGTGCAGTAAGTGTAGTTGCGTTGAGGACCAGTAGTGTGAGGGGCTCACAACACCTCAATTATAGGGGGCAATATTTTGGGGTCAGTAACTGTTTTTGTTTGATTCATTTGCTGTTTTAAAAGTCTCATATTTAGTGTGGATTATGAGCTATAGAAGAAAGAACTCCTGAAATGATCTCATAATCCATGCCCCCAACGCTTAGCCCTTTCCCTCCCGCTCACCCATTCCTTGCCGTAAAGTTTTGGAGGGGGGCTTGACATTAAAACATTTTGCTTAGGGGGGCTCAGAGCAAAAAAGTTTGAAGTCCTTTTGGGCTACGGGATGGTAGTGGTCTCCGTGGGTTTCTCACATGCACATTGATGTCGTGTGCCAATGCTTTCGTAGTGATGGGACCGCCATCTTTATTCTCTTCCAAGCCTCGTCAGCCGCCAGCAGGGGTTTAATTTAGTCTTGCGCCACCCATCGCCATGTTGCTTGACCTACTGGGCGGGGACGCATCCTCGGACTTGCATGAGGACTTCCCCCAGGCCGCCCGTCAGTCTGCTCGGCACCTCTTTTGTCGTCCGTGTCCGGATGCGGGTCCCGGTGTCCGCCACGGCTACAAACCTCGCAGCGTCACAGCTGGTCCACCCTTCAAGCAGAATTTTATTAACGTTTTGACAGAAGAGCAGCCATCTTATTGGCAGATAAGAACTTCAAGAATTAAAATGGGGCAATTGCAAGCTCCATGTATATTTATCACAGTTCTACTGGTTGAAAGCTGTAACAGCTTGGTTGGAGGAAAAAGAGCGTTTTTCTTCTGTGGCCTCAGAGATGGCCACAACTCACGGATTGCAAAACCTGATTATCCTTAATTTAAGACTAGATCACGGAGTGATAAAAGTCCAATCTCAGTGTAATCTACCTGGAGTCTTGTCTGTCTTTTTCTGGTCGCCCCTTCTAAGCCTACAAATGCAGTGAGTTTAGATTCCACAGTGGACCCAATTGACTAGTAGCATAAGAACTCTGGTTTCTAAGGAAGAAATAGAACTAAACGGTCTATTGGTTTATGCCTATATTGTAGTAAAAAGGGACACACGGTAAAGGAGTGTCATACCAAACCCAAGGGGAAAGGAGAGTCCATAAAGAATATAATTGGGTTTGTGAATCTCAGGGGGAAAATTAGACCGCTCAGTGACCACTTTAGTTAAACTTGGATAATCCGTTCACTGCTGTCTGGATCCCAGCAAAGATAGACAAGCATTTACAATGCAATGGTCTCGGCATTGGTAAAGTTAGAGCTATTGGCATTGCTAATGACATTATTTTTGTTTATGTTTTTGTTTTTAAAACATTTAAAGAAACGGCATTGTCATGAGCAATGCCAATAGCTCTAACTTTAACAATGCCGAGCCACAGTCCCTTTCGCCCACTCTCCATTGTCAGCTTGCTGTCCCTGCCCCTCCCACCCAGAGGGTAGACAGACATGGCTAGAGAAGCAAGGAGGAGATGGGGCCGTAAGCTGACAACTCAAGGTGGGGAATCAGCTCTGGCTAGCAAATGGACAATGGAGGGAGTGAATGGGGGAAGTACATGGACAAAGGGGTGGTGGGGAGCAAGAAGAGCAAGGTAAGGTGGGTGAGGAGGAACCAACAACAGCAACTTAGAGATGGTGAAAAAGAGGAATACAGCAGGGAGAGACGTACAAAAGAGACAGCTGGAAAGCACAGGTACTCTCAGGGTGCTTCAACAAAACCAAAAAAAAGTATTGTCTGAAACGTGAGTAACACGTCCATGCTCCAGGGTAGGAAAAAACATAAAAAGTTTAAAGAAAGCCTACATAAGCTGACTAATGAGAAAATAAATAAGAGGCATAATGAAGGCAACCAGGGTAAGCAATAGGTGGACTCTAAGCCTACTGTAAGCTACCAAAATGTCTCGCAACAGACAGAGCATGTGCTAGAGTACCATGGCTCCCAATGCAGAAACGGAAAAAGGCCTACTGCCCTGTTTAGGCAGTGAAACAGTGCCATGATTAGGGTGCAGATGCCCCTCACCCCGTCTGGACTCCCTTGCCACTGCACCTGCTGCATTATTGATGGTTCGATCTGTTGTGTGGAGAGTGTACATGAAGGTTGAAGGAGCATGTGTGTAGACTTGAGGAAGGATCTCGAGTGGAGGGTGGACAGCCGATGTACATAGTGGAGAGCATGGGTGGACAATGCATCTAGATGGGGGGGGGGGGAGACTATTGTGCAGTGGAGACAATGGAAAGGGGATGAACAGAATGAATACCAAATTCCCAGTGTGACAGCAAAAATGGAGAGTGGGTGTGGACCATGGAGGGCTGATGTTCATGGTGAGAGAAAAGATATACATTCTACACCGTAGATGTGGTGAAGTGGTGTAGAGAATGGCTACTGCACAGTATGGAGAGAGCAAATGCTGGATAAAGAAAATGTGCAGTCTTAAGAGCAGATGAACAGGGTGTAGTGTACAAGTGCAGGATGGGGTACAAAAGTGGAGTGTAGAGCATACACCTGGGTGGCAATTGATGTACATGGTAAACAGTGGAAGTTCACTGGAAAGTGATGTAAATATTAACAGTGTGGGCACAGTGGTGTTGATCATGGAGAAAAAATGTAAGAGTATGTGGATAGTAGAGAGAATGTGTGAGACTGTATGAAAAGTCCATGTGGGGGTGAAAAGCAGCTGTGTAGGACAGAGGGTGAATTTACACAGTGGTGAATGAATGTTCAGAGTGTAGAGTGTGTAAGTGGAGAGTCGAGAACACATATGAAGCGTCAGGACTGCATGTGGTGAGTGGACAGCCCTTAAGAAGGATAAGCCCAAGTAAACAGCAGAATTACCGTTTTTAGAATAAATGTGATAGCGTAGGTACTGAGCATGTAGAGTGCAGGGTGCAGATGATAGAGCATGCATAGAAGTTGGAAAGGCAACATGAGGAGAGTCAAGATCAAATGCGGAGAGGTTAAGTGAGGATGCAGAGAACTGATGGAAATCGTGGAGAAATGTGTGGATTAGGGCAGAAAGCGGATACATTACCTGTAGCGTATGGGGGGAGGATGTGGCTTTATGAATGCAGTTTAGAACTGAGGAGCCATGTTCGAGTCCCAGCATCGCTCAATATCCTGTGATTCTTGGTAAATCACGTAATTGCTTTGTGTCTAAAAAATGAACCGATCCTGTGTAATATAAATGATGCTGTGATAAGGCGCTCCAAAACCTTCGGGTCGAATTTGCACTGTTTAGTTTTAAAAAAGCGTGGAAGGAAAAGAACAGGGTAGATTGTAGATGTGGATAGAAAAATACCAAATGTATTCGAATATGGCTCAGAGCGAAAGGTATCCCTGTGCCCTCTTGTTTAAAAAATAGGAAACGTTTCAAAGCTCTCACCTTGGGGGATGGGGAGGGTGCCTCGTTAGTCTAGGTTTCTCCCTACTTATCTCACTACACGCAATCCCTTCCTGCCGGTTTAACATCCTACACCTTTGCCAATTTAATCGCAGCAAAAACAGATACAGCTAGAGATATATTTATTCCCTAAGGATAACACCAAAACGCTCTGCTCGAAGCCTCTGCATGTCCCTCGGATTGAACAACATGACCTGGAAGTGGAACAAAGACCAGAGGGCGCGTAACCTGCCTGCAGGATTGACCACAACAATCCATTTGCTGATTGGCCTAAACGACCTGGAGGAGGGCAGATGTCACAAGGTTGGTTGAAGGGGAGCCGGTGTCCATTATACAACAACAATCTTTATTAGATCGGAGAATGTAACAAAAAGACAGACAAATCTCCTGGACCTGGTTCGAGGCCCAGCCCACCGGCAAACTGATCTGAGAAAAACAAGGCATGCATGCAGGGGGAAAAAAAGTTCAGACCAAAGCGAACGGCAACTAGCAGCTTTGAAAATGATTGGAGATTAATGCCGGTCAAAGGCACAGAGGGCAGAAAGGCACAGAAACGAATGGCACAGAAGGGCACCAAAAACGACAGGAGCAGAGGGCAGAAAGGCACAGACAGAGAGAAAAACGAGTGGCGCAGAGAGGCACAAAAAACGAGAGGGACAGAGGGCAGGACACAAAAACAAGTGGCAGAGGGCAGAAGGGCACCAAAAACGACAGGAGCAGAGGGCCGAAAGGCACAGTATTTCTGTGATTATTTTGCAGAGTTCACTCTGTGTAACCAGTGCACGCCGGTCAGTGAGATTTCATTTTAAAAATCTACACGCTGCGCTGAATCATATTAGCGAATTTCCTTTCACTACTGCCAAATAAATAATTGTGCTAGCATGATCCACAGAAAACACCTCACACCTCATTAAAACTGACAAATACACTGCTCTGACCCTTGTCTCCACAAACACCAACCTGACTCTGGTCTGGGATGGACATGAACAGAAAGCGATATCTGATCCCTGGAGCACCGCCCAGCGCCACGAGGACCTGCAAAGGGCAGAGTGGGCGCTATTCAAATAGAAATTACTATTTATTCGTCATGGTAAAGCGAACCTTGATTACAATATGGACAATGTAGTACCGATGATACATACATGGCACACGTTAATGCTATCTGGCGGTTCTAGTAACGTTTCCAAGGCACTGTTTGGCCTCTCGCTTCGCCCGCGCCGTAGACTGTCAGAACTGCCTTGGAAGGCGAGGGCACCGCTTCCTGGTTTGGTGTATTGCACGTAGAAGTGGATTTGTAAGGTTTTCATTGGTTCACAGTTGTCTCTGGAATGACGAAAACCCCGAGAAGGGTTTTACAGGACCGGAGACGGGGGACGGCACCCCGCTGTTCCACACAGACGCAGCAAGTATCTGTTTTGAATGAGGAACATAGCTGCCACTCACACAAGGCTGACTTCTTTTATGACGGTTTTTGTTGCTAATATGTAAAATCTTCTCGATATATTTGAATTACGACACTCTGTAACTTTCTGAGCTCTCTCAACAGATGGTTCTTTTTTTGCCGATTTATATAGCGCGAACTCGACCCGAAGGTATCGGGGCGCCTCACCCGAGCACCCGTTACGTTACACAAGGACACATTCATATTTTGGTAGGCGCTGGGAGATTATTTCCCAGAATCACCGCATGTTGGGCCGAGGCTCGAACGGAGGTCCCCAACTCCAAAGTCGGCATCTCTGGCCGTGAGGCCACATCCCCTCCCCTCTTTTTCACAAGTACGTTGTGAATTTTACCATTCCGGTGCACGTGTTCTACTGCAGCCCCAGGGAAGCCGGTCGCTTTTGAGGCCAACCTCAGTGCACAGGTGCGTGAGGGCGAGGGATAGTGGGACTGAGGGCAGCATTAGTTCTGACAACACAACAAGCACTCTCCCTCACGCCCACCCTGCCCCACACAACGGCTGCATGCAACCAGAGCTTATGGGTTTATAGACAGAAACAGTGCGCGCAAGATCCCTTCCATAGGACTCCAGCACTTCATATTTTACAGGCTCGCATACCCTGACTGCGAAGCGCCCCGAGACCGCCGACTCAAGAGAAGCAGCCAAGGCTGGCGGAGAGCCGGCAGATTCAAATCAAATGAGAAAGCAGAAGTCGGCATCTTAGAACATCGCAATTGAGTTTAACTAAGCAGGTCATTTGCATTTTAACCATTTTACACCTTTTGCTAGAAAAACGAGCTATTGCGACTATAGAGACTCCGCGCATTTGTATATACTAACCCCCCCTCCAAAAACGAGCCGAGGGCACCGAAAGACACCACCGCCTTTCTCCGAGGCAGAGCAGAAATGCCTCGGAGAAACGCAGTGTCCTTTTCCGATTCGGGGGCGTGTTTGTCTATTCTCTCCTCCAGCCATTGGCTGGAGGAGAGAATGAGACTTCTTGCAAAAAACACGCCCCCCGATCCGAAAAGGACGGGGCCTGATCTGAGTGACTGACCTCTTCTCCAGTGGCTGGCCAGCATTCAAGAGGCCAGCCAATGGAGAACAGAGGAGAAGAGGGGCTGGTTCAAGCCCCTCTTCTCCAAGTCATTAAATCTCTCGACTTCCGGTTCTGCCTTCGGCAGACCGGATGGTCCCGAGACCTAAAAAATCATTTGATTTTATCTATGGTACTAGTAATTTCAGAAACTGTGTCACAGCCTGGGAGGGGATGTGGCGTGAGAAGCCCTTTGGCACCTATAAAGCACAACTTGCACCATTGTTGTGTGTGACATGCACACCACTTTGAACGGACTACCTGTCCCAGGAGACTGCTAGTAGAGGAGGGGTGTGGCCAGAGAAGTCCCTTGGCACCTATAAAGCACAACTTTCACCATTGTTGTGTGTGACATGCACACCACTTTGAACGGACTACCTGTCCCAGGAGACTGCTAGTAGAGGAGGGGTGTGGCCAGAGAAGTCCCTTGGCACCTATAAAGCACAACTTTCACCATTGTTGTGTGTGACATGCACACCACTTTGAAGGGACTACCTGTCCCAGGAGACTGCTAGTAGAGGAGGGGTGTGGCCAGAGAAGTCCCTTGGCACCTATAAAGCACAACTTTCACCATTGCTGTGTGGGACTCACACCACTTTAAAGGGACTACCTGTCCCAGGAGACTGCTATCTCTGTGACCAGAGAAGCCCCTTGTCGCTATAACACGTGACTTTAATGACCGCAGTGCAGGCTGCCCACGGGCCAAGGGTGGGCCTGTCCATGCCCATCAGAGCGCCGAGGAGGCTGGGCTGGTCCACCCCTCTTGGCCCCATCAACGCAGGGGTGGCTCCTCCACATTGGCGTCGGAGTGTCTGCCCGCTGCCTTCTCGCAGTGAAATAATCAGAACGTAAAATGGCATCAATACCATTTTACATTTCTGCTTCTCGCTCTGCGAGAAAGCAGCAGAAGGGTATGCTTGGTTGGGGGCGGGCGGGAGAGTCTGGGAGGAGTGGCCAGCCCAATGTTATGGGCGCTGACTGTTTGGTCGCCTCAGGGCCGACCAAACCAGTCGTAGCACTCTCCATTTTCTCCATGTAGGCTGATGTGCAGCCTACATGGAGAAAACGGCCTCCCCATAAACGCCTGTCCATTGAAGCGTTGTGATTGGCTTAGGAGAGGGAGGCTGCCTGCTTCTGCTTTCTGTGAGCAGAGAAAGCAGGAGACGTGACGCAGGAGTGCGGGACCGGGACCACCTCCCCCAATTCATGCCGGCCACGACTGGGGCCCGGCTCAGTCAGAATATATCAATGTGCACATTAAAGCAATGAAGTATGAGCTCCTCATACACCGCAGGGGCTGATTTAAAACCCCGCCGGTCGGGATGAGTTCAGGGAAATGGACAGTGGTCTTATCTTCGGGTCTGATTGCCTGCCTCTCACGGCTACAACTCGGACAACTGCCAGCCCAACTCTGATTCTGTCTGTTAAATGCAAAAGAGTCCTTTTGTATGCAACTCAGGCAGTCACATTATAAAGAGTGCAAAAGGAAATACAAACCAAGTGTTATATCGTGGCAAAGCTATAGTGCCCAGTTTCCTTGTTACATTCGGCTATATGTAGTTTTTCCTTCCCATGCCCCATTAATAATGCTTTACAAACCACGTGTATGACAACTTAAAAGTGTGTCTATGGCTTTAGAAGAGTTGTTCCCTTCAGTTGAGACAAGTTAATAGCTCTGTCGCTATTCTGAAACAAACAGGTGCATTTCACTCAACTGGGCGAAGCAAGATATGGCAACCTTGCTCCCTGTGTGGCTGTGCTTCGATACTAGTAAAACTAACGGATATTGACAGGCAACACGGTATATACAACACCCAGTGGGGCAGTTTGATTGAAAAAATCATTGCAGAATGTCTCAAACACAGTACAGGCCCCTACACAGGAAGCGCGGATTAGCAAGACCAGATTAAAGCTCTGCTTGTTAGCGTTCGTAGTCCACTGTCAGATGGACGGGCAAAGGGTAGGGGGCTCAAAAATACCCCCCACTGCCACCTAACAAGCGGGCAAGATGGCTTGCGGAGTTTACCGCTCGCCACTGACACCCACCGTCACTCTCAGATCACGAAGTCGGTTCCGCAAGGCCATGTCAGCCTTCCAACCCTGAGGGGTCGGGGCATACGCTACCATTAAGTTGGAGGGTGATAGTAAAACAAATTCCGGGGCTGAGGGTGCACAGACCATCGTGCTGATTAAATCGACCTCAGAACAAAGATGCCTTTCTTTCAATGAAAACTAGCATTGAGGTTTGATGCGAAATGACAGATGGTGACTATAACAACTCGGCAGAAAGGTGGGATTCATGAGAAGCGGTGGGGAGCGTCCATCTTACAGTAGAGCCGGGGGCCCCCTAGCCGGGGGTCCAAAATGTTACGAAGCAGAGGTCCCGACTTGAGAACTGGGGTGCCTGGTTCGAGGTTCGATGTCACCACAACATCCTGTGATTCTGAGGCTCACAAAAACAAAAATATGACCTTTCCTTTTTGTAAGGTAACTGGGGCTCATGTAAAGCGCTTCGATGCCTTCGGTGCGAATTGGCGCTATATAACACTGATCGAAACAAAACATTTTCATAGTTTGTCATTGTGAGCACTGAAATCTTTCTTGTGTGCAACTTCATAAACTTGCTGTGCCTGTGATTGGGAAACCAATAGTTATGCGGCATGAGGGTTACACTTTGGCTGATGTTTCCACTCGTTTGCACTCATTGCTCAGTACTCTGACCTCCTAGCTTAGTACCATTATTGTGAAATTTTGATTTACATGCGGGCGAGAGGGGACACTGCAAGCTGTTTCACAGTTTTTTCACAATGGACTTGGGCTGTTGTATCATTCTGTGTGACTCCTCCTGAGCCCTGGCCTCAGCCCTGTGTGCTGTCTTTATGGCCTGACAAATGGCTTGGATGCAGCCTTTATAACACTCACTGGTTTGCTCGAAGCAGGCCCTGTCTAATGCAAGCAGTAAAATTCAAGCTATTTGTCAGGACATAAACTCCAAACACAGGGCGTGCCTGGTGACAAATTTGCTTGAAAATGCACCATTTGCTCACTTTTCCCCAAAAAAGTTCCCGAGGAGAGAATCCTCTTGATCCTCTTACAGCAGTCAGGCTTGCTCGCTATAGGGCACTCATCCCAAACTTTTACGCCCCAATACTTTAAAATGTCACCCGCCACCACTGTCATCAAGGTACTCTGTGTGTTCGTTTTGTTAGACCCCTGTTACTTTTGTACTTTCAATTAAATCGCTCTAACTTAGAGCAGGTGCTTTGATCTGCTCTCCCAATGTCGCCCTTCATAAGCTATTACGGGGAAGAAGAAAATTGCTTGGGGGTAGTTCTGTCACCCCCCTCTCCCCCCCCAACCCACCAAACAAAAAGCAGTTCTGTTGAAGCCTGCTGGTTACATGGCCCTAACCAGCAGGCTTCAGGTCAACACAGAAATCACCCTCACTGAGAGGAGGCTTTGGTTGAGTGTGGGCACGGCTGCTCCACTTCTGAATCATGAGAAATTTGCAAATTCCGTCCCTGGCACATAGTCCTTTTCAAAATGCCGCTTGGGAGACCACTGAAATTCCTGGTGTATCCATCACCGAGCCCAGTCTGGTGCATGAACTGTCTCCGGTTTCCACGAAGCCAAAGCGAGGCTCACGTAACAGATATAAAGCCCTATCAAAGAAGAAAACTTAGGCAACTCACATTTTGCCTGCAGGAAACAGTTTCTTCTGCTACTTCGGCTTCTCCCCACTTACTACTCTTTTAGTAGGGGCCCCAGGGACCACATCACTGGATCAACTCAGAATAGATCATTTCTTGGAAATTTAATGCGGCAAAATTAGGGAATAGCTTTGTGCTGAACTTTTCTTGCTTATGGAGCAGCTCACTAATATGGAACGGTTGATTGAGACATTCTCCGGGCAACTTTGCCAAGTTGACTCGGTTAGCTCTGGGTCAAACCTCTAACTCTCCCTTTGCCTTGCTTCAACTTTAGATACTGTAGGAGTGACTGAGGAGCCTTCCTCTGGCCAACTCATACGCTAATAAGGGCGGACTATTAATAAATCATCGCGTGGAGAGGCTATTCCGCTGTGAGTCGCGTCTGACTCAGCCTACAATTAATCCCCCCCCCTGCTGCATGCCCATATGTAGCCATTCTCATTGGAGTCCCTTCATGTGCAAAGTGGACAGGTAGAGACTAGTGAAGAGCTCTGCATTAAAGTTCTAGACAGGCTTGCAGCAACAGAGGATTCACTTTCACGCGAGCGAAGGATATTTTGATGAGACCGAGTTGGATGGATTGGACCTGGTACTGCTGTTTCAGGGAGGAATACGTTATTATAAACTTTAACTCTCCATCCCTAGTTCAGAGCCTTCTGGTTGGTTGTTTCAGCAATGAGACTATGGGGAGCAACATCAATATGGTACTGCTAGGTTTTTGTTCTACAGACCCTCTGCACTGCCCCAGCAACCATCTACTCGCTAACATGTTTAATAAGAAAAATGAGGGTGTGCAGGGGGGCCTTTGTGCGCCTCTTAATGCAGTATCCTCAACCGTGCGGACATCTGTCCCCCAGTTCCCTTTGATGGATCCTGGTCCTATACTCCTTTTCTGTTCTCTCAAATGTGGATTGGCTCCCAAAGGATACCCAAGCTGCTGATCATATATTTGTGCATACATCCTACAGCACTGTGAACTCCTCGGATGAAAGATTACTCCCAAAGAGTCCTCAGGTCGCCAGCTCGGGGGGCTCCTTCAGATTGCTGAGCTGGAATATTGCTGGATTAAAGGCTAAGGTTAATGATACATCCTGGGTACATTTAATTACTAGATATGACTTTGTTATATTACAGGAAACTTGGGAAATCATTAACTCTTCCTATCCTGGTTTCATATGTTATTCCTGTCCAGTAACTCCCTCATTACCAGGCAGACCCAAGGGTGGTCTGTCTGTCTGGCTGGATTGACATTAATCTGAAAATGAAAGTTTGTGTTGGACACTAGAAACCCGGTTCTTATGGCCTTGTTAATTATGGACAAACTCAGCAGATTTAATTTTTATTTGATTAATTTGTTTGAATAATTTATTTCTTAAATCCTGTGTGTAGTCATTTTAAAAATCTGTTCTTTTTTTTTAAAGCTGATTTAAAGCCATTTGGATCTAGCAAAGTGAAACTACCCAATGACCTCCTCTGCAAGATTTTAACACAAACCTGGAGATTAATTATAAGATCCAGGGCTCAGAGCTTCTGCTACCACAGCAGGGGAGATCGGATCGTAGCGGGGAGGAACTGGGGAGGTATCTGACTGAACACAACCATGTTGACCTAGGGGAGTTGCTCTGTGCAGATTGTATGTTACTGCCCTCTTTTAAGGGGTACGGACAGGTTTGTCATAGACTAAATGAACAAGTTACTTACCTTCAGTAACGCTCTTATCTGGTAGAGACAGGATTTAGCCACAGATTCCTTCCTTTAGAATACTCCCCAGGTGCCAGACTGGATCCAGAAAAAATATTCCCCACAGTACGCCTGTGCCCTGGCAGAGGGCGTCGAGCGACTCCGCAGCGACGTCGTCCTCCGGATGTGATGTCAGCAGAGTCCATATAACTTTAAAGCCGGTGCGCTGACATCAGTTTCTTCCATGACTAATTTCCGCGCTCGAAACGTGGAGCCACAGATAGAAACAGCAATGTCCTATTATCCTCAAATGAGGTAGACATAGCATCCGAGAATACAACTGTACAGGACGGATCAGTATCCATATATGAAGCAGGAAGAACCTGCAACCCAACAAGGATATCTGCAAGGAGGAATATCCCATACCAGGCTCAATGTGAAAGAAGGAAAGAGAATAGTTTGCAGTGTAGGGAGGATGGGGTGGCATGAGGAATCTAGGGTAGATCCTGTCTCTACCAAATACAGCGTTACCGAAGGTAAGTAACTTGTTCATCTGATAGACATCTATCCACAAATTTCTTACGTTAGAATCAGATACCCAAGCCATACCATGCCCGTAGGAAGACCACAAAAATGAAACACTGAAGTAGAATAAACCCAGTCCAGAAGATAAGGAGACCGTAAGGAAGAGAGGCTGAGGAACATATCAAAATCAGCCCTATAAGTCCTGCATAAGGGACCAGATTGTACACCAAAATCCATGGAAGCAGAATGCTGGTTAACCTGATATGTCACTGCCCAAGGAATGCAACAGGAGAAACAAAGTTTCGACCCCAAAGGCATCTGACCCATGCATATATTGTGACAACAACTATGCACCGAACCACAGGATAGACAAAATAACTCCAACAAAGTTAGGAGAAACTATTCATGACAAACGCCAATAAATGAACAAGGCCATAAGTGATCGCTGTAAGAAAGTGCCCTATTTTTGCATGGTTGCTCCCACTTTTTGCCAAACTGTTGATGTACGTTGACTGAGTGTGCCCTGGGTTCCTGCCAACCAGGTACCTAGATCCTATGTTCTTTCCCTAATCTGCATTGATACAAAATCCAATTGGCACTCTTTGGCCTCATGTAAGTCCCTTGAAATGGTACCATAGGTACCAAGGGCACTGTGGCCAGGGAAGGCCTCTAAGGGCTGCAGCACTTATTGTGCCACCCTTTAGACCCAGTACCTTTACACACACACTGCCTTTGCAGGCTGCATGTTTTGGTGCAGAACAAAGTGAAGATTCGGCATAGCACACATCCCTGTGTGCCATGCCTACAACCCACTGCCCTGGCATAGGTAAGCCACCCTTCTAGCTGGGTGCACTATACCAGTGGTGAGGGTACAGGTGCATGAACCTGTACTCCTAGTGTCTAAGCCAATTCGTAGACATTGGTAGTGCAGTAATGACATTAAGAGTATATGGTATTGGAGTTTGTCATTATGAACTCCACAGCACTATATTGGTTTTAATGAAAACTGGGAAGTTTGGTATCAAACCACTCAGCACATTAAACCCTCACTGATGCCAGTGTGGGATTTAATGAAAAATGCACTCAGAGGGTATCTATCTTAGAGATGCCCCCTGAGTAACGACCTAACGCTAGTGTTCTGGCTGAGTGGCTGCTCGCCAGCTGCCACCACCAGACATGTTTCTGGACTCCTGGGTTGAGAGCCTGTTGCTCTTGGGGGTCTGAAACAATGGAAAAAGACGTTGTCCCTTTCCATCTCGCCGTTGATGACACTGTGCTAATCCTATGCTTTAAGACTTTGCAAGAAAAGCAGTCATTTGAGGTGAGCAATTTTAGAGTGTCTGTGTTGAGGGTGCTCTGTACAGGAGCTGCTTTCCACCTAAACTTGAGAACTTCCCAGAGTTCTCTGCTTCATTTTTATATAAATATATATGTATATACTTGTAAACATATTCATACATATCTACCTCGTCTCTACTTATTTTTTGCATAATTTTTGCATCACTCTGAGCCTGAAAGAGTATAGTTTTGACTTATACTGGGTGCTCCCTTGTATCTGGACAGTGCTAAAGCTCTCTGAAGAGCTCTGAGGGCGAAACACGTGTCAGGGGGTTGCTTTTATTAATTTCAGGTTGGCTTGGTTGGTATTTTACCAATTCAAAGCTGTAATACTGTGCCTTGAGTGGTAAAAGGCTTTTGTCATTTTACAGCTCGGCATGGATGGCACTCTGCTAGTACTATTCTTAAAAACTTTGCTGTAGAATTGGAAAAAGACTTTGTCCCTTTCTATCACTGCATGGATTGCACTGTGCTAATCCTAAGATAAAAACTTATTTAAAAAAGCAGACATTTGAGCTGAGCAAATTTAGAGTATCAATGTTGTTGAGGGTGCTCTATACAGGAGATGTTTTCCACCTAAACTTGAGAACTACCCAGAGTTCTATCCTTCTTTTTTATATAAATATATATGTATATACATGTAAACATATTCATACATATATACAAATATACATCTGAAACAGAATATATATGCATATCCAGATGCATATGTAAGTAGAATAACCTGCATTTTTATGCATTGATATAGGAAAGTAGAAAACACAAATACAAAAATGTATAGATAGAAACGCTAAAAGAAGCGTACTAGAGATACCCCATATAGGGTATACTGCGAAGGTACAACTCTCAAAACTGGTCAACATGACGTAAGAAAACACTATTCAAATGAAGCAGCTGTATCTGCTGCAGACAACTTGAGAAGCAATTCTGCACCTAGAAGAAAAAACAAAAACTGCACTAATTGTGCGACAACATCCTGAACATCGGCAGTGAAATGAAGAGGTAACCCCATGAAATGAGTGCAAGGCAATATGAAACAGAATTAGTCCTTTACTTCATATAAGGAAAGGTGTTTGTGACACCAGATGAAAAACAGGTTGAAACTCAGACCTGCAGAAACGCGGCCCTGAGGCTGGAACCAAAACACAACTGCGCATACATATTAGGTGGTTTTGTCAGATCAGCTAGCCTTGAACTGAAGCAAAGCTGAATCAGCTTGTTCCCAGAACAGATGGACACCATCAAATGGCTTATTCTGAAGAGTGTCTGACGGGTTCATAAAAACCAGACAGTCGCAGCCACGTGTGTCTGCTCAACACGACCGCCTGAGCCATACTCCTACCGACAGAATCGGTACTGGCCATACTGCATTTAATGGTAAATAGGGCCACTTCTCGGCCATCCTGCACCACCTGAAGGAGCTCCTGCCTGGCTTCCTCCGACAGAGAGGGCAGACACTGTGCAACATAGTGCCATAGAGCATGAGACATTCTACCTAATTCACAGGTAGTATTTAAATATCGCAAAGCTGGACTAGCAGAAGAACAGAGAAATTGACCACAATTATCCAATCACCTGGAGTTCTTGCCAGGGGGAACTACCAGAAGGACACTAAGGTCTGTTGACGCAGTAGCTGTCTGTACTACCAGCCCTTTAAGTGATCGGGTGTCGTAAAAGGCAGGGAGGATCTCCTGGGGCAGGACGATGTCTATGGCCGACTGCCCAGTCAACAGGCAGGCCTGTGACAGGTTGCGTCCAAGCCCCCAATCATATATCAAGAAGGGATTCATTGTAGGGGAGTAGGGGAGTACCGGGACAACTCCCGTCCAACCTTGATGGGGGACTTGCATCAATGAATCTGTGGATAACAGCACCGAAGGAAGTTGGCAGTTCAGAATTGCAGCTGCCCTTCTCAAAACATCTGACAAAGAAGAACTGTCCTCCGTTGCAATGCCTGGAGGGGTAAGCAAATCTGAAGCTGGAGAGGACTGCAGGGCACTAGCGCCCCAAGCATCTTCCAAGGAAGACGGGGCAAGAGTACCCAAAAGAGTTTCCCCAGAGCCTCTTCTCCGACTGCCAAACAAGGATTTCTAATAGGAAAGCTAGAAAAAGAGTGAATATGGTCTATATCAGGATTGTCCACAATAGGCGGCGCCACCGACGCTGCACCCAATGCAGTCGCGGCAACAAATCAACGTCGGAAACAGCAATGGGATCTGCGTCGAGCAGTGCCGCCGACATTGCAGGCTGAAGAGGCACCGACACCAAAGGTGTAAACCCCGGAGGGCTGTGCATTGGTGCCACACAGGGCCGGACTGGCCACACAGGGCACCGGCCGAGTACTTTGCTAGGGCCGGTTTTGGTTCCCAGTCCGGCCCCGGTGCCACACCAAATCCGCTAAAGGACTTAGGGGGCCCTGCTGCGACCGAGGAAAAAGCCGCTGGTGAGTATTCAACCGGAACACACCCTACCTCCTTGGAGCTCGAAAGCGCACCAGAAGGAGTCGTAGGGTTAAAGACCCGTTGAAGTGAAAGAAAGTATTCTTTCATTGGTACTAGGTCGCCCCAGCTCTAGGGTACGCAGGGAGGAGAGGGGTCACCTGAGAGGCCTCCGCAACTGGCAGTTGCGAGATGATGTTGAATGTTTGTTTAGCACGTTGGGTCTTTGGCACAGTCTTGGAAGGCAGCGACTCCCCCACCTGAGCGACTCCTTGACCTGTCTTTCTGCTTCGGGGAAGATGAATGACATTGTGGTTTATCCAAAAGTCACGCCACGAGAAGCTTGATACGGTGTTACTTCAACGACTACGGCTGAAGACGCTGACAGAAGCCGCAGTCGACGGAGTCGTGCTCCTTACCAAGACACCATAATCAGATCATATGGGGGTCCTTGATTGGCATCTGCCTTGTGTAGTGTCGCGGTCTAGTTGACGCGCACTATGTATTCACGCAATTGTGTGGAGCGGCCATATTGGATGCTACTGTGCATGCACGAAAACGCGGGATGCGATCAGAGCGATCGGAGCAGTCTGCCCGGCGCTCTCTTGGTGAAATACTATTTGTTAATAAACAAACGCTTACAACTGCTGCCAGACTACCTCACTTCATTGGGGGGAACGCCGAGTAACGTTACAGTGGCGACGAGGGTGGGATACATCAACCCTGAAGGACACACCCAGAAAAGGAGAGACCCCCACCAGCAGGAGAACCGGAGGTGGCGGCTAGGCACAGCCCTACTGTAGTAAGTGCACCAGAAGGCCACAGGAGGGGCACTAGGGACACCACGAGAGAGCGCGGCAGCGACAGACGGAAGCTAGAGGGAGGCACGAGGAAAGCAAAGGTGCCGGCCATTCGCACGGAAGCGTAAGGAAGCAGACCGGGGCGAGACATAGCGGAGGCCCTGGCGGAATCAGGGAGGAACAGCGCAGAGGGCACTTAAGAGGCCCAGACGACCCGAAGAGGAGGAGAAGGGACGGAAGCGCCAGGCAGTCCTAGAAACCAGGCAGGAGAGAACCGGGAGCGCGCCGAAATGTGCGCACAGGCGTCGGCGCTCACGACACCGATCCCGTTCCTGCTAAGGCCCGGGGAGCCTCAAATGAAATGGGAGGACTGGAGAGAATATTTCAAAAATTACCTCGAAGCATTGGAAGACAAGAATGAAGAGGCGTTTTCCAGCAGTCAGAGGAAGAGGATACTCTTACATAATCTAGGACCAGAAGGCATACGAGTATTCCAAAACTTAGTACCGGCCACCCGACCACCAGCAGACGATGATGTGTTCAAACACGCCATTGAAGACTTAGACAACCACTACCGCCCCGCAGTGTGCACGTCTATCGACCGCTACAATTTCCAGCAGAGGAAACAAGAAGCTGGGGAAACGATAGACGACTACATCGCGGCATTAAGGAAGCTAGCGATAACGTGTAAATTCGGAGCTCTGCACGACAAATTTATAAAAGACCAAATAGTAATGCACACAACAAACAAGACGGTGCAGAATAAATTGTGGGCAAATGGAGATGCGACGCTAAAAGACGTGATAGCCATGGTGAAAAGGGCTGAACTATCCAAGCGATGCGCAGACGCAGCTAAGAGAGAACAAGTCCCGAGACCAACGATAAACAAAGTAGAAGATGCCGACCAATATGGAAGAGGAAAACCGGCGCCAGGAGAGAACAAGGGAACGCACAAAGGGAAAGGAAAACCAGGACAAACGTGGAAACTGGACAAAGAAGGCACGTCAAAGTGCTACAGGTGTGGTAGCCTGAACCATGCAGCACATGACAAACGATGTCCCGCTTTCAGAGCAAAGTGCGCGTTCTGCGGCCTGATTGGTCACTACGAGAAGGTTTGCCGAAGGAAGTGGAAACAGCGCACCGTGAAGTATGTGGCACAAGACCAAGGAGAGAAAGAAGAAGATCAAGAGGAAGACGACGTCCTTTGCGTGGAAGACCAAGTGCTAGGCATTGACTGCAGACGGTCTCGCAAACCCCAGTGCGACATTCGCATCGGAGGAGTGGAAATCACTATAGTGGCGGATTCGGGGTCCCCATACACTATCGTCCAAAGGTCCTTGTGGAATGCAAAATTTAAACCTATTGTAGGCCCACATCTGGAACCTCCCAACATACAACCGGTCACATACACGGGGGAACCTATCCCAATGGTAGGGTTCCGAAGACTGCTCTTTCAATTCAAAGAACGCAGCGCCCAGTGCAAATTGTACGTCGCAGTGAAAGGACCCTCGGTCCTAGGGTGGATGGACCAAGGAGAATTGGGAATGCAACTGAATCCGGGAGGAGACACCCAAGTGTTAGCAACGTCGGAAGCAAAATGGTTTAAGGCAGAAGGAATGCGAAGCGAATATCCGAAAATATTTGGAGATAAGATAGGGAAATTGGGAAAATTCACCCACAAAATTGTGCTCAAGGAGAATGCCCACCCTGTAACACACAAAGTGAGAAAAATACCGATCGCAGTGAGAGAGGCGGTGCAACAGGAGCTACACCGACTGGAGGCAGAAGGAATTATTGAACCCATCGACAGCGCGGAATGGTTGGCGCCATTGGTGGTGGCCATGAAACCGACGGGCAAGGTGCGCTTATATGTGGACCTCAGAGAACTTAATAAATGTATCGTGGTGGAGAAGTCCCCGCTACCGCGCATAGAGGAAATGCTGGCACGGACAAAAGGAGTGAAGTGGTTCTCTACCATCGATCTCAAGTCAGCGTATCACCAGGTAGTCCTGCACCCCACGAGTAAGAAACTGACGTCCTTCATAACACCATTCGGATGCTATCAGTTCTGTCGCATGCCCTTTGGTCTGGCCTCAGCAGAAGCGTTTTTTCAAAAACTAATGGCCCGTCTGTTCCGAGACATAGAGGGAGTACAATACTTCCAAGATGACATCCTAGTGATGGGGAAGGAACAGGAAGACCACGACGAGAAGCTGGATGAGGTACTTAGGATCTTGGAGAAGAACGGACTAACAGCCGAGTGGGAGAAGTGCTGTTTTGGCATGTCATCAGTCACCTACCTGGGGCATGAAATCGGAGAACGGGGAATAACACCAAAAAAGGCGAACGTAACAGCCATCTGTGATGCTCCTCCACCCGCCACCAAGGAAGAAGTGAGATCCTTCCTAGGGATGGCAGAATACTACAGTAAGTTCGTCCAGCACTTTCCTACAAAAACGTACCACATGAGGCAGCTCACGAGAGAGAAAACAGCATTCACATGGACGGAAGAGACACAAGAAGAGTTCGACACCGTAAAAAGAGAAATCAGCCAAGCCATCCCGCTACAAGGGTACGACCCCCTAGGAAAATCGATACTGATGACGGATGCCAGCGAAAAAGGGCTAGGAGCAGTGCTCATGCAAGAGAGACAAGATGGCATGAAGGAGACTATTAGTTTCGCGTCCAGGTCGCTAACGAATTCAGAACAAAAGTTCAGCGTGATAGAGAAAGAAATGTTGGCTGTAGTATGGGCCATGGGGAAGTATCGCCAGTTCCTGTGGGGCACGAGATTCCTACTGAAAACGGACCACAAACCATTAGTGAAGGTACTAACGTCAAGTGGACATGCCAGCGCGACACCCCGCATAGCGAAAATGACACTGAAACTCTCGGAATATCGTTATGATGTGGAATACATACCGGGCTCACGAAACAAGATAGCAGACTATCTCAGAAGAGCATCGGCAATGGAAAGTGCCGCCAACGGCATGGAAGAAGACGATGTGATGGTAGCCTTGACAGAAGATCCAGAACGGGCAATAGGTAGACAAGAATGGAGGGATGCATATGAAGCAGATAGAGACCTGGTAGAAATCAAGAAATGCGTAGTTCAAGGGTGGCCCGATAAGAAACAACAGACGCACCAACTTCGACAATTCTACGAAGTCAGGGATGAGTTGTCGGTGGGAGATGACGGAGTGTTTGTGTACAGAGGGGACAGAGTGGTCCCACCAGCGAAAGTAATACCATATCTATTGACAATATTACATGAAGGGCACCTGGGAATCGTGAAGACTAAAGCGAGAACCAAACAAACGTATTAGTGGCCAGGAATAGATCTACAAGTGGAGAGACACATAAGAGACTGTGAGCAATGCCAAGGAGCTGACAAAATTCTGAAACCAATGAGACCCGCTCTAGGGAAGTTCACGAACCCCAATAATCCCTGGGAAGAAGTGGCGGTGGACATCCTGGGACCAGTACTAGACAACCAGGGAATTCCAAAGTACATGTGTGTTATAGTGGACAAATACTCAAAGTGGCCAGAGGTACACATTCAAGAAGAGATGGACACTGTAAATTGTAAATTGATACTTGTATAGCGCACTACTCACCCGCAAGGGTCTCAAGGCGCTTGTACGAATACCGCTGTGGAACCCATCCTGGCTTTCCCTGTGAGGTGTCCACTCCTGGGCACCTCCAAGGTGGAGGCCAGGCATCCTTAGCGTTGTGGGGGCCGTTGTGGAGATTAAGCAAGCTATTGCCCAGAGTTGCAGAGTGGGACTCCATGATTGGAATAGGCACCAAGGTAAGAATTGTCAGGTCCATGGAATTTTTGAGCCCAAGACCCACCGAGTCGGGGAATTGAACCCTGGTCCCGGGCCAGACCTCTGCATCAGGGTCTGCCACTCTAACCATTGAGCCACACTTCTCCAGTGACACAATACTTCGATTTCTCACAACAGTCTTCCTCAGAGAAGGCATCCCCAGAGCCATAATTAGTGATAACGGTCCCCAATTTACTTCGGACAAATGGTTCAGATTTGCGGAGAGAAATGGCATTATGCTCAAACACACGTTGGTATATCACCTTGCCAGCAACGGTCAAGTAGAAAGGTTCAACAGGGTGATAATGGGCTCCATACAGGCAGCCATCTCCAGGGGCAAAGACTGGGAAAAGGAAATACAAAGCACGGTATGGGCCTACCGCATCACCCCCACTAGTACGGGGTACAGCCCGTTTCAAATTCTACGAGGAAGACAACCCTTCACCAAGGACAATGTTGCATGGAAAGAGAAGACAATCACAAGCAAATGGTCTCAAGCAGTGGTGCAACACAACCTGGAGAAAGCACAGAGGATTTACACAGAACATTACAACCGCAGGAAAAACGTGAGAGAGACAGCCTTAGAAAAAGGAGAGTGGGTCAGAGTAAAGTTGGCAGTACTCAAGAGAAAGGGAGATAGCAAATACTCTCCACCCCTAAGAGTGGAAGAGGTGTACGACCGAGCGGCGTTGCTCAGCGATGGCAATGTGTGGTCCCAAGACCGTATGGCCAAATGTAACAAAATCCTACAGTGGCCCCGCGAGGACAATGAAGGAACGACACAACCAGAGGACACGAGAGACGAAGTAGAAGCTCCTCAAGGGGAGAAGGGAGAGAGTGTTCCTGACGACCTTAACAGCGAGAGGAAGGTACGAGAAGGACCAACAACGGAGGAAAGGACAAGGGAAGTGGGCGAGAATGGAGACAGAGAAAGAAAAGGTACCCAAGAGGAAAGAAGGGGGAGCCCAGTCGAAGAAAGGGGTCGAGAAGGACACACCACTCCGGTAATATGCACCCGAGCTGGCAGAGTGGTGGTGAGACCATCCAAGTTTAAAGACTATGAACTGGAGTGAACTTTCACTGATATGTACATAGTTTTTTGTGTGTTATAAAAAGGGGGAGATATGTAGTGTCGCGGTCTAGTTGACGCACATTACGCAATTGCGTGGAGCGGCCATATTGGACGCTACTGCGCATGCGCGAAAACGCGCGATGCGATCGGAGCAGTCTGCCCAGCGCTGAGGTCAAGGAACAAGGGCTTGAACAGCAAGGATTGGGACCTATTGAAGAGTGCATCATCCTCTAGAATAGCAAGAATTTCTGGGAAATGGTAAATAAGGATCAAACAAAGGGAAGCACCATAAACCCCCTTTAAGCTGTAATGTCCCCGGCCCGAATGGGCCTCATATTACAGAAGTATTTATTACCTAGTGGAAGTTGAGTCTAAAGGAGAAGCTAAGGGTCAAATTATTTGATCCATCACCCATTGCCATCAGACAAAGCCCCCGTGGCAAAGCCCTGGACTCGGATGGGGTCCCTATAGATATAATCAAGTGTTATTCTGATTTATGGGGGCTACTGATAACGAACATTTTTAACAACTCATTATGTAGTGAGATTCCCGAGTCACCTTCCACTATAGTGCCCATCTTCAAAAGAGGGGATCGGAACTCACCTAAATGCTATAAACTCAACTCTGACAGCTCGGTTAAGATCATTGGGCGACTGATATTTAATCATTTAAGATCATGGGTGGTCTAGAACATCTTGTGCCCCTACCAATATGGATTTCACCAGGGGCTGGTACAATGGAACAGTGCTTATATCCGCCGCTGTGCGGCCGTTTAGTGTACTGTAAAAGCAACAAAGAAAATAAAGGGAGAAAAAAAGAAACTGCTTAGCATCATGGATGCACCCGAACCGAGTGCAGAGGACAACCCGAACCCCTCAAGCCCCACGGAGGACCAGCCAGGAACCCTGTGTTTGGGGAAGGGCAAGGAGAAGAGGAAGACTGGGTTCAGTCCGCAGGAAGACCGGTTCATCGTCACGGAGGTGATAGAACACTACCAACAACTGTTCGTCACCTCCACTGCGTCATTGGCAACACAAACGGAAATAAGGCAGTCCATCGAGGAGGTCAATGGAGAAGGTCAAGAGGTGCTGGCATGAAGTGCACAGCCAAACCAAGGAGAAACTCGCTGCCAACAGGAAGGCAGCAAAGGTGACTGGAGGTGGGACTCCTGCGCCACAGGAGGAGCTGGATGAGCTGGAGGAAATGGGGGTCACAGTCATCAGTGCAGAGACGGTGCAAGGAGTTGGTGGTCTGGACACAGCTCGATATGACCTGACCAAACAGCAACAGGGTAACAACCAGGGCCTGGGGGCATGGAGGGAGATGGGCACAATGGCACACATGCACAATCATGTTCAGCACACTGCACACCCACAATGAGTGTGGAACATGTCCCTGATACCCTTGGCACACTGCAGCACACATAGAAACACCAAGTAGGCCCCGTCCACTATGTGCACAAAGGGGCCCCCCCTCCCTATCACCAATCTCACAACCTACCCATACACATGTGCTCAATCCAGCAAAGCAGTGGCTCTGTGAGACACACTGACAATGCAAGTGACACTGCATGACCAATAGCATGGCTGCAGTCAAAATATATGACATGGTGCACGACATGACTCTGAGGTGGCCCAGTGTGGATCACATCCTCAAAGGAGCAGGTCACACTGACACATCCACGTGCACATACAACCCCTGACGTCAACAACACATCTGCAGACAAACAATGCAAAAGAGTACAAAAACCGTCCAAGAGCACAAATAACCCAAGTCGCCAACATCTCAGCACCGTAAAAGCACTCAAGTCAAAGGCACACCGCCTCAAAGGGATAAGGGGCCGCTAAATCAGAGCTGCAGGGGCGACTCCCCCACAATGCAGCACACACAGATAGCAATCACAGCACATCAACATTGACAACAATGTGGTACAAAGTGCAACACTTTCACTACAGAACAGAGGACACAACTGGTGCCGCTAGAGCGTAGAAACTGGCCAATCACATCTGGCTCAGCAGGAAACTGTGAGATGATAAAGTACAAGTACAACCTCACATCCGTCATGTAGTCGAAATGTCCACTGTCTCCCATCAAATAGCCAGGTCCTCCAAAATAGTCACAATGTACATTGTCATGCAGTCTGTATGTAAACATGTACAATGCATGAATATACATGGAACACACTATTAACCTGCATCTACCCGTTACATTGCAGAGGGACAATAAACACTTCCTGCAGAGCAGACCACACATCTCTACAGTGATGATGAAGAGGACACCCTGCACATTTGCCCAGACACCCTCCAACGGCTCGTGGACAACCTCCGCACCCCAGGAGCAGGGCAGCCCAGCTGTATTGCAGTGACCCCACACCCTGCACAGACCACACAGCAGGAAGCACAACCAACACATGGATTTCCAGCGCCGTGTGTTAGCGTGCCAGGAGGAGATGGCTGATCAGCTGCTGGTGGGTTTCGACCTCGTGGTAGCCAAACTCGATGCCATACGTGGGTGTCCGAGTCCCATCAGGGACCACTTACAGTCCCTAACGGACACCCACTGTCCGCACCATGCTCACCGACAATCCTTGGCTGACCTCGCTGGGGCCATTACTCGGATACAAGAACTGTCTGTGGAGTTGGCACAGATGCGGAGGACAATGAAGACCATTGAGCGGATGCAGGCTGGAAGTAGGGCTGCCACGGCTGAACACCAGCGAGATGTAGCTGGGATCTTCCAGGCCTTGCAGATCCTCATCTTGCCATTGCTGCCACAGAGCCTGTCCCAGATAACTGCTGCTGGAACTTTGATTCACACATCTCCGCCCCCTGATGTGTCATTGGCACACAGTGATGCAGCCCTATCACCTACGCACCCTGATGTGTCAGTGGCTCACAGTGATGCAGCCATAACACCACCACACACACCGGACACAGAAGATGTCTCAGAGGAGTAAGATGTGGAGGGTAATGACTGTGTGAGGAAGGAGGCAGTAGCATCCGTACCCGCCACATGGCCTGCCCCTGCCTGGTTCAGCCCTATGCATCATGCCCTGGAACAACACCTCTCCCTGTCCCCCGGAACACTCTGCGACATTCACCTGGACCCTGACATGGACTGCCATATCTGCTCTTGTACCCATGACACAGCAATCAGGCTGAGGACTAAACTCTTCCTCTTCAGATTAACTTTGCATTCCCCCAAGGATTCTGGTTGGCCCACCACTGGACAACCATGTTATGTGGGCTTGAAATGTCCATGTACTGTTCCAGCTCCGACACTCCCCAGAATATGAATAAAACATTCCAAATCACACAGATGTGTCATGTCTATGTTCACTCGCGTGTACAAGTATGGATGAATGTAGGGACATTGATTGCACAAAAAGGCACACCCTGGTAAATGTCATCAATGTGCATGTTTGACCCTGACCCACATGGACAATTAAATAAATGTGAAGGTCTGAACTAGCTGTGGCCTCATTGCACATGAACAACAATCTCACATCCCCCAATGTAGCCCCACGTCCATGTATTATATAGGGCTGTGTGTCGAAATATCAGATCCGGTAGCCCGCCTGAAGTAGTGTCCCCCATCACATGTGGCTACAGAACATCTCTTCACATGATGTACTCACAAATTGTTTTTATTCGTCAACAAACACATAAATTACCGGCCCCTGAAGAACCAGGAGTTCCGGCCCAAGCATTGCCCCCATGATGGCATTGACATTTTACCAAAGGAGGATATTTGAAAATGCATTTCAGTTGAAAAACAAACCCCCCAACGCACCCCCCCCCCACATCCCGGATCTCCCCCGACCGCACCGTACCAAATCTAACCAGCAACATCTGTAATGAGCATAAGCCCGACAATTCCAAACCCCAGTCCCAGCACATGCCCACTGTCCCCGAGGGACCTAGATAAGCACCTCCTCTAGCTCCTCCGGGGCCGGCTCCAGGGGAAGGCCCCTGTAATTCGCCCAGCGCTTCCATATCTTATAGTGTTTACGGGGGCACCCCCTAGCCGCAAAGATGGGGAGTTCCAGGCCCATGCTAAAATCCAGACCCCTCTTCCATACATTCATAGATGGAGCCGTAGAGGCCTTCCACGCCCGCGTGATGTCCCTCTTGGCCAGGGTAAGGCCCAACAGCAGTAAGTGTCTCTTGTATATGTTGCCACCTATATCGTCCATAATGTGCAGCAGTGTCAACTTAGGATCCGCGGGGAGATCCCACCCCAACACCTCGGATAAGCATGTCAATACCCCTCTCCAAAACCGGGAAAGCGATCCACAAAGCCATACTGTATGAAGGAAAGAGCCCTCCTCCCGTCCACATCGGAGACACTCCGGAGAAGCTATCAGGCCCGCCCGCCACAGCCTCCTTCGGGTAAAATAGGCCCAATGTAGGTATTTAAATTGTATGAGGCATAGTCGGATAGCTATGGCTGCCCCCCGGGGGGAGGCCAGCGCCTCCGTCCAGTCCGTCTCATCGAGGGGCCCAACGTCATCTTCCCATTTCCCTTTGAGACGCTGGAGCGAGGGGGAGCCATGAATAACAAGCGTTCGGTAGATCTTAGAGATCTTCCGCTCCTGAAGGTCACCCATGGAGAGCTTCGCTTCCACTGGGCTAAAGTCTGGTATAGAGTCTAAGCCCACCAGGCTTGGGGAGAGTGCATGGCGAAACTGTAGGTACCTATAGAACTGCGTCCGCGGCATGCTGAATTCCTGTTGAAGGTCCTGGAAGGACTTCAAAGCGCATTCCCGCAATACATCGCCTATGGTGGATATGCCTATCCGGTCCCACCCCTCAAACCCTGACAGGGCCGCCATCTGTGGTAGTCCCCCATTGTGCCACAGGGGGGTTTCCCGCGTGAGCACGTTCCACCATCCAATGCGCGCCAGCGCCTGGCGCCAAATCCGAACAACTACCTGCGTCACTGGCGGCAAGCGCGCCCGATGTACGGCGGAATAGAGCAAAGTGTGTACCGAGTGTGGGACCATGAGCCGCCGCTCCACCGCGTATGCTGGGTCCCCCCTATCCCCATACCACCACTCATTCAAGACAAGCAAGTGGGAGGCCTGATAATAAGACAGCAGGTCCGACGTAGCCAGACCCCCGTCGTACTGTGAGAGGAAGCACGTCCGCAGGGCCACCCGAACCGCCCCACCCTCCCACAGGAACTGACCCAGGGTCGCGTTCACCCGACGGAACCAGTCCAGTGGAATCCCATACGGATGATTCTGCAACTGGTACAGCAGGCGGGGGAGAGCCACCATCTTAAAAATCGCGGACCGGCCAAAGATAGTGAGCGGCATGCGGGTCCACAATTTAATGTCCTGACACACACGCTCCCACACGGGCACCACGTTTCGCCCCCAAGAAACCGCCTGGGTAGGTGACAAGAACACCCCTAAGTACTGAAGCCCCCCTACCGCAATTCGCACCTGGGACGCCCAGCCCCGCAACTGAGTCGGACCCCCCAATACCCACAGGGTAGACTTCCGGGGGTTCATGAATAGACCCGACGTCTCACCAAAAATCTGCATAATACGGAGTATCCGGGGCCCCGTGCGGTCCAGATCCGTCAGGAAAAATAGGACATCGTCCGCATAGAGGGCTATATGGTCGGCCAGGCCATGCTCCCACTCAAATCCAGATATTTGCGCATCCATCCGCACCGACACTGCCAAGGGTTCCATGGCGAGGGCAAACAGGTACGGGGACAGGGGGCACCCCTGGCGTGTTACACGTCGTACCGGAAACGCCAATGAGGACGCCCCCACCACCCTGACTGACGCCGTAAGTTCCGTATAGAGTAGCCGCACGTATGACAGGAACCGCGGCCCGAAATGTAAGCGTTGCAGCAGCAGGAACATACAACGCCAGCTAAGGGAGTCGAACACGCGGTCCATATCTGCCAACAACAGAGCTGCTGGAACCCCCAACCACTGCACTTCAGCAATCGCCACGTGAGCCCGCCGAATGTTATGTCGCGTGGCACGCGAGGGCATAAATCCCGCCTGTCCGGGTGGACCAACGAGGTGATGTATGGCAAGAGACGATTAGCCAATGCTTTCGCCAGGATTTTGGTCTCCACATTGAGGAGGGAGATCGGACGATATGAGGCGTGCTCCCCCAGGGGTCTGCCCGGCTTGTGGAACACTACAATCTCAGCGTGCCTCCACTCCCGGGGTAACAGTCCCCACTCCCGGGCCTCCTCCACCACCGCCGTATAATGCGGACCCAGCTGTAAGAAATATTTCTTAAAGAACTCACTCGGGAACCCATTCGAGCCCGGGGCCTTGCCCGGGTTCAGGCCACCCAACGCCTCCCCTAGCTCTTCCACTGTCAGCGGAAGGTCCAAGGCCGTCCTCGCCGCCTCTGATAACGTCGCAATAGGGTGATCGCACAGGAACCGCTCCACGTCCGCTTCCGCGAGGCCGTCAGCGGGACTATATAAACCAGCATAGTATGTAGCGAAGCTATCTGCTAACGCCCCCGGCTCCACTATCGGCATGCCCCCTGAGTCCACTATCCCCGGGAGGTCTTGACTGTGGTACACCCCCTGACCATATTGATCCACATGGCAAGAAGTTGGACGCCACACTCACATTGCTGAAGACACGTGAGAGCACAGGTCTACCAGCAACTATCACAAACACAATGTCTGGCTCACAGAGGTGGGGCTGCCAATAGGGATTCACCACCTATGTACCAGCGGCAGTCTGATACTCCCTGTGTACGGACAATGCTCATTGAGGCACAGGATTTGTCATACTAATCAACACTCATCACAGTTGTACACTGGTGAAGTTGCGTAGACTTTATAAGAATGTGCGTGTCAGTACGGGCAAGTAATGGGCCACAACAGGCAGAGAAATGCTGAAGACACTTACAGGCAGATGTAGAACGTTTGGTGAAACGAATTGTGCAAGGTTTTATATGTGGTTGTGTAAAAAACCAATAAACTATGTTTAAAAAAAAAAAAAGACACTTACAGGCAGAATAGGAACGTGTCGAGGTGCAAGAAATGGGGAGGCAAAAATGAACACATATCCTTACGGTTGGCAATGGTCTCAGCCCACCTTGCCTTGCTGGTCGAGTCATGTGATGTTTGGCGTCTGCTCATAGCCACGTGTCAGGGGACTCACAGCCCATGGGATCTGCATGGAGCTGTACCACTGGACTGCGCCGACTGTGTGCTATGCTGACAGTGATCAGGTGAAAGGGACCAACAAGGTCACATGTCGTGCTACATTGCCATGTGTGTAGTCTCCCTCCAGCAGTATGTCAGATTTAGGAACGTTGCCAAACGACACTGTGCAGCTCTACCCATGGGGCTGCAGCACCTTGCACAGGTGTGTGACAACACGCGTAGGTGCACGCACATGCATTCTGAGTCCAAGCGAATACAGACAGGTCCACTGTTGTTCTGGCTTATGGGACGATTCCTCCACGATGCAACACGGTGTTGGGACCTGTGCTCTGGGTGTCAATCAATTGTGGCTGCAGGAAGGTAGTTACTCGTCCCTGAATGCGAGCGCTACTTCTTCAGTTCCAGAAGTACGTAAGGAACACGAGGCAGAGCCAATCCGTTAACTGGTCTGGACAGGTATAATCGGTCCACGCAGTTTCCCCAATCTGCAACACAGCCCAATAGGGGAGCGCCTCGATGTAGTCACTGCACACTTTGACTTGTGCAATCTCCCATCCACTACTGCCAGCACATTCGCCACAGATAAGGGCATCCCATGCACGGCTATCCTGGTTGCACTCCTGTTCGTGGGCCAACAGGGGGCGCGCACACAAGTCATAATCCATTTCGGCTACCGTTGTGTTGGATAGGCAGACCTCCATGAGCCAGTCGAATGTGCATGATCGACAGTGGACCCAGGGCTGGACGCATGTGACGTACGCAAGCCGGAAACTCAGATGGTAACTGATTCGCAAAACTGGCATTGGCAGAGCTCCCAACAGATGCAGAATTCGTGCACGGTACAGTTCCACGTGACAGGGGTTGTGCATGTGCCCGGGATTGCCTGCCATTGCGTTTGTTAATCTCGTACCACCGGAACTCCTCAGACCGGCGGCAGTTCTGTAGACGATATGCCACAGCTCAGAGCAATGAGTCGTATGTTTGTTCAACGTTTGGACGTATGGGTTGTTTTTTTAGCAATGTGTTGGGGGCATGCCATGCAGGTGTACCTCGAGCAGGGACAAGTGTGTGTGGGGTGTGGACACGTTGCTCTTTCATTAGCGCAGTTCGTGGTGTGGGAGTCGTAGGAGTCTGGTATGGTATCTCACTCAGGGGGTGCCGGGCGCAATGAAGACCAAGGTCGGAGGTTCGGATGTCCTTCCGCCTTGTGTATTGAGACAAAGGAGTTTTCATGCCTAATTTTAGTCTGACTACTGCTTGCATTTCTGAAATGTGATGTGGCCTTCGCGCTGAAATTCTTGCCAGGCCTTAGATTTAGGGTGCACCAATTGCGAGACACACGCAACAGTTGGCATGTATGAGCCAAGGGCCCGATTTTCCTTGCGCTTCTTGTTCAGTCTCTCTCTCTCTCTGCCCTTTGATGAGTGCCTGATACACCTTCTAATCTTAGATATTGCCTTACAGGCTGTCACTTACAGATTGTCCAGGGATGACCTGCCATGACTCTTCCAAACAGTTGTTTGGAGAGAAATTTGATTGTGATATTTTGTTTGGACTGTCAATGGTGAATGATTCATTCTGCTTTTTCTGTACTCACGTGACTGTTAGTTGTTGTGCATCAGGCAAATGATTTTGTTCATGATATTGTGACGTTGATGTGCAATCTCTTGGTCCGGGGGAGGTGGGGGGTACCCGGGGTAGGGCCCAGGGGGGTGGGGAGTGGTCCGGGGGTGGGTGTTGTGGCCCTCTTAGTTGTCCGAGCTGCATGATCGATGGTTCCATGACATCTGTTGTTCTTCAGATGTGGCTCTGGGCTGGGCTCCCTTTTCTGGTGCAGGTTGTAGTCCGACTTTGCACCAGGTCAGAGCAGGTGTTAATTTCCTGCTGCTAACGCACCTTATTGCATGTTTTGTGTTCTTATCGCAGATCTGCCTGGTCGTTGAGAATGTTGAGTTGTGGTGTTGTCGCGGCTTTTTGCTCGGTAACGCCTACTCTGCATCTCATTAGAGATATTTGTCGAGGTCAACTTTGGCGATGTTTTTTGCGGCTGCTTTCGCAGGTAAACTGGTGGTATCGGCTGTTTGCACCAGCTTGTGAATGGGGCGATGAATTTATCGCGACTTTGGCTGAGATAAAGTGCCGATAACTCAGTGATAGATCCTTGAGAATATACCCCTTTGTGTTGTATTTGCAACACACCTCTCGCGCTAGGAGCGATTTTTACTTTTATAGATTCAGGGCTGGCACTGTGGTTTGGCTTTTGAATATTTGGGGAACGAGTGTGAGTGCTCAGACGGGAGGCCATAGGAGGCTTGCCCCTGTGATGGTTATTCAGAGCAATCACGGATGTACTTCATGTTGTGCTGCACTTTTTTCACATCTTATTTTAAAATATTTATGACATCGATTCTAAAAGCTTTGGGATTTGGGAAATTTAGGGATGCATTGTTTTACCTTTAACATTTAAGTACTCATGATGATTGCTATGGTGTCTGTATTTTTTTAATCGGAGGTAAGATCCAGGAGAACAGAGGAGGGTTAAGTAGAGTACCAAATTCTATTGTGAGGGGTAATGGTAAACGGACTGATGTTATTGGCTATGGAAGATGCTATAATTGGGCAGTGTCCTGGGATAAGCACTGGGGCTGTTTCATTTTGAATTCGCTAATTGTGTACTATCTGGATATCTATTTATGTGTCGAATAAAGCAAAGGACTGATTGATTGACTGACAATTATGATGGATGCTTTGCTTTACAGAATCCGACAAGCTTCTAAATACTTTTTTCTTTTAGTTCAAATTATTTTTTTTTATTAAAGAGAAAAGTAAAAAGGTGGCAAAAAACGATACATAGTTTCAAGCCAAAAACAGTGCAATATGGGGGTATCTAACATAAATACACAAATGAGGATATAAAACAAGATCACAGCAAAATAAAATTAGGAATGGTACAGCTCACAGTTTGTAGGAAGAAATAGAAGAGCGACAAGAAAAATCATGGAGGTTTAAGAACTTCTTGCTGAGATGTGAGTTGTAAAAGATGTTGCAATGCACACTTGTCAAAAAAGGCAGTAACAGGCGACCATAACTGAAATCTTTTCGTAGCCGTATGGAAAGGAAAAAGCAAAAACGTATCGTCTGTGATGGTGGCAAACATCATACCACCAAGCTTTGTAAGAAATTTTTGCAAAATCTTTCCAATTTCTCGTAATCTGCTGAAAAGCAACGGCTATTAACAAATCCACAATTTTAACATTAATTTCACAATTATCCCATACTGCTGAGAGGCTTCCCAGGAAAATGTCCCCTACGAAAAACGGGAAATTGGTGTAAAAAATTGAGTTAATTTGAGACCAAACCTGGGTCCAGAACTTACACACGGAAGGGCAAGAAAAAAGCATATGAATAAGAGTGGCATCAGGAGACGTACAAGACCAACAAATAGTTTGTACTGTGGGGAACCTTTTGTTTAGAGAGTGTGGAGAGAACAAAATCCTGTTGTATACGTAAAACAATGTTAAACTTGCCGTTAGTGAGGTTTTGCGTATTTTAATCCAGATCTTGTTCCATGTTGGTAGGGACCAGACTACATTAAAATCTGTCTTCCAAGCAATTTCAATCTTGGATTTTTGTCTCAATATGCCTGTGGATTGAAGGAAGGTGTATAAAGCGGAAGCTTTAGGTTTGGTACGTTGGATAGTGGACAATCCAGTGGATGGGGCAGTAGTTGAGGAATCAGCAGAATTACTAGCAAGTTGATTGTAAATGTCAAGTATTGTGTTACGGAGGGTATACTATTTAGACATAAAGGAGGCAGGCAAATTATAAGACTGCTGAAGCGAAGAAAATGAAATAAAACCATCTTCTGAAAACAATTGATGGACCCATAATAAACCATTTTGTCTCCATGTTTTCCAATAAAAGGGTTTATTATGTATTAGTAAGGTTTTATTATGCCAGATAGTGGAGGCTAAAAAAGAATCAAGAGTGTCATGAGTCATAGGATATAAAGGGCAAAGAAGTTTGGAAGTGAATTTAAATAGGGGAGTGGATAATGTTTGGGGTTTATGTGAAAAATAAAGATATTCGTTGAACGAAAATGGAGATAAGAGCGAACGTTCAACTGATGTCCATAAAGGACAATCTATTATGGAATCAAGTAACCAGTATGAAGCCTGTCATAATAAAAATGCTTTGTGGTAAGAAGGAAAATTAGGAAAGTTAACTCCTCCCTCAGCTATAGGACGTGTTAACTTGTAGGCCGATAATCGGGGTTTTTTATTGTTCCACAGAAAAGAGGATAATACTGAGTTAATAGATTTAAATAGTTTAGTAAGAATTGGGACCGGAATATTGGAAATGGTGTATAGAACTATGGGGGAAAGCATCATCTTTATAGTATCTAAGCGGCCCCACCAGGAAAGATAAAGGCGGTGCCATTAAGTAGTAAGCTCTGAGTTTTTTTTTATAACAATTAGTCATACAAAGGGTTACAGTGTCCTTTATTGTGGACTTAAAATATAGACCTAGATATTTGAAATGGGAAGACTTCCAAGTGAAATTAGTTGAAATAAAATCAGCCTTAAAGGTGAATTTAGTCAAAGGTAAAATTGCACATTTATCACTATTTAATTAGTATCCTGAGATCAGTGAAAAGGCATGTACTTCCTGTAAAAAAGCGGGGATAGATTCAGTAGGATTGGAAATAAAAAGCAAAATATCATCAGCGTATGCCGCAAGTTTGATGTTAGTTTTTGGCGTCTGAAAACCATGTATGTTTGCATTCTGACGTATTTTAGAAAGAAAGGGTTCAAGAGCTAGGTTAAAAAGAAAAGGGGATAGGGGACAACCCTGACGCACTCCTCTGCCAAGACTAAAGAAGGAAGATATGAGACCGTTTGCACAGACAGCAGCACGCGGATTGGAATATAAAAGGGAGAATAAGGAGATGAATTTAGGGCCAAAGCCAAACCACGTAAGGGTGTAAAAGAGATAATGCCATTCAACTCTGTCAAATGCTTTCTCAGCATCTAGTGTTACAGCTGCAAGAGAGTGCTTTAAATGCGGGGCTTTAGATAAAATATTGAAAAATAATCTTGTATTATCACTAATAACTCGTCCTTTCACGAAACCAGACTGCTCCTTGCCCAAAATGGATGATAAAATAGGATCTAAGCGCAGGGCAAGTGCTTTAGAAAAGATCTTATAGTCTATGTTGACAAGTGAAATGGGTCTATAATCTTTACAATAATTCAAATCTTTACCTTCCTTGGGAATTAGGCATATGTGAGCATCTGAGAAAGAGCCTTCCGATTTCCCCCAAGAATTAATCAAAATGTACAGTTTAGGCAATAATAACTTAGAGAAATGAAGATAAAATTCAACAGTGAAACCGTCAGGTCCAGGTGCCTTGTCCTTCTTTAAGTGCTGGAGTGAAATCAAAAGTTCTTGTTGTGTTATGTCTGTTTCTAATGAAGACAAATCGAGGGAATGTTGCTGAGGTGTATGTAACGAGGAAAAGAAAGTTGAGAGCATGTGACTAGAAGGGTCTGTTTCAGAAGCGTATAATGATTGATAAAAGAGAGCAAATTCATCCAAAATTTCTGCATCTTTGAGTTTTAAATTAGAGTTACTATCATAAATAGAGTTAATATTCAATTTGTTATGTTTGGTTTTCAGGTAGCTAGCTAAAATTTTCCCCATCTTATTCTTCCCACCATAATATTTTGCGCTAGACTTCAGTAAATACAATGAAGCATTTTCAGTTGATTCCTTAATAAAGAGTAGTTTTGCTTTTATAAGGGTATCAAGAACAACTTTCGAATTAGATGTATAAAAAGAATGCTCCAGTCTCTTGATATGCTGTAATAAAGAACATGAGCGTTTGCGCGCAATATTGCTCTTATGGGCCACAAACCGTAGAATACAATTTCTTGCTGAAGCCTTAAAGGCATCCCATATAATGGAGAAAGGTAAAGAGTTAGTATCATTCATGGAAAAATATTCCTCAACAAAGGCAGCGAAAGAAGAAGAGAATGTTGGATCCAACAAGAGGGAGTTATTAAATCTCCATCTTCTAGGGATATTAGCTTTAGGTAAAACGTCTAAATCAATTTAAATAGGTGCATGATCCGATAATAGTATAGGTCCTATCTCTGCCTTTGTAAGTGCTTGTGATAAGTTATGGGATATAAAAAAGTAATCAATACGTGTTTGAGAGTGGTGCACGGGGGAATAAAAAGTATATTCTCTAGTGGTTGGATTACACAACCTCCATGGATCTAAAAGTTTATGCTGGGTAATAGCGTGAACAAAGGATTTATGAGGCTTATTGGGAACAAATTAGACTTTGGAGTTTCTATCCACAAAAGGGTCAAAAATCTGATTACAGTCTCCTGCTAGTATGAAATTATCTTCCATACAGAGAGTAAGCTGTTGGGCAAGTGAGAGCTAAAAGGAGGAATCACCACCAGTAGGACCATAAACATTAAAGAAAGAAACTGGAACATCCTTCAACATTAATTTAACATTAAGCCAACGACCATCTACATCAGACTCCTGTGAAAGAAACGTGTAATTAAGTGACTTGCGACACAGTATCATGACTCCATTACGCTTACCATCACCTTTGGAATAGAATACTTCCCCCACCCAACCTTTTTTTAGTTTTAACGACTTATTCTCCGTGAGATGAGTCTCTTGCAGGAAAATTATATCTGCATTTAGTTTTGCTAAATGAGACAGAACTCTTTGTCTTTTTATGGGGGAATTCAGTCCTCTAACAATCCATAATACTAATTTCAGCGGCATAACAGAATATGAGTATTAACAAATAGGAAATACGAAAAAGAACTTTGGAGTGCAATGACGAAGTCATGAAAAAGAATAAAGAAGAATAAAAGAAACAAAGGCCTAGTTATTAGGAGTCAGGTACGAGAGATAATATAGATGAAAAATAGTAAGAGAAAATGTCAAAAGTCCAAAGTAGAAGGAAGAAAAATAGGAAGAAACAAAGCTAATGAGAAGTAAGAGAAATAAGTAACACCAGAAGCTGGGAACAGACCACCTCAAGAATGAAATTGAGTCTGCATTTCACACTTCAATTGCTTTTATGCTTCAGAGTAAGAAGGAAAACAACACAAAGGATAGGAGGGAAAAGGGTATGCGGAGAGTATAGAAAAGGAGAAAATAAAACATGAGAGCAATGGAAACAGTGGGAGAATGACATACCTACATGGGGAAAGACCAGGTGGAGACGAGGGAGGGGGTGGACCACATGGAATGGACGACACATCCAGGGGTCGGCTAAACGGACAGCCGGGAGGACATCATGAGACACGAATGGAAGATCTGCAGAGGCTAAACAGAAAAAACATTAGAATAAATATAACAAAACGAAGCAATAACAGTAATAAGGAGAAATAGAACAAGAGAGGCAATCAAAGATTAAGACCTATAAAAGGTCAACAATAGCGGAACCGAAAACCCGGGAAGAGCCCACTCTAAGTTGTGAGAGAGCATATTATGGATAACAGTAACTTAAATAACAAGTAATCACATCAGGCATTAAAGGAAGATGCGAGCCCAGAGGAGTCCATAGCAATTGGTTTACATGAATTAATGTAGCTTTGTAGCCGTAGAGGATCCTCATAAGCAACTGTTCTGTTATCATGTGTAACTTAAAAGAGGCAAGGATGGAAAAGACCATATCTGGCTCCTATTGAACGTAGATCTGCCCGCATGTTTAGGAATGCTTTGCGACGGTTTGCAGTAGCCTTAGCATAGTCCTGTGCAAAAAACAAAGATGAGCCAGACCACGTGACCTTCGGCGAGGCTCTTACTGCCGAGAGGACCCTTAACAAATCTGTGTATTCCAAGAAGTATAAGATAACACCTCTATGGCCTTGACGAGGACGAGACCTGCAATGGAATACGATCTAAGCGATGCGCCCGTTGAATGTTGAGTATCGTTCCGTCTGGCATGTTGAGCAATTTCGGAAGGAACGATTTGAAGAAGGAAATAGAGTCTGTTCCCTCAAGACCTTCTCCCAGGCCATAAATGCGTAGGTAATTCCGCCTGTTGCGATTTTCCAAGTCCTCGACTTGTTTCTGAAGTGTAGAGACTTGAGAGCGAAGATGAGAAACGGTGACGCACGTTTCTTTGAAGGAGATGTTTTGTTCAACAGAAGAGACCCTTGCCTCAAGCTGAGACCAATTATCTGTTTGTAATTTAGTGTTAGTTTCTTCCATGAAAGGTCAAAGAGCTCTTATTTCCTCCAATTTCTTTTTAGGTCTTGTAGACCTGTGTTGCAGCGCGCATGCACTGCTTGCTCTGCGAGGCTTCTTGTAATCTGGATATTTCAGAAGTGGAGTTGAAGCCACGCCTATCTTTTTCATTGGCTGGCGCCATCGTTTATGCTAAACGGTGTCCTCCGATTGAAAATGAGGCTTTTTTCTTACCGCCCTGTCTCCTTTTTGGATGGCCAATCCGGACTGGATGTTTTACTTGCAGCGTTACACTGTCTCCTTAATTAGTCAGTAGGCACTATTTTTTTTCCACAATGGCGACAGCTTGTTTACGGATCCCAGGCGGCGCCGCGTCCTCCTGTAGCCATCTCCCTCAGGCGCCGCCGGGGCCGTCCAACGTGTCGATAACGCAACTGGTGCTCATATAAAGCACTCAGACACCTTCAGGTGTAGTTCACGCTATATAAAACTAGTTTCTCGCTTACCCGCTACTGCTCATTCCCTTTATAACTATCATTAATGTGCTCCGTGCGCGAGCAGTACTCGTCCGTCTTACTTTTGCTCCCGCCCCCTACCCCATCCCTCCTCTCTCCCTCGTCCCTCTTCTGGGCACATGATCATTTTGTTACTTTATAAAAAAAAAATGTTAAAACAATAATAAACTGCACTAGCATCCATGCTGATCTATTTCCACAGCGCGCCTCCTATCTTCACGCTATTGACCAGGAGCCCCCTGAAAATAGCAGAGGGGCACCATTAGTCGCACCATGGGCACGAGCGAATTGGGAGTCCCTCATCGGTGTTGCCATCAAGGGGACTTCCTTCTGACATCATCTGGGGGCGCCGCCTGGGAGGACAGAATATAAGGCATCACCAGGCAAGGAGTAGGCCTCTTTTCCCTCCACTGCGAACTGGATTACATCCTGATGTGTTTTCACCACCCGCCCACCCACTCCTGGATGAAGACGGTATTGGCAAAATTTATTGCAGCAGAAAAGGGGATCTACCCTGAATGTGGACTGAATTTCTGAACTTTCCCCGTGGAGGGGTGTTGATTTGTGTGGGCACTGGACAGGCCGGAAGATGGACTGACCTGCTGGTGGTCCTGGACCTTTTTGCTCTACCCTGGGATGCCTGGAGTTGATTAATTTGGGGGATTTGCCTGGTGACAGGTACCCTGGCAGGGACAGAGCGCTATGCGGTTCCCTGGTGTATGTGTTGGTATGGAATGGCGGGTATTGCCTGCCCATCCCTCTGAGTGATGAGGAGAAGTGCCTACCATTGAATGGATGCCCTTGGTGGAGGGCGTGGGCGATGGAAGGTAAGGGGCCTTCTGGCACTTTCCATCCTGAAGTGTTCAGCTGTGATGGAAGGTGGAGACACCTCTGTATCTTTGGATGGTTTTGCTGACCTGATGTCATATATTCTCCTAACAATAATGTATCTCTTTGCTGAGCTTATGTCCTGTATTTGCATAACAAATTGCTTAATTGTGGCTATCGTTTCTCAGCGATGCTGTGTGAATAAAGGGCTATGCCTTTGGTTAAACCACAGTAATGGCTTTTGTCTCTCTCCTTGGGAGTTGTTGCAGTAAGGGGGTAGCGAGTTGCATGTGTGAGCGCGCTAGACAGCGGCTGCCGGAGGTCTCTTGCGCTCCTCCTCTCAGCACGCTGTCGCAGCCTTATTTCCTCCAGCAGGCCCACTTGGCTTTTCTTCAATCGCTGCACGGGCCGGTCGTTCTTCCTTCTGGCATTTTCAATACTTCCTCCCTCTCAGTTTCGTTCTTACTCTCCCCTTTCTCTTAATTTAACTACATACATTTTAAATTATGAAAGATTCCTTCCTGTTCTGTTTCTTCAGTGCCGGGGGCTCCAGTGTTAATTTTACATTTCACGTTTGTGTATTTTTTTTTTGTTCCACCCTCTGTGCTTGACTTATCTTGGCTATTCAAGGCCAGCCTTCGCAGTTCCAAAGGGGAGAAGAAAATCAGCTCCACTGAAGAGCGACATTCCTGCTTTGGAGTAGTCTGTCGGGGTGAGACAGTGAATCAGCCCAAAAGCACTGCAGTCAGAGACTTCGCATTAACACCAGGGCTTTAAGTGGGATGAAAACTGCTGGGTCTCTCATAGGGGCTTGGCCGATATAATTCAGGGCGGGTTTAACAAGCATTTGCAATACAATAGGTCTCGCATTTACGCGAGTTTGAACTATCGGCATTATAAATGACAATACCTTTTATTTATGTTTTAAAAACCAAAACATAAATAAAACGCATTGTCATTTACAATGCCAATAGCTCAAACTTGCGTAAATGCGAGACCTATTGCATTGCAAATGCTTGTTCTTTTATGCATGCAATTTTACTATTATTCTATTCTGTTATTGTAGATTGTTGCTTCCCGGTTATTCTCTTTTCTTGCAACAATTGTAATTGAGAACAACAAACCTCAACAAGAAGTCCCTTTGCTCAGATAGTTTGGAAAAGACTACTGATGCCAGGATGCATATGGCTCTGTGCCATCACTTGTTCTGTAGGTGGGACAAGGCTGCTGCAGATTCTGATGGCACCACCTATAAGCATGTGTGAGCAATTATTGGAGAAGATTCCTAGTCCACTCTGAGGCATGAGGGAATTTAAACGTTGAGAAATCGGCAATTAGAAGTACTCATCAGAAAGTATATTTGTACACATCTAACAGCATAAATGCCAAATCAGAAAGTATATTTGTACACATTAACAGCATAAATATGCCATATCAGAAAGTATATTTGTACACATTAACAGCATAAATGCCATATCAGAAAGTTTATTTGTACACATCTAACAGCATAAATATGCCATATCAGAAAGTATATTTGTACACATTAACAGCATAAATGCCAAATCAGAAAGTTTATTTGTACACATCTAACAGCATAAATGCCAAATCAGAAAGTATATTTGTACACATTAACAGCATAAATGCCATATCAGAAAGTTTATTTGTACACATCTAACAGCATAAATGCCAAATCAGAAAGTATATTTGTACACATTAACAGCATAAATGCCAAATCAGAAAGTATATTTGTACACATCTAACAGCATAAATGCCAAATCAGAAAGTATATTTGTACACATCTAACAGCATAAATTCCATATCAGAAAGTTTATTTGTACACATCTATCAGCATAAATGCCAAATCAGAAAGTATATTTGTACACATTAACAGCATAAATGCCAAATCAGAAAGTATATTTGTACACATCTAACAGCATAAATGCCAAATCAGAAAGTATATTTGTACACATCTAACAGCATAAATGCCATATCAGAAAGTTTATTTGTACACATCTATCAGCATAAATGCCATATCAGAAAGTATATTTGTACACATTAACAGCATAAATATGCCATATCAGAAAGTATATTTGTACACATTAACAGCATAAATATGCCATATCAGAAAGTATATTTGTACACATTAACAGCATAAATGCCATATCAGAAAGTTTATTTGTACACATCTAACAGCATAAATATGCCATATCAGAAAGTATATTTGTACACATTAACAGCATAAATGCCAAATCAGAAAGTTTATTTGTACACATCTAACAGCATAAATGCCAAATCAGAAAGTATATTTGTACACATTAACAGCATAAATGCCATATCAGAAAGTTTATTTGTACACATCTAACAGCATAAATGCCAAATCAGAAAGTATATTTGTACACATTAACAGCATAAATGCCAAATCAGAAAGTATATTTGTACACATCTAACAGCATAAATGCCAAATCAGAAAGTATATTTGTACACATCTAACAGCATAAATTCCATATCAGAAAGTTTATTTGTACACATCTATCAGCATAAATGCCAAATCAGAAAGTATATTTGTACACATTAACAGCATAAATGCCAAATCAGAAAGTATATTTGTACACATCTAACAGCATAAATGCCAAATCAGAAAGTATATTTGTACACATCTAACAGCATAAATGCCATATCAGAAAGTTTATTTGTACACATCTATCAGCATAAATGCCATATCAGAAAGTATATTTGTACACATTAACAGCATAAATATGCCATATCAGAAAGTATATTTGTACACATTAACAGCATAAATATGCCATATCAGAAAGTATATTTGTACACATCTAACAGCTTAAATGCCATATCAGAAAGTTTATTTGTACACATCTATCAGCATAAATGCCATATCAGAAAGTATATTTGTACACATCTAACAGCATAAATGCCAAATCAGAAAGTATATTTGTACACATCTAACAGCATAAATGCCAAATCAGAAAGTATATTTGTACACATTAACAGCATAAATATGCCATATCAGAAAGTATATTTGTACACATTAACAGCATAAATATGCCATATCAGAAAGTATATTTGTACACATCTAACAGCATAAATGCCAAATCAGAAAGTATATTTGTACACATCTAACAGCATAAATGCCAAATCAGAAAGTATATTTGTACACATATAACAGCATAAATGCCAAATCAGAAAGTATATTTGTACACATCTAACAGCATAAATATGCCATATCAGAAAGTATATTTGTACACATCTAACAGCATAACTATGCCAATTAATAGGCAATCCTGCTGCTCTCAACAGCAGACACTCCTTAATGTATCCACACGCATACACAACAGAACACAAGGAACATCTCATAATGCAACCAGCTCAGCACAAATATGTCAAGTACTAAGCTATAACGGTGTCCTCAACAGCATTTGCAAGCCAGATAAGTCACTCACAAAATACCACAGAGCATCTCACATTGAAACCAGCACACACAGATGTTAAATATTTCATTGACGTAAAGCAGGATAAAACACTAAGTGGTAAGTTTCACAAAGATACTTTCCTTCAGAAAACGTTGGCACTGGTTAGAGGTATTTTCTGTCCGTTGGCCAAGCTCTGTAACATAATTCTAACAAGAATAAGAAAAATGGACAACCTCTTGGAATTTTGGAGAGTGGTCACACCTCAGCTGTTTTTGGGCACCTGAAACCTATGAAACTGCTAACACCCATGAGAACATTATGTGCCTGTTTGCTCAACCACAACAACTCACAATTAAAATCAGCTATGTTTGCTGCAACATGCATGTGGCACATCTCTGAACCTCACATATTACACCCACCATTTCCTATAAAAACAATCAACAAACTTTTGAAACACTATATAAAGGCTGCAATGAAACAATACAACAGAGCACAGTTATGGCATTTAGTTAGCTATCAAGTGACCACTTACTGAAATTGCCACCGATAAAAGATCCACAAACACAACAAATTACAGAAAACAGAAAATACTACATACATACATTCATTACCTACTGTGGGACACACATTCAATACACACTATGGGACACAGCGACATCATCAAGCAGATATCCTCCTTACACACACGAAGAAGAACAAGTTCCTAACCTTTGGTAACGTTATTTCTGGTAGATACTCCAGAACCAGACCGTAGATTTCTCACCTTTTAAATACTCCCCAGGTGTCAGACTGGACCTAGAAACGTTCCTAGCAGTACCCCTGCAGGTAGGAGTCGTGCAGCTCTGCCCCAACTACCTTTCCACTGCAGAAGACACGCTTGGAACCACATATAGGAGCCACTCGTGCACACTGATGACCTTTGCTTTCTACGCTCGCCATGCCCCCAGGCATAGAGCCCAATAGCAAATTGGCTTAGACCAGTGTGCAGATCTCTGTATGTGGGAACTTCTTAGGTGGAAAAGATCCCAATTTACAGAGCGGAAAAGATCGTGAGGAATCTGCGTTTAGATAGAGTATACACCAGAAAGAATATTTCAGAAGGTAAGTCACTTGTTCTTTTGATAGATAGTTCTAACTGAAGACTCCTCATCTTTTGAACAGATTCCAAAACAGTACCTCCAAGGTGGTGGGTCAGTGAACTGACACAAACCAAGAAATCCTGTAGGACCGAGTGGGTAAAATGCCCATAATGATGGACAGGAGTGTCCAGACAGGAGTGCTTTGCAAACGTATGGAGTGCCGCCCACATGGAAGCCCGACAAATATCCTAAACAGGCACTCCGATCAAGCAGTGGTAGAGCTATGGTAGAATGGGCCCACAAACACTTTAGTGGCAGCTTCTGGATTTAAATGTAGAGCATGATCAACTAAGAGATGGCCCTCTCTTGCACTGCCTTGCTCTTCTTTGTTGCTGATCGTCCACATTAGATTCCCTGGTACGTGTGAAGTTTTCTCCCGAAATTAAATTAAATTGAGTCACTACTTTCGGGGAAAAAAGGAAGCTCTGGTTCTCAGGCCCAGCTCGTCTGGGAAGAAAGTAGTACATGGAGAGTTAATGGAAAGGGGTTGCAGCTCACTCACATGCTGCGTCGATGTTATGGAGATGAGGAACACCACCTCGAGGGTAAGAAGCCATAGTGGGCACCTATGCAGTAGCTCAAAGGAGTACACATCATGAAGGTGAGGAACAAGTTAAGGTCCCACTGGGGCATGAAAGGGAAGATAGTAGAAACAAAGATTGCAAACCCATCAAAAACGCATCACAAAGGGCAACATAGTACCACTGTAGAGGCCATGGCTCTACCATGGGAGTCAGTGGTATCCAGCCTCCACCTGATGGCGAACTTCACTGCATCCAGACCGTCCTCTAAGGCTTTGTTGAGGATGGCAAGGCCCTCCTCAGAAAACATGGGATGCAGCAGCGCAACGGAGTCCCATAATGCATTCGAGTATCGGCCCAAGAGGCATGTGGTGTTCATCAACCTCAAGTCTAGGCTAGGCTAGGGTGGTGGATGAAAAAATGCGCTTCGCAAATGGATCCATCCTCCTGGATTCCCTGTCCGGTGGAGTGGAAGGGAAAGCTTTTGGGTTGTCCTTGGCTGTTGAAGCCTGCACAATTGGGCTCTCAAGAGAAGGGTTCTGGGAGAGGAAGGCTGAGTCTCCTAGGGCAGGACGATGGTGTTGGGCAATCAAGCGGTGCACAGGAACCCATGTGCAAGGTTTGGCCTAGGCTCCCAGTAGAAAGTCTGTAGGGGCTTAATTGAAGGAGAGCAACAGTGAGCCGAATTTGCTCCTGGATGAAGCATCTCTGTCAAGATGTTAGACTTGACCTCGACTGCGGAAAGCTGTAGGTCAAGGACCTCCGCTGTCCTGCGCATTACGGTGGCGAAGGATGCACCCATCTCCAAAACAGGGCCTGGATGGAAAAGCATGCCAGAGTCAGGAAAAGTGTCCAAGTTACTTGAGTCACCCTGCTCCTCATGCCAATTTTCATCTGACTCGGGGTCCTCCCCTAGGGGACCAAACCCTTCATCCTCATCTTCCCATTCAGGAAGGAAGGGTCTATCTAGGGGCAGGAAGTCCAGGATTTGGTAGGAGGATAGGTTCGTCTATGGGCAGTGCTGGTGGCATCAAGGACGGAACCAGACAGAAAGGAGCTAGGCCGGAAGTAGGTGGTGGTAATCCAGATCCAGTGGCTGATCCAGGGGGCCTGGTTGAAGACGGAGTAGACCTCTGGCGGTAACCCAGTCAGGTCACCACTCTGCTCCGTGGGGTCTGAAGGCACACCTGAGGGAGTCAGTGGCCCAAAGATGTCATGCAAGTAGCCGTAGAACTCCTTCAACTGAGCAGGAGCTTCTTCAGCCCCAGGAAACTCAGAGAAGCGTAGTAGGGGGGCGGACAAAGCACGAGGTCGGGAGGGGGAAGCCGAAGTACGCTTCGATGACTTCTTTTTGTGTTTCATCGAGTTACCAGACTTCAAAGAGAACATCTTGGAGTGGGAAGACCAACATCCATGGGAATGTGACCCCAAGATCTCCCTTGGGAACCGCAAATGCACCAAGCTTTCTAAAGCCTCGTCGCCAGGAGCTTTTTCGACCACTCACAGATCGCCTTGGGGTTCATGGACATGCACTCAGCACAGGCACAAGAGACAAACCAAGTTAAGATCCAACACTGGCATTTGTCTGTGGCAGTCCCAACAAGGTGACATATCCCTAAACACATGAGAGCAAATACTCAGAAAAGTAATGGCAAAGCCAAGAGTCTGGCACTGGCTGTCAGTCTTTCGGCTTCAGCAATTTGTGTTGTGTTTAGCAAAACATTTTATGTGGGGAAACTGCAGGGCCATCATCTATTTATAAAAACAACAAAAAACATGGTTGAAGCCCAAAATATTTTCTAGTCTGCAAAAACCTTACATTGTCATTTTAGTCTCTGGCACTGAAGAGAACTACATTATGTATGGATGTACTCCTTGTGAAAGGGAAGCATGCCGCGTGAAGTCAGTCAATGTTTGATGGAAACTGTCTCATTGCCGCATGATGCCTGGTGGAGTGGGTGGATGAATAATGTGAATGACAGACTAATGGATAAGAAGCATTGAAAAGACAGGCAAAAAGGGAGCTTTGCTAAGACAAATGCAAAAAGATGTATAGATAGGTAGCCAGCCACATAGATAGCATTATAGATAGATAGTAGGCACCTAGATACCTAGCTTGCCACTTGCCTGTGGTTTCCAGCTCTTGCTTGTTCCAGACTGATCCAGTGATACTGCAGCTACGCAGGTTTTCCCGCCAGGGTTATCCTGACCGTGTTTTCCCACTCACCGTTTTTCCTGCCAACAGAAGCCCCACCCACCCCAGAACCTACCTAATGCAGGTCGCAGTATGACCTCTCAGGAGGCATGGCGCTGGCACGCCAAAGGTCAACCCACCTGGGCGGTGCCCTGCACCATGACCCCCTGGTCCTCCCACCCCCCGAAGACGCACCATAGCTGAGCTCTACACCCTCGACAATGCAACGAAAACTGCCACTGCACGACCCGCGCTCCATGGTAGGATCTTTCACCTGCACCCACTGGCACTGCGCACACACACCAGCCCACCGAACAGCCCCACCCTGAACACACCACAGACACCACCTGAACAAAAACACCAACTCCCATGTGGCCTTCTCAACACTATACATGCATTCCACTGAATTATGGGACTTCATCGCCATCCTCGCACCAGACACAGCCTTCCTCATCTAGACTTGGATCAACCCCACATCTGCCTCAGAAATAGCCACAGCAATCCATGATGGATATAAAATCACACACCAGGACCACACCAACAAGCCAGGAGGAAGAACAGCCATCCTCCACAGAGACCATACAGTGTACCAACATCACCCCCCCATGGAACATCTCAACTTCAAGCTCCACACGGGCAAGATGACCAACAGAGGCACCCTTGCATACCGACCCCCAGGCGTGTGCTCCAGCTTCTGCAACACCATCGTAGACTTCATTGAGCCCCTAGCCTTAGACTCCAAGGACCACATCTTCCTTGGGAACCTACATTTTCAAATCGATGACCCCAATAACAAAAACACCGCACAACTCCTCTACAGTATGAGCAGCCTCGGATCGACCCAGAATGTCCATGACCTACACACACCACAGGACACACACTGGACCCATTTTCACCTCCAGCAACCGCGTCAAATAGAGCCATGTCACAGAAGTCACATGGACCAATCACTCTATTGTCCACTTCAGCATCTCCAGCCCCGGCACTGCCACTCCCAAGATGACTAACGCCCCCCCCCCCCACCGGAGGTGGAATAAAATCTCAAGAGACCAGCTGGGCGATCGCCCTCAACACCTCCAACCCTACCACCACCAACCTTGAACAGGGAGGGAGAAACTTAAACGTCTGGATCACCAGTTGTACAGACAGCATTGTCGCGATCAAGAGCAACATCCAGAGAAAATCCACCAAAAAGACCAACTGTTACACCAAAGAACTAAGAACAGCGAAACGAGACAAAGAGTTGGAAAGAAGATGGCGCACCAGCAAGAACACCTCCGACAGGTCAGCCTTCAAGATCTCCCGCGACCTCTACCAGCGCCTGCTGAGGGCAACAAGAAGACAGCCCTTGCCGCATGCATCGAAACCAACATCACCAAGGAACTTTTCAACATCGTTAAGGAATTCTCCAACCCGGCTGCCAGCGAGAACAACATCATGCCCTCACAGGAGCTGTGTGACTACTTTGCCCACTTCTTTCACGACAAGATCGCAACCATATAAAGAAACTTCAAATCCCAACCCACACCTACAGACTTCGTTGTCAGATACACCACCGCTGTAATTTACACGAACCTCACACTGTCCACCTGTAATATCTTCTCCACCGAAGACACCACCTCCACCATAAAATCCATCCACTCGGTAGCTCCCACAGACCCATGCCCCCACCACATCTTCAACCTCAGAAACCAAAGTATCGGCCAGGAAACTCACCACCCTACTCAACATCTCTATCACCACCGCAACATTTCCCAACGCCTGGAAACACGCCAAAGATAGACCATTACTCAAAAAACCCTCCGCCGACCCCAGTGAACTCAAAAACTACCAGCCAATCTCCCTGCTCCCATTCCCAGCGAAGGTACTGGAAAAGATCATTAACAATCAACTGATGACATACCTGGAGCATTTGGTTGGGGCGAGACGTCGCCCCAGTTTTGAGAATGTTCTTACCCAGGTGCCATTTGGGCAGGGCACCTCACCAATCTGCACGCACTCTGCTGAAATAATGGACAAGACTCAGAGGATTAATGAACAAGTTACTTACCTTCGGTAACGATGTATCTGTAAGAAACATTAGTTAGTTAGATTCCTCACCTTAGAATATCCCCAGGCGTCAGACTGGATCCGGAAGATTTTTCGTCAGCAATACCCCTTGCGCGTCGCTAGGCGTCGTCTGCGGCTCCGCGTCCGTCGTCGGCGTCGTGCGCCGGAATGACATCGTCGGAGTACTTAGACGCCGCCCTCGCGCGCTGACGTCAGTTCTTGTACATAGCCTTCCGCGCCAGGAACGCAGAGCCATGCAAAGACCGACACTGGTGCCAAAAATAAAATCTAGGGGCCTGAAAAGGATAACCTTAACCCTAGATGTCAGTTCGCAGAACGGGGAGGATGGGTGGGTCGGTGAGGAATCTAACTAACTAATGTTTCTTACAGATACATCGTAACCGAAGGTAAGTAACTTGTTCATCTGAAAGAAACACGTTAGTAAGATTCCTCACCTTAGAATAGATACCCAAGCAATACCATCCCCGGTGGTGGGTCTGCGAACCAAGATCACACCAGAAAGTCCTGGAGGACAGAACGGCCAAAGAAGCCATCCCTCCGGACTTGGCTGTCAAGGCAATAATGCCTGGCAAACGTGTGTAGCGAAGCCCACGTTGCCGCCTGACAGATGTCCTGCAAAGGGACTCCCCGTCCCAAGGCAGTAGTAGCCGCTGTGGCCCGAGTAGAATGGGCGCGCAGCCCAACAGGAGGGTCCTTTTTTGCCAAAGAGTAACAAATTTTGATGCACAAAACGACCCACCGAGAGATGGTCCGTTTGTGCACAGCTTTCCCCTTCTTAGCACCCACGTATCCAACGAAAAGTTGGTCGTCCACCCGGAACTGCTTTGTGCAGTCCAAATAAAAGGAGAGCGCACGTTTTGGGTCCAGACGGTGGAGCCTCTCTTGCTCTTTGGAAGGAGGCGGAAAGAAGGTGGGCAAGGTGACAGACTGCCCAAGATGAAATGGAGTCACTACTTTCGGAAGAAAGGAGGGACGAGGCCGAAGGACAACCTTGTCCGGATGAACAGACAGAAAAGGAGGCTTCGAAGATAAAGCCTGGAGCTCACTCACCCGTCTAGCCGAGGTGATGGCTACCAGAAAAGCAGTCTTAAGAGTCAGAAGACGAAGAGGACAATTGTGAAGAGGCTCGAAGGGAGCGCACATCAGGAATGTCAAGACCAGATTCAAGTCCCACTGAGGCATTACAAAAGGGACAGGAGGGAACGTGTGAGTAATGCCTTTTAGAAAGCGTGTAACCACAGGGGACTTGAAAAGAGAAGGCTGATCAGGAAGCCGCAAGAAGGCAGAGATGGCAGCAAGATAACCTTTCAGGGTGCCCAGGGCAGAGCCCTGCCGGGCCAGAGAAAGAAGAAAGAGGAGAACCTCAGAAAGAGGGGCGGAAAGGGGATCCACAGCCTTTGCTGTGCACCATGCCACAAATTTGTTCCACCGGCAGGCGTATACCGTCTTTGAGGAGGGACGCCTGGCTGCCAGAATGATATCACAGACTTCAGGAGGCAAGTCAAATGGCATCAACTGCCGCCGCTCAATCTCCACGCATGGAGGTGGAGGCTGGACAGGTTCGGGTGGAGGACCGTCCCCTGCTGCTGCGACAGAAGATCCTCCCGAAGGGGCAGACGTATCGGGGGATCGGTCAACATACTGAGTAGCTCGGGATACCAGTATCTTCGTGCCCAATCCGGAGCCACCAAGATGACTTGGGCCCGGTCGTGCCTGATCTTCTTCAGCACTCTGGGCAGAAGTGGTATAGGCGGAAAGGCGTACAACAGACCGCAACTCCACTCGTGACGAAAAGTGTCGCCGAGCGAGTGCCGCCTTGGAAATTCCAACGCGCAGAACTGCTGACATTGCGCGTTCTCTTCGGTGGCGAATAGATCTAACCAAGGCTCTCCCCACTGCTGAAAGAGACCTTGCGCCACCTCGGAGTTCAGACGCCATTCGTGATCCATCATGCACCGGCGGCTGAGTTCGTCCGCTCTGGCGTTCAGCGAGCCTGCCAGATGTTGAACCACTAGGGTGACGCCCTGGTGTTCCAGCCACGTCCAGAGGCGCAGAGCCTCCTGACAAAGGGTCCACGACCCCACCCCGCCCTGTTTGTTGCAATACCACATGGCGGTGGTGTTGTCCATGAACACCTGCACGACACTGCCCCTGACAGAGGGAAGGAAGGCTTTCAGTGCAAGTCGGATCGCTCTCAACTCCAACAGGTTGATGTGGAGACGAGACTCCGCCGGAGACCAGAGGCCTCTGATCTCCGCCTCTCCCATATGGCCACCCCATCCCAGGAGGGACGCATCCGTCACTACGACATGCTCCGGTTGGGGAAGGGAGAGGCTCCTGCCCATGACCCAATCGCGGTCCGTGAGCCACCACTGCAACTGCTGTGCAGTGCCCTCCGAGATCAAGACATGGTCGGACAGGTTGCCGTGATGCTGGGCCCACTGAAACTTCAGGTCCCACTGCAGAGCCCGCATGCACCGCCTTGCGTGATGCACTAGTAGGATGCAGGAGGCCATCAGCCCCAGAAGCCGCAACACTAGCCTGACCGAAACCCAGGATAGAGGCCGAAAGATGGGAATCAGGGCCTGTATATCCCGGACCCGCTGTTCCGGTGGATAGACCCGGAACTGCGCCGAATCGAGAACCGCTCCGATGAAGAGGAGCTTCTGAGAGGGACTCAGGTGTGACTTCGGCACGTTGATGGAAAACCCCAGCAAATGCAGGAGATCCGCCGTAGTCTGGAGGTGGGAGACGACTGCCTGGGGCGAGCCCGCCTTCAACAACCAGTCGTCGAGATAGGGGAAGACTGGAACCCCTGATCTGCGCAGATGAGCTGCGACCACCGCCATCACTTTCGTGAACACCCGACGGGCACTGGTGAGGCCGAAGGGGAGCACGGTAAACTGAAAGTGCTCTTGGCCCACCGTGAACCGCAGGTAACGCCGGTGGGCCGGCAGGGCGGGGATGTGGAAATATGCGTCATGCAAGTCCAACGCTACCATCCAGTCTCCAGGATCTAGGGCAGCTAGAACCTGAGCCAAGGTCAACATCTTGAACCGTTCCTTCCGGAGGAAGGCATTGACGTTCCGAAGGTCCAAGATAGGGCGTAGGCCCCCTTTGCCCTTCTTGGGAACCAGAAAGTAGTGGGAATAACAACCACGACCTACTTCTGGGCTCGGAACGGGCTCGACGGTCCCCTTGGCCAAGAGGGCGGAAACTTCCTCGTGGAGAAGATGCAAATGATCCCCCGAGATACGGTGGTGCTGCGGTGGCATGGCTGGAGGGGTCGTCTCGAAGGGGAGGGAGTAGCCCCTTCGGACGATTTGCAGCACCCACCTGTCCGATGTGATGGACCGCCAGTGGAGCAGGTGATGGCGAACTCTGCCGCCCACTGGCGTGGAATGGGCCTGAAAGCTCGGACTAGGAAGGCTTTGAGGCGGGCGCTGCCGGGGTGGAAGCGGGCTGACCTCGTCGTCCTCCAGATCCGCCTCGGCGGCAACCACGTCCGCGACCGCGCGCAGGTTGGTTCTGCGGCTGGTGGCTAGGCGCACGTGAGGAGGCACCCCTTCCTTGGCCACGAAAGGGGCGAAAAGCGGAAGATTGCGACCGCGGGGCCGAGAGGCCCAAGGACTTGGCCGTAGCCCGGGAGTCCTTGAAGCGGTTCAGCGCACTGTCCGCCTTCTCGCCAAACAGGCGAGTGCCATCAAACGGCATGCCCATGAGAGAGCTCTGGACATCGCCGGAAAATGACGTGGACCGCAGCCAGGCGTGACGTCGAAGCGCCACAGAGGTGGAAATGGCCCTACCCAGCGAGTCCGTGGTGTCAAGCCCACAACGTATAGCATGTCACGCTTCATCCCTCCCATCGGCCAGAGCCTGGGTAAGACGTGTCTGGACCTCCTCCGGACACAGGGGCAGCGCGTCCTCCACCGCATCCCACAGAGAGTGGGAATAACGGTCCAAGAGACAAGCGGTGTTCAAAGACCGCAGGCCCAAACTAAGGGAAGAGAACAGTTTCTTGCCAAACTGCTCCAGTCTCTTGGAATCCCGGTCCGGCGGGGCGGTCGGGAAAGAGGATTGGGAGGTGGAGGCCTGGATAACCAGGCTCTCAGGGGTAGGGTGTTGGGACAGAAAACTGGGGTCGCCCGGAGCAGGGCGGTGGCGCCTGGCGACGTTCCTGTCCACAGGAGGGACTGTGGAGGGCTTGGACCAGGTGCCCTGTAGAACGTCAGTGAGGGCCTCATTGAATGGCAGCAGAGGCTCAGTGGAGCTTGCTGCAGACTGAAGCACCTCCGTGAGGACGTTCGTCCTCACAGCCACGGCAGGTAGCTCGAGCCCAAGGGCTGCGGCCGCCTTGCGCAGCACCACGGAGAAAGCAGCACCCTCCTCCGAAGCCACAGTCGGAGGAGAGATGAATCCAGTGTCTGGTGAGGTATCCAGACCACTGGCCTCCCCCAGTTCATCTGCCCAGTCCTGGGACAGTTGGGCCTGAGCGGCCATAGGATCCTCGGATCCCTCCCAGTAGTCCCCATCATCCGACTCCTGGTGTAGAGGAGAAAGTAACGGAGCCGGGCGGTAGACAAAATGTGTCTCTAGCGGCGTCGATCTCGGCGTCCATCGATGTCGGACCGGCGCCGGGCCTGGAGCGGGACTGAACTGGGGCACGACGTCGAGCGGGGTCGACGTCGGCGTCGGGGGTGGAACCGGAGTCGACGCCGGTGGAGGAGGCGTGACAAGGTTGACCGGCGTCGACGGGGACTCGAGAACGGGTCCCTCGGGCGCTTGCGGCGTCGAGGCCGGAGCCGTCAACGGCGCCGGAGCCGCCGGCTGGCAAGGCAGCCCAGTCGGGTCCGCGGGGCCTGAAGGCGCACCAGCGGGCGCCGATGGCGGAGCCAGGTTCCTCATGGCCGAGAGGAAGGCACTGACTTCCGCAGGCGTCGCATTAGTCCAAGGGACCTGAGGGTATGGGGACGGACGCGGCGCCTGCGGCTCCGCCGGAGCCGCGGGGGTGGAACCACCCCAAACCTCGACCGAGTCGCGCGACCGGCGAGGGGAGTCCGAAGAGCGATGTCGCCTCTTGGACTTCTTGGAATGCTTCGACTTACCCGAAGACTTTGATCCCGACGACCGATGGTGACGTCGGCTGCGGCTCCGCGACCGATCCTTGGACCTCCTCCTGGACCGGGATCGAGAGGCGCGCGGAGCCGAGTGGCGAATCTCGAGAAGCTTACGGGACCGCTCCCGTCTAGCCTTCGAGGTCAGGGCCTTGCAGTCCGAACAAGACTCCGCGTCGTGATCGAGGCCCAAGCAGTAAAGACACCGGCGGTGATGGTCCGTAACCGACATCAGTCGGCTACAGTCCGTACAGGCTTTAAACCCAGGCATCCTACCGGCACCGGTGTTGAGACTCGATCAAAAAGGATCAAAAAAGTTAGTCAAAAATTGACTAAAGGGGTAGCTCTCCCGGATCTGCGCTTACTGGCGCGGAAAAAAGAAGAACTGACGTCAGCGCGCGAGGGCGGCGTCTAAGTACTCCGACGACGTCATTCCGGCGCACGACGCCGACGACGGACGCGGAGCCGCAGACGACGCCTAGCGACGCGCAAGGGGTATTGCTGACGAAAAATCTTCCGGATCCAGTCTGACGCCTGGGGATATTCTAAGGTGAGGAATCTAACTAACGTGTTTCTTTCAGATAAGATGGTGTGCATCCCTTACCCCTAAAAGTTGAATTCTTACAGAAAGTATGCCCGACTTTGGGATTACACCCGCAAAAAAAGAAGGAAGAAAGAAAGAAGAAAAAGTAAAGTTACTAACATTGTTTGAATCCACACGGGGCGGGACATCGTGGTTCATCACATAAGCCGGCGTTTTATTTACATGGAAATGAACTTGAAAAAACCTTTGTGTGCACTTAGTAACAATTTAATTTTGAAAATAGACGTTCGAGTTGTATTAATCATTCGTAAGCTATGATGAAGGGTTATACGTTTAATTTTTTTATTAGCGAGCTGTTTATTATTGAGCAGCACTATGGGAAATTAAGTTCTCTGCATTCGAAATTGTGCTACAATGTAACTATGATGGCGGGAAACTAGAGAACTGTGAGCCAATCGGAAGTCATGAAAGAAGGGAGCATGTGATCAAATAGAGGTCGAACAAGGGAGGGAATGATTGTTGGTTGAAGTCAGCTGTGCGGCAAGAGAACGCCCTGGTAGATGGGAGATGATGCGGGCCGCTTTTAATATCTTTGGCAGGTACGAAACGGTGCTGTTAGTTTCAAGTGATGTTGGAGTACTAGTTGCGCCACATAGGTGATAAGAAATGAACGATAATAGCAATGTTTAGATAGGGGTGGCCGTAAGTTACGGTGAATGTATGGAATAACTCAAGTGGGGGAGAATAGCACGCTATAGTGTGGAGATATGTGCGAGTGAAAGTGAGAGGGTGAGGTTAGAAATAGCGGTTATATATGAGGGGAAAGGAAGGTCAAGTGAGGCTTAGAGAAAGCGTAAGGCAGTTTGAGCACGCAAGGAAAAATGAGAAAAAATAGCTTGAGTTAATCGGGGCGATAGAGCATAAGACTCATGTGGCATGATCTGTTTGAATCACAGTTTCCTATACCAGAGGGAGTATTGTCCCGCGGGTACAAAAGTGAGTTACAATAGACTTGGGGTGACAGTTTACGTTGCACGTAGGGTTTATTGGTTTAGAATTGCACATTATTTTTGAGGGATCTTTATGAGGGCAAAACGCGTATAGCACTTTGTAATGGAGTTTGAAATAAAACAAATTTCGACCGTAGATTAGTAATGTTACACTACGTATAATTATGGCTTAAAGTGATAATTTTTTATGTTTTGCTTTTTTTGTTGTTTTGCTTGTTATTACAGTGACCCCTGACGAAGGGCAATTTAGGCCCGAAATGCATTGGGTTTTATACAAATAAAATACTGTCTTGGATGAATTTGCGTCATTCATGTATTTGGAAGAGGTTCGGATGGCCCACCTTGAACATCAGAAAACAGAAAATTGGCATTCCATTCCACGTGTGGATATATATAAAATTGAAAAAGTTGAAATAAGTAATTCATATATTTGGATGAACAGGTTTACAGAGATAAATGTGGAATAATTATATGATCGCCACAAAGGCGTAATTTAGCTGTGCATTTGGTTGGGGCGAGACGTTGCCCCAGTTTTGAGAATACCTTGAGCAGAACCAGCTACTAGACACCTTCCAATCCTGCTTCCTCAGTAATCATAGCACTGAAACTGCCCTCATTGCAGCCACTGACTACATACAAACCCTCCTCGACCGAGGAGAAACAGCAGCATTGATCCTCCTAGACCTCTCGGTAGCCTTCAACACCATATCCCATCACACACTTATCGAAAGACTCCACCACATCGGCATCCAAGGTGACGCGCTCAGATATTTATTTATATATGTTATGGATCACCTCCTTCCTCACTGGAAGAACCCAGAGGATCCACATCTGAACCCAAGGAGATCACCTGCGGTGTCCCCCAGGGCTCAGCCATCAGCCCCACGCTTTTCAATGAATTTATGACTCAGGTGGCCAACATAGTCAGATCCCATGATCGCAACATAATTGCCCGTGCAGATGACACCCAATTCATCCTCTCACTCACCGATGACCCCACCATCACCAGAACCAACTTCCAGAGATGCATGACAAACATTGCTGACTGGGTAAAGAACAACTATCTCCAGCGGAACACAGAAAAGACAGAAGTCCTGATCTTTAGTAACGGCAGCAACACCTGGAATGACTCCTGGTGGCCATCAGACCTAGGACCCGTACCCACTCCCTCCAACCACGCAAGAAACCTCGGCATCATCATGGACAACAAGCTCACTATAAAATCACAGATCAACACTGTCTTCTCAGCCTACTTCCTCACTCTGCACATGCTACGCAAAATCTTGTACTCCTGCACACGAGACCCACAGTGACACAAGCCAACATCACCAGCCAACTGGATTATGGCAATGCCCTCTACGTAGGACTCGCTGCACGCCTCCTACAGAACCTTCAGACCATATAGAATGCCACAGCCAGACTCATCCTCCACCTTCCCCTATGAACCCACATCACACCCCACCTCAGGGAACCCCACTGGCTCCCCATACAGAAGAGATGCAAATTCAAGCTGCTGACCAATGCACACAAGGTTCAACACAACCAAGGACCTGCCTACATTAACCACCACATGAACTTCCACCAACCGTCAAGAAGACTACCTTCCGCCTCCCTTTCACTTGCCTATACTCCCCACATCTACCAAAGCAGAAGTGGAGGATGCTCCTTCTCTCACATCGCAGCAAAGACATGGAACAGCCTTCGAACCATCAACTCACTTTCGGAATTCTGAATGGCCCTCAAGACCTAGCTGTTTCGTTAAGCCTCCAGGACCTGCAAGTGCCTGGATACCTTATCGGTTGATTAGCCGCGCTTTATAATTCCTGATTGATTGACAGATAGGGTTCCATACAGAGACAAGGTTTCATAGATAACGATAGTTGCCTAGAAAAATACACAGACTGCTTTGCAAAGAGAGTTAGATAGATCAACAGATACAAGCAGACTGGTAACTAGAGAAGTAGGTAGATAGACAAATAGCCATATAGGGAGACAGACAGAGCTAGATAAATCGAGTTAGACAGATATACGGATAGACAGACATGGTTCCATGCATAGTGAAGACTATGTTTATGGGGAGGGTTGCTTAGAGAGAAAGACAGACAGATAAAGACAGACAGGTTGATAGACAGGTAGGTTGATCGACAGATAGATAAACAGGTAGAAAGCCAGATAAGTTGCTAGATAGGTAGATAGACATGTAGCTAGACAAACAGAAAGACAGGTAATTGCGTAGACAGACAGAAAGGGTTGCATAGATATATAGTGCGGTAAATTGTAATAAACAGCAGAAGTAAAATTAGTAATATAAAGTTACATGTCAATATAAGCACGACATACAAGACCACTGAAAGCAATCTAGAAAGTCATATAAGTTAGAAATCCAGACTAAATTGGTTTACAAATATTACGACACCAAAGAACACACAAAGCAAAATAGAACATACAAAACTGACATACAGACTAAATTGGTTTACAAATTAACTCCAGTTCTCAATTAAAATACAAACATGACATACAGGGGTGCAGTTAAAAATGCACTTCACTGAGTGCATACTAAAATAAAATAAGACAAATTCATGACGAACAGTTTCAATGGGACACAATTTTGGTTAGCAGCACTCTGATAAACAATAAAAAGGCCACTCCAAAAGGAATTTACAACACTATCAGCAGGAGAGAGGAACTGAAAGTTGGAAGGTGCCCTCTGCTTAAAATTGAGTGCTGGTAGAAAGCATTATGCCATCTCATCAGTCTCTAAACAAAAAGGCGAACCCAAAGTAATAATAAACACTGGCACTTGAGAGCTACATTGTGTGCGGATGTGCTACTTGTTAAAGAGCAAAATGCAGTCACTCAATGTGAAGTTATCCAGTGGCTAAAGTGGGCTGACCCCTGCCCCATGCTGTATACCGTAGTGGGCGGAAGCAAAATGTGAATGACACACCAATGGATGAAGATAGATGGCAGAAAGCCTATTTAAATAAGTATATTATACATATATTTTTGATAAAATCAAAAGGTCTTGGCTAACGCCAGACCTAAAAAGGTTCAACAAAACATTAAGAAAAAGAGGTCAAAAAGTGACAGATGTAACTCTTCAGATATATGCTGTTGGGGCAGAAAGAAAGGAACTGATGTTAGTGTGCCGGGGTGGTGCTTATATGGTGTGACGAAATGAGCTAAAGAACAATGATGGATTCAACCCAGAACTGTGACTGGGAGTGAGTGTCTGAAAAGTTTCAGCGCTCTGTCCATCATCTCCTTGTATTTGCTTTGTTCTCCCTAAGTTGGCAAGGTATGCCCAGACATGGGTCCCTTTGTCACTTTGCCACTGGATTCAAGCTAGCCTGGCTGATGAGGGGTGTCAACCTGAAATCGGTCCCAGGGTGCTTGTTTCCAGTCCAGGGAAGACCTGGCTTGGCAGTTCGGTCTGAACTGGTCCCATGAGGGACAGGGTCAAGACTGATTTACATATAGCTAGGTCTGAATTGGGGTGGTGAAGTGAGTTAAAGAACAATGATGGATTCAACCGAGATCTGTGACTGGGGATGAGTGTCTGAAAAATGTCAGCGCTCCGTCCATCAACTCCTTGTGTTTGCTATATGGGCACCGCAGTGTCACTACCAACAGGGACAACACCAAAGCAGAGCTGATATCCACCACCTACCAGAGCATAGAGGTACACCTCAAAATTTTCCAGATCCGGTCTGATGCCTGGGAACTAGTCTAAGGTGAGGAATCTGCGGTTAGAAGTCTATCAGAAGGGGGGCGTGGCTAGCGCACGAGAAGATGGCGGCTCACTCGTAACTCTCCCGTGACGGCGGAGAGGAAGACGAACATGGCATAATTTAATGCCTGTATTTGTAATTCCAGAGTAGCGGTTTCTCACTCGGAACCACTGCAGCTTCACCGGAGACGCTTTTCAGCTTCCGTGGTGCCCTATGACGTCTGTTTTGTCTCAGCGCTGCAGCGCGCCTCTCTAACGACAGCACCCGTCATTCTAATACGCGCCTGATGCATTTCGACGCGCAACTAAATAAACACCGGTAATTGCTTTCTTTTACTACAGGCATTCATTCGTTATGCACGTGTTGCCTAAATGGAAGCTAATGGGTGACGAATTACTCTCTTCTGAATGCCAGGGCTTAGGAAAAGGAAAATTTCCGTTTCAGTCAGCATTTGTCTTTCTGTGAGGAACTGTCTGACTCACATGCCACCAACCCTCTCAAGCGAAGTCATTCTCTGCAGATATGTGGTTTTCATTTGGGAGTCACGCACTGTGAACATTATTTTACTAAACAACTGCTCTTCTGACGAATATTTGTGCTTTTTTCTTCCTTGTCATGCCGTAAATTTTCCTTTTTGAACAGTTTTGTTTTGCCCCTCAATTTAACTACTATATCAAGCACTATTTTTTACACAGGGCTACCATAACAAATTCTACTTTTGAATACTGCCTGTCTCTCCACCTTACTGAGGAATTGTCATTATGAACTTTGTTTAAGCCCTGCAGAAGCTGATGTACGTACCTGTAATTTTTGAAGCATTATTTTAGTGGCACTAAGCAGCCGTTATTAACATCCGAAGAGTAGGGTGGAACGACCTTCCTGAAGATGGCGCTGCCGTAATGAGCTGAGTCAACGAGATGTTTTTGACATGTAGACCACCGGGGTTGTACTTCACCGAGGTTTCGCGCACCCTCAAGAACTTTAATTGAATGCTCCTCGAGACAATAATGTGCCGTTTTTGCAGGGCGTAATCACCTCTCTGAAGAGAGTTTTTTCATGTTTCAAGTACTTTGTGAGGAGAATTTCACTTCCAGGGCTATAACTGGTTCCCCTTGCACACCTCTCATTATTGAGCCTATTTTTGCATGACCTAGCTTACTTTGCTTCGGCTTAACATTGCCTCACCTCAGAGTGACTTTACTTTACTTTCAGCGTTTGCTTCTTCTCTTTAATTCCGGATCTCCTATTTTTTCAGTACAGTCCTTTTGCTTCGTCCAACGGTTTCCTTACTCCTCATGGGGAAACTCCAAAACTCAGGATTGGCTGCTTCCTCTCAGTGTCCTGTGGACTCAGATTCGGATCCTTCTCCTCAGGCCATGGTGGACTCCACGGCACCAAAATCTGAATCAGTACGAGGAGCTATCCCATAGGCACGCAACAAAGAGAAGCTATCATCCTCTACAGCCTCCTAAGCGCCTGAAAAAGGACCCTCCTTCCCCAGGAAGTAATTCCCCTTCAGCTTCCATGGATCTCATTCTGGAGGAAATTCGTGCACTCAAACCGTTTATGGAAGCTACAACAAAGAGCATGCAGGCTATGCAGGAGAAGTGGTCATCCTTAGAATCGCGTGTCCAATCTTTGGAGATTTCCGCTGATTCTTTGCATTCCTCTTGCTCCCATATTCCGTCAATGGAGGCGGAGATACTACTACTTAAACGTTAGACTGAGGATTTGGAAAATAGAAACCGCAGAAACAATCTTCGCCTTTATGGTCTTCCGGAACTCACAGAGGGGTCAAACCCCACCGTCTTCTTCCAATCCTTTCTTGCCAAGATCTTAGATGCTCCAGCCTTATCTTCTATTAACATTCAAAGAGCTCATCGTCTTGGCCCAAAGGTTGCCAGTAAACCTAGAGGTGTAATTATGTTATTCCTGCAATTCACAGACCTCCTACAGGTCCTCTCAGCCGCCAAGCTCAAGAAGCAAATTACGTGGGAAGGTCATCGCCTCTTTCTCTCACAGGATGTTTCCAAAGCCACTGCGGATCGAAGGAAGAAGTTCTTGGATATGCGGCCCCAACTACGGGCCCTGAATGCTAGATATGGTCTACTTCATCCTTGTCTTTTTAAGGTCACCTATAAGGACAGAACAACTACATATGAAGACCCGGCAGCCCTGCAGGCGTTTCTCCAGCGACATGGCCCAGATGGCATGGACATATCCAGACCTGGTTGACAAGACTTACTGTCTCTTCCTGGATTTTGTTGTGTTATGATTTTGTTGTTTTCTCTGTTATAGTAGTTGCTGAGAGTCTCCTGCTGTCTTTCTTCTGGAAGAAGGTCTTACTCTCATTTTTCTGTTTTCTTGTGGCACATATCTCCCTTTAATTGTTAATCTCTTTTGTCTTCACAGTCATTTATTCCCTTCCTCATATCCTGATATGGTCTGCCAATTTTTCTCTCTGCTGCGTTTTTGGATCCCTGGTATTTGAAGTTTGATGTCTACTCTGGATGTTCGTCGTCGTTATCTCCCGGCGTCCCAACCCCATCCTCTCTCTTGAGTTCTTTCGTTTTGTAAGTATGTCCCTCAGTCGTTCGTTTCGAACGTGTACTGTCTTTTTATTGATTTTTGTTTCTGTCCTTTTTTCTACATCTGATCCATTCCCTCATGCCTTCTCCTCCCTTCTTCCTCCTTTCTTCACTTTCTTTCACCTCCTCCTCTTTCCTTTTTTTCCTCCTACCTTTCCTTGGTTTCAATCTTATATCCATAGCGGCTCCTCCCTTCTTTTCCTTTACCTCTTTTCCTCTTTTTTCTTTCTCCTTTTGCCCCCTCCCCTTCATCAATTCATTACAATATCCTTGATTTCCTCAAGTTATTTTTATGTCATAATAAGCATGTCGCTAATAGTTGCTTTTCTTGATTATTCCATTCCGTGTTACATCATGGAACGTTAAGGGTTTAAATAACCCCATTAAAAGGCAAAGGGTTTTATCCCATTTAGCGAGACTTAATTCCGATGTTGCTCTCCTTCAAGAGACTCATCTCTCGGACACAGAGGCTCTGAAACTCAAGCGCTGTTGGGTGGGTCATGTTTTCTGCTCCCCCACAGATACCAAGAAAAACGGTGTTGTGATTTTATTGCATAAAAAGTTGAATGTTTCCTCAATTTCCTATGAATGTGATGATGTTGGCCGATGGGTTATTGTTACACTGCTTATAGATAATATCCCTATCACTTTTTTTAATGTGTATGCCCCAACTGGAATTGACAGAATATTTTGGCCCTCTATTTCAGCTAAACTGTCATCACTTTCTGGAGATTACATTCTCCTTGGGGGAGATTGTAACCAAGTTGTTGATCCCTTCCTCGACCGCCACTCCAATGTTAAATATGTCCCTTCTAAGATGCACTCCCAATTTGTTAACACCTTTCAAAACAATGCTTTGGTAGATATTTGGAGGTTATGTAATCCTGTCTTGAGAGAATACAGTTTCTACTCCCCCCCCCATCACTCACAATCCCGCATTGATCATATCTTCCTCAGCAAACCCCTTTCACAACACGCCATTCGCTCTGATATTGGCTCCATCCTAATCTCAGACCATGCTCCTATTCATGTAGATCTGGACCTCCTTCCTTTTCACCCCCACTCTGGCAGATGGCGCTTCAACAATGCTTTACTTTTGGAACCAATTTTCTGTTCCGAATTTAAGGCCTTTGCCACTGAGTTTTTCCTTCTTAACAATACCCCTGATTCTTCTTTTGTCACTGTCAGGGATTCTTTTACAGCAGCCTCGAGAGGTTTCATTATTAATTTTGTAGCCCGACGAAAGAAACTCCGAGTGGCCGAGTCCGAACGCATTTTGGCTACTATTAAGACCCTAGAGCTTGATTATCATGCTTCCAAATCTGAAATTTCTCTTAAAAAACTTATCGATGCGAAACTTTCCTTTAATAAATTTACAACGGATGCAGCTTCTAACCTTTTGTTAAAGTGTAATTCTAGGTATTATGGAGGTAAGAACAAGATGGGGAAACTTTTGGCCAACTACTTAAAGATAAGGAAAGAACGCACAAAGATTGAATCCATTAAGACTACTACTGGCATCTCTTGCTTTAAAGATAAAGACATTCTTGCTGAGTTCGTCAAATTCTATGACAATCTTTATACTCCCGAACATATTCCGGAGAATACGGATCTCCTCTCATATTTTCATGCGCTCCCCTCCCCCTTGGCTTCTCACGTTGATTTTACTACTCTAGATCGAGACATTTCGCTTTCTGAGATCTCTCACACTGTTTCTAAGTTGCGTCTTGGTAAGTCTCCAGGTCCTGATGGCTTCACTATAGAGTTTTACAACCACTTTGCTTCTCTGCTTCTCCCTAAACTACTATTACTATTTCAATCCTTCTCTGCAGCGGGTTCTTCAAGTGGTTCCTTCCAACAAGCTTTAATCTGTCTAATTCCTAAAGAGGATAAAGACCACTCGTTATGCAAGAATTATAGACCAATTTCCTTGGTCAATACGGATTATAAAATTCTGGCTAAAATTCTGGCATTGCGCATGGATCCCCTCTTACCTGATCTTATAGGCCCTGAACAGTCGGGTTTTGTCAAGGGGCGTCTCTCCTCTGACAACTCCCGGGTTTTTCTTAATATTCTTAGTAGGTCTGCCTCTATGTCGCTTCCCTTCGCGGCTATTTCTTTAGACGCGGAGAAAGCCTTTGATAGGATTGGGTGGGATTTTATGTTTCAAGCTTTGCGTTGGATCGGCTTTTCTTCCAAATTTATCTCTATTATTTCTCTACTTTACTCTAACCCCCAGGCTTCCATTTTTGTCAACGGGATGACCTCGGATTATTTCTCGTTACACAGAGGAGTGCGACAAGGTTGCCCTCTTTCCCCTCTACTTTTTGTTTTAGCCTTGGAACCCTTTCTCACCAAAATTCGTTTCGATAATAGTATTTCTGGTTTTAATTTTGGTTCTCATCAGGTTAAGCTCTCGGTTTATGCTGATGATATTCTTCTTTACTGTTCTGATCCGGTCTCCTCTATTCCCTCTTTTCTCCAGCAGGTGTCTTCTTTCTCCGCAGTTTCTGGTTATCGCCTAAATGCGGATAAGTGTGAGATTTTACCTTTAAATTCCATTTGTCAAAAACACCTCTTTTCCCAAACAGGTTTCTCATGACAACCATCGAAGATCAAATACCTGGGTGTTTGGTTCGCTCCTCTCTTGTCCGATACGCTCAAATTTAATTTTGATTATGTCTTCAAAAAGATGGACACGGCTATTCAACGTTGGAACCCACTTTTTCTGTCCTGGTGGGGTCGGCTCAATTCTATAAAAATGATGTTATCTCCCTTCCTGCTTTATACCATTTCCATGCTTCCAGTACGCATTCCAGCTTCTTTTTTTAAACGGATTGATTCTCTTCTGCTGAAATTCTTATGGAATGGCAGGCGATCTCGAATAGCTTTGGTTTCATTGCGTAAGGACAAGGCCCAATCTGGTGTGCGTTTTCCGGACTTCAGAGAATATCATCGGGCTTTCACTTTGAAACAATCGGCCCGTTGGCTTTCCTCTGACCTCCCGCGCTATCCGCCGGTTTGGTTAGCTATGGAATCTTGCTTTTTATACCCCTTTACCTTCCGCGAGTTCTTGTCCTTCTCATCTTCTTTAGTTCGCTTTCGTACCCCTGGTATCTCTCACTCCCGTACTCTTCTTCTTCCTCACATAGCATCATCCTACCCCTCCCTCCTTTCTATTCACAACCAATCGATATGGCACAATTCCCTTCTCAAAATCCGTAATCGTCCCATATTTTGGAAGACATGGCATTCTCGAGGACTATCTTGGATCTCTCAATTACTTTCCCAGGATACCCCACTTTCTTTCCAGGAACTTCAATCCGGTTTCTCACTACCTTCTTCTGCCCGTCCGCAATATCTTGCTCTTCTCCCAGTTCTCATCTCATACCTTCATTCCTTAATGCCTATTGCCGATATTCCCTCGGACCGCAAAGCTACTTCCTTATTATTGGAGGTGTCTCCCTCAGCTTCTGCCATCTATAACTCTTTTCGTCACTCTCCCGACAGACCAAAATCTAAGATTGAGAGTACTTGGGAACGGGATCTCTCTCGGGATTGGCCAATATCCCTTTGGGATAAACTATGGGCTAAGCTTCACAAGACCTCTAGAGCTGCTAACACTACCCAAACCTTATATTTCATTTATAATAGAACTTTATGCACTCCACTTGCTTTATCCCGTTTTTCATCAAACCCTTTCCCTATTTGTTGGTCCTGTTCTTGTCCTACTGCAGATTTTAAACACATGTTGTTTGAGTGTCCTCATATCTCAAACTTCTGGCATCTAGTTTGGACACAAATACAAAAGATATTCCAGTTTCAAATCCCCTTTTCCCCTCCGCAAGTTTTTCTAGGTTCCCTATCACCATCCCTCCCACTATCTCCTTCCCATTACTTATTACTTGACCTTTTAATTGCCGTGGCTTTCCATACCATTACTTCTAACTGGAAGCTGGCTGCAAATGTATCCTATCAAGCTTGGTGGAATGCAGTTTGCTTCCATCATCGCCTGGATACTAATTTTGTATCCCCTATTTCTCTAGCTATTAAGCGTGACTTGATTTGGCTTTCTTTAGTATCCTATCTCTCCTCCTCTGCTCCAGCACATGTCCCTCCAGACCCTGACACAGTTGAGGTGCGTAAACCACCATGATTTCCTTGTTCTTTATTACCTTTTTGATATGATATTGCGTTCTATTATATCGTATGGTATATTTGTTAATATACGGAATTTTATTTCCTGTAGACTTCATGCTTGTTATGTTTGCTTTTAATGAGAGTTTTTTATTGAACTGCTTATTCTTTGTACATGTTTATCACGATGTCTTTTCCCCTTTCCCTCTCCCCTCTTTTCCTTTCTTTATCTTTTCAATAAATTCAAACTTAAAAAAAAAAAAAAAAAGTCTATCAGAAAGCGCTATTGTTAAGAAACACAAAAGCGATTACAATAGCCTCTGCCGTACAGCCTCCAACCTCTGCGATCACTGAAAGGTAGTGGCATAGTTTTTCCATGACCTTTACACGATTTAAAAAAAAAAAAGCTGCTGTTGAGCCATTTTGGCTAAGGACTTTCCTTGATTTAAGAGAAACAATGCCATTTATAATTTCACTTGCCCTTATTTTTCTTTATTATAATTTTTTTAGGTCATTACCATAACAAAGGACAAAATGCAATACATGAGGAATACATCGGCATCAAGTTAACATACTGGTAAACCATAGACATTATACAACAGATAAGCAGAGCTCTTAACATTTGATTTGCAGTCTAATTTGCTACTCTCTTGTCTCTGTGCGATATGGCGGGGGCCTGCTATGACGTTGTATGAGTTAGACCATTGCCTATCAGTATTATAGCAAGTGTTAGTGTAATCAGTGCTGTGTTTTCTCCGTGGTTGGCCGGGGGGCTGGGTGGAAGGCAAGCAAGGGGTAGGTCTTGAGGTGGCCCTATATATCTCTGGGTCTAGATGGTGGGGGATGTAGTGGGGCATATCCGTCCAGCTGTTCAGTACAATATATTATGGAGTCCAACCATGCTTTGTATTTGGGTCCTTTCCCACGCCCCTTACAGCATTGCACGTGCCTTTTTCGCCATCAGCAGTGCCAGAGCTGTGCATCTCCTGTGAGCATAATGCACCCAGGTAAATCAGTGCTTGCTTCACAATTTCTCAGACAGTAAACTTTCTCTGAGATGGTGTGAAAAATGAAACTATATATATATATATATCTCACAGCAACTCGCGATATTCACCCGCTTACGCGCGGAAATCACCAGCGTAGACCAACTTTTGCAGCATTATTATTTTATTTCATCTGTGTCAGGACGCGTTTCGGCCGTCCAAGCGGCCTTGATCACCTGATCATACGTCACAGAATTGCCCATTTTTAAAGTGCAAGTGCAACATCGTCATTGATAAACATGGAAGACATACTAATGCTTGTATGTACATAATTTATCATTTTAAAAACTTTTTTTGCGCGCATATTGATTTCCCCATATATAAAGGGAATCTAAAACATATAATAAAAGCATAAATGCCCTATATACCTCATATGTATATTGATAATAGTATTACGCAATTTTATGATAAAAAAATATAAATTCAGCATTTTATCTAACTTTCTCATGAATCAATTAGTTGCACAGTATACATCTAATAATATTGAGTGCTCACCTAGACCATAAAAAAATCCTAAAGATTTTCAAAATAAAGTGCTATAGTGCCATCATTCTAAGCATATAAAATACTTAGAAACCTAATACGCTGAAATCCAAAAAAAGTGACAAGTGCATATAGAACCATTGCATAAATACCTTGGACACAAATTTGAAAAAACTGCAAATTCAGAGATAAGAGATATTGTTCATCATTATGGAGGTAGAATGTGTAAAATCAATGAGAGTAAAATACTAAAACAAAGACAGCAGCCCAGTGACATGTTTAAAAAAATCAATAAAAAGACACATAGATAAAAACTACCCATGAAATTCTTAAAACTAAATGTAAAAAACAATGCCCCAGGACTACAGCCCCCGTAAAAAGCAATTTTCACTCTATTCCTGTTATTGTATGTAATACCCTACATTCCCAGTTTTTTTCATAAAAGGGTGTGTAAATCTTCAGTTGTATTCAAACCACCCGGCCACTTACAGTTGAACTCCAATATATAATTAGTCTCAAGCCTTCGTAGGGTAGCCTCCTTATCCCCTCCTCTTTGTTATGGGGATGGATTCAATGGCAAAATAATGAAGAAATCGAGGATCACTATTATGCGTGGTTTCAAAATGCCTTGCAACGGGATAGTTCTGATCTTTGTTTGTTATTGCCCTTAAATGCTGTAGGATTCGCTTGTGAACTGCCAATTTGGTGCTGCCCACATATTTAAGATGGCAGTCACACTCCAGGACATACACACAATATTCAGTTTTACATGTCAAATGTTGTTTAATTTCTCTGTTGATGTCAGAGAAAAATGTCTTGTAGGTTTTGGTGTTAATTCCAAATTGGCATGCCCTACAGCTTGAGCATTTATAATATCCTTTTCTAGAAAGTAGCCAGCTCTCCTTTTTACAAAGCTCCTGGCTGTTTTTGGCCAAGACATTGCCCATACTTGTGGAAAGCTATGGCTGGGTTAGAGGGCATTAATCCACCTATCACCGGGTCATCTCTGACAAAATGCCAGTTGCGTCTGACAATATTTCTCAGCTCCTTTTCCTGTCTTGAATAAGTTAAAATTAGGCGAACTGGCTCCACTTTTTTATTTACTGTCTCAGTTTTGTATTGAAGAAGTTCTTCCCTTGGCTTGAGCTGTGACTTGGTCATAGCTGCTTTGACTACTCTGGGGCTGTATCCTCTATCTAAAAACCGAGCCTGGCTTTCACTTTGTTTTATTTTCATATCCACTGGGTCACTGCATATACGTCTAATACGGAGCATCTCCCCATACGGAATGCTATTTATTAAATGTTTGGGGTGTGCACTCGTGGCATGCAGCAGTGTATTGCCTGCGGTTGGTTTTCTAAAAAGGGTAGTTGCCAACGTATTATTGTACACTAAAACCTGTACATCTAAAAATGTCACTGAGCTTTTACTGATGTTAGAAGTAAAATTAAGGTTAAGATCATTATGGTTAATACTTTCTACAAATTGTGAAACACTCTCCTCAGTACCTCGCCAAACAATAAACAAATCATCAATAAAACGCATCTAGGAGACTATATTGCACTTACAGGTTTGTTCATATTCACGCTTGAGGACCAGCTCCTCCCACCAGCCCATAAACAAACAGGTATAGCTGGGGGAGAAGCTGGCCCCCATAGCCACACCTTGTACCTGTTGATAAAATTGGTCATTGAAAAGGAATTATTCTCTCGACAAAAAGATAACATATTGAGCAGCATTCGTGTATGTTCTGTATGTTCCATCGATCTTCTGCTCAAAAAATACTCAACTGCTCTTAGACCATCCATATGCCTAATGCATGTATATAAGGAGGTCACATCCAGTGTTACTAATAGTAGATCTGGATTCCATTCTAGATCTTTAATTTTATTCAGAAAGTCACTAGTGTCTTGTATATAAGAGTCTAGCATCTTCATGTGAATCTGTAAAAAGTAATCTATATATTGGGAAAGGTTTTCAAGAGGCCCATTACATGCTGCAATAATGGGTCTCCCAGGTGGAGCCGTTAGGCTTTTATGGACTTTGGGTATGAAGTAAATATATGGTACAAGTGGATGTTCTTTATATATATATATATATATATATATATATATATATATATATATATATATATATATATATATAGCTATATCTATATAGGGTCCCCCACATGTACCACCTGTGGCATGCTTTATCATTGAACCCTCAAAAGAGTGGAGCTCTTTGAGTGGTAGCAGTGAGTGAAGGCAGGGTTGAGTGAGTTAAAATAGCCTTTTAATCCTTCGTAACAAATGTATTATTCCGGGATCTAGGGCTAGGTTAAAACAGATCAGTGTGATGTTTTTTGGAATGATCGTTCTGAGACATATGATAGGTCGACATGTGTCAGACTTTATATAGCCTGTGAAGGGTCAGTAGGCTTTCCTCAGGACCTCGTTTTTACCCTGCTATTTGCAAATGCAAATTTTCTGTGCAATTAAATAGTAAAAAAAAATGCACATAACTATACAGACCATATTCATAGGACCTTTTCCTTGGATGGTTGTAACTGAAAAGAGAAAAAGTGGGGGACGGATTAAGCATCAGTGGGCGCTCTTACTTTTAGGGAGCACCCCCATTAGTGTGATTATTAAATAAGCTAGAAGTATTTAGGTGAAAACCATGTGTTTGCCTTAAAATAGTTGTCACCTCATCTAAAAACTAAAAGCATAAATAAAATTTAAACCAGCACTAAGGAAAATATATTTAGAAGGAAAAGCAGACTAGATATATTACATGTTCGACTTGTTTTTTTCAACAGACATCATAGGAGTATCAGGGGAGGACAGACTCTGTAGACACACTAGAAGGAGAAAATTAATTTGAAGTAATTTCATTGTAAAAAATCACTTTCTGCATTAGCACAGCAATTCTGATAATCGGTGTACAAAAATGAGAGGTAAAATTAGGAGAGAAAAGACCTTACTTCATCAAGAGTACGCGTCCGCTTGCGCTCCTAGCATCTCCCTGTGTCCCTGCATGTTGAGGAAAGTCTGCTCATTCTCTCCATTTAAGTGCCCCATGTGATCCTTGTCCTGTGATCTTTGGTCACATGATCGGGACTATACATTAAACGAACCACAGATGCAGACAGCACAGGCTTAAGCATGGCAGTAAATCTTGGGTTAAAATTTACAGACCAGGATGTAAACCAAATTCTTGTGGAACCATCACTACTGGCAGACAAACGTAGCACAGACAATAGCCCAGACCAATGAATGGGATGCACTTACGGAAAAGAAAAAAACAAAGCATGGCAGTGATACTACATGGGCTGATCATGATAGAATATTTGAGCGCCAAGGCTGCCCCTAGAGGTCTAATAGTTAACAACGCTCCTAGAATCTTTCTAGAAGAAGCTACATTTCGCAGAGAATGGGCCCAGAATGATAGCCTGGCACTGCACCAGAGACTCGCTAATACTGATAACCAAAATAGCACAAAGAAATATCAGAGAAAATACTAGTTGAAATCCAAACCAGTGAAGGATAAATGGAAAAAGACTAGACGAAATAAATAGACCAATGAATACAAGGACTATTTAACACAGTCCAAAATAAAAAAGCTTCAGAAAGACGTGACCCGTTTTGCATTCAGCAAGACTTAAGTTGCGGACTATAAAATTCCAACAGGGTACATCTCTGATACCTCTGATAATTCATCAGATGGTAGTTCAACGGATTCAGAGACAAGAGGGAGCGATTACAACCAGAAATGGAACAACAAGAGTAGAAATAGGAGAAGACCATTGGCACGGGCATGACAAGGATACAGTTGTCCTACACAACCTAGGTATCTCCCACACCCATTCTACCAACCACCTTTCCGCCCACAAAGTGCACACATGCAGCAGTGTTTCCTACTGTTCACCACAATGCTTCTCCCGAATTTCCAAACTACCCAGAACCCCCCTTTTTTAGGGAAAGGTCAAAACAGAAGGAGAGGGAGCAGAAAGGACAGCAAGGTGCATTGGGAGGAGGAAGATACCAGAGTCAGCACCAGGCGCATGTCAGCACAACAGGGAGTGAGTACGTCCAAAACCTAGTCATTAACTTATCCGATAAAACACTGACACCCACCCAGATGCAAGTGCTAAACAAGAGATTAGGGTTCGTACCCACTCCTGGGATTGACAAATTCTGCTTACACTTCGAACTGGCTGGCTTCTTCCGCAAGCGATAAAGAACCCACTGAGGAACTCTTGAATACAGAACTATGTAAAAAATCCACTTACGTTCCGAGAAAAGGTGGTGTATGTGGCGCGGGGTAAGCCTGGGGCATGGGTGAAGATATGGGGCCCCTGGAACGCCTACCGCGGGGGTATTTGCGAGCCGCCGTTGTTGCCTCCCGCTTCACCAGCTCCATCCCCCTAGTTGACCCCCTCCCTCAGCCCCGGGCACAGTGTTCTCCCAGTCCCGGCTCTGTTTCCCTTCCCCTCTATGGATTTCTTTGGATGGTTGGGGTCCCCCACTTGAGGAGCACGTGTCGTCATTTTCGATTGCGGGTTGCCTTGCGGGTGTGGTTTTATGTTGTTGTGTTGTATAAAACGAAACCGTATTGTGGGCTCAGAGTCATGTGGCCCACGTTGTTGATACCTCCTGCTTTATCGTCTCTGCAAAGCCAAGTGCCTCATTGTATGTATGTCATTTGCTTCTGTCACTTTAGCGGCCGGCCGGACGGTTGTAGGCCCATACCTGTATATATTTGAGATTGCAATAAACGGTTTCAAAAAAAAAAAAAATCCACTTACTATCCTGAAAAAGCAGTATACTCAGAGTATACTCAGAGGTTGAGGATTTAGACACAAAGAACATTAAGACATTTCAGAACCTGACCAGACAGGAAAGGATGGCTTTTACTGAACTTTAGAACGACACTACCATAATAATCAAACCCGCCGATAAACAGTTGCTGGGGGGCGCAAGTTATACTCATCGGCCTGTTGTCCGAATTTGCCCCTTTGAATCAGAATCCTATTTGCCTTTGACAACCCTATTTACAAGTGCACAGGGAGACCACTTAATATCAAAACTGTACAAAACCTCTATATCACTGCTACCACCAGAGATACTAAAATCCGTGATGTCTGGGAACGTGATCTGGGACACCCTATTGATGACTCACAATGGGCCTTCTCTTGTTCACAGATTAAAGAAGTCTCTCTGAACCGGAGGCATAAGCTGCTGCACTTCAGGTTTCTGTGGCGGGCATTTATGTCGCCAGCAAAACTTCATTCCATAAATCCCTCAAGACCACATGTGTGCCCCAAATGTGGGACACACTATGCGGACTTTGCCCACAGGTCCTGAAACTGCGAAATTGGCTAATTACTAGAGGGTGATCTATGTGGCCCTGAGCCGGATGACTGACCTAGACCTTTAGCCCACCCCGCAGGTCTCCCTACTGGGGTATGTTCGAAATATCCCTAAGCAACTCCATCATTACACCCCAATAGCATTATTACTAGCCAAGGGGGAAATAGCCATAGCCTGGGGGAGCAAGGGTACCCCTACTGTTAAGACTTGGCTAAATAGTCTTATTTATTGCAACACAGTGATTTATTTTCCTCCACATTGCCAGCGATTTCCAGGCCCAAGGATATATGGGGGCCCCTGAAAACTTACTTGTTAGAAACTGACCAGACCTCCTCGTCCCAGACTCTGGCTGGTATAGTACCCACTGGAGTGGGTTGAAGTCTTTTCCACGAATTTACGATTGGTCAGTCACGGAATGCACGATAAATACATTTTGTGTAAACGGGGGGATTGCTGTATGTGGAGTTGACAAAAGCATTATATGTAGTAAAGTGGGTTTCTTCTATGTTATATTATGTTTTTTTTCTTCTAAATGTTGCATTGTGGATGTGTACCAGAAGGCTGATTGTTAAAAAAAAAAAAAAAAAAAAAAACACTGATAAAGGCGGGGACATTGTCATCCAGAATACTAAAGCAAACAAAACTGAATGCTGACGGTTGTTAAATGACAGACACAACTACAAGATCCTATCCACAGATCCGACACTATCGTTGAAACTAAAAATTGCAAACTTGGTAGAGGAGGCAGAAAGTGAAGGATGGACAAAGTCAGAGGGAGATTTCATATGAAACACCAACCCTAGAACTCCCTACTTTTACACTCTCCCAAAAATAGAATAAAATCAGACCCCTCCCCCCCACACACCAGGACGACCAAGCGTTTCAGGTATTGGCTCATTGTTAGAGCACTTGGCCCAATTCTGCGATTTTTATTTGAAACCTATTATACAAAAAACGAAAACATACATAAAAGACAAAAAAGATTTGTTGACACAAATTCGAGATTACAAGTATAATGCTCAAACACACCTGCTACTGAGCTTGGATGTTGAAAGGCCCCTATATAAGTCAGGATGAGACTCTGGAGGTATTAAGGCAAACCATATACAAAGAAGAATGGCAATTTAACACACCAAGAGAATTCATTTTAGAATGTGCAGATCTAGCTCTGACTAGGAACTTTTTTGAATTCGAGAGAACACTGTCACTGCAAGCAAAAGTAACATCGATGGGGAGCACCTTCGCTCCAAGCATAGCAGGACTTTATGTCTTCAACCTAGAAACAGAATGTATCCTTCAAGAGACAAATCCTCATCACAAACATCTCCATGTGGAAGAGATATAGAGGCAATAATTTACAAGTGCTACCTGCAATGTAAGCTAAAACCGATAAGTATTGCTGAGTCTGAAGCAGCCTTTTTTAGTCTTGCCCCGAATAATCAGCTTACACTAGCAGGTTTTTAATATACCGCCCCCAAGGCACAGTTACCACTTTTGTAAAACATTTAATGGATGTAATTCCGGACTGTGCAATCCGATATGCAAACTTTTTAGTATTAGGAGATCTTAACATCCATATAGACAATGAGTCTTGTTCCATTGCTAAACACTTGGCCTCCTGCAAAGCACCTACTCATGCTTTTGGCTATATACTGGACCCTATCTTTTCTAACTCCCATTCTTTAACGGTGGCTGCACCCACACCAGTAGCTTGGTCAGACCCCCACCTGATCCCATTCAGGATCTTGGAGCCCTCTCAACCAGTGATACCATCTCAAAAATGCTGCTCGCGTAAATGGGCCTGCATCACTCCCACGGCATTTCCAATGGTTTTACACCAAAACATACCCTAAATTATAGTCTGTCCATCTTCTGCCAATGCCCAACTAAAGGGGTGGATCAACCAAGCCTTAGATACCCTAGGTCCGTGGAGGTCCGCTCCCAGTAGGTGGATAAACCCCTTCGCACCATGGTTCTCTGCGGCACTCCAGGAAACAAAAAAAATCTTGTAAAAGGCTAGAACACACGTGGCGCAAAAATTACCATGAGCACCACAAAATTGTCTATCTTGAGTCCTTCAAAGATTATCAAAAGGAGTTTAGGTGCGCTCAGGCCAATTTTAATGCTCAATAAATTACTCAATCCTGAATCTCGCCCAGGGAGCTCTTCCAGATTATTAAATCTATAACCTCTTTAGAGTGCACAGCGGCATCTATTCCGCATCAATTGATCACTGCAATCAGATTGCTCAAGACTTTTCTGATAAGATTACCACCATCTACTTCTGGTTCCCGGAGAGCGCTTGGACTTTTAGAAGGACGGGTCCTGCCTGTTCTCCTGTAGATGTTCCTAACATGCTCCTTTATTTGAGACCAATTTCAGAGGATGAAACTAACAGCCTAATGTCAAATCAGGATCCCACTAGATCCAGCGCTCCGTCTATCTTAAAATGGGGAAGAGAAGTCATTGTACCAGTACTTACAGACTTACTAAAGTTATCTTGTTGCTCGGGATTAGTTCCTAAAGAGTGGAAACATGCTACGGTGACTCCACTATTAAAAAAGCCTACTCTAGATCCATCACTGTCGGAAAATATCAGACCCATTTTGTGACTGCCTTTCTTTGCAAAAATTGCCGAGAAATGGCTGAATCAACAACTTATGCAGTTCGTGGAGGAGAAGAATCTCCTTCGCGAGACACAGTAGTGTTTTAGACCCTCCTTTAGCACGGAGTCAGCTCTGTTATTCGCAACTGAGCATATCCGTAAAAGAGCAGACGAGGGCCACAATACAACTCTAATTTTGCTCGACCTGAGCGCCGCATTCGACACTGTTTCTCACGGCCTCCTACTAGATAGGTTATACCATGCAGAGGTAGGAGGTTCCGCTCTGGGCTGGCTAGCCAACTTCTTAGAGGACCGTACACTCCAAATTACTCTTCAATCTTTTGTTTCTTCCACTCAACAGTTGAAACAGGGTGTACCTCAAGGATCAGCTTTGAGCCCGACCCTGTTCAACCTCTACATGCGCCTGCTCGCGGACCTTGTGGTAAAGCATGGAGTGCAGACTGTCATGTACAGATGAAATGCAGCTGATCGTTACCTTGGCTCAGGACAGCGACCAAGCAGCAGAGGATTTCAGGCTATGCCTGACCGACATGGCCAACTGGAGAACAAATAGCTGCCTTAGATTAAATGTCATAAAAACTGACATTTTAGTTGTAGGCAAACAATCATCCATCTGCTCCTCGCGCTGGTTGCCCAGTGAGCTGGGATCTCCCCCAACTCCAAGCTGCAAAGTTAAAAAACTTGGGAGTCTGGCTTGACTCCATTTTATCCTTCAAGAACCAAATCTCCACCCTCACAGGTTCATGCTTCGGGACCCTAAAAATGATCAGAAAGATCCTCGGTCTTATTCCAGACTGCGCCAACAAAACAGCAGTTCCGGCCATTGTGACTTCTAGATTAGAGTATTGCAATGTCCTGTACCTGGGGGTGTCCGGGAAGTGTATACACAAGCTACAGCGGGTACAAAAAGCAGCAGCTCGTATGCTGCTGAATGTCCCTTAATTTACCCCCACAGGATGGTCCTTGGAAACTCTCCATTGGCTACCCGTGGAGGAAAGGATATCCATAAAAGCACTCACAAAATACTGCAAGGCAAAGGCCCGCATTACTTGCTCCCGATGATCCAACCTTACCATCCTGGGCGCTGCCTGAGATCAGCTGGCACTGGATTGGTTAAGGTCCCCCCCCATACAATAGAAACTGCTTTGGCGGCGCCTCCATCAGTTTTTTGGCAGCCAAACAATGGAATTCTCTCCCTTTAGATCGCAGATTATAGCCTTTTGAACTTGCCTTTCGTAACCGCCTCAAAACCTGGCTATTTCAGAAAAAATGTAAACAATAGTAGGCTCTGCCCAGTTTGCCCAGTCTCTCTTACTCTGGCTCAGTCAGTTTCTAGCGCGGGACACTCCGAATTGGAGTAATCAGGCGCTTTATAAGCTGAAAATAAATAAATAGACATCTTCATTCTATGGAAGGGAGACAGGAACACAGCCTTAACCTTTATTGATTGGTTAAATGAACAAGACAGAAACCTCAAATTCACTCGTACCATAGATGAAAATAGTCTCATGTTCCTTGATGTCACGATCTTCCATAAAGAGGGTGAGTTACATACAGATACGTGCCATAAACCCACAGCAAAAAACTATCTTTTGATATTTGATAGTTTTCATCCACGCCCTCTTCGAGAGAATCTCCCTTATGGCCAGTTTGTCTGCTTACGACATAACTGTAGCCAAACAAGACTTCAAGAAACAAGCAGAAATATTGACAAGCTGAAAGCTAGGAACTACCCTCAACAACTGATAGACAATAAAAAAAAGAGCTAGAAACCAAAACAGAGAGGCATTTTTGGAGGCCCAACACACAACAAGATGGATCCCGCCCTGGTGTGCGTCACTACATAGTACATAGCATCTAACCAAACAAAAAAAATAATTCAACGTAATTGCAGAGCTCTGAATATAGGAGGCAGACAATGGGATCAGCCCCTATTCTCTCAAAAGAGAGCACAAAGCATACATGACAGTCTGGTACACACAAGACCTACACAACAAGCATTAAAAATGCAACAGGTCTCGGCTTCGTAAAAGTTAAAGCAATTCTGTTTGTAATTAGGTGGCTTTTTAGCTTTGGATTTATTAGTGTTTTTCAAACTTTCATGTACATAACATGCATATGTATGCATATATGTATGCATGCATTTATATTTATATATATATATATATATATATGCAGATGTATGTATGTTTACTGCGTTGGGCGAAACGCGAAAGTGGTAATTGGATGTTTATATATGTATGAATGTATATATATCCACACACATACATATATATATAAATGCATATGTATATATATATACATTATCTACTGGCGGTCGCCAGTAGATAGTTATAGTAACAACCTAGTTTCCATAGGAAATCTCAAAATTCTATTTTGAATAACTTTGGCGCCGTTTGACGAATCCTCGCGAAATTTTCTAAACTAATGGGGCGCTCCGCTCAGCTCCTACCCTGAAAGTCTCGGGGTGATTCGTCAAGCGGGGGCCGAGAAAAAGGGGGGGTCCCAAAACACGTTTTCCCCATGCATTTTTCCATAGGACCTTTAGTCGCAGCTACAGCCCGAACGGCTGAACAGAATTACGTGAAATTTGGCAGAGAGGTAGCCATAAGGTCAAGGAAGTGCCTTTTGCAGGTCTGGTGTAAATCTGTTCAGTATTTCCTAAGAAGATAGCATTTAAAAGCATATCAATATCTATACGCGCGCACCGTGCGCGCACAGTGCGCGCACCCTGCCGTGCGCGAGCGCACCTCACGATTTAAAAAATATATATATATATATTTCACAGTGCGCGCACGGTGAAAAACCTGAAAAAAATTAATTTAATAAATAAATAACTTAGCATTTAAAAAACCGTACAAATTCACTGAAAAAACCATAGGTTTCACACACGCTATAGTTACGAATTAGCATTTAAAAAACCTTGCAAATTCACTTAAAAAACCATAGGTTTCACACATGTTATAGTTAGCTGGACATTTCACTCGTAAAAAACCAATGAAATTCCCCCGTTATAGTTAGTGCAGGCAACTATAACTCACGCGACCGCAATCCTCTGCTGATGACGTCAGATATTACATCACTGATGACATATGTGTCTTTATGAAAAATAAATATTTGTAATATATGTATAGCTAAAGATTAATGGAAGAAGACATGGGTAAAAAAGTGTCTAAATACAGTGATGTAATATCTGACGTCATCAGCAGAGGATTGCGGTCGCGTGAGTTATAGTTGCCTGCACTAACTATAACGGGGAATTTCATTGTTTTTTTACGAGTGAAATGTCCAGCTAACTATAACATGTGTGAAACCTATGGTTTTTTAAGTGAATTTGCAAGGTTTATTAAATGCTAATTCGTAACTATAACGTGTGTGAAACCTATGTTTTTTTCAGTGAATATATATATATGTGCATATGTAAGCGGGTAGACAGAGGTGTAGAGAGGTTGAGAGTGAGTAGTAGAGAGTAGAAGAGAGTAGTCGAGAGTAGTAGAGAGTGAGTAGTAGAGAGTAAGTAGGAGAGTAGTAGTGAGTAGAGAGTAGCAGAGAACGTAGTAGAGAGTGTAGCAAAGAGTGTAGCAAAGAGTAGTAGAGAGAGAGTAGGAGAGAGTAGTAGTGAGTAGTACAGTGAGTAGTAGAGGGTGAGTAGTAACAAATAGAGAGTGAGTAGTAGAGTAGTAGAGAGTAAGTAGTAGAGAGAGAGTAGTAGAGAGAGAGAGTAGTAGAGAGGGGGAGAGTAGTCGAGAGAGTAGTAGAGAGTGAGTAGTACAGAGTAGGAGAGAGTAGAGTAGGAGAGAGTAGTAGAGAGTGAGTCGTAGAGAGTAGTAGAGAGTGAATAGTACAGAGTAGAGAGTAGTAGAGAGCGAGTAGTAGAGAGCGAGTAGTAGAGAGCGAGTAGTAGAGAGCGAGAGTAGTAGAGAGAGAGTAGGAGAGAGAGATTAGGAGAGAGAAGTAGAGAGTGAGTAGTAGAGAGTAGTAGAGAGAGTAGTAGAGAGTAGTAGGGAGAGTAGTAGAGAGAGTCATAGAGAGAGTAGTTGAGAGAGTAGGAGAGAGTCGTAGAGAGTCGTAGAGAGTAGTAGAGAGAGAGTTGTCGAGAGTAGTAGAGCGAGAGTTGTCGAGAGTAGTAGAGAGAGAGTTGTCGAGAGAGTAGTAGAGAGAGAGTAGTAGTGAGTGAGTAGTACAGAGTAGAAAGTAGTAGAGAGAGTAGTAGAGAGAGTAGTAGAGAGAGTAGTAGAGAGAGAGTAGTATAGAGAGAGTAGTAGAGAGAGAGTAGTAGAGAGAGTAGTAGTGTGTAGTACAGAGTAGAGAGTAGTAGAGCGAGTAGTAGAGAGCGAGTAGTAGAGAGCGAGTAGTAAAGAGTAGTAGAGAGAGAGAGTAGTAGAGAGTGAGTAGTGGAGAGCAGTAGAGTGAGTAGTACAGAGTAGAGAGTAGTAGAGAGTGAGTAGTAGAGAGTAGTAGAGAGAGATTAGTAGAGAGATTAGTAGAGAGAGATTAGTAGAGAGGGGGAGAGTAGTTGAGAGAGTAGGAGAGAGTGAGTAGTACAGAGTACAGAGTAGGAGATAGTAGTAGAGAGTGAGTAGTAGAGAGTAGTAGTGAGTAGTAGAGTGTGAATAGAACAGAGTAGAGAGTAGTAGAGAGAGAGTAGTAGAGAGCGAGTAGTAGAGTAGTAGAGAGAGAGAGTAGGTAGTAGAGAGTGGGTAGTAGAGAGTAGTAGAAAGTGAGTAGTAGAGAGAGAGTAGTAGAGAGTAGTAGGGAGAGTAGTAGAGAGTAGTTGAGAGAGTAGGAGAGAGTCGTAGAGAGTAGTAGAAAGAGTTGTCGAGAGTAGTAGAGAGAGAGTAGTAGAGAGAGAGTAGTAGAGAGTGAGTAGTACATAGTAGAGAGTGAGTAGTAGTGAGTGAGTAGTACAGAGTAGAGTAGTAGAGAGCGAGTAGTAGGTAGAGAGAGTAGTAGAGAGTAGTAGTGAGTAGCACAGAGTAGAGAGTAGTAGAGCGAGTAGTAGAGAGCGAGAAGTAGAGAGAGTAGTAGAGAGAGAGTAGTAGAGAGAGACTAGTAGAGAGAGAGAGTAGTAGAGAGTGAGTAGTGGAGAATAGTAGAGTGAGTAGTACAGAGTAGTACTGAGTGAGTAGTACAGAGTAGAGAGTAGTAGAGAGTGAGTAGTAGAGAGTAGTAGAGAGTGACTAGTAGAGAGTGACTAGTAGAGAGTAGTAGAAAGTGTAGTAGAGAGTAGTAGAGACAGAGTAGTGGAGAGGGAGTAGTAGAGAGTAGAATAGTAGAGAGTAGTATAGTAGAAAGTAGTAGAGAGTAGAAGTGAGTAGAGAGTGAGTAGCAGAGTAGTAAAGAGTAGAGTGAGGAGTAGCAGAGAGTGAGTAGTATAGAGTGAGTAGAGAGAGAGTAGTAGAGAGTGAGTAGTAGAGAGAGAGTAGTAGAGAGAGTAGTACATCAAAAAAAGCCTTTGACAGAATTCCTGCTATTTGACAAGAAAATCCAGTCTGTGGCAATCACTTTTTTTTCTGCAGAACTGCTTGTTTGCCCCTTAGCAAAAAAAAAAAGCATTAAAGAGGAATGCTGCTTCCAAAGGGCGCGCGCTGTAAAGGTCGCGTGACCTGGCATTATTGTAAGAGGGACTTTCTTCAGCAAGCCGGATGAGGAAACCAGTAAAGTAATCTCCTGGTCAAATTAGGAATACAAAAACAACAATTGATGGACAGAATGCAGAACAATGTCATACATTCACCCCAGTACAGAGATCTGGGCCTAAATCCATCGTTTTTTTGCTCACCATGCCGTTCCAGTTTGAACCCAGCCACATGCAAATCAGTCTTGACCCTGTGCCTCATGGGAACAGTCCAGCCCGAACTGCCAAGCCAGGTCCTCCCTGGACTGGAAACAAGCATCCTAGGACCGGTTTCGAGGTTTCACCCCTCTTCAGCCAGGATAGTTTGATTCCAGTGGCATGGAGAGCAAGGGACCCACGTCTGGGCATACCCTTCCCACTCGGGGTTCCAAATGCAAAAACAACAGGGTCAAGACTGATTTGCATATGGCCATGTCTGAACTGGGGTGGCGTGGTGAGCAAAATAACGATGGATTAAACCCAGATCTGTGACTGGGGGTGAATGTTTGCCATTGTGCAACATTCCGTCCATCATCTTGTGTGTTTTGCTGTTCGCCCTATGTGGGAAGGGTATGCCCAGACGTGGGTCCCGTGCTCCCTACGCCACTGGAGTCAAGCTATCCTGGCTGAAGAGGGGTGAAACCCCGAAACCGGTCCTAGGATGCTTGATTCTGGTCCAGGGAAGACATGGCTTGGCAGTTCGGACTGGACTGTTCCCATGAGACACAGGGTCAAGAATGATTTGCATATGGCCATGTCTGAACTGGGGTGGCGTGGTGAGCAAAATAACGGTGGATTAAACCCAGATCTGTGACTGGGGATGAATGTTTGCCATTGTGCAACATTCCGTCCATCATACTGTGTGTTTTGCTGTTCGCCCTATGTGGGAAGGGTATGTCCAGACTTGGGTCCCGTGCTCCCTACGCCACTGGAGTCAAACTATCCTGGCTGAAGAGGGGTGAAACCCCGAAACCGGTCCTAGGATGCTTGATTCCGGTCCAGGGAAGACATGGCTTGCCAGTTCGGGCTGGACTGTTCCCATGAGGCACAGGGTCAAGACTGATTTGCATATGGCCATGTCTGAACTGGGGTGGCGTGGTGAGCAAAATAATGATGGATTAAACCCAGATCTGTAAATCCAAATGGTCGCACACTGCTGACCTACCTGCGTGTTACCCCAAAGAACTGTGGTCCCTGTAGTCAGCGTCGGCGGATACACCTATGCTCGTGTCGTGAGTGCAAGTGTGAATAGCGTTAGCCATCCCTGGACACGTGTTTCGAGGTTGTTGCCTCTCGTCAGCAGGGAGTAGGAAAGAGTGCAGGGTTGCTGTGTAGGCTGCTAAAATCATTATCAGGTATGTACCTCTCGTAGCAACGCAGGTGCGTAACCTGAGCCCGTCGACTCCCCGGCTCAAAGAGCCACTAAATAACTAAATCCAAATGGTCGCACACTGCTGACCTACCTGCGTGTTACCCCAAAGAACTGTGGTCCCTGTAGTCAGCGTCGGCGGATACACCTATGCTCGTGTCGTGAGTGCAAGTGTGAATAGCGTTAGCCAGCCCTGGACACGTGTTTCGAGGTTGTTGCCTCTCGTCAGCAGGGAGTAGGAAAGAGTGCAGGTTTGCTGTGTAGGCTGCTAAAATCATTATCATGTATGTACCTCTCGTAGCAACGCAGGTGCGTAACCTGAGCCCGTCGACTCCCCGGCTCAAAGAGCCACCAAATAACTAAATCCAAATGGTCGCACACTGCTGACCTACCTGCGTGTTACCCCAAAGAACTGTGGTCCCTGTAGTCAGCGTCGGCGGATACACCTATGCTCGTGTCGTGAGTGCAAGTGTGAATAGCGTTAGCCATCCCTGGACACGTGTTTCGAGGTTGTTGCCTCTCGTCAGCAGGGAGTAGGAAAGAGTGCAGGGTTGCTGTGTAGGCTGCTAAAATCATTATCAGGTATGTACCTCTCGTAGCAACGCAGGTGCGTAACCTGAGCCAGTCGACTCCCCGGCTCAAAGAGCCACCAAATAACTAAATCCAAATGGTCGCACACTGCTGACCTACCTGCGTGTTACCCCAAAGAACTGTGGTCCCTGTAGTCAGCGTCGGCGGATACACCTATGCTCGTGTCGTGAGTGCAAGTGTGAATAGCGTTAGCCATCCCTGGACACGTGTTTCGAGGTTGTTGCCTCTCGTCAGCAGGGAGTAGGAAAGAGTGCAGGGTTGCTGTGTAGGCTGCTAAAATCATTATCAGGTATGTACCTCTCGTAGCAACGCAGGTGCGTAACCTGAGCCCGTCGACTCCCCGGCTCAAAGAGCCACTAAATAACTAAATCCAAATGGTCGCACACTGCTGACCTACCTGCGTGTTACCCCAAAGAACTGTGGTCCCTGTAGTCAGCGTCGGCGGATACACCTATGCTCGTGTCGTGAGTGCAAGTGTGAATAGCGTTAGCCATCCCTGGACACGTGTTTCGAGGTTGTTGCCTCTCGTCAGCAGGGAGTAGGAAAGAGTGCAGGTTTGCTGTGTAGGCTGCTAAAATCATTATCAGGTATGTACCTCTCGTAGCAACGCAGGTGCGTAACCTGAGCCCGTCGACTCCCCGGCTCAAAGAGCCACCAAATAACTAAATCCAAATGGTCGCACACTGCTGACCTACCTGCGTGTTACCCCAAAGAACTGTGGTCCCTGTAGTCCGCGTCGGCGGATACACCTATGCTCGTGTCGTGAGTGCAAGTGTGAATAGCGTTAGCCATCCCTGGACACGTGTTTCGAGGTTGTTGCCTCTCGTCAGCAGGGAGTAGGAAAGAGTGCAGGGTTGATGTGTAGGCTGCTAAAATCATTATCAGGTATGTACCTCTCGTAGCAACGCAGGTGCGTAACCTGAGCCAGTCGACTCCCCGGCTCAAAGAGCCACCAAATAACTAAATCCAAATGGTCGCACACTGCTGACCTACCTGCGTGTTACCCCAAAGAACTGTGGTCCCTGTAGTCAGCGTCGGCGGATACACCTATGCTCGTGTCGTGAGTTCAAGTGTGAATAGCGTTAGCCATCCCTGGACACGTGTTTCGAGGTTGTTGCCTCTCGTCAGCAGGGAGTAGGAAAGAGTGCAGGGTTGCTGTGTAGGCTGCTAAAATCATTATCAGGTATGTACCTCTCGTAGCAACGCAGGTGCGTAACCTGAGCCCGTCGACTCCCCGGCTCAAAGAGCCTCTAAATAACTAAATCCAAATGGTCGCACACTGCTGACCTACCTGCGTGTTACCCCAAAGAACTGTGGTCCCTGTAGTCAGCGTCGGCGGATACACCCATGCTCGTGTCGTGAGTGCAAGTGTGAATAGCGTTAGCCATCCCTGGACACGTGTTTCGAGGTTGTTGCCTCTCGTCAGCAGGGAGTAGGAAAGAGTGCAGGGTTGCTGTGTAGGCTGCTAAAATCATTATCAGGTATGTACCTCTCGTAGCAACGCAGGTGCGTAACCTGAGCCCGTCGACTCCCCGGCTCAAAGAGCCACTAAATAACTAAATCCAAATGGTCGCACACTGCTGACCTACCTGCGTGTTACCCCAAAGAACTGTGGTCCCTGTAGTCAGCGTCGGCGGATACACCTATGCTGGTGTCGTGAGTGCAAGTGTGAATAGCGTTAGCCATCCCTGGACACGTGTTTCGAGGTTGTTGCCTCTCGTCAGCAGGGAGTAGGAAAGAGTGCAGGGTTGCTGTGTAGGCTGCTAAAATCATTATCAGGTATGTACCTCTCGTAGCAACGCAGGTGCGTAACCTGAGCCCGTCAACTCCCCGGCTCAAAGAACCACTAAATAACTAAATCCAAATGGTCGCACACTGCTGACCTACCTGCGTGTTACCCCAAAGAACTGTGGTCCCTGTAGTCAGCGTCGGCGGATACACCTATGCTCGTGTCGTGAGTGCAAGTGTGAATAGCGTTAGCCATCCCTGGACACGTGTTTCGAGGTTGTTGCCTCTCGTCAGCAGGGAGTAGGAAAGAGTGCAGGGTTGCTGTGTAGGCTGCTAAAATCATTATCAGGTATGTACCTCTCGTAGCAACGCAGGTGCGTAACCTGAGCCCGTCGACTCCCCGGCTCAAAGAGCCACTAAATAACTAAATCCAAATGGTCGCACACTGCTGACCTACCTGCGTGTTACCCCAAAGAACTGTGGTCCCTGTAGTCAGCGTCGGCAGATACACCTATGCTCGTGTCGTGAGTGCAAGTGTGAAAAGCGTTAGCCATCCCTGGACACGTGTTTCGAGGTTGTTGCCTCTCGTCAGCAGGGAGTAGGAAAGAGTGCAGGGTTGCTGTGTAGGCTGCTAAAATCATTATCAGGTATGTACCTCTCGTAGCAACGCAGGTGCGTAACCTGAGCCCGTCGACTCCCCGGCTCAAAGAGCCACTAAATAACTAAATCCAAATGGTCGCACACTGCTGACCTACCTGCGTGTTACCCCAAAGAACTGTGGTCCCTGTAGTCAGCGTCGGCGGATACACCTATGCTCGTGTCGTGAGTGCAAGTGTGAATAACGTTAGCCATCCCTGGACACGTGTTTCGAAGTTGTTGCCTCTCGTCAGCAGGGAGTAGGAAAGAGTGCACGGTTGCTGTGTAGGCTGCTAAAATCATTATCAGGTATGTACCTCTCATAGCAACGCAGGTGCGTAACCTGAGCCCGTCGACTCCCCGGCTCAAAGAGCCACTAAATAACTAAATCCAAATGGTCGCACACTGCTGACCTACCTGCGTGTTACCCCAAAGAACTGTGGTCCCTGTAGTCAGCGTCGGCGGATACACCTATGCTCGTGTCGTGAGTGCAAGTGTGAATAGCGTTAGCCATCCCTGGACACGTGTTTCGAGGTTGTTGCCTCTCGTCAGCAGGGAGTAGGAAAGAGTGCAGGGTTGCTGTGTAGGCTGCTAAAATCATTATCAGGTACGTACCTCTCGTAGCAACGCAGGTGCGTAACCTGAGCCCGTCGACTCCCCGGCTCAAAGAGCCACTAAATAACTAAATCCAAATGGTCGCACACTGCTGACCTACCTGCGTGTTACCCCAAAGAACTGTGGTCCCTGTAGTCAGCGTCGGCGGATACACCTATGCTCGTGTCGTGAGTGCAAGTGTGAATAGCGTTAGCCATCCCTGGACACGTGTTTCGAGGTTGTTGCCTCTCGTCAGCAGGGAGTAGGAAAGAGTGCAGGGTTGCTGTGTAGGCTGCTAAAATCATTATCAGGTATGTACCTCTCGTAGCAACGCAGGTGCGTAACCTGAGCCCGTCGACTCCCCGGCTCAAACTGCTGACCTACCTGCGTGTTACCCCAAAGAACTGTGGTCCCTGTAGTCAGCGTCGGCGGATACACGACACGAGCATAGGTGTAGTTATTTAGTGGCTCTTTGAGCCGGGGAGTCGACGGGCTCAGGTTACGCACCTGCGTTGCTACGAGAGGTACATACCTGATAATGATTTTAGCAGCCTACACAGCAACCCTGCACTCTTTCCTACTCCCTGCTGACGAGAGGCAATAACCTCGAAACACGTGTCCAGGGATGGCTAACGCTATTCACACTTGCACTCACGACACGAGCATAGGTGTATCCGCCGACGCTGACTACAGGGACCACAGTTCTTTGGGGTAACACGCAGGTAGGTCGCAGTGTGCGACCATTTGGATTTATTAATTTAGTGGCTCCTTGAGCCGGGAGAGCCGACGGGCTCTAGGTTACGCACCTGCGTTGCTACGAGAGGTACATACCTGATAATGATTTTAGCAGCCTACACAGCAACCCTGCACTCTTTCCTACTCCCTGTTGACGAGAGGCAACAACCTCGAAACACGTGTCCAGGGATGGCTAACGCTATTCACACTTGCACTCACGACACGAGCATAGGTGTATCCGCCGACGCTGACTACAGGGACCACAGTTCTTTGGGGTAACACGCAGGTAGGTCAGCAGTGTGCGACCATTTGGATTTATAAACCCAGATCTGTGACTGGGGGTGAATGTTTGCCCTTGTGCAACATTCCGTCCATCATCTTGTGTGTTTTGCTGTTCGCCCTATGTGGGAAGGGTATGTCCAGACTTGGGTCCCGTGCTCCCTACGCCACTGGAGTCAAACTATCCTGGCTGAAGAGGGGTGAAACCCCGAAACCGGTCCTAGGATGCTTGATTCCGGTCCAGGGAAGACATGGCTTGGCAGTTCGGGCTGGACTGTTCCCATGAGGCACAGGGTCAAGACTGATTTGCATATGGCCATGTCTGAACTGGGGTGGCGTGGTGAGCAAAATAATGATGGATTAAACCCAGATCTGTAAATCCAAATGGTCGCACACTGCTGACCTACCTGCGTGTTACCCCAAAGAACTGTGGTCCCTGTAGTCAGCGTCGGCGGATACACCTATGCTCGTGTCGTGAGTGCAAGTGTGAATAGCGTTAGCCATCCCTGGACACGTGTTTCGAGGTTGTTGCCTCTCGTCAGCAGGGAGTAGGAAAGAGTGCAGGGTTGCTGTGTAGGCTGCTAAAATCATTATCAGGTATGTACCTCTCGTAGCAACGCAGGTGCGTAACCTGAGCCCGTCGACTCCCCAGCTCAAAGAGCCACTAAATAACTAAATCCAAATGGTCGCACACTGCTGACCTACCTGCGTGTTACCCCAAAGAACTGTGGTCCCTGTAGTCAGCGTCGGCGGATACACCTATGCTCGTGTCGTGAGTGCAAGTGTGAATAGCGTTAGCCATCCCTGGACACGTGTTTCGAGGTTGTTGCCTCTCGTCAGCAGGGAGTAGGAAAGAGTGCAGGGTTGCTGTGTAGGCTGCTAAAATCATTATCAGGTATGTACCTCTCGTAGCAACGCAGGTGCGTAACCTGAGCCCGTCGACTCCCCGGCTCAAAGAGCCACTAAATAACTAAATCCAAATGGTCGCACACTGCTGACCTACCTGCGTGTTACCCCAAAGAACTGTGGTCCCTGTAGTCAGCGTCGGCGGATACACCTATGCTCGTGTCGTGAGTGCAAGTGTGAATAGCGTTAGCCATCCCTGGACACGTGTTTCGAGGTTGTTGCCTCTCGTCAGCAGGGAGTAGGAAAGAGTGCAGGTTTGCTGTGTAGGCTGCTAAAATCATTATCAGGTATGTACCTCTCGTAGCAACGCAGGTGCGTAACCTGAGCCCGTCGACTCCCCGGCTCAAAGAGCCACCAAATAACTAAATCCAAATGGTCGCACACTGCTGACCTACCTGCGTGTTACCCCAAAGAACTGTGGTCCCTGTAGTCAGCGTCGGCGGATACACCTATGCTCGTGTCGTGAGTGCAAGTGTGAATAGCGTTAGCCATCCCTGGACACGTGTTTCGAGGTTGTTGCCTCTCGTCAGCAGGGAGTAGGAAAGAGTGCAGGGTTGCTGTGTAGGCTGCTAAAATCATTATCAGGTATGTACCTCTCGTAGCAACGCAGGTGCGTAACCTGAGCCAGTCGACTCCCCGGCTCAAAGAGCCACCAAATAACTAAATCCAAATGGTCGCACACTGCTGACCTACCTGCGTGTTACCCCAAAGAACTGTGGTCCCTGTAGTCAGCGTCGGCGGATACACCTATGCTCGTGTCGTGAGTGCAAGTGTGAATAGCGTTAGCCATCCCTGGACACGTGTTTCGAGGTTGTTGCCTCTCGTCAGCAGGGAGTAGGAAAGAGAGCAGGGTTGCTGTGTAGGCTGCTAAAATCATTATCAGGTATGTACCTCTCGTAGCAACGCAGGTGCGTAACCTGAGCCCGTCGACTCCCCGGCTCAAAGAGCCACTAAATAACTAAATCCAAATGGTCGCACACTGCTGACCTACCTGCGTGTTACCCCAAAGAACTGTGGTCCCTGTAGTCAGCGTCGGCGGATACACCTATGCTCGTGTCGTGAGTGCAAGTGTGAATAGCGTTAGCCATCCCTGGACACGTGTTTCGAGGTTGTTGCCTCTCGTCAGCAGGGAGTAGGAATGAGTGCAGGTTTGCTGTGTAGGCTGCTAAAATCATTATCAGGTATGTACCTCTCGTAGCAACGCAGGTGCGTAACCTGAGCCCGTCGACTCCCCGGCTCAAAGAGCCACCAAATAACTAAATCCAAATGGTCGCTCACTACTGACCTACCTGCGTGTTACCCCAAAGAACTGTGGTCCCTGTAGTCCGCGTCGGCGGATACACCTATGCTCGTGTCGTGAGTGCAAGTGTGAATAGCGTTAGCCATCCCTGGACACGTGTTTCGAGGTTGTTGCCTCTCGTCAGCAGGGAGTAGGAAAGAGTGCAGGGTTGCTGTGTAGGCTGCTAAAATCATTATCAGGTATGTACCTCTCGTAGCAACGCAGGTGCGTAACCTGAGCCAGTCGACTCCCCGGCTCAAAGAGCCACCAAATAACTAAATCCAAATGGTCGCACACTGCTGACCTACCTGCGTGTTACCCCAAAGAACTGTGGTCCTTGTAGTCAGCGTCGGCGGATACACCTATGCTCGTGTCGTGAGTGCAAGTGTGAATAGCGTTAGCCATCCCTGGACACGTGTTTCGAGGTTGTTGCCTCTCGTCAGCAGGGAGTAGGAAAGAGTGCAGGGTTGCTGTGTAGGCTGCTAAAATCATTATCAGGTATGTACCTCTCGTAGCAACGCAGGTGCGTAACCTGAGCCCGTCGACTCCCCGGCTCAAAGAGCCTCTAAATAACTAAATCCAAATGGTCGCACACTGCTGACCTACCTGCGTGTTACCCCAAAGAACTGTGGTCCCTGTAGTCAGCGTCGGCGGATACACCTATGCTCGTGTCGTGAGTGCAAGTGTGAATAGCGTTAGCCATCCCTGGACACGTGTTTCGAGGTTGTTGCCTCTCGTCAGCAGGGAGTAGGAAAGAGTGCAGGGTTGCTGTGTAGGCTGCTAAAATCATTATCAGGTATGTACCTCTCGTAGCAACGCAGGTGCGTAACCTGAGCCCATCGACTCCCCGGCTCAAAGAGCCACTAAATAACTAAATCCAAATGGTCGCACACTGCTGACCTACCTGCGTGTTACCCCATAGAACTGTGGTCCCTGTAGTCAGCATCGGTGGATACACCTATGCTCGTGTCGTGAGTGCAAGTGTGAATAGCGTTAGCCATCCCTGGACACGTGTTTCGAGGTTGTTGCCTCTCGTCAGCAGGGAGTAGGAAAGAGTGCAGGGTTGCTGTGTAGGCTGCTAAAATCATTATCAGGTATGTACCTCTCGTAGCAACGCAGGTGCGTAACCTGAGCCCGTCGACTCCCCGGCTCAAAGAGCCTCTAAATAACTAAATCCAAATGGTCGCACACTGCTGACCTACCTGCGTGTTACCCCAAAGAACTGTGGTCCCTGTAGTCAGCGTCGGCGGATACACCTATGCTCGTGTCGTGAGTGCAAGTGTGAATAGCGTTAGCCATCCCTGGACACGTGTTTCGAGGTTGTTGCCTCTCGTCAGCAGGGAGTAGGAAAGAGTGCAGGGTTGCTGTGTAGGCTGCTAAAATCATTATCAGGTATGTACCTCTCGTAGCAACGCAGGTGCGTAACCTGAGCCCGTCGACTCCCCGGCTCAAAGAGCCACTAAATAACTAAATCCAAATGGTCGCACACTGCTGACCTACCTGCGTGTTACCCCAAAGAACTGTGGTCCCTGTAGTCAGCGTCGGCGGATACACCTATGCTCGTGTCGTGAGTGCAAGTGTGAATAGCGTTAGCCATCCCTGGACACGTGTTTCGAGGTTGTTGCCTCTCGTCAGCAGGGAGTAGGAAAGAGTGCAGGGTTGCTGTGTAGGCTGCTAAAATCATTATCAGGTATGTACCTCTCGTAGCAACGCAGGTGCGTAACCTGAGCCCGTCGACTCCCCGGCTCAAAGAGCCACTAAATAACTAAATCCAAATGGTCGCACACTGCTGACCTACCTGCGTGTTACCACAAAGAACTGTGGTCCCTGTAGTCAGCGTCGGCGGATACACCTATGCTCGTGTCGTGAGTGCAAGTGTGAATAGCGTTAGCCATCCCTGGACACGTGTTTCGAGGTTGTTGCCTCTCGTCAGCAGGGAGTAGGAAAGAGTGCAGGGTTGCTGTGTAGGCTGCTAAAATCATTATCAGGTATGTACCTCTCATAGCAACGCAGGTGCGTAACCTGAGCCCGTCGACTCCCCGGCTCAAAGAGCCACTAAATAACTAAATCCAAATGGTCGCACACTGCTGACCTACCTGCGTGTTACCCCAAAGAACTGTGGTCCCTGTAGTCAGCGTCGGCGGATACACCTATGCTCGTGTCGTGAGTGCAAGTGTGAATAGCGTTAGCCATCCCTGGACACGTGTTTCGAGGTTGTTGCCTCTCGTCAGCAGGGAGTAGGAAAGAGTGCAGGGTTGCTGTGTAGGCTGCTAAAATCATTATCAGGTATGTACCTCTCGTAGCAACGCAGGTGCGTAACCTGAGGCCGTCGACTCCCCGGCTCAAAGAGCCACTAAATAACTAAATCCAAATGGTCGCACACTGCTGACCTACCTGCGTGTTACCCCAAAGAACTGTGGTCCCTGTAGTCAGCGTCGGCGGATACACCTATGCTCGTGTCGTGAGTGCAAGTGTGAATAGCGTTAGCCATCCCTGGACACGTGTTTCGAGGTTGTTGCCTCTCGTCAGCAGGGAGTAGGAAAGAGTGCAGGGTTGCTGTGTAGGCTGCTAAAATCATTATCAGGTATGTACCTCTCGTAGCAACGCAGGTGCGTAACCTGAGCCCGTCGACTCCCCGGCTCAAAGAGCCACTAAATAACTAAATCCAAATGGTCGCACACTGCTGACCTACCTGCGTGTTACCCCAAAGAACTGTGGTCCCTGTAGTCAGCGTCGGCGGATACACCTATGCTCGTGTCGAGAGTGCAAGTGTGAATAGCGTTAGCCATCCCTGGACACGTGTTTTGAGGTTGTTGCCTCTCGTCAGCAGGGAGTAGGAAAGAGTGCAGGGTTGCTGTGTAGGCTGCTAAAATCATTATCAGGTATGTACCTCTCGTAGCAACGCAGGTGCGTAACCTGAGCCCGTCGACTCCCCGGCTCAAAGAGCCACTAAATAACTAAATCCAAATGGTCGCACACTGCTGACCTACCTGCGTGTTACCCCAAAGAACTGTGGTCCCTGTAGTCAGCGTCGGCGGATACACCTATGCTCGTGTCGTGAGTGCAAGTGTGAATAGCGTTAGCCATCCCTGGACACGTGTTTCGAGGTTGTTGCCTCTCGTCAGCAGGGAGTAGGAAAGAGTGCAGGGTTGCTGTGTAGGCTGCTAAAATCATTATCAGGTATGTACCTCTCGTAGCAACGCAGGTGCGTAACCTGAGCCCGTCGACTCCCCGGCTCAAAGAGCCACTAAATAACTAAATCCAAATGGTCGCACACTGCTGACCTACCTGCGTGTTACCCCAAAGAACTGTGGTCCCTGTAGTCAGCGTCGGCGGATACACCTATGCTCGTGTCGTGAGTGCAAGTGTGAATAGCGTTAGCCATCCCTGGACACGTGTTTCGAGGTTGTTGCCTCTCGTCAGCAGGGAGTAGGAAAGAGTGCAGGGTTGCTGTGTAGGCTGCTAAAATCATTATCAGGTATGTACCTCTCGTAGCAACGCAGGTGCGTAACCTGAGCCCGTCGACTCCCCGGCTCAAAGAGCCACTAAATAACTAAATCCAAATGGTCGCACACTGCTGACCTACCTGCGTGTTACCACAAAGAACTGTGGTCCCTGTAGTCAGCGTCGGCGGATACACCTATGCTCGTGTCGTGAGTGCAAGTGTGAATAGCGTTAGCCATCCCTGGACACGTGTTTCGAGGTTGTTGCCTCTCGTCAGCAGGGAGTAGGAAAGAGTGCAGGGTTGCTGTGTAGGCTGCTAAAATCATTATCAGGTATGTACCTCTCATAGCAACGCAGGTGCGTAACCTGAGCCCGTCGACTCCCCGGCTCAAAGAGCCACTAAATAACTAAATCCAAATGGTCGCACACTGCTGACCTACCTGCGTGTTACCCCAAAGAACTGTGGTCCCTGTAGTCAGCGTCGGCGGATACACCTATGCTCGTGTCGTGAGTGCAAGTGTGAATAGCGTTAGCCATCCCTGGACACGTGTTTCGAGGTTGTTGCCTCTCGTCAGCAGGGAGTAGGAAAGAGTGCAGGGTTGCTGTGTAGGCTGCTAAAATCATTATCAGGTATGTACCTCTCGTAGCAACGCAGGTGCGTAACCTGAGGCCGTCGACTCCCCGGCTCAAAGAGCCACTAAATAACTAAATCCAAATGGTCGCACACTGCTGACCTACCTGCGTGTTACCCCAAAGAACTGTGGTCCCTGTAGTCAGCGTCGGCGGATACACCTATGCTCGTGTCGTGAGTGCAAGTGTGAATAGCGTTAGCCATCCCTGGACACGTGTTTCGAGGTTGTTGCCTCTCGTCAGCAGGGAGTAGGAAAGAGTGCAGGGTTGCTGTGTAGGCTGCTAAAATCATTATCAGGTATGTACCTCTCGTAGCAACGCAGGTGCGTAACCTGAGGCCGTCGACTCCCCGGCTCAAAGAGCCACTAAATAACTAAATCCAAATGGTCGCACACTGCTGACCTACCTGCGTGTTACCCCAAAGAACTGTGGTCCCTGTAGTCAGCGTCGGCGGATACACCTATGCTCGTGTCGTGAGTGCAAGTGTGAATAGCGTTAGCCATCCCTGGACACGTGTTTCGAGGTTGTTGCCTCTCGTCAGCAGGGAGTAGGAAAGAGTGCAGGGTTGCTGTGTAGGCTGCTAAAATCATTATCAGGTATGTACCTCTCGTAGCAACGCAGGTGCGTAACCTGAGCCCGTCGACTCCCCGGCTCAAAGAGCCACTAAATAACTAAATCCAAATGGTCGCACACTGCTGACCTACCTGCGTGTTACCCCAAAGAACTGTGGTCCCTGTAGTCAGCGTCGGCGGATACACCTATGCTCGTGTCGAGAGTGCAAGTGTGAATAGCGTTAGCCATCCCTGGACACGTGTTTTGAGGTTGTTGCCTCTCGTCAGCAGGGAGTAGGAAAGAGTGCAGGGTTGCTGTGTAGGCTGCTAAAATCATTATCAGGTATGTACCTCTCGTAGCAACGCAGGTGCGTAACCTGAGCCCGTCGACTCCCCGGCTCAAAGAGCCACTAAATAACTAAATCCAAATGGTCGCACACTGCTGACCTACCTGCGTGTTACCCCAAAGAACTGTGGTCCCTGTAGTCAGCGTCGGCGGATACACCTATGCTCGTGTCGTGAGTGCAAGTGTGAATAGCGTTAGCCATCCCTGGACACGTGTTTCGAGGTTGTTGCCTCTCGTCAGCAGGGAGTAGGAAAGAGTGCAGGGTTGCTGTGTAGGCTGCTAAAATCATTATCAGGTATGTACCTCTCGTAGCAACGCAGGTGCGTAACCTGAGCCCGTCGACTCCCCGGCTCAAAGAGCCACTAAATAACTAAATCCAAATGGTCGCACACTGCTGACCTACCTGCGTGTTACCCCAAAGAACTGTGGTCCCTGTAGTCAGCGTCGGCGGATACACCTATGCTCGTGTCGTGAGTGCAAGTGTGAATAGCGTTAGCCATCCCTGGACACGTGTTTCGAGGTTGTTGCCTCTCGTCAGCAGGGAGTAGGAAAGAGTGCAGGGTTGCTGTGTAGGCTGCTAAAATCATTATCAGGTATGTACCTCTCGTAGCAACGCAGGTGCGTAACCTGAGCCCGTCGACTCCCCGGCTCAAAGAGCCACTAAATAACTAAATCCAAATGGTCGCACACTGCTGACCTACCTGCGTGTTACCACAAAGAACTGTGGTCCCTGTAGTCAGCGTCGGCGGATACACCTATGCTCGTGTCGTGAGTGCAAGTGTGAATAGCGTTAGCCATCCCTGGACACGTGTTTCGAGGTTGTTGCCTCTCGTCAGCAGGGAGTAGGAAAGAGTGCAGGGTTGCTGTGTAGGCTGCTAAAATCATTATCAGGTATGTACCTCTCATAGCAACGCAGGTGCGTAACCTGAGCCCGTCGACTCCCCGGCTCAAAGAGCCACTAAATAACTAAATCCAAATGGTCGCACACTGCTGACCTACCTGCGTGTTACCCCAAAGAACTGTGGTCCCTGTAGTCAGCGTCGGCGGATACACCTATGCTCGTGTCGTGAGTGCAAGTGTGAATAGCGTTAGCCATCCCTGGACACGTGTTTCGAGGTTGTTGCCTCTCGTCAGCAGGGAGTAGGAAAGAGTGCAGGGTTGCTGTGTAGGCTGCTAAAATCATTATCAGGTATGTACCTCTCGTAGCAACGCAGGTGCGTAACCTGAGGCCGTCGACTCCCCGGCTCAAAGAGCCACTAAATAACTAAATCCAAATGGTCGCACACTGCTGACCTACCTGCGTGTTACCCCAAAGAACTGTGGTCCCTGTAGTCAGCGTCGGCGGATACACCTATGCTCGTGTCGTGAGTGCAAGTGTGAATAGCGTTAGCCATCCCTGGACACGTGTTTCGAGGTTGTTGCCTCTCGTCAGCAGGGAGTAGGAAAGAGTGCAGGGTTGCTGTGTAGGCTGCTAAAATCATTATCAGGTATGTACCTCTCGTAGCAACGCAGGTGCGTAACCTGAGCCCGTCGACTCCCCGGCTCAAAGAGCCACTAAATAACTAAATCCAAATGGTCGCACACTGCTGACCTACCTGCGTGTTACCCCAAAGAACTGTGGTCCCTGTAGTCAGCGTCGGCGGATACACCTATGCTCGTGTCGAGAGTGCAAGTGTGAATAGCGTTAGCCATCCCTGGACACGTGTTTTGAGGTTGTTGCCTCTCGTCAGCAGGGAGTAGGAAAGAGTGCAGGGTTGCTGTGTAGGCTGCTAAAATCATTATCAGGTATGTACCTCTCGTAGCAACGCAGGTGCGTAACCTGAGCCCGTCGACTCCCCGGCTCAAAGAGCCACTAAATAACTAAATCCAAATGGTCGCACACTGCTGACCTACCTGCGTGTTACCCCAAAGAACTGTGGTCCCTGTAGTCAGCGTCGGCGGATACACCTATGCTCGTGTCGTGAGTGCAAGTGTGAATAGCGTTAGCCATCCCTGGACACGTGTTTCGAGGTTGTTGCCTCTCGTCAGCAGGGAGTAGGAAAGAGTGCAGGGTTGCTGTGTAGGCTGCTAAAATCATTATCAGGTATGTACCTCTCGTAGCAACGCAGGTGCGTAACCTGAGCCCGTCGACTCCCCGGCTCAAAGAGCCACTAAATAACTAAATCCAAATGGTCGCACACTGCTGACCTACCTGCGTGTTACCCCAAAGAACTGTGGTCCCTGTAGTCAGCGTCGGCGGATACACCTATGCTCGTGTCGTGAGTGCAAGTGTGAATAGCGTTAGCCATCCCTGGACACGTGTTTCGAGGTTGTTGCCTCTCGTCAGCAGGGATTAGGAAAGAGTGCAGGGTTGCTGTGTAGGCTGCTAAAATCATTATCAGGTATGTACCTCTCATAGCAACGCAGGTGCGTAACCTGAGCCCGTCGACTCCCCGGCTCAAAGAGCCACTAAATAACTAAATCCAAATGGTCGCACACTGCTGACCTACCTGCGTGTTACCCCAAAGAACTGTGGTCCCTGTAGTCAGCGTCGGCGGATACACCTATGCTTGTGTCGTGAGTGCAAGTGTGAATAGCGTTAGCCATCCCTGGACACGTGTTTCGAGGTTGTTGCCTCTCGTCAGCAGGGAGTAGGGAAGAGTGCAGGGTTGCTGTGTAGGCTGCTAAAATCATTATCAGGTATGTACCTCTCATAGCAACGCAGGTGCGTAACCTGAGCCCGTCGACTCCCCGGCTCAAAGAGCCACTAAATAACTAAATCCAAATGGTCGCACACTGCTGACCTACCTGCGTGTTACCCCAAAGAACTGTGGTCCCTGTAGTCAGCGTCGGCGGATACACCTATGCTCGTGTCGTGAGTGCAAGTGTGAATAGCGTTAGCCATCCCTGGACACGTGTTTCGAGGTTGTTGCCTCTCGTCAGCAGGGAGTAGGAAAGAGTGCAGGGTTGCTGTGTAGGCTGCTAAAATCATTATCAGGTACGTACCTCTCGTAGCAACGCAGGTGCGTAACCTGAGCCCGTCGACTCCCCGGCTCAAACTGCTGACCTACCTGCGTGTTACCCCAAAGAACTGTGGTCCCTGTAGTCAGCGTCGGCGGATACACGACACGAGCATAGGTGTAGTTATTTAGTGGCTCTTTGAGCCGGGGAGTCGACGGGCTCAGGTTACGCACCTGCGTTGCTACGAGAGGTACATACCTGATAATGATTTTAGCAGCCTACACAGCAACCCTGCACTCTTTCCTACTCCCTGCTGACGAGAGGCAATAACCTCGAAACACGTGTCCAGGGATGGCTAACGCTATTCACACTTGCACTCACGACACGAGCATAGGTGTATCCGCCGACGCTGACTACAGGGACCACAGTTCTTTGGGGTAACACGCAGGTAGGTCGCAGTGTGCGACCATTTGGATTTATTAATTTAGTGGCTCCTTGAGCCGGGAGAGCCGACGGGCTCTAGGTTACGCACCTGCGTTGCTACGAGAGGTACATACCTGATAATGATTTTAGCAGCCTACACAGCAACCCTGCACTCTTTCCTACTCCCTGTTGACGAGAGGCAACAACCTCGAAACACGTGTCCAGGGATGGCTAACGCTATTCACACTTGCACTCACGACACGAGCATAGGTGTATCCGCCGACGCTGACTACAGGGACCACAGTTCTTTGGGGTAACACGCAGGTAGGTCAGCAGTGTGCGACCATTTGGATTTATAAACCCAGATCTGTGACTGGGGGTGAATGTTTGCCCTTGTGCAACATTCCGTCCATCATCTTGTGTGTTTTGCTGTTCGCCCTATGTGGGAAGGGTATGCCCAGACGTGGGTCCCGTGCTCCCTACGCCACTGGAGTCAAGCTATCCTGGCTGAAGAGGGGTGAAACCCCGAAACCGGTCCTAGGATGCTTGATTCTGGTCCAAGAAAGACATGGCTTGGCAGTTCGGGCTGGACTGTTCCCATGAGGCACAGGGTCAAGACTGATTTGCATATGGCCATGTCTGAACTGGGGTGACGTGGTGAGCAAAATAACGATGGATTAAACCCAGATCTGTGACTCGGGGTGATTGTTTGCTATTGTGCAACATTCCGTCCATCTTGTGTGTTTTGCTGTTCGCCCTATGTGGGAAGGGTATGCCCAGACGTGGGTCCCGTGCTCCCTACGTCACTGGAGTCAAGCTATCCTGGCTGAAGAGGGGTGAAACCCCGAAACCGGTCCTAGGATGCATGATTCCGGTCCAGGGAAGACATGGCTTGGCAGTTCGGGCTGGACTGTTCCCATGAGGCACAGGGTCGAGACTGATTTGCATATGGCCATGTCTGAACTGGGGTGGCGTGGTGAGCAAAATAACGATGGATTAAACCCAGATCTGTGACTCGGGGTGAATGTTTGCCATTGTGCAACATTCCGTCCATCATCTTGTGTGTTTTGCTGTTCGCTCTATGTGGGAAGGGTATGCCCAGACGTGGGTCCCGTGCTCCCTACGCCACTGGAGTCAAGCTATCCTGGCTGAAGAGGGGTGAAACCCCGAAACCGGTCCTAGGATGCTTGATTCCGGTCCAGGGAAGACATGGCTTGGCAGTTCGGGTGGACTGTTCCCATGAGGCACAGGGTCAAGACTGATTTGCATATGGCCTTGTCTGAACTGGGGTGGCGTGGTGAGCAAAATAACGATGGATTAAACCCAGATCTGTGACTCGGGGTGAATGTTTGCCATTGTGCAACATTCCGTCCATCATCTTGTGTGTTTTGCTGTTCGCTCTATGTGGGAAGGGTATGCCCAGACGTGGGTCCCGTGCTCCCTACGCCATTGGAGTCAAGCTATCCTGGCTGAAGAGGGGTGAAACCCCGAAACCGGTCCTAGGATGCTTGATTCCGGTCCAGGGAAGACATGGCTTGGCAGTTCGGGTGGACTGTTCCCATGAGGCACAGGGTCAAGACTGATTTGCATATGGCCTTGTCTGAACTGGGGTGGCGTGGTGAGCAAAATAACGATGGATTAAACCCAGATCTGTGACTGGGGGTGAATGTTTGCCATTGTGCAACATTCCGTCCATCATCTTGTGTGTTTTGCTGTTCGCCCTATGTGGGAAGGGTATGCCCAGACGTGGGTCCCATGCTCCCTACGCCACTGGAGTCAAGCTATCCTGCCTGAAGAGGGGTGAAACCCCGGAACCGGTCCTAGGATGCTTGATTCCGGTCCAGGGAAGACATGGCTTGGCAGTTCGGGCTGGACTGTTCCCATGGGGCACTGGGTCAAGACTGATTTGCATATGGCCATGTCTGAACTGGGGTGGCGTGGTGAGCAAAATAACGATGGATTAAACCCAGATCTGTGACTGGGGGTGAATGTTTGCCACTGTGCAACATTCCGTCCATCATCTTGTGTATTTTGCAAATTAGCAATGTACACCTTGAGGGTAAATATCCCTCGTCTCCTAGACAGCAGTCAGCAGAGGGTGGGGGCGTGGGAGACTTTTTTTTAAATGGGCTCCTGTCTTGCAGAATGAACACAGCGCGAATGCGGACAATCTCTTTTGCAGGAAGATGGCACCGAAATTGTGCCCCTGAGGCAGAGACAATGTGTACAACCGTTTATGAGTGGAGCTCCTATCCGCTAGGTCTAGAGCGAGATGAAGGCGGCTGTGTGCCACGTAACAATCACGTTCCAATATTTTTTTAACTTTAATGTTGTTAACTGAGAAGGTGAGAAATGCTCAATTAACAAAAGAGATTTGAGCTCGCCCTAGTTTGGGGACTCGCAATCCCACCAGGCACTCGTGTGGGGCTTTTAACAGCAGTCACACTAGAAAAAGAAGCACTGATTTCACCACAATCTCTTCTTCTCCAGGGATATTTATCACTAAGAATTTTTCCAGAACTCCGGAAGTCTCCAAAATGCCACGCGGGTCTTTATGAAGCACTTAAAGGGCAGCCCATTAAAACACTCCATGGAAGCGCACACCATAGTAGTCCTACAAAGCAGCTTTGGGATATTTCCACAACCAGCAAGTTGCCCTGGTCACCTTTTTGCACCTTCCTCCCATGCAATATGACCGGAAGTCACCAGACCTGTGGCAGCTGACGAAGTAACATGTTCTACTTTTAAGATGACGCACACAAACTTGTTGACATGAACACAAAAGCGAGATTGCGTCGGAGACGTGGAAACTGACCGAGCTCCCCTTGAATTCTGCGAGACTGTTGGTGTGCAAAGACAGTTTAATTTCACGTGAGTCTTCGACCGACAACCAGGGTGGATAAAACACCGCTTGTTGTAGGGCGGTCTGTATCTTAAGGGTCAGAAGTTCAAACCCTGCCGGCCCGCGAGGGCCAATAGTGTATCCGAATTTTAAATTCACCAGGGACTTTGGGCAACTTCGCGACATTGCAATGTCACATTTTGTTTCCTCCTGCAAAACGTACGTTGTTGAGGTATTTTTGCACGTTCTTTAAACAAGCATGTTAAACGGGCTACATTTTAATTGAAAAAAGTCACACGAATGTCAAAAGCCAACTTCGGGAATTCCGCACAACTCTAACGAGAACCATTGAGCTGAGTTGCAACCCCAATTATTCGTAGTGCTAAGAGACATGTTACGTAATGCGAATGCTAAGTAAATGGCAAGTGGATATTCACAGATCAGGCTTGACCCTTCACTACTGCCCGTCTGCAAATCACTCCCAACTCACCTCTTAAAAAAGAATCGCATCCAACTAAGCAAACCAAATCTATTAAACAAGTGCTCAACAGGCAAAGCCAGATGCAAAAATAAACACGCCACGATCTTGTCTTTATGGGGCCATGTGTTTGAAACACATGGCCCCATAAAGATAAGAAACCTTTTACGGCAGAAGGAAAGCAGACGAGCCTGTCAAAGTGGGCCGTATGAAAGAGCTAAAAGTAAACGTCACAAAGAGCTCTTTCCCAATGGCTGGCCACCGTTTAGCATAAACGGTGACGCCAGCCAATGGGAAAGAGGAGTGGGGCTTAAAGCCCTTTACAGAAGTTACTCCAAATCATTAAATCTCGCCGAGCGAGCTACGCATGTGCGCACCCACGGTAGCCGAGACCTAAAAACAAACACCAGGACTGACAATGCACACGATGCTGGGGCTCCCACCAATCACAGGACATTACCCCTGTGGGCAATGTAGCGTTTGCCACCTGACGTGAGCAACAAAAACTATAGACCTGGGACTAAATACCCCCAAGGGAGTTGAGAAAACATTAATTGCAACACCAAACAAGTGATCTACCTCATTGAATACCCATGTAATCTCAAATACATAGGGCGGACAAAACCTGAAGTAAACACACGTATCGTGAAACATAGGAGCACAATACGAAGTAGAAGCAGTAGCACCAAGATGGCGGAAACTTCATAACAATCATACCCCTAATGATATGAGATGGATAGTTTTAGAACAGGTATCAGTAGAGACGAGAAAATCACTTTTTGAAAAAGAACAAAGATGGATTTATAAACTATCTAGTCATACCAGAGGATTAAATGATGATGTTTCATGGGGTAACATTCTCTAAATATTCTCATATAGTTTTTGCAAATAAGCCTAGAATGCGGAATAGTGATAGTTCTGAATCAACCCACCCCAAATATTGGCATCCCACTATTTACACAGCGGGAAATACTAGGCATGATAACAACCACAGCTGAATACCCTTGTTATCACCCCCATTGGATGCAACAGGGGTAGATGCAACGACTTAACCATCTTGATAATTGCAACTATCTGATTGCTCGTATTGAAAATGGAGCATGATCATTATATAAATAGGGTTTAATCATGGATAGTTTTGACTCCCTGTTTCGGTTACAAACAAGGTTTTAACTTCAATCGATTTTGGACTCAGGGTTCCAGAATCCTTTGCCCTGATGCATTGAAAGGGAGGAGCTTTGTTCATGCACACAATAAAATTTATCAGTACTTTGACAAAAACCAGCAAGCCTGCATACAACCACTGGCAACGAGGCAGTTTATTGTTCCAACCACATACCGGTGGAGGTATTTTGAGGCTCACACAAACACCAGAGTTCTTCAATGCAACCAAAAGAGTATTTCTTTCATTTCCTTTCCGGTCCCTATCATGTGACCAAAGATCATATGACAAGAATACACAGGGCACTTAAAAGGAGAGAACGAACAGACCTTCCTCAACATGCAGGGAGACCCTACGAGAGCGAGCGGACACGTACTCTTGAGTAAGGTTTTTTCTCTCCTAATTTTTCTATGCTGATTAGCTGAATTGCTCTGCTAATTCAGAAAGTAATGTTTTACAACAAAATGACTTAAAGAACAAGTTACATACCTTCGGTAACAATGTATCTGTAAGAAACGTAGGTTAGTTATAGACTTCTTACCTTAGAATTACCCCCAGGCGTCAGACTGGATCCGGTGAATATTTTTTTAGCAGTACCCCAGCGTGTCGGTGGGTGGCGTCGGTTGACTCCGTGTCCGTCGTTAGCGTCGCCAGGATGACCTTGCGATGCCTACTTAGACGCTGCCCCTAAATACTGATGTCTGTTCTGACACGACTTTCCACGCAAGAAGTGCAGAGCCATGAAAGACACTGACCACTGGTGTGCCACATCTGGGGCCCTGCAAGGGAGTCCCTATCCCTAGAAATCAGTTCACAGAGCGGGGAGGATGGGTGAGGCGGTAAGGAATCTATAACTAAGATATGTCTCTTACAGATTCATCGTTACCAAAGGTAAGTAACTTGTTCATCTGGAAGATATGGTTATAGATTCCTTATCTTAGAATTGATACTCCAGCAATACAATCCCGGAGGAGGGAGTGCAAACTAAGTTTACACCAGAAAGCCCTGGAGGACAGAACAGGCAAAATAGCCGTCCCTCCGGACTTGGCTTTCCAGGCAGTAATGTCTGGTGAACGTGTGCAAGGATTCCCACGTGGCCGCCTGGCAGATGTCAAGAAGTGGGTCTCCACGTGCCAAAGCAGTGGTTGCTGCCGTAGCCCTAGTGGAATGAGCACGCAGCCCCAATGGAGGTTCCTTTTTTTGCTAAAGCGTAACAGATTTTAATATGAAGGTTAACCCTTCCAGAGACGGTACGCTTTTGAACGGCCTGACCTTTCTTGGCACCTACATAGCCGCCGAAGTGTTGATCATCCACACGGAAATCTTTTGTGTGGTCAATGTAGAAGGACAACGCACGTTTAGGGTCCAGACAGTGGAGTCTCTCCTCCTCCTTGCAAGGGTGCGGAGGTGTGAAAAAGGTGGGCAAAGTGATTGTTTGTCCTATGTGAAATGGTGTAACCACTTTAGGAAGGAATGAGGGCCTCATCCTAAGGACCTCTTTGTCTGGAAAGAAAGCGGGCTTGGAAGATAGAGCCTGAAGCTCACTCTGCAAGCAGAGGTGATGCCAACAAGGAAGGCAGTTTTCAGGGTGAGGAGTCTGAGAGGATGTAGGAGAGTAGGGTCTGCTTTCTATGTTCACCCCCACTTTTTGCTTTTGCTTTACTGGTTTTCGACTTAGATGTGGCTGTGGGCCTGCTAATCAGACCCACAGCCCTGCTGTTCTCTCTCTAAATTACTACTATGTACTTTAGGTGCATAACCCATTTGGATAGGATCACCTTATTGGCCCCTGTACAGTGTACCCTAGGTACCCAGGGCATAGGTGTACCCTAGGCCTACCAGGGGCTGCAGCATGTATTGTGCCACCCCTGGCCTGGCCTTCCATTTTGACACAACTGGCTGATCACTCAGCTGGGGCAAGGTCGTGTAATCACCCCTTGCTTAGGTGTAGTATTCCTATACCTAACTTACATATAGACACATGTGTACCTATCAGTCACTCCTATGGCAGGCCTTGACAATCCTGGAGGCAGAGTGCTTGGTAACATGTGAGATGGTGCTCTAGCATGAGGTGAGCCTGTCTGCAGCTTTCGGAACCATGTCCTTATAGCTGTTCTATGATATAGCCTACCATATACTCTTAAAGTGCCTTATAATCTTAGACGGTTATGGTAACTATGGTTTGGCTTTATCAAAACATGTCGTGTAAGGTGTCTAACACTCGGGAATAATACCCCCATGCCATTTCTGGACATGAGAATATTATTCCCCCCTTCTAGAGGGAAAGACATGTTAAAATCATACTTCAACTGTTAGCCTCTGACCAAAGCCTCAGCATCACAAAATGGATGCTGCTGCCACGACACAAGTCTGACCTCCTGCAGCTGGGAGTGATCCCAGCCAGGGAGGCCTGGACAATAGGTTTCCTGCTTGGGGAGGTGCTAGCACCTCCCCAGACAGCCTTTAGTGTATTGGGGCAGGGTGGGCTGAAAGGAATGAGACATGCCTGGGGCACACAAGGTGTTCCTTGCATAGTCCAGTTCAAACCGGCGCTGGGGCACTCCAGCCCCAGCTCTGGCGCGAAACTGGACAAAGGGAAGTGGGTGTAACCACCCCCTCCCAGGTCCCACCCATAAGGCGTGACCTAGCAGGTATCCCAGCCCCCCAGATTAGTATAAGAGTGGGAGTTGGGCCTCAAGACTTTAGATTATCCTGAACCTGCAAAACTGAACAGAAACTCTGGACCTTCGACATTCGACGAAAGAAGAAGACTGAAGAATCTCCCTTGTAGCCAAGGAGTGGCTACCCTGTGCAAACAGGCACCATCAAGAGACTACCCTTTGCTTTGTGAAACGTTCGACGAGGAACCGACTGCAGAGCCCGACCAGAGCCTTGATTTCCAGACTTCTCCGACCCTCATCCACATCTGCAGCAGAGCTGAGATCCGTGGAGGCGACGAGCGACGTGGGACCGGCTACCTGGGAAAAGTGGCTAGTAACTTACAGCGCAGCTTCTGAGGTACCCTCGAAGTTGTGCACCGGGGATTGAGAAGCCCCAACCCCAAGCACCATCTGCACCGAAGACCAGCCCCCCACACTCCACGAGTCCTGCGTGGGGCCCTTCAGCATTTTCCTGCTTGCCGCGTCTGTCCGGTTGCTTGCCCGCTGGCTAGTGGCCTCTGTGACGACGCTCCCTGAAATCTTCTGCGCTGGTTTGGCTCCTCCAGACTGGCTCCCGCTTCTCTGCAAAGAAGAAGCACCCCAGACCTTCCTGGTCTGCACCAGAAGCAAGTCCCTTGTTCTTCGTGGGTTCCGCTTGCCAAGGCTTGGTGAGTCCTAGTCCAACTTCGACGCCGCCGACAGTAAGAGCCTTCGTGGGACAGCTCGCCTCCTGGTCCTGGTCGTCCTCGACGCTTCCTGGTCCTCCTGGCTGCAGCGACAAGCTTCACCTTCACCTGCAACTCTTCACGACATCGCCTGGTTCCTTCCTGGTTCCACGTGGTCACTGGCTAGTGACCTTGACTCTGTCCCTTCTGCTTGCAGGTTTCTTCTCTTCTTGATCCCAGCCTTGGGATCCACCGGACACTCTTCACTGACTGCCTGTCAGCATCTTTCTTCAGGCATCCATAGGAGTCGACGACGAAAACGACGCATCTTCACCCCTATGCACCCGCAGCCTGTGGGCTAGGTAACTTGGGTACTCTGGTGCTCATCAGGATAGTGACTATCCTAGTGTCTAGTTTTCAAGTCTCAACTTCCTAGCTACTCCGGAAGTGTCCTAAATCTATCTATTTCTAAACTGTAACATTTCTATTGACTTTTACGCATTACGCGTGAGTGTTTCCACTCTGCACACGAATCCCGTGGGCCTCCCACTTCCTAACTAACGCTAGTGTAGTGTAGCCCCAGCGATTCCCTAGGCCTAGGCCTATTCTATTTCCGTGACAGTGGTTCTTATACCACTTATTTAGTATATGGTTTGCGTGGCCCCTAGGGCCTAACTGTATTACTTACCTGTGTGACTTACTGTATGCATTAATAAGACTGTGTTGTACTTACCTCTAAACTCATAAAGAGTGCTGAGGGTTTGCTTAGAATAAATACACTTTATTTTATATATATATCTGTTGTGGTGTCCTTTCATTTGGTATTCAAGGGATTATATATGGTATCACAGCTGGCTTCACATGCCATTCAGAGTTTAGCCTAAGACTGCTCTTGTCCATGCTACCACTAGGATAGCTGGTCTATAAGGTTGACTTTACAACCAATCACCATAAGGGTATTTGGACTGATATAAGGTGTACACTATAACTAGTGACATCATACATCAGGCCAACTTCTCACAGAGGACATTTGTGAAGAGGCTCGAAGGGAGCACACAAGACATGTGAGAACAAGATTCAAGTCCCACTGGGGCATTATGGAAGGAGATGGAGGAAAGAAATGAGTAATGCCCTTAAAGAATCTATTTACAATAGGAGACTTGAATAAGCAGAGATAGCAGCAAGATACCCTTTAAGCGGAACCCTGCTGGGCCAAAGAAAATATATACAAGAGAACCTTTGAAAGAGGGGCAGAAAGTGGATCCACAGCCTTTGTTGTGCACCATGCAACAAACTTGTTCCATCTACAGGCATATACCGTTTTAGTGGAGGGACGCCTGGCTGCCAAGATGACATTACAAACTTGTGGTGGAAGGTCAAAAGCTGTCAACTGTCACCGCTCAATCTCCACGCAAGGAGGTGGAGGCTGGACAGGTTCGGGTGAAGAACCATCCCCTTTTGCTGCGACAGAAGATCCTCCTGAAGGGGCAGTCTGATCAGAGGATTGATGGCCATGCTCCGGAGCTCGGGGTACCAGACTCTTATCCAGTATTAGGGGTGTCTTTCATAGATTCACATGCCTGAATCTTTCCCCGTCGTCGAGACGGGAGCCTCCGGTACATAAAAAAGTAATGTCCTATAGACATACATAGAGAAAAATAGGCCTAAGGGCCTCCCCTTAGCCGCCTATCTTAGTCCTTATGTAAAAAGGACCAAACTCTTAGAATCAGCCAATCAGCTATCACCTCCCTCTAGAACCTTCCTGGCAGGAGCCTCAGTCCCTCAGATTTTCTACCGCACGTTGTGCTAGGGAGTCTCCAGCCGGAGTTCTCCTCAGGATCTCTTTCAAGCCAGATTATTCACGTTTTTTGGTGACTTTCTTCTTCAGGATTTCAACGCTGACTACTTCAGGCCTCTTATTGCTGCAGTGAGTGTTTATTTCATCTACAACGCCTGGCATGTCTGAATCCCAGAAGAAAGCCCTTTTCAGGGCTTGTTCTTCATGTGGGAAGAAGAGGCTGCATGTGGACGACAAGCATGAACTATGCTTGTATTGCCTTTATCCGGACCATGTCCCTAAGGACTGTAAAATATGTAGGTCTTTTCCACATAAGACCTTGAGAGACAGGGAGGGCCGCCTGCTTATCTGGCTGGACAGGCTCAAGGACAAAGACAGTGTGGTGTCCTCAGAGGCGAGCTTTTCCGGAACCTCTGAAGTCTCCCTGAAGTGGACGAGAGTGACATCTCCTGGCCCCTCAGACGCTCCTCCTAAGAAGACACACAAGACGTCTTCAGAGGCAAGATCTTCGAAATCTTCAGCGTCTGACAAGGTCTCTCTCACTTTCAAGAAGCCTACTCTGTCGGCCACAAAAATTGCGACACCATCCTCTGCGCAAAAAAGGCCATCAGGACATGTCTCCACAGCAACGACGACCGTGTCCACATCCACAGCGGCGTCGGTCCGCTCGTCGACGACGACGACGACCCCTTCATCATCGTCTGCAGGTACCCCTATCTCGTCTATTATACTCTTAAAACCGTCGTCTAAATCATCGTCGACGACGAAGATAGTCCCGTCGAGGACCTCGTCGATGAGGAGCCCTCTGTCGACGGAAGAGTCGACGACGAGGATATCAATGACGAGCGCGTCGACGACGAAGGCATCGTCGACGAAGATGTCGACGAAGATGTCGACGACCAAGGCATCGTCGACGACCAAGGCATCGTCGACGAAAGCGTCGACGACGAAAGCGTCGACGACGGAGGCGTCGACGACGAAAGCGTCGACGACGAAGGCATCGACGACGACTGAATCGTCTACGACCGCATCGTCGACGAAGACTTCGTCGACGAGGAAATTATCGTCGATGGGGACGCCGTTGGTGACAGCCATACCGTCGACGACGGAGCCATCGACGGGAATGTCGTCGTCGTCCATGGGACGGAAAACCACGGAGGTTTCTGTGCAAGGATCTGCTGGCAAACTTTCCAGACCACAGATTACCCCGGAAACAACATCTCCAAGCAAGGTCCAAACCAATTTACCTCTGGAGATTCTCAGAGCGAAGAGTCCGAGGAGGAGCTCTTTCAGCAAGCTACTTCCCCTTCCGAGCTGTTTGTCAAATGCCAAAGCACGGACGAGGAGCAGGAAGATTCAAGCGCGCAGGAGCGCCCCGTCCAGGAACAGGTCCGCACGGAGGTCACTCCAATGGTCTGCCTCCCTCTGGCAATAGTTAAGGACCTCAAGTTCCTTATCAGGGATTACAAACAACGTTTCCCAGAACCACCAAGGCTGGATACAGGGGTCCCAGTGCCAACTACAAACCCCCCAACGACAGCCCCAAGGCAATCACGGCCGGTTACGCAGGTCTGCCACGAGCCGCCACCTCAGGTGATAGAGTCATCGGATGAGGAGGCTGAGGAGATGGAAGAGGGAGAGGTCCAGGGAGACCAATCAGACCAGGATGAGGAGGAGGAGTATGTAGCATCTTCACCACCTTCCCCACAACCGCGCCAGGCGGATTCACCACCTGTGGATATTGGTGGTTTTCATAAGCTCGTTGAACGGGCTGCAACGCGGTTCCATATGGTCATGGAGTCGGCGGAGACGGAATGCTTCCTCCATGACTTTAAAGAGCAGACGAAGAAGACGACCAAATCAATCCCTATCATCGACTTCCTCTGGGACCAGGGAAAGAAGTTGATGCTGACGCCAGCCTCAGTTCCTGCGGTTGTTCCGCGCCTGGATAAGAAGTATAAGGCACCGTCCACGGCACCAGCTTGCCTGACTGGCCACCCGAAGCCGGATTCTGTCGTGACCCAAGCAGCCCAGAAAAATTCTCGAAATCCCTCCTCGCCTCTGTCAGCACCACCGGACAAGGAGGGCAGAAAATTAGACACAATAGGCAAAAGGTTTTCGACCACTTCGGCAATGACCATCAAGGTGGCCAATTCCATAGCCCTTTTAGGGCGTTATAACCGCCAACTTTGGGAGGATATTGCCCCATATTTAGCAGAACTTCCGAGTGCGGTTCATGATGAGGTGAAGGCACTACTTTCCGAAGGCCAGACTTCTGCGGCCGAGATTATCGACTGCGCCATAGATGTAGCCATGACAGGCTTTCGTCAACTGGCTGGGGCTGCAGTCCTGCGCCGTCAAGGATGGCTCAAGGCGACATCGTTCAGGCAGGAAGTGCAGACGAAGGTGCTAGATATGCCCTTCGACGGACAGCATCTATTTGGAGATAAAATTGACGAGGCGCTACAAGCCATTAAAAAGGACACGGACACGGCTAGAGCGCTTGGAACCCTGCAGGCAAGGAACCAGTCCTTTCGGGGCAACAAATCTAGAGGTTGTGGTAAATAATTTAATTACCGGGACTTAATTTGATACAGAAACATAATAAAATAGCTCAGTAAATAAGAGGCAGAATCCGTGGTATTAGAGGTTCGGAATGGGCTTTATTCCAATGGTCGATTATAATCGGTTGCTCCAAGTTCCATCACCACGAAGGTTCAGGAAGTGAAGTACATACGTTATTGACAATCAATTACTTTTATACAATAGGCATTACAGTGAAGCAAATACAAGAGGCGTAACAATTGATAGTGGTGATAATATATTCATACGTAGCAAAAATAGGCGTAACTGGGTGTGATTGAAGAACGTCATCAGATGTGATGTCATAAGAGGGTGGTTACATGAAAGAATTTCGCAATGTCAGCAGAAATACTTGGCAGAAATGCGCGCGCAGCAGCATGACGTGTGATTGACGTGCAACTAGGGGGTGAAGGGGACTTGACATTTAGCTCTACATGTGGCGACAGAAGTCTGGAGGGTCAAGTCAACCTAATCCCAAATCATATCTAACATCCTATGTTTAAAGAACTAAGTTATCCAAAAGAGAGGTCGTTTAGAGTAGAATCTTATTCTATACTGACTATACTGACTGTTAGTGCGTGTACAAGCGTCTAAGTGTCTACACTAGATGCGTGGGTAGAAATCTTCCATAGTAATAGGGCTATGAATTACTTGTATAAAGACAGAGAAGCCGGGCCTTTGCTCGGAAGCTGGAAGAATGTTTACTTAAACTACTAGACAGGAATGCATCGGGCAGGGAACGGAGCAGATAATTTCGAAGGTGAAATACAGTTTTTGGCAGGCAGCAGGCTGATGTCAGGCTTCGTGAGCCGCGCAGGGAATGAGACAAGGTTCATGGTCACAGATGCAGGCTCAGACTGAAGCTTTCAGAGGTAGAAGGCAAGAAGAGTTTGATGACAGAATCAGGGCCTACTTGCCTGGACTGTAAAATGGCATAAGTGAACCATATAAAGCCGGTGGCCTTTCATACTTAGGAATGGAATATCCGGCCTATTCGTGGCGGATCTGAAAGAGGACAGGTTGACGATGGACGCACATGTGTTTGCGTCTTCATAACTGGAACTGGAGGGAACATACATGTACTTGTGATTCATACATGAAACCGTTGGGGTCCAAGATAGGGGACATAACTGATCAGAAAAATCCATATTTCCACATTCCCTCCTTGTCCCCTACTTGCCCGTTAAGAGATATCAATCTTCATCAATCCATTGATCTGTTCATATAGCATCATTTGTTCTTCTTTCTTCTTCCGTGATGAATGAAATCCTGGTGGTGGAATACACGATGTGGCACACAGACCACAGATCGCTGGTCCACATTGTAGACATAGACAGCAACTGAATAGTATGAGAAGGCCAATACCTAGGAAAGATAGGACCTTCCATCCAAAGGTAGATAATACACTCCAAAACCAACCGGACCAAGTCCAGGTACCTGCATTCTGGTGTATCTGGCTTACAATCTTATGAAGGCGAGTTATGGCTTTATATACAGATGGCGAATTTTCTGGTATGAAAATGCAACAGCTTGATCCGATGACCCTACAAGCTCCGCCCCTATCGGCCAGGATGACGTCAAGGACAAGACGATTTTGAAGCACAACAATCCGCATAGCAGACTGCTCTTCTGTTAAATTGCCTAAGGCGGAAATAGTTTCGTTCACTACTGCTTCAAGGGTTCTAGTTAATCTACGTATCAGCTTACTATTAGTAACGGTACCTATATAGGGAAAGAGACCTTTATTGAAATCTGTGTATTTTTCCCATGCTGTTTCAGTGTAGTCGACTATCGGGAGATCTCTCCTTACTCTATTATATACTAAATGAGTATTTCTGTGATAATCAGGAGGAGCTAGGAAAACAGGTGGCAAAAGGAATCCAATGTAGCAAGTACCATCCCAATCTAGAGGCAAACGTACATATGCCGTCTGACCACATATGAAATAAGAATGGCGGGAAGCTCTAAATGTAGACTTGCCTTGATCACTAAATTCTACTACAGTGGTGCATTTGCTATGGCCCATATTTATGGAACCATTCTTTCTTACACATAATTCACCTTTTACTGGAAATATTGACATAGCGGGCAAAATTGGAGTAGCTTCGGATTCGACATTTAGGATCATAAGATTAAGGCTAAAATTACCTAATCCATACACTTCATTTTCTAGATCAGTTCCTGTTCTCTGGGGAAGTCCCTCCTTGTTCGGATAGCAGACTTTAAGCAAAACTAAGTTCAAATTTCCCCATACCCAGTTATCTTGATAAACTGCAGAATCCGAATCTAGGGAATTAATTAGACTAAACCATGCTCCACAGGAGCCGTTGCGTGTGAACGGGTATGGAAAGAGAGGTAGAATTCCTTTATAATTCTGATAGGGAGGGAGTCGGCCACATATCCAACAATTTGTAGCATTGTTAACCTGATGGGAATGATGTAACATACTGATAAACGTGTTATTGCGCAGCGCAAATCTATAAGACAACTCAAACGGAGGTAATTCACTAAAAGAATGTTCAGCAGTAACATTGTAAACATGTCTAGAAATAGGATAATATATGTGCAACAATATACTTGCAGTAATTATTAAAAGACTTAAGAAAAACAAAATTAATAACGTCACTATGCAATGACTACGCAGTGATTTACAGTACGCCTGTCGTTTCAGCATTTTTCGGGTGCTATCTCTATTCAGGTCCAAGGGATACATGTCAGAGACAATTCAACCGCTTCACCTCGGAGAGGACTTAAACAATCAAATTGCTTGACTGGTTGGACCTGAGCTTTAGTTTATAATGTTCGGAATTACTCTTTTCAACAAAAGGAAGTTTTGAGTCAATGGGTGAAGACACACGAGGTGTGGTATTCACATCCGCTGGTAGTCCATGAAATTTCTTGATATGACTTGAATGAATCCAGCCTTTTCTGCCCTCGATCTTCACGGCTGTCCTTGTGGTGAGCAGAACCAGCTGAGGCGACTTCCACCTAGGATCCAGCTGAGTCTTTCGATCAAAGTTCCTCACGAGGACCAGGTCCCCCGGGACTACGTCATGGGGTTTCACCTCAGTGTTGTCAGGAAAAGCTGCAGCTACCTGTGAACGACAAGATTGTAGTGCAGACATCAAGGAAGCCAAGTAATCTGTCAGCATATTACAGTCAATATCAGTTATTTTGCGTGGTATAGGCGTCCCCCACATATTTGGTGGTCTGCCGAAGATTACTTCATACGGGGATAGCCCTGTTCGAGAGTGTGCTACCATTCTCATGTAAAAGAGTGCAACTGGTAATGCTACTACCCAGTCAACACCTTTCTCTCTGCATATTTTGGACAATCTGATTTTCAGGATCTGATTATGTCTTTCTACGAGACCTGCTGCCTCGGGGTGTCGGACACAGTGGAATTTCCACTGATAGCCTAACAAAAGTGAAACGTGTTTCATTAATTCGGATGAGAACGGCTGGCCGTTATCTGAGTAGACAACACGCGGCAAACCGTATCGTGGGAAGAATTCTCGAACCAACTGTTTGGCAGTAGTCGGGGCAGTGTAATCTGAAACCGGGTATGCCTCCGTCCAACGGGAAAGAGCACAAACAACTACGAGAACATATTTGAATCCTCGACATCGTTCCATCTGGATATAATCCATCTGGAGGACTTCAAAAGGATGATCAGGAGGCTGAAATCCACCCTGTTCTACGGGAACGCTTTTTCCTGGGTTGAACTGGCAACAGATCATACAGGTACGAACTTTTTGTTTGGCTGCTGCTCGTAAATGTTTATTGAACCAAATGTGTTGAATGCTATCTAGCATAGCTTTTTCTCCTAGATGTGCGGGACTATGTACAGTGTTAATTATAACCTGGACCATTGAATCAGGAAGGAACCACACAGACTTTTCCTTCATCATCCATCCTTGATCCGTTTGGATCCCTCCTAATTCAGTCCATTTCTTTATTTCGTCTGGTGTAGCATGTGTCTGTATATCAATTACGTCAAGAGTAGGATCTTTAACCATCATACAATGTGTTGGCGTCGGGACTATTGTCTTTGTCATGTCGGATGTTTGAGTTTGAGCAGTCTGTTTAGCTGTTCTGTCAGCTAGATCATTGCCTTGAGAAATGATATCAGTAACTTTCGTATGAGCTTTACATTTCATGATTGATATTGCAATTGGTAGATGTATTGCATCTAATAAGGCATGAACAGGGGCGTAACACAGGCCCCCGCAGCCCCCGCGGTGCGGGGGGGCCCCGCGGCTCCAGGGGCCCCCTCAGCGGGAGCCATCAAGCACTACAAATCGTCAGGTATTTGCTAATGAAAAATGGTTACGTGCATGGCAGTCGTTCGTTGCACCAGCACCTGGTCCTCGCAGTGGCCTCTTCATATTGGTGCGCGGCGCGCGCGGATGTCTCCGCGGCTGCGCAGTATTCTCCCTTAGGGTGGGGCTGGTCTGGTGACCATTATCATGCGCTTCGCGCAAGCGTGACTGCTGAGGCGAGGCATCACAGAGGCCAAAGTGAGATGACTGAAAGGGACCATGCGGCCGCAGCCCGCAGGCCATAATTGAATTATTTCTGCCCGCAGGTGAGTCTGTCCATGCATCCACGAAGCAAGGGGTCCATGTTAGAGGGTAGGCTGGAATGGGATGCATGGTGGGGCGGGCGGGCGGCCGGGTTTAAAAGTGAAACGTCATATAGGCCTCGGTTCTGCCAAGTGGAGACGGAGACTGTAAAGATTGCTCCAGTGCGAGTTTTTATTCATGAGGAATCGGATTCAAAACTGCCAAAGTTTCAGATTGCTGTGTGTGACATTTTCATAATATCTTTGTAAATATGATTGAAATTTCAACGACTATGCGTGACACTTTGTTACGAGCAAAATTAAGCAATGAAGACAAGGGAAATAGATAAATATCAGAAATTACACAAAGAAACTCCTGTCTCTTAGATGATCGTGTAACTGCTGTAAAGCACCAGAAATGCAAGGGCGCTAACCTGCACATGCCAGGTCATGAGGTCAAACACAAGTGTTAGTCTTACTATATTTAAACTCAGCCAGCACCGGGAGGCAGCAGCAAATCCCGGGGCCCGGCTGCGGGCATCAATTTTAAATAATTAAATACTTCCTGCTGCCGCTTGCGCTGACCAGATCCTCCTCAAGCAGCATCACGAAAGTCAGTGACCGTCTACCAACATAACACCAGACCGGTGAGAGCCCAGGAGCCAGAGGCTTCATTAGAGAATGGAAGTAGCTAGAAAGTTTTGTGTGATTGACTACCCGCCATTCGTTCATCATGTTTCACCAGCGGTAGAATGTGAAGCCGCCAAAAGGTCACTGACAGTGGGGTTGGCGCCAGTTCCTTGCTTACCTCCGGCCTCTTCAGGAATCGCGTTTCCCTTTAATTATCCCGATTCGCCCCTGCACTGTCACTCTCTGGTGCATTGGCAACTGCTGGAGGTAGCTATCCATGGGTACTTCGCCAGAGTGACAGGGAGTGGGTTCAAGTGCCTAGCTCCCCAGAAAGTGACGGACACTGTGACACAGTGCCGCAGGCGGTGGTGTGCTGCTCTGGGGGCCAATAGGGGCACAAATTCCGTCATGTGCCTGTCCTGTTCAGAGTTGCCCTGCCGCAGGAACCAGCTGTGCAAGCCCCGCTTCAGCTGCCCCAGCCCTCATCATTAGCTGCTGTAAAGGCAGCTTTGACGTTTGCAGTCATTTCCCTGCTTTACCCTCAGCGTACAGGTGGTCAGACCATTAGTAAAGATGGTGATTAATGCATTTCAATGCGATGATGCGGACCACCACATTAAAACGCGTTACTCTAACGCCTGATGCGTGGTGCTTGGCAGGACTGATGATTGTCACAATCATCATGATTAAAAAATTTGATTTAATGCAGCCACGCAACGGTGCAAAGCCGCAACCATAATCAAAGGTGAGAACATAATATGGGCATCCAGTCTAGAAGTAATGGGCGTCCGTGTAGTCACCAAAGAAACATACCTTACAGCATACATAGATAGGGGCCTGTGCATTGTGACAATTTCTCATGTTTTACCTGATTCACCGAAGCGATAGGTTTACACGATGTAGGTCTACATCTTCCCTTACTGTTCTGGAAAAGGCCTTTCTCTGTGATTGTTGCATTTTCGCGCTCAGAAAAAACAGAACGTGTAGGGCTGGGATATGTTCAAAGCCTCGTACAACCTTGAAAGTTGGGAATTTTATGTGCACTTTCTTACACTTCTGAGACCACTTGTGCCTAATACATGCCTTTGGTGCCTTGGTGGGCTCTGCGATTGGAATCGCAATCGAAATGTCGCACATCAGCAATCTTAAAAACTTGGCTGCAATGCCACAGGTACGTAGGTACATTGTTTCAAGCGCTTGTTGGCAAATGCAGCCGGCTTTCTGGCAGCCGTGCTTGGTTTGTATCTTGGAGGTAATAATTTAAAACAGGTGGGTCTCTTCTGACAGTCATACTAGCTGTTGGTTTTGCCGTGAGATTACTTACTGCACAGCTCTTGCCTCAGCCTGAGGATAATGCAGTATGCTGCCTGTCCGTGCGCGAGTCAGTGTCACACTTGGGCAGCTAAGATGGATTTGTGTGTTGTAACTATTCACGTGGAGTCCTGGTGCTCCCCTGATGGATTGCTGGCACGGAGGGGGCCCAGTGTGGGCAAAGGTTGGCAATCTTAGGGGCGCCTCTGCAGCAGGCAGCAAACTTGTATTTCATAAAAGCACATGGGAATGTACAGGTTAAGTATCAGGAGGTGTTTTAAATATTCCTTTTACCCCCACATACAACATGGGAGTTTTCATACTGATCATGATGTGTGTACCACAAGCCATTTCATGTGCTTAAACCGTGTTCCCAGCAGCCCTGTGTGATAAAACACTCCTAATAACTTGACAAAACACACTTCCAACACATAGGTTGCCAAAAACCTTTGATTTCTGTTTCCCGGCATGAGGTTTCGGTATGTGTTTTTTAACGATGTTTGGCCCCGGAAGTTAGTTTGTATCAAGGTGGTTCTACGTTGCCAGCACTGCGCCCTGTGTATTGCGGTGCAGTCTCTATGCCCTGCAGGTGTGCTTCTTCAAGGATGGCATGGCTTGGAAATGGCCCATTGGCCTCTGTGGAAGGGAAAGACAACACGCACATTACATGACCATCTACTATACAATGAGAGGCCATACTGTGCCATTCCATGACTGAGTGCCCTTCCATTTCTGGTGCTTTGCACCATTTCTGGTGTTTTACGATCTTCAAGTTTCTTCTTGCTCAAATGGGTGTAATTTTTGATATTTATATGTTTTGATTGTCTTCGTTTCATAATTTTGCTCGCAAGAAAGAGTCACTCATAGTCGTTTAAATGTCACTCATAATTACTCTGAAATTATGAAAATGTCACACATGGCAATCTGAAACCTTGGCAGCTATGCCCGCAGCAGCCCCCGTGTTCCAGCCTCCTGGGGCCCCATCAGTGCTGTAGCGCACACAGGCAGCACTACACTCTCTCGCTGGCATTGGTTGCACCAGTGAGTTGCCTCATAACAGTCCTGCCTCATAAATTAAATGGTGCTTGCCACGTGCGGTGGGTGCAGGTGACCTGAGCTTCCAGGCCCAGCAGCAAGGGGGTTGAAAGCAACTGCCTTGAGGCCAGAGACCATTTGCAGATTTACATACCTTTGTAAACTGGTTACAGAGGCTATCTGGCACATGCATCATCCCAGACTTTTGCGATTCCTTAATTGCGATTTTTAAGGAATCGCAATTAAGGAATTGCAAAAGCCAATGCATGTAGGAATCGCTATAAAAATAGCGATTCCTACAAATTCCTTAATTGCGACTCGCAAATTGCGAGTCACAATTAAGGAATGCCGTCTCATTCATTCCTATGGGCCTCCAGGCCCATAGGAATGAATTGGAGATTGCATGAGCAATTTGCGAGTACCAGTAGGTACTCGCAAATTGCTCATGCAATTTAAAGGTTGCAAGGGTGTCAAAATGACACCCTATTGCACCCCTGAAATTGATCAGTGCACATATGTTGCACACACACATGCTCTAAGGGAATGTGTGTGCGCAACATGAATCTTTGAAAAATGCACAAAAGTGCATTTTTCAAAGTTTCTGCAAATTACCATGAAGTTCAACTTCATGGTAATTTGCTCCCGCTATTAGCGAAATCACTATTTTTTTTTCCTTAATGCATTGCATTTAAGGAATCTCAATTTATGATTCCTTAAATGCAATTGCAATTTAAGGAATCGCAATTTAGGGATTCCTTAAATTGCAATTTTTGCATTTGGGATGATGCATCCCAAATGCAAAAATACCGGTCGCAAAGGGCAGATTCTGAGCATCTGCCCGTTTGCGACCGGTGTTTGCTTTGATGCATGTGCCCATTAGTTTGTTTCTGGTTCCAGTACCCCCTGGGCCCCCACTCTGCCAATTCCTTACATTTGAAATTTACATTTACTGCTGTAGTGTGAGAATGCATTCCATGAAAAGAAATATAAAGTAAGTTTGCCAAAAGAAAAATGCCAGAAATGTGTTGTTTAAAGAGCCTGGAAAGACCTCATCTTGACACTAAATAGGGTTATAAATAAAGTATGTATTGATTCGTTATGTGACTTTTCTGTCTTTGTTCACTTTAATTATCAGTCATGTATCATTCAGGCAGCCCTAGAACACAATTAAAAGTGCTTTCTATTTATATTTGTTGTTCAAAGTATGCACAGATAAGTGCTGAAAGCTTTAGGTGACTGCTTATTTTTTCCCCGTCTGGGACATCAAAATAATGAGCTGGCGACCCTAATCATAAGACTGGCTGTTTGTTGCAGGATCAGCACATGATTTATTTCCTCCACCCTCGATCCCTGATTAACGCCATAATAGCAATAGTTTAACTTGTATCTGAAATCCCTACGCCGCCATCAATAACATGCTGAGTTACTTAAAGTGTCTGGGAATGCACCCTGCATCAGACAACTCACTCCTAATTCTCGCCCTTCACTTTTACGCTCACCCTGCACTTACAGCAATCACAATGCACTCACGCTGATCACCATGCACTCACACCATTCACCCGCTCACCCTGCACTCACAGTGATAACTCTGCACTCACAATACACTTGCGCTGTTCACCCTGCAGTCACACAAGCACACTACTCACCCTGCACTCATGTCACACTTCACTCACCTGTCCCCCTAACTGCTCAGTCTGCAATCTCATTTAAAAAAGCCCATCACTAACCATGAGTTCTTTCATCCCACTCTGCACTTACATCCGCACTCAAATTCATATGGTCAACTCACTCACCCTGTCGTCACTCCTCTTACCCTACTCTCACACTGTTGCGTCGCTCACTGTGAACTCACATGGGCACTCCTGTCACCCACACAGCGCAGAGTTAATGAGCCTGCTACAAAGAATGTGTACCATGCAGATCACAGAACTGAGAGTGAGTAAACTATGAGTAGTGCTATAAAAAAATTAAATGTTTTTCAGAAAGGTGCTAAAGAGAGATGATGTGCATTGTTGGTGAGTGGTAGTGAGGGAATTCATGGAAAAGGAGGAGGAAGGGCGTGCCAAAAAAGTCTGTCAGATGCCATCCAGAGACTTTTTGAGGCATGGGCAAAGTGGGCTCCGGCCCAGGGCCCCAGATTTTCTGGGGCCCCCTGATAAAACCAGCTCTGTTCTGTAGAGCCTTGCCCTGATGGCATTAAATGATTCTTGAACAGATTGTTTTAAATACATCTTTCCGTCACTTTTTTTCAATATTGGTGATGTGTGTCTATTACAGACATTTTGTAGAGGAATGTTTTGTTTCATGCAAAATCCCTAACATTTTCTTTTGGGTCAAATCAGGACCTCACACATATGAGAAATGGGAGAGCATCACAGACATTATTTGCAATAATATGCTGCTGTGTTACAATATTGAAAACACGCATCACTATCCATGATTATTGCATGTAAACATATTAAGAATTTGGACTAGTGTGTTTGTGCACAGTCTGTGACTCACCCAAAGAGGGCATGAAAGAGATAAAATAGGATCATAAATTCAAAACTGTTCTTACAGGGGTCCCCAAAATATGTTTGGCGGTTGGCCCCTAATATCCTTAAGATGTTCCTGGTGTCATCTGCGAATATGAGGACCCTAATTACCACATGGGCTGGCACGTCTAGGTCCATGGAAAAGATATTTTGTGCATAATGTTCAGCAAAAAAAAAAGCAAAGGTGCAGAATGTTTAAACTCTGCATAAGTGTTTCTGTGGTGGTGCACAAACAAAAGGGGAGTAATTTGACTAGATAGGTTTGATTTATGTATGCTGCTGCTTGCTGTACTTGTTATTGTTTTACAAGTCACTTTGAAATATTTGCACCTTCATACACAAGCACAGACCAAAAGGTCATTGGTTGACTAAAGTGGTTTGATTTTTGTTTATTGCTGCCTGCTGTACTTGTTACTGTTTTGCTAGTTACTTTGAAATATTTAACACTTCAAAAAGGAAATTGTTAGTTTAAACCAGTTTGATTATTGTATGGTGCTGTAGTTGTTATTGTTTACCAGTTGCTTTGAAATATATGTGCCTTTATGCACACACTAAACGGGGGAATTGTTTGACTAACCTGGCCTCATTTTTGCATACTGCTGGACTTGTTGTTATCATGCGCTTTGAATGCATTTTCATTATGATGAAAGAAAGAAAGTTAATTGTTTTACTAAACATGCTTGATTTTTGTTTATTGCTGGACTGGTGATTGCTTTATTGTGCACTTTGAAAGTATTTGCACTTTTCTTTTGCTTTACCAACTACAGTTTGTATAGATTATCATTAGGTACTTGCTGATATGGTTTGTTTTTATTCTACATGCAGTGTTATTTATGGTGTTGCTCGCACATGTCTGTAATATGTGTGCCTTAAATCTTGTGTCAATTCTAATTCAGACCCTTCATAGTTTTTCTACAGCCTTAGGCAGTTCCTGAGACAATAGGACCGCTCTTTGGCATTGTTCTGATTGCTGCCGTTCCTGAGACAATAGGATCGCTCCTTGGCATTATTCTGATTGCTTCCGTTCCTAAGACAATAGGATCGCTCCTTGGCATTGTTCTGATTGCTGCTGTTCCTGAGACAATAGTACTGCTCCTTGGCATTGTTCTGATTGCTGCAGTTTCTGAGACAATAGGACCGCTCCTTGGCATTGTTCAAACTGCTTCCGTTCCTGAGACAATAGGATCGCTCCTTGCATTGTTCTGATTGCTGCCGTTCCTGAGACAATAGGATCGCTCTTTGGCATTGTTCAAATTGATGCCGTTTCTGAGACAATAGGATCACTCCTTGGCATTGTTCTGATTGCTGCCTCAATTAAATAATCTCCTTCTGGCATTATTGTTACAAATGGGGTACCTTATATGTTAAGAGGGTTTCCCATTTTCTAATTAGAACTTTGAGAAAGACTATATAGGCATTTCATTTAAATGTTGGAGGTTTCAAATCAAAATATGCCAGATTTTTGGGCGGTGGGGCAAAGTGGTAGGAGGTGAGCCGGGCCGCCGGGTGGGGGCCCCCTCCCTGTGTTTTGCAGGGGGGCCCCCTCAAGTTTCGTTACGCCACTGGGCATGAATGAGGGGTCCGTGCTGAATGTGGGCACCGTGAGAAGTTAAATAACCTCTCTCTCGCCACAGCACGCCGAAGTCATGTACGACTCCGAATGCATAACGTGAATCAGTGTATATGTTGACTTTTTTATTTGTGGCTTGAATACAGGCTTGTGTCAGAGCGACGAGCTCTGCGGCTTGAGCTGACAAGGTATTTATGCAATTTGTTTCAATAATTTCAGTATCTGTTGTGACTGCGTAAGCGGCCACTAACTCTCCTGTACTTGTTCTCATACATGAACCATCTACATACAACGTCAGGTCTGGGTCTGACAATGGGACGTCTGTCAAGTCTTGTCTGGGTTTCGTCGTGATTGTAATAACTTCAATACAGTCATGGGCTAGTGGGTCTGTTCCGATTACAGGTAAAAGTGTGGCAGGATTCAATGTGTTACAACGTCTGATTTCTATATGTGGCTGAAACAATGTTAATTCGTACCCAGTGAGTCGCGCAATGGTCAAGTGTTGTGTTTGCGTTCTATTTACAAGAACCTCTACTGCATGGGGTACTTGAACTGTCAATGGATGTCCTAACACTATCGCATCGCTTTGTCTGATTGCTAAAGCTGTTGCTGCCACTGATTTTAGGCATGCGGGCAAAGCCTGAGCTACGGGATCTAATGTACTAGAAAAATAAGCACATGGTTTGTGTGCTCCTGCTTGTTCCTGTGTGAGTACTGATAAGGCAGTACCTTCGCGTTCTGTAACAAAGAGTGTAAACTGTTTACTGTAACATGGTGTTGCTAAAACAGGTGCTTGACATAAAGCTGTCTTTAAGCTTTCAAAAGCTTGTGTATGTTCCTGAGTCCAAGGGAGAACAGTCGATGTGGCTGCCTCCTGTGTTGTCAACTGAATGAGTGGTTTTGCTAGAAATGCATACTGAGGGATCCACTGCCTACAATATGAAGTGAGGCCTATGAAAGCCCGTACCTCCTTTTGTGTCTTGGGTATTGGCATGTTAGCTATTAACTGAATACGGTCAGGTGTAAGCTGCCTTCCCTCCTTGGACAGCGAGTGTCCAAGATAAACAACTCGCTGGACACAGAATTGCAGCTTAGAAGGGGACACCTTGTGCCCCTTTTCGGCTAGAAATTGTAAAACTGTCAGTGATGCTTTCTCACATTCGGGTTCGCTTCTCGCGGTGATCAGCAGATCATCGACATATTGAAGCAAAGCAGTGTTAACTGGCATGTGGATACTGTCGAGTTCTCGTTTCAGTGCTTGGCTATAGATGCTGGGGCTTTCTGTAAATCCTTGAGGTGCGCGTGAGAATTTAAAGCTACGTCCATTTAAACTAAATCCGAACAAATATTGGCTTTCCGGATCTATTGGGACGCTGAAAAAAGCATTCTTGAGATCAATTACAGTAAAGAATGTTGCTTCGGAATCAATAGCTGTCAGTAATGATGAGATATCTGGGACCACAGGGAATTGTGGCACAATGCATTTGTTTAATTCGCGCAGATCAATAACCAATCGATATACTGGCGGGGCCTTCGGATCTGTTCGTTTAAGAATCGGAATTATCGGGGAATTACATACATTGGAGTCTGTTTCCACAACCACTCCTTGGGCAATAAGCTCGTCAATGATTTGCAGTAATGCCACTACAGCATCTGGTGGTAACTTGTATTGTCGCATTCGTGGTAGTACCACTCCTACCTTTAGTGTGACTCGATATGGTGTAATGTTCATGCAACCAACATCTGTAGGGCCTTGTGCCCATAGATGTGTAGGTAAAGTCTGCAATCGGGGATCCATGTCTCTAGACACATAATGACCTTTGAAATCACGTAAAAACAATCTTACTCCTTCCGGAGAACAACATATTATAGCTCCTAGAGCTTTCAGTGTTTTTATACCTAACAAGTTTTCTGGACATGATTTAGTAAGCAATAAATCTGTAGTTCGGGTCAAAGGTCCTATCGTAAGTGGAAGAGGTTGTGACACTTCATTAACAATAGGTTTTCCTGAAAAACCAAGGGAAATATTCTGTGAGCCTGAGAGGGGTGCCCCTGGAACTTCACTACGTTTTATGGTTGTTCGACTTGCCCCTGTATCGAGTAAAAATTTTCTATCTTGGCCTAATAATTCACTATGTACATAAGGTCCATCTTGGTCTACAGGGACCTCGATAAGGGGTAAGTCAACTTCCCTCTCTAGGCTGGTTCATGCGTATCGTTGATAATCAGGATAGTCATACTGTGCGGTCTGGTACAGTTGTCGTGTCGTGGTTTGTGTGGCAGCAACAGGCAGCGCTGGTGCAGCTGGCACAAACTGTATAGACTGTGGTGGAACTGGCATGGACTGTGCATGCTGCGGGGCTCCTTGTTCATTCTGATCCTGTCTAGGTGGCCGTGGTCTTTCTTTTGTATTACCTATGGCGATATTATGTTTCAAAACTGGACAATCGTGTACGTAATGACCTGGCTTTTTACAATAGTTGCATGTCCCTTTTACAGGTCCGGTTGAATCACCGGAATGTGTCGTACCCTTTTTATGTCCTTCAGCTGGAACTGTCTGGGAGACTAGCATTTTCATTTTCGTGTCTTTCATGCGTCTTTGTTCATGTTCTTGTTCCTCTCTAATTCTATTATGATGGTACTGTAACATTTGTAACATTTGTGATGGAGTGTTACCTTGCCAGGTACTCTCGAATTTTAATACTCTATTCTTCACTTGAGGCAAGGAATTTTCAACTAATTTTGTCACGAACAGATGTGGGTATGATTCGCTACTTGCTTTTATGCCACTATTTATACCAAAACATTTTTCAAATCGGGCATAGAAATCACTAGTGTCTTCATCTTGCTTTTGTTTACAGGCTGAAATTGTACCCCAATCTTCCTTTTTCGTAGTTAATAAACGTGGCAGTACCTGTACTAGTAAACCTGGTAGTGCTTTAGTTTTATCCCCAAGCCCTGCTCCTGCAGTTCGGGCCTTTTCTTCTGCTTCTAATGCTGACCATTCTATCTTTTGGTCGCCTACCTCCCACTCTTTTTCCCTGAGTTTTTCATAAATGCCAGCAGGCATTAATACCTTTAATATTGTCATAATGTCGGGATAGGTATACTCTCCCATGAGTAACATGTCTTTAATTTCTCGGTGAAAACCTGCTGGGTCTTTGTCATGACTGGGTACCACTTTCTTCATTTCTAACAATTCTATTTTTGATATGGGCGTATATACAAATACGCGTTTAAACTCATTGTCTTCGCCTTTTATTGGGTGTACTTCTCGTAAGGGATTCTGTCTGTCCATGTAATACGTGGTTCTTTCCTTGATGGGCAATGAGACATGTTCTGGGCATACAAAAAGAATGTACTGCTTTCTTGATTCTAGTATTTCTTTAATTAACTTAGTACCTGAACCTCTCCATCTATTCTTGAGTAATTCAGTCAGTATTTCAGGTAAAGGACCAGGATCTGAATGCTGACTCTGATATAGTATAAGGAGTTGTTGAATCATATAAATCCCAGCTAACCGCTGTTCAGCTGGGGTGAGATTCAAAAATGTGTGTGCTACTGTATCATCACCATACATTCCGGGACTATCAACCCATTGAACGGCTGACCTGGCTAATTCTTGTTCATCCCTAGAATCGAGAAAATGATAACCCCTTCGTTCTCGGAGTAATTTGTCAGCGGTTTGGAACGAATGCTCGGGGGACCTTATATTTATTATAGGTGTTTGGAAATTCCTGTTATTTTCTGGACATATCGGACGTATCGGGTCAATAGAACATCTAGTACTATTACGAGATCTTCCTCTACCTACATAGGCTATGGTGTCTGACTGTCCTGCGGGCAGTCCTGATTCTTCCTCCTCGCTTTGTTCGAACTGGTCTACCGCCAATCTCTCTTCGTGTAGGCGGTCTATTTCTTTACGGATCTTTCGGCACATGGCTATTATACAATTTTGCTTATCATGTCTCCCTTCTGATATATTCTGGCTCCATCTGGTAAGAATTTGCATTGCTTCTGGGTCTACCCCCGGTCGGTCTTGATTTCTGATCACACAATTTATGAGGAAACGTAACAGTTCCCCCTGTATCTCCACTTTCTGGTATTCCATAGCTCTGTTAATACATTCTGAATCTCGCCCTGTTTGGACAAAATGGTATATATTATCTAGATGCGCAGTCATTCCTGGTAACTTCCCTAAATACACCGCGGCTCGTCTGATACGTAATGATGCCATGATCATTTCGTCCTCTTTGCCGGGCACAGGGTCATATCTACAATCTATAAGAAGTTCCTTAAGCGTACGGGCATTTATGAGTTTGGGGGTACGTGAATGTGCTGACTCTTGAAAGGTAAGTTTATTTATTCTGGGTGGCGTAGAAAAAATATTGGTAGCACCTCCCGTAGCCCCATCTGGGGTATCGGGTGTGAAAGGGTTCGTTGAACGTGATACAGCAACTATAGGTGTGGACACAGCTATAGAAGTAGCTGTAGGAACAGATGCAGAAACAGATGTGCTTGCCGGAACTTGTGTCAGGACTTGTTGCTGTAGAGATATGGATACTGGATCTTGGTGTTGAATATCCCTGGCAGGCGGTCTATGTGGGGCGGGATTAGCATACTCGGGAGCTGCGTCATCTAAATATGAGGAAAGAAAAACATCTTCTGCGGTTCTAGGATGCCCCTTAGGATGTACCTTTATTGGAAATAATGGGAGTGGCAAGTCTTTTGGTATCTCCGGAGTAGCCTTAGGTAATCCTTCGGCCAGAAGGGGATACATACCATTCATAAGGGCATTTCTTTGTCTGTCTACTTGTTCTGACTTTACTCGGGTACCTTCTTCAATTAATAGTTTTTCTCGGACTTTATTTGGATTCTCTCTATTTTTCTCTTCCTGTCGGAGTGCTTTTTCTGTACGTCTATGAGATTCTTTACGCCATAACTCAATGGCGTCTTTCTGTGACTGTCTGACTTTCCTTTTCCATAACTCTTCCTCTACTTTCATGATGCACTCTGCATCCCAGGTCCCAGCTGCGGGCCACCTCTGACTTTCTGGTAATTCCTTGGTGTAGTCTACCCACAAATCAAGAAATAATATAGCGTCTAAGCCATGTTTATGATACATGAAGTACCCTGGAGTGTCCCTAGGAGGAATAGGAACAGCTTCTTCGAGTACCCCTTTTCTAGTTGTGATCTGTCTTAATTTCGAAAAGAGCGGCATATTGAAAACTGATCTGATACTTGATTAGGAACAAACTTAATACAGTAAACACAATAATGAACAGTCATTCATACCACAATATGCAGAACGTATTTAAAACATTTAACATTTAACATTTAACTGAGCAACGATGATGATGACGATCTAAGGAAAACTTAATCACTAACCATAATACTCGACTTTAACTGAATTATTCTGAATTTATATACTTGATATACTGCTAAACAGTACAGATACACTGCTGAAACAGTGCAGACCGGATTTGTGTACCCAAACCCGTCTTGACCGGCACAACCTATGTGCACGTCAGAACGCCTCCCCAGTAATGGTACTCACCGGGTAGCTCGGAAACGGAAGGCCTCGGAAACTGAACTGAACTTGAACCGGACTGGACTCGACTCGAACACTTCGGAAACTGGACTCGACACGGGACTTCGGAAAACTGGTGGGCCTCTGTATACCTCGGATCTTGCTCTCTCAGCTAGGCTCTGGTCGGGATACTTCGCACTTCTCACCGCCTCGTCTGGGTGTTGATCGCAGCCTCAGTCGCCCCCGCTTGACCGGAGGGAGATACAGGAAATCCTGCTGGTACGCGTTATTGTCCGTCCAGCTGTGGCAGGAGACCGGGCCTGCAACGCACCGCCGGCGCGTGAGATGAGAAAGTGTCCCTGTTCGGGCGCCATTCATGTGGTAAATAATTTAATTACCGGGACTTAATTTGATACAGAAACATAATAAAATAGCTCAGTAAATAAGAGGCAGAATCCGTGGTATTAGAGGTTCGGAATGGGCTTTATTCCAATGGTCGATTATAATCGGTTGCTCCAAGTTCCATCACCACGAAGGTTCAGGAAGTGAAGTACATACGTTATTGACAATCAATTACTTTTATACAATAGGCATTACAGTGAAGCAAATACAAGAGGCGTAACAATTGATAGTGGTGATAATATATTCATACGTAGCAAAAATAGGCGTAACTGGGTGTGATTGAAGAACGTCATCAGATGTGATGTCATAAGAGGGTGGTTACATGAAAGAATTTCGCAATGTCAGCAGAAATACTTGGCAGAAATGCGCGCGCAGCAGCATGACGTGTGATTGACGTGCAACTAGGGGGTGAAGGGGACTTGACATTTAGCTCTACATGTGGCGACAGAAGTCTGGAGGGTCAAGTCAACCTAATCCCAAATCATATCTAACATCCTATGTTTAAAGAACTAAGTTATCCAAAAGAGAGGTCGTTTAGAGTAGAATCTTATTCTATACTGACTATACTGACTGTTAGTGCGTGTACAAGCGTCTAAGTGTCTACACTAGATGCGTGGGTAGAAATCTTCCATAGTAATAGGGCTATGAATTACTTGTATAAAGACAGAGAAGCCGGGCCTTTGCTCGGAAGCTGGAAGAATGTTTACTTAAACTACTAGACAGGAATGCATCGGGCAGGGAACGGAGCAGATAATTTCGAAGGTGAAATACAGTTTTTGGCAGGCAGCAGGCTGATGTCAGGCTTCGTGAGCCGCGCAGGGAATGAGACAAGGTTCATGGTCACAGATGCAGGCTCAGACTGAAGCTTTCAGAGGTAGAAGGCAAGAAGAGTTTGATGACAGAATCAGGGCCTACTTGCCTGGACTGTAAAATGGCATAAGTGAACCATATAAAGCCGGTGGCCTTTCATACTTAGGAATGGAATATCCGGCCTATTCGTGGCGGATCTGAAAGAGGACAGGTTGACGATGGACGCACATGTGTTTGCGTCTTCATAACTGGAACTGGAGGGAACATACATGTACTTGTGATTCATACATGAAACCGTTGGGGTCCAAGATAGGGGACATAACTGATCAGAAAAATCCATATTTCCACATTGTCAGTCCTCCTACAGAGGATCCTTCCAGAATAAGTCCTCATATTCTTTCCAGAATAAGACCCAGTACCAGCAAAAGCATCAACTGGGTCGACAGTCATCTTACGGAAGATCTAATTTCAAGGGTAAGAACCAGAAGAGGGGCACCGGCGGACGCCAGTGACCGCTTACTCCAGCCAGTCCAGCTACCATCTTCTTCTTCACAAATTGGAGGAATATTGACCCATTTCCTAAAAAATTGGCGCATCATCACCTCAGATCGTTGGGTGCTCCAACTCCTCAGATTCGGCCATTCCCTAGAATTTACCGCCATCCCGCCTGCAACCCCTCCCCGCAGGTTTCCACACAGACATCTGCGGCTGCTGCTCCGGGAAATATCAGAGATGTTACGCAAGGGAGCAATCGAGCGAGTTCCATCAGCTCAGAGGGAGAAAGGATTCTACTTCCGTTTCTTTCTGATACGAAAGAAAGAAAAGAAGTGGAGGCCTATCTTGGACCTCAGAGCACTCAACTCTTTCCTGTCAGTCGTTCAGGATGGTGACGCTCCAAGAAATCCTAGGCATTCTGGAGGAAGGAGATTTCATGACATCCTTGGATCTTCAGGATGCTTACTATCACATCCCGATTCTCAGGGGGCACAGAAAGTTTCTACGTTTCGAAGTGGCAGGACAGCACTACCAGTTCAAGGTCCTTCCGTTTGGCCTCAAATCCGCTCCGCGGATTTTCACCAAGTGCCTTTCTCCTGAGGCAGCTTTCCTACGTCAAATGGGTCACCAAGTTTTCCCCTACCTAGACGACTGGCTGGTCAAGGCGCCCACGGCCGTAGGCGCAACCAAATCCTCCAACGCTTGTACCAATCTTTTCCAACATCTAGGACTGACACTCAATCTTCAGAAATCACATATGTCCCCAACGAGAAGCATCACCTTCCTCGGGGCTACCTTAAATACGGAATGCGCGAGAACATTTCCTTCAGACGAAAGAAAACACAGGATCATATCGCTGGCCAAGACGGTGGCATCAAGGAAATCCCTGAGGGTTCGCACCTTCAAGTCACTCCTGGGAATGATGTCTTCTTGTATACTACTCATCCCTCACTGCAGGCTGCGGATGCGTCCACTGCAGGAGGCTCTCTCGAACCAGTGGACTCAGAGTACAGGTTCGTTCGAAGACATTATAAGCATAACACCGCAAATATCCAAGAGTCTCGAGTGGTGGAAGGATTCCAGAAACCTCTCGAGAGGACTACCGTTCCTGCTTCCAGCAGCGCCACTGGTGATCACCACAGATGCATCTCTAGCGGGCTGGGGAGCTGTCCTTCAGGACCTCAGAGCAAGTGGCAAATGGTCGGATCGGGAGCAACGCCTCCATATCAATCTGCTGGAGTTGAGGGCTGTGTATCTAGCGCTGCAGGCCTTTTTACCACGCATCCAGAACTCCCAGGTGCTCGTCAGAACGGACAACACCACGACGATGCATTATCTGAACAAGCAGGGAGGAACGCGTTCGCTCACTCTATCGCGCGAATCGCAGAAGATCTGGAACTGGCTTGTTCTCCATGGGATCACCCTCAGGGCGGACTACGTCCCGGGAAAGGACAACACCATTGCGGATGCCCTAAGCAGGCAGAAATCCCTCTCCCACGAATGGGAGCTCAACGAGAGTGCACTAACACACGTATTCTCGGAGTGGGGGGTTCCAGGAATCGACCTGTTCACCACCAGGGAGAACGCCAAATGCCCAAGCTACGCAAGTTGGCATCCCCAACCGGAAATGCCTTTTCCATAGGCTGGTTCAGCGTATTTGCGTATGCTTTTCCACTGTTCCCGATGATTCCCAGGGTCCTCAGGAAGATGAAGGCGGAGCCCTGTACCCTAATTCTGATCGCCCCATACTGGCCGAGGCAGCACTGGTTCTCGGACCTTCATCGCCTCTCCATCAGGACACCGATTCGTCTAACACAGCACCCGAACCTGCTGACAATGTCCAACGGGCAGGTGCAATACCCGAACCTCCAATCGCTCAGGTTATCGGCCTGGCTCCTGAGCACAGAGAGTTCTGCCATTTGAACATCCCGCAGGAATGCAGGAACGTGCTAGCAAAAGCGAGGGCGGACAGTACCAACAAAACCTACTCTCTCAAATGGAAACGCTTCTGCGTTTGGTGCTCGGAGAAGGGCCTGAGACCACTTCATATCACGCCCGAACAGATATTGCCATATCTCCTGCTCTTGGCACAGTCCGGATTAGCGCATGCATCCATAAAGGTGCATCTGGCGGCAATTTCACGTTTTACCAGGACTTTCAAAGGCCCGTCTCTCTGGTCCAGTAGACTTGTTAAACAGTTCCTTAAGGGTCTTTATAGGTCCTTTCCAAGACCTCGACGCGTCCCACCGACATGGCACCTCTCCTTGGTCCTTAACCAAATCATGAAGCACCCCTTTGAGCCCATCCACCGAGCTTCCATCAAGTACATCTCATGGAAAACGGCTCTATTACTCGCTCTAACATCTGCCAGGAGAGTCAGCGAGTTGCAAGCTCTCTCCATTCAGAGCCCTTCATGCAGTTCAAACAGGACAGGGTGGTGCTGAGGACAAATCCCAAAGTTCATACCGAAAGTGCCTTCAGACTTTCACCTCAACGAGCCGGTGGTCCTACGCTCCTTCTTTGCAAACCCTACCACGGCAGCAGAAAGGACGCTCCATTCTCGGGATCTCAAACGGTGTCTTAAGTTTTATATAGACAAGACAAAAACCTTCAGAAAGTCTTCGCAGTTATTTGTGGCCTACAGCAGACCAAGGCTGGGTATGCCCCTAACAAAACAGAGCATTTCAAGGTGGATCTCTTCTGCAATAGCGTTCTGCCATGAAGGGGCCGGACGGCCGTTGCGAGACAGGGTGGAAGCACACTCCACCAGAGCGATGTCCACATCAGCAGCGCTGTTCGCTGGAGTGCCGATTTTGGACATCTGTAAAGCGGCGACGTGGAAGTCACCGCATACCTTCTCCAGACACTACTGCCTGGATGCCGAACTTACGAAGGATGCGGCAGTGGGCCAGGCGGTGCTCCGCCATCTGTTCCAGTGAGGTGAGCCTTCCAACAACCCGCCTTCCTGGTATGCACATTCTTTACTGTTTTACTGTTTGTTGTATGCCAATGTTTCAAACTGTTATGGTAATATGTGTATTATCTAAATAACTATATGGCATGTTACATCAGAAATGTGCATAATGTATTGCTAACTACTCTGATTCAGGCATGTGAATCTATGAAAGACACCCCTAATACTGGATAAGAAACGCGTTACTTACCTGTAACAGCAGTTATCCAGTATTGGTGTCTTTCATAGATTCACATGCAAACCTCCCGCCTCCCCTGGAAGGACTCACGTCTCTCTCTAACTGTATTACGCCTACCTAGCTAGGTGCGTACGAAAATCTGAGGGACTGAGGCTCCTGCCAGGAAGGTTCTAGAGGGAGGTGATAGCTGATTGGCTGACTCTAAGAGTTTGGTCCTTTTTACATAAGGACTAAGATAGGCGGCTAAGGGGAGGCCCTTAGGCCTATTTTTCTCTATGTATGTCTATAGGACATTACTTTTTTATGTACCGGAGGCTCCCGTCTCGACGACGGGGAAAGATTCAGGCATGTGAATCTATGAAAGACACCAATACTGGATAACTGCTGTTACAGGTAAGTAACGCGTTTCTTCTTGCTCAGTCCAGAGCCACAATAATGACGTGGGCCCGGTTGCGCTTTATCTTCTTCAGCACTCGGGGCAGAAGTGGTACAGGCGGAAAACCAAAGGAGGCCACAACTCCACTAAAGACGAAAAGCGTTGCAGAGCGAGTGCCGCCTTGGAAACACCAACTTGCAGAACTGCTGACATTGTGCATTCTCTTCGGTGGCGAACAGATCTAACCAAGGCTCTTCCTGCCGCTGAAAGAGGCCTTACACCCCCTCTGAGTGAAGACCCCATTCGTGATCCAACAGGCACCAACGGCTGAGTTAGTCCGCCCTGGCGTTCAGAGAACCTGCCAGCTGTTGACCCACCAGGGTCATGCCCTGATGTTCCAGTCATGTACAGAGGTGAAGGGACTCTTGACAGGGTCCATGACCACACCCTGCCCTGTTTGATGCAGTACCACATTGCGGTGGTGTTGGTGAACCACTTTCCCTCTGAAACGGAAGGAATGCTTTTAGTGGCAGGTAGATCACCCAAAGCTCCAACATGTTGATATGGAGCCCAGACTCCACAGGAGGCCAGACGCCTCTGATCTCCACCTCTCCCAGATGGCCGCCCCATCCCAGAAGTGATGCATCTGTCACCACTGTGAGATCTTGTTGCGAGAAGGAAGGGGAAGGGAGAGGGATCTGCCTCTGACCCAAGCTTGGTTCGTTAGCCACCACTGCAATTGTTGTGCAGTTCCCTCAGAGAATTGGACGTAGTCGGAAATATTCCCCTGGTGTTGCGCCCACTGGAACTACAAGTCCCACTGCAGAGCCCGCATATGCCATCTGGCATGATCTACCAGCAGGATGCAGGAGGCCAAGCAGCCTAAGGGTCACTCTCACTGAAATACGGAATAGAGGCTGAAACATCAGTATCATAGCCCAAAAATCCCAGACTTGCTGCTCAGGAGGATAGGCCCGAAACTGCACTGTGTCCAGAACAGCTCTGATGAAAGGGAGCGTCTGAGAGAGAGAGTCAGGTGTGACTTTGGCACGTTGATAGTGAACCCCAGCGAGTGCAGGAGATCCGCCGTAGTCTGGAGGTGAGAGATGACAACCTGGGGCGAACCCGCCTTCAACAGCCAGTCATTGAGATAGGGGAATGACTGAAAACACTGATCTGCACAGATGAGGTGCGCCATCACTTTCATGAACACCTGAGGGGCACTGGTCGGGCCGAAGGAGAGCACGGTGAACTTAAAACGCTCGTGGCCTACTGTGAACCTTAGATAGCATCTATGGGCTAGCAGGACGGAAATATGGAAATTGGCGTCCTGCAAGTCCGACGCCACCATCCAGTCTCCATAGTCGAACACAGACAAGACCAGAGCCAACGTGAATATTTTGAACTTCCCCTTTCGGAGGAACCGGTTGAGGGCCCGGAGGTCTAGGATAGGACGCAGGCGTGTGTACTTCTTGGGCACCTGAAAAGTAGCAGGAATAGTAACCACAAACTACTTCTGGCACAGGGACCCTTTTGATAGCTCCCTTGGCCAAGAGAGTGGAAACTTCCTGACAGAGAACCGCCAAATGATCCTCTACCATGCAATTGAAAGATGGTGGAATGGAGGGAATGGAGGGAGGGGCAGTCTCGAAGGGGAAGGAGTAGCCCTTTTGGACTATTGGCAAAAACCACCTGTCCGAAGTGATGGATTGCCAGTGGGGGAGGTGATGGCGAATCCTGCCACCCACTGGCCGCTGATGGTCCCACAGGTTCGAACTAGGAGGGTTTGGAGGCTGCTGCAGGGGGGTAAAGGGTGGACTGGCCTGCCAGACCCGTGAGGTTGCTGGGTCCCACGTCTGCAGCCACACAGAGGCTGGGCTGCTTGTGTAGACCAGTGGCTAGACTGGGCCAGAAGTGGTGGGGTGCCCCTTCCGTAGACACAAAACGGACAAAAAGCAGACTGGGGTGGACAGGAAGACGCAGCAAGGTCCAAGGATCTGGCCGTAGCACAAGAATCCTTAAAGCGCTCCAGCGCTAAGTCTGCCTTGTGCCAAAAAGGTGACGTCCATCGAAGGGCATGTCCAATAAGGTTGACTGGACATCCCCCGAAAAGCCAGATGTGCTCAACCAATTGCCTAATGGCTACCGACGTGGCAATCAATCTGCCTAGTGAGTCGGGGGTATCTAGTCCACATCGAATCGTGAATTTAGCTGTGTCTCTCCCATCTGCTACTGCTTGGGAAAGAATGGCCCAGGGCCTCCTCCGGGCACTGAGGCAGCACTTGCACGACTGTATCCCAGATAGTATGGGAGTATCAGCCCAAGAGGCATGCGGTATTCACAGACCGCAGTGCCAAGCTGGAGGAAGAGAACATGCGCTTCCCAGCTTCTAGGATTCCCTGTCTGGGGGAGCAGAAGGGAATGTGTCCTTGGAAGAAGAGGCTTGGACCACCAAGCTTTCAGGGGAAGGGTGTGGGTGAGGAAAACTGGGTCACCCGGAGCCAGGCGGTAGTGGCGGGCAATCGTCCTTTCCACAGGACCAGGTGGACCAGGTGCCGAGAAGGACATCAGTGAGGGCTTCGTTGAAGGGCAGAAGGGGTTCAGAGGAGGTTGCCAAAGGCTGAAGCACCTCTGTCAGGGGATTAGTCTTGACTGCCACTGAAGGGCGCTCCAGGCCCAAGACCTTGGATGCTCTTCGCACCACCACAGCATAAGACGCTCCCTCCTTCGTAGCCAAGGTAGGGGTAGAAAGCAAGCCAGGGGAGGAGGTGGCCTAACGGCTAGGGCAGTCGACCTCGAATCTGGGGCACGGGGTTTGAGTCTCAGCAATGACGCTGAACATCCTGTGATTATGGGCAAATCACTTAATCTCCCCGTGCCTAACAAAAATGAATGTGTCCTCATGTAACTCAACTGGTGCTATGTAAAGCGCTCTCATACCAGATACCTTCGGGTCAAGTTCGCGCTATATAAAACTCCGTTAAAAATAAATAAAAAAAAAAATTAACAAAAAGATCTGGAGAAGTGTCCAGACCACCCAGGTCCTCCCTCCAGTCCGGCTCTTCAAGCTGGTCTGCCAAAGGATCTAGCGACCCCTCCCAAGCCTCATCACCACCTTCTGGAATCGGATTAGACATCGACTGACGTCGGTCCGGCTCCGGGTCCATCTCGTGGGTGAGGATGGGGACGGGTGGGGCGTCGTCGGGATCAGCACCGGGTAAGGTCAGGTAAGATCGACCGGCGTCGATCCGGATCCAGGCCTGGATCCGCTGGGGCCCTCCAGCGCAGAGGCTGGAGCTGCCAGGATCGAAAGCCCAGGACCCCCGACCGGCTAGGCAGGGCCCGAAGATGTTCTGGCAGAGTCAGGCTGCGAAGGCGAAGAGCGCCGGTGCTTCTTTGCCTTCTTCTTGTGTTTCGACTTACTCGAGGACTTCGAAGACTTGGAATTGGACGAGGTGTGGGGGCTCTGCGAGCGGCCTAGAGACCTTCCTCTAGAACGAGACGTGGAGCTGACCTCCAGGCCTCCAAGTGCTTTCAGGACCTCTCCCACAAAGACTTCGGATTCATGGTCCAGCAGTCGGAGCAAGACTTTGGGTCGCGCTCCAGACACCAAAGGCACACGAGGTGCGGGTACGTCACAGACATCAGGCTGTGACAGGCCTCGGAAGGCTTGAAGCCGGTCCAACGATGGGACATCCCTCGCACACCAGGAGTCGAAGACTCCAAGTAGTCGACAAACCATCGAAAAAGTTTAGTCAAAAAGTGACTAACGTGGTAGCTCTGTCCGGATCTGCGCTAGGCTGGCATGGAAAGAGAAAGAACTGATGTCAGCGTGCAGGGGCGGCATCTAAGTAGGCACCGCAACATCATCCCGGCGACCACAATGCCGACGATGGACATGGAGTCGACTGACTCCACCCACCGAAGCGACGGGGTACTGCTAAAAAACCAAATTCCAGATCCAGGCTGATGCCTGGGGGTAATTCTAAGGTAAGGAATCTATAACTGTCTCTTTCAGATATGAATTTTCTCCTTCTAGTGTGACACTACAGAGTCCGTCCTCCTATGATATCCCTATGATGTCTGTTGAAAAAACAAGTCATGTATGTAATAGGTCTAGTCTGTTTTTCCTTCTAAATGTGTTTTCCTTAGAGTTACTTTAAATTTTAATTATGCTGAGTTTCTAGATGTGGTGACAACTATTTCAAGGCAAACACATTGTTTTCACCTAAATTCTTATAGCCAATTTAATAATCTCACTACAGGGGGTGCTCCAAAAAAGTACGAGCGCACACTAATGCCTAACCCGCCTCCCACTTTTTCTCTTTTTAGTTACAACCATACAAGGAAAAGGTCCTATAAATATGGTCTGTATGGTTACGTGCATGTATTTTTACTATTTAATTGCCCAGACAATTAACAATCGCAAAAAGCAGGGTAAAAACGAGGTCCTGAGGAAAGCCTACGGACCCTTCTTGGGCTATATAAAGGCTGAAACATGCCAACCTATTGGATGCCTGGGAACATTAATTCCTAAAAGCATCACACTGATCTATTTTAATCTAGTCCTAGGTCCCAGAATAATACATTTGTTACAAAGGATTTAAAGGCTTTTAACTCACTCAACCCTGCCTTCACTCACTGCTACCACTCAAAGAGCTCCACTTACAAAGGTGTCGAGCCTACCCATTCAATGTCTGGGTGAGGGTCCAATGATGAAGCATGCCACAAGTGGTACCTGTGAGTGAGGATCCTATACGTTTCATTTTTCACACCATCTTAGAGTAAGTTTACTGTCTGAGGAATTGTGAAGCAAGCACCGATCTACCTGGGTGTATTACGCTCACTTGTCTCGGATACAGGCAAGACAGACACTGTCACAAGCAACTGGGTCTCCCTTCGCCTTCTGTTTATTGTATAGTAAACTAGGGAAACTGAGGGTATACCCTTACCCTATACTTCTCACTCCTCTTCGTGTATAAACATCTCCTGTGAGCCACAGGAATGTGCCATACACACCCTAGCACCTTAACCCCTCGTGTACGTCATGACCGATCATTGTAGTGTGGGGAGCACCTTGTTCCAGTACGACTAAACCACACTGCAGGTCCATGCCAGGTGGAAGAATGATGCATCCTGGGCATTGCAGCAGGCACAATGAGATGTTTCTCATAGGCTCAGTTGGTGCAATTGCCTAGGAGTGTAATATGCCAACTGAAGGAATTTATAGTGTATAAAAAGGAGCCCACAGCTGGCGGACACAAGACCCATTTGGGCGCAGCAGAAGGACCACATCATTTCCGATACTTCTAGACCCATTTCACATTCATATTGGCTGCGTGCGGCACATGGTTGGGTAGAGGTGTTCTCCAAGGAGGCGCAGTAGATCCTGGAAACCAGTTGCTTCGTGTAGGTTGTCACGAGAAGAGACTCTCGGAGTGTGTTCTGAGTGCTCTCCGTATTCAGTAGTATAGAAAAGTGTCAAGGGGGTATCGTGGCTTGCCAAGGTACTATTCCAGCGATTTGAATCTTTTTTCTGTGTAGAGGTCCCCCGATTTGGAGAGCCATTTAACAGATAGTTGTATGAGTCTTTGGTTTGTTGGTGGCTGGAATCTGTGAGAGGTGTTGAAGAAGGAGTGAGCGCATAAAGGGGCACGGAGCCTATTGGCTTTCCAAGCATGCACCAGGCCCTATAGATACACCTTGCGGTGGCCATATTTACAGAATAGTGCAATAGTTTCAACCACAAATTATGGGAGAAAAGTGACAGAATGCAAGCAATAGTGCGTGAAGTGTGTTTGGGCGCAGAGGTAGTACAATTCTGGGCCTGGGGTTCATACACCCAAATGAAATGCAAGTGTGAGAACTTCACAATTGATTCAAAGTTGTTTTTTGCACAGGCAAGCTTTATGAGCTGGGTGCTGAAAGGTCTTCGAAGGCACTGCGTGAGTAGCAAGGGAACATTGAAGAACATGTAGAGGAGCCTAGCGAGCAGTACCATCTTGATGGGGACGATCCTTCCAGGCAGTGATGGGGGGCGAGATCCAGCGACCTATCTGCTCTGACATTTTATTAAGTAATTGGCCATAATTTTCCCTCAGTATGACTTCCAAATCTCTATTCAGCCAGACTCCTAAGTACTTCACGGAGTCCTCACACAACTCCAGGTGAAAGCCAAGGGGGAAATAGTGTGCACCCTGAGTCATTGGGGATATCTGTGACTTGCCCCAGTTAATGCTAATCCTGGAGAACATCCCAAAGTGTAAGTACTACCGAAGTATCTTGTTTAGGCTCTCTCTGGGGGTTTCTCAGGTACAGGGTCATGTCATCTGCATAGAGAGAAAAGAAAATATGCCGCTAGGTGTATCTATTAGCATATTTCGTGTAGTGTTGCCGTAGTTTGGTTGCTAGTGGCTCATGGGTGAAAAGAATCGGGAAAAGGGGGCACCCCTGTTTGGGTCCCTAGAGATGCCATGGGGAACCAATAGGTTATTACTGATGCGTATCCTGGTGGTTGATGCGGTATAAAGCAACTTTATCGATTCCAGATTGGTGCCTGGAAGGGCTATCATGGATAGAATGGCAAAAAAATAATCCCACTCCAGGGAATCAACCACCTTAGTGGTGTTCAATTAGGCAGCCATCACATCCAGGTCGGTGTCTAGATCCTGTATGAGGGCAAATAAGGTCCTCAAGTTGTGGGCAGTGCACCGACTGGGCAAAAATCCAGATTGATTCAGATGAATAAGGCCTGTCCTCAAGAGAGTTAGGCGGTTCACTATTAATTTGGAGAGGATTTTGTCATAGTTTAGTAGGGATAGCAGATGGTATGAGTTGCATTGTTGTGGCAGCTTCCCCGGTTTCGGGATTCTACTAGGACAGCTTTGCACAAGGGTGGGGGGAGCAGATGAGGCCAATATGCCTTAACACTTCTAGAATTAGGTGGGAAATCCATCAGATCACTGAGGTTTGGGTGTTTGGAGGTTTAAGATCACCTCTCTAAGTTAGTCCATCCTAAATGGGTGGGCCAGGAATTGTCACCGCGTTGGGGTACACCAGCTCAACGCAGTGTCCTCTAAATACTCATCTACCGACGAGTGTTGGGGAGTTCCTCTAGAGGAATAGAGTATTATAGTGTGCGTGGAAGGTGCTTAGGACCTGTGGTGTATCATGGTGTACGTTACCCTGCTAGTCTATGATTTGTGTGATATTGTTTGTTGTCCAGGGGTGTTAAATCTGATCCACAAGGGATCTGTCGGGGCACTCCCCCTCCCCATACTCCAGTGCTCAAGCATATTTACCACAGTATTCAGCTACCCTGTTCACAATTTCAACAAGCTCCGAGAGTTTATACCCCCAAGTCTAGCTTGCATGGTGAGCTCCCTCTCCAGTTCCCTCAAATCCACCTTCAACATGATAGGGGTGCCCACAAACCTTTCTGGAGCCCATTATGTTTAGGGCTACACACCCCTCTAATAGTAGCCTTGAAGCCCTCCAATAGTGTTCCCATTCTGTCTACCGAGCCAGTGCTAAGTTCAAAGTAGTTTATGATGGCGTCTTGTAGCTCCGCCGCAAGGATATCCCCCAGAAGGGCCGCTGCATTATTATCTCCAGTCCCCTTCTCCCACTCTGGGGCTGTGCCTCCAGAGGCTGCAAAAGCAGTACCACCTGTGAGTGGTCGGATGGTGTGCGGGCAAGGTGCTGCACCCCTCCTCCCAGATGACAGCCAGTGGTCCAGTCTTAACCACACACCATGGAGGGTTGATGGAAGGACCCTCTCACCCACCTGGGTTTTTCTGCCACCATATATCCACTAGTATATGGTCCTCCATTATAACTTGGAGTTACGTGGCAGCTAGTGTTCTACCCTGGGGTGCAACACAGGAACTGCCCTGAGAGTCCTGTAGGGTACAATTAAAGTCCCCCGCACATTATACTAATACAGGGGCTGTGGACATAGCTGCCTTCCATAGCACATCATAGAAGCCAGGGTTGACCATGATGGGGCCATAGAAATTAACAATCGTAAGTGGAGTTGTCCCCCCATCTACCCCGTACCATGACATATCGGCCTTGGCAGTCCAAGCATGCACCGTCCACCCTTAAGGGTGTTCCCTTCTAAATCAGGAGGACAGATTTATATGTGACACTCATTTGTTTGTGAATGCTGGCACACACTGTGGGTCAAAATGGGTCTCCTGACACTTTCTTTATGAGAGTTCCCCAATCCCTGCACGTTCCAGGTCATGCACACCACTGTATGGTTATGTACATATTCGGTAGCTGTCATGCCAGGGGGGAACCAGTTGTCAGATGTGTACCCATACAGGGTAGTGTGTTATCGGTGATGTAATGTTAGTCTGTGTTGTAAAGCCTGCAGGTAGTGTACCAAGCGAATTTCAAGTGTCTAGAACATACTTTAACCCCCACCCTAACCCTCCCACTCTATTGGCCCAAACCCATATCATCAAACTTCAACTGAGGTAACTACCAACGGTCAAATCAATGTATTTCAGTCGTGCTTTTCTCAGAGACCCCTACTCACATTAACCCAGAGATGTCTGGAGTGGGAAGGGAAAATCCGCCGCAGTTGTAGGTATACCCTATGTATTGGCTGTAGGTTTATTCAAGCTTGAAGGATTATAGTTCCCTATATTGTGCAAAAACCTTATCTTTTTCTATGAAGTTCCACCCATAATGTCTCAGACAGCAAACACTGCAGCTGATGGCAATGCTAGTGCAAGTAGGGAGGAAGCTGAGCAGGAAGGTGCCATAACATTTCAGAAAATTGCAGAAATGCAATTGCTGCAAAATTAGAAAATGTTGGTCTTGCAGCATTAAGAGGGACCGGAGCATTAAGGCACACAAGGCATTCACAACAGAAGTATTCTATTAATGGGTTAAATTCCTACCTGCAGATGCACAGACTAATACGTTTCATTCTTCTACTCCGGATGAAATACTAGAAGAATACTGTCCATTTGAGGACACAGAAGTTCCGCTCACGTACCAAGCGCATATAAATTGGTTTAAAGGTGCCCACACACACGCTGCAGAGAAAGTGAGATTCGGTCTACTCAGCTGAGACAGAGCAACTTGGCCGGTCCTAGCTGCTTACATACCACATCCTGAAATTGACATATTGCCAACAGCAGACTTGCGTCCACTTCACAAAGAAATAACAACATTTTACAGAAATCTTCCACTTCAACCTACAAGTGTTACTCCAGCAGGTCAACTACAAGGGACTGCAACTAAAATCACCCCACAAACACTAAACGCAGTCATGGGAAGAATGCTCACTAAACGTGACAAATGCCATTCTGGATAGCACAGAAAATAGCACAACTAGAGGCTGTTTCCACACACTGGCCCACAAGAAAAACACAGAATATTAACAATCTGCTTGCAGATGGGAATAGCTCCCCAAATAGAGGACTGTACCACATGGGGCACAGTTTTCCCTGTCATTCATACCAGGACTCATGGCACCCCTTCAATAGCAGTGATACCAGAGGTATTAAGACAAGTACAGAATGAGTACAGGGCAGAACCTGCTCTGAACTTAGGGATGAAATTAATAGGCAATTTTTCCCGGGTATCTACGATTATGTTGGCAAACATAAAAGGGGAGACAGCAGCTGTGGCTATATGCCAACGCCTTAGGAAATGCACTCCTGTACAACAGAAGCAAGAATTATCTAAAATTATCGAAGACAGCTATGCTTCATTAGGTAGAGATAATATGAGAGCTATACCTGCAAAGCCACAAGTGATTGGTAGTCCTGAAAAGGATAACTCCAAGTAAGCACCTGAATCTTCCAGAAAAGAAACTGGATAATAAACAGAAAAACTGAGAGAATAGATCATAATCACAGGGTGGGTCTCCTCAACAGGAGCCCTCCGACAGGAAATCGGGACAATATTAAGAAACCCGACAGGCATCAGCATACTGATGCACCTTCCTCTCGTTCCTTTCAGGATTCATCAAAACACTCCGAGAGGGAAGGACGGTCACAACACAGATCAGAAGAGCGAGCCAAATAAAGAGATCACATCGCACTTCAGACTATAATATCAAAAAAGAAGATAAACCAACATCCAAACCTCAAATTAAAAAAGAAGAACGTAGCTGGTCTTAAAATAAAAAATGCCCAGGCTACTGAGGACTCAACTTCTGAAGGGCTACGACGATGCTAGACAGCACAGCAGAAGTAACAATAGGTCGCCAGAACCTGATGGAATTTCTGGGGACAGCTGCGTTGAATGAGCATATCATGGTGGAAATACCTTATACCAGGGTAAGAGTCCCACACCAGTTATATGAAATCTCAATCCATATGGAGGGGGACATTCCCAGGAAAGTGAAGTGTTTCTTTTGGGAGTACCTGACTTTTGTATACAATATCCTTTTGGCTGAAAAAGATTGGCCTCCTGAGTCGTTATGGACTGCCCAAAGGAAGAAACAGTAATTTTATCAGCGATTTACGACCTCGTTCCAGAATCTTTAAAACATTCATTCCCACGGGAGCGAGCAGTAGCACTAGCTCCTGCCGTATACTGCAATCACCTCACCATGTAAACCCAGTAAAAACTACTCCAACTCTACAGAGACAGTACCCAATAAAACATGACGCTAAAGATCAAGTTACTTTCCTTCAGTAACGATACATCTGTAAGAGACATATATTAGTTAAAGATTCCTTACCTTAGAATTACCCCCAGGCATCAGTTTGGGTCCGGAGAAATGTTTTTGTAGCAGTACCCCTGCGTGTCAGTCGACTCCATGCTCATCGTCATCGCCAGGATGACGTCGCGGTATCTACTTAGACGCCGCCCTAGCGCGCTGATGTCAGTTGATTACACGACATTCCACGCCAGAAGCGCATAGCCATGCAAGACACTGACCACTGGTGCACTAAACTAGGGCCCTGAAAGGGAGTTCCTTACCCTAGAAGTCAGTTTGCAGAACGGGGAGGATGGGTGGGGAAGTAAGGAGGTTATAACTAATATATGTCTCTTACAGATATATCGTTACCGAAGGTAAGTAACTTTTTCATCTGAAAGAGACAATTAGTTACAGATTCCTTACCTTAGAATAGAAACCCCAGCAATACCAACCCCGGAGGTGGGTCTGCGAACTAATTAAGTCCTGGAGAACTGAACGGCCAAAGAAGCAGTCTCTCCAGACTTGGCTGTCCAGGCAGTATTGTTTCGTGAACATGTGCAGGGATTCTCACGTGGCAGATGTCACTGAGGGGGACTCCATGTCCCAAAGCAGTAGTGGCTGATGGAATGGGCACACAGTCCTATCGGAGGTTCCTTCTTTGCCAGGGAAAAACACATTTTGATGCAAAGAACGACCCACAGAGATGGACAGTTTTTGCACAGCCCGACCTATCTTGGCACCCACATAGCCAACAAAGAGTTGGTCATCCACCCGGGAATTGCTTTGTGCGATCCAGCTAGAAGGATAGTGGATGTTTTGGATCCAGACGGTGGAGCCTCTCTTCCTCCTTTAAAGGATGCGGGGGCGGGAAGAAGGTGGGCAAAGTGATGGTCTGTCCAATGTGGAAAGAGGTAACCACTTTGGGGAGAAAAGAAGGTCTGGTTTGAAGGACAAGCTTGTCTGGATGAACAGCAAGGAAACCAGGCTTAGAAGACAGAGCCTGAACCTCACAATCCCTGTGCGCAGAGGTGATGGCAATCAGAAAAGCAGTTTTCAAAGTCAAAAGTCTGAGAGGCCAATTATGTAGTGGCTCAAAAGGAGCGCACATAAGATAAGTCAAAACCAGAATCAAGTCCCACTGGGGCATTACGAAAGGAACAGGAGGAAAGAGATGAGTAATGCCCTTAATAAATCTATTTACAATAGGGGACTTGAAAAGAGAATCAAGCTATCCTGGCTGGAGAGGGGAGAAACCCCGAAACCGGTCCTAGGATGCTTGGTTCCAGTCCAGGGAGGACCTGGCTTGGCAGTTCGGGCTGGACTGTTCCCATGAGGCACAGGGTCAAGACTGATTTGCATATGGCTGGGTTCAAACTGGAATGGCATGGTGAGCAAAAAAACGATGGATTTAGGCCCAGATCTCTGTACTGGGGTGAATGTATGACATTGTTCTGCATTCTGTCCATCAACTGTTGTTTTTGCATTTGTCTCCCCGAGTGGGACGGGTATGCTCAGACGTGAGTCCCGTGCTCTCCATGCCACTGGAATCAAGCTATCCTGGCTGAAGAGGGGTGAAACCCCGAAACCGGTCCTAGGATGCTTGGTTCCAGTCCAGGGAGGACCTGGCTTGGCAGTTCGGGCTAGACTGTTCCCATGAGGCACAGGGTCAAGACTGATTTGCATATGGCTGGGTTCAAACTGGAATGGCACGGTGAGCAAAAAAACGATGGATTTAGGCCCAGATCTCTGTACTGGGGTGAATGTATGACATTGTTCTGCATTCTGTCCATCAACTGTTGTTTTTGCATTTGAAAAGAGAAGGCTGATCAGGAATGCGAAGAAAAGCTGAAACAGCCGATAGATAGCCCTTAAGGTTGCTCAGAGCAGTGCTCTGCTGGGCCAAAGAAAGGAGGAACAAAAGAACTTCAGAATGAGGGGCAGAAAGGGGATCCACAGTCTTTGCTGTGCACCATGCCACAAATTTGCTCCATCTACAGGTGTATACAATTTTTGGCAGAGGGATGCCTGGCTGCCAAGATAACCTTACAGACTTCAGGAGGAAGATCGAAAACTGTCAACTGTCGCAGCTCAATCTCCACACAAGGAGGTGGAGGCTGGGCAGGTTTGGGTGGAGAACCGTCCCCTGCTGCTGCGACAGAAGATCTTCCCGAAGAGGCAGTGTGATCAGAGGATCGATGGCCATGTGTGAGAGCTCTGGATACCAAACTGTTCGTGCCCAATCTGGAGCCACAAGGATGACTTTGACCCGGTCGCACTTGATCTTCTTTGGCACTCTGGACAGAAGTGGTATAGGCGGAAGGGCATATAGAAGACTGCAATTCCACTCGCGCCGAAAAACGTCAGTGAGCGAGTGCCGCCTTGGACATTCCAATGTGCAGAACTGCTGACATGGTGCATTCTCGTCGGTGGTGAAGAGTTCTAATCAAGGCTCTCCCCACTTCTGAGAGAGACGGTGCACCACCTCCGAGTGAAGACGCCATTCGTGATCCATCATGCACCTGCAGCTGAGTTCGTCCACCCTGGCGTTCAAGGAACCTGCCAGGTGTTGAACCATCAGAGATATGTCATGATGTTCCAGCCATGTCCAAAGGCGGAGAGCCTCCTGACCTAGTGGCCGCCCCACCCCAGAAGTGATGCATCTGCCACTACTGTGAGCTCTGGTTGGGGAAGGGAGAGAGATCTGCCGGTGACCCAATCCTGGTTCGTTAGCCAGCACTGCAATTTGTATCCAGTGCCCTCCAAGATCTGGACGCAATCGGAAAGATTCCCCTGATGCAGTGCCCACTGGAACTTCAGGTCCCACTGCATAGCCTGCATGTGCCACCCGGCATGATCCAACTGCAGGATGCAGGAGGCCATGAACCCAGCAGCCTCAGGGTCATTCTGATCGAAACCCAGGATAGAGGCTGAAACATCGAGATCATAGCCCGAATATCCTGAACTCGCTGCTTGGGTGGATAGGCCCGAAACTGTGCTGTGTCCAGAACTGCTCTGATGAAAAGGAGCTTCTGAGAAGGGTTCAGGTGCCACTTTGGCACATTGACTGTGAACCCCAGCGAATGCAGGAGGTCCGCGGTAGTCTGGAGGTGGGCGTCGACAGCCTGGAGCGAGCTCGCCTTCAACAGCTAGTCGTCGAGATAGGGGAAGACTGGCACCCCATATCTGCGCAGATGAGGTGCGACCACCTCCATCACTTTCGTGAACACCCAAGGGGCGCTGGTAAGGCCAAAAGGGAGCATGGTAAACTGAAAGTGCTCGTGGCCTACCATGAACCGTAGGTAATGCCTGTGGCCCGGCAGGACGAGGATGTGCAAATAGGCATCCTGCAAGTCCAGCGCCACCATCCAGTCTCCAGGATGGAGGGCAGACAGGACCTGAGCCAATGTCAACATTTTTAAATTCTCCTTCCGGAGGAAGCGGTTGACATTCCTGAGGTCCAAGATAGGACGCAGGCCTTTGTCCTTTTTGGGTACCAGAAAGTAGTGGGAACAGCCACAACCTACTTCTGGGGCAGGAACTTGCTCGATAGCCCCCTTGGCCAAGAAAGCCAAAACTTTCTGATGGAGAAGGGCCAATTGATCCTACGACAGGTGATGGAATTGTGGTGGCATGGGTGGAGGAGTAGCCTTGAAGGGGAGAGAGTAGCCCCTTCGAACCATCTACAAAACCCACCTGTCCGATGTGATCGTCTGCCAGTGGGGGAGGTGATGGGTGATCCTGACACCTACTGGCAACTGTTGGCCCTGAAAGGACAGACTAGGAGGGTTTGGAGGCTGCTGCAGAGGGGACGCTGGTGGACTGGCCCACCCGCTGGCCCCCTGACCCACGACGCTAGGTCCCACGTCCCCGGCCACACAGAGCATGAACAGTTTGCGCAGGCTATGGGCGGAATGTGGCGGGCACCCGTCCATAGCCACGAAAGGGACAAAAAGCAGACTGCGCTGGGAGAGAGGTGGTAGCGAGGCCCAAGGATCTGGCCTCTTCTGGACACTGCGACAGCACCTGCACAACCGTATCCCACACAGAGTAGGAATAATGGCCCAAAAGACATGCGGTGTTCACCGACCGCAGTCCCAAGCTAGCGGAAGCAAACTAATTCCCAAGATGATCCAGCTTCTTGGATTCTCTATCTGGGGGAGCAGTAGGGAATATGCCCCTAGAAGTAGAGGCTTGGACCACCTTGGTCAGGAGGTTGGTCCTGACTGCCACTGTAGGAAGCTTAAGGTTCAAGGCCTCAGCCGCCCTACGCAACACCACTGCATATGAGGCTCCCTCCTTCGTAGCCACGGTAGGGGGAGAAAGCATACTAGGGTCTGGTGAGGTATCCAGACCACTGGCATCACCCAACTCCTCTCTCCAGTCCGGTTCACTCAAATGGTCAGCTAAAGGGTCACCAGACCCTCCCAGTCCTCCTCATCCTCTTCTGGCTGCCACTCAGGGTGAAATGGAACGCTAGGATAGAACAATGGTACAAAAGGACCGCCCCGCGCGGGATACGGCGTTGGTCGACGCCGGTCCGGCTAAGTGTCCAGGTCAGGGTGGAGTCCAGGGTCCACGCCCGCCAGCTGGGGACTCAACCGGCGTATGAGGTGTCGTCAGTGGATTCGACCTCAGAGGTGGTGTCGTAAGGTCGACAGGCACCGATCCGGATCTAGGCCCGGGGGCCCTGCGGCACTGGGGGCGAAGCCGCCAGTTTCAAAGGCCTAGAACCCCCAGCTGAGTCCGCGGAGCCCGAAGGCGCGTCGGTGGAGTCAGGCTGCCCGAAGATAGAGTGAAGGGCTTCGTAAAAACTACGAAGTTGGGCAGGGGTCGCTCTGGCTCCTGGGAGGGGGGGGTAGGTGAGTCGACCCAACAGGCTCTGCAGGCGTAGCCAGACTACTACCTTCTGCAACCCGCGTTGTGTCTGCCGACGAACCGGGAGAAAGTGGAGAGCAACGACGATTCTTCACCTTCTTTTTGTGCTTCAACTTAACCCGAAGACGAAGACTTTGGCGATGAGGGGTGGTGGCTCCACGACCGGTCTCATGACCTCCCTCTCAACCGGGAACTCGAGCAGCGCAGAGCAGACTGCCGGGCCTTGAGAAGCTTTCGGGACCACTTCCGCAAAGTCTTCGGGTTCATGGCCCGGCTGTCGGAGCACGACTTCGGGTCGCGGTCGCGCTCTAAACACCAAAGGCACACGAGGTGCGAGTCCGTAACCAACATCACTTTATGACAAGAATCGCAAGCCTTGAAGCCGGTTCGAGGACAGGACATCCGTATGTGCACCAGGAGTCGAATGACTCGAAAAGAAGTCAACAAAAGTCGGGAAAAAAAGTAGACAAAAAATGAATAAAGGTACCGCTGGCTGGTGCGGAAAAAGAAAAAGTGAATTCAGTGCGCGAGGGCGGCGTCTAAGTAGATACAGCAACGTCATCCCGGCGATCACGACGCCGCTGACAAGCACAGTCAACAGACGCCACCTACTGACGCGCAGGGGTACTTCTATGAAAACATTTCTCCGGATCCAGTCTGATGTTTGGGGGTAATTCTAAGGTAAGGAATCTATAACTAATCAGATAAGCAAGTCAGGGAGATCTTAGATCAACTTGAATACCAAGGTGTAATAGAGAATTGCACCTCTTCCATGAATAATCCTTTGTTTCCTGTAATTAAACCTGACAATTCATATTGTCTAGCTTTAGACAATAGGCATTTGAACACATGCACAAAGACATTTGCTGTAGAGAATGCACACATTGCCGCACTAATGAATAACATTGTGCAAAAGAAATACAAACCAACACTAGATATTTCAAATGGATTCTTCTGACAAAATATAGCGCTGGAAGCACATATTTGACAGCATTTTCGGCCCTAGGCTCTCAACACCAATTCTGTAGACTGCCCCAAGGGTATAAGAATAGACCCAGGTTGGTCTCAGCAGGAGTATCAGTTACTTAAAAATTTTGATGAGGAGGCATTCTCCTATGTGGACGATATTTGTCTGACGGACGATGAATTATTGGATCATTTGAACAGGGTGAATATTATTATTCTGGGATTTGCCGCTGAGGGCTACAAATTTCTCTTTTAAAAAAATCAAACTTTGCCCACCTCATTGTCCTATTTTTGGGATATGAATTCTCAAGTGAAGGAAAAAGCCTAGCAGCTCATTTTTTTTTTCAAATGTGAGCTGTTCCAACCTCCAAAAACTCTGAAAGACTTACAATCCATTTTAGGATTCCTTAATTTTGGAATACCATATATTTTGGATTAAGCAGGACAAGTGAAACTTTTCTATGACTTAATCAGACCTGATTTTTCAGTCCGACATTGGACACAGGAACACACAGAAATACTACGTTCCCTATAAGCTGACATGATAGCTTCCAAACACTTACACATATGTGTAAACACCACAAATTTGGTGATCCGGTTACACCTTCAATGAAGGCAAAACTGTACACATTGCATAAAAATCACATTTGTACACAAACGCTGAAATGCGCTTTGCCTTAACTGAAAAAATACTGACAGCAGTACAGACTTCTGTAGTGAGAGAAAGGGCACTAACTCTGGGGAAATAATTGTAGTGACTCTAGTACCAAACTTAGAGGCTGTTACAAAAGCAAGCGTTCCAAACACAAAAGCACTGCATCAGATTTGGATACAGCGGGCCAATTCTCTCACTGCAAAAGATGTAGACAACAAGTTTCACCCTACATTAAAAACACAAGCATTCTTGCAGTATGAACAGGAATATCCACTTCCAAATGAAGTAATGCCACTAGATCAGTATGGATAAATTATTAACACTGATGGTTCAGCTCAGCCTGCTGTAGAAAGTAAACAGCAATACAGCGCAGCATGTGTGGTTGTGAAGGGACATATGTGGTACAGCAAATTCCGTTCTAGCAGTAAGCAGACACAGTCTCTAGGAGATTGCACGACATAGCTGGCAGAACTAAAAGCCCTGATACTGATACTAAAAAAGACAGATCGAGAATTCCCCACACTAATTGTGTGCAATTCATTTTACTGTGTCCAGTCTTACAATAAATATCTTCACTACTGGGCCAGAATGGATTGAAAGATCCAAAAGGTTGCACAATAAAGCAAAAGCTGCTTTGGGAATAAGTGATGGAGCTGAAAAAAAAGCTTGCCATGGGCTCACATTGATGACTCAGCGTATGGATCACGTGTTGGCGTGCACATTGAAGGGAATTCACTGGCTGATGAAGCCGCCAAGGCGACAGTGCAAACTGCTACCGTTGCTGAAATCACTCGTTCTAGCATGAGGATAGAAGGACAGATAATGGTTGCTGTCATCGCTTCATGTAATGGCAGCTCAGTCTTGCCAAAACGTTTTCCACTCAAGTACTCCTACAAGTTAGATGCACAAAATATTCCATATGCTCTAATTCCAGGAGTGGGGGAATAGAGTAATACCAAACATGGATCGCAGATTAGGTATAATACTAGCTGCAAACAAGGGTCTAGGTTGGGCATTTGCAGGTATTACTGCAAAGGTTTCACTACTGAAACAACGTTATTGGTGGCCAGGTCTTACTAAACAGACCAAGGGCTTTGTTCTTAAGTGCGACATAAGTCAACAGATGAAGGGTTCCACCATAGCACGTCCATCACAGACACCACTACTGATATCAGACAGACCGCTCACATGTGTCTATTTGGACCACTGCGGCCCCTTACAATCTGACGGGGTTACAAGTACATCTTGGTGGCAGTGGATTCATGCTCTAGACTCCTAAGCGCTCCAATGACGCTCTAACTGTTATAAAGGATTTGCAAGTCTTCATAGGGACATACACAATTTGCACATTACAGTCTGACCATGGGAAGTTTGGGTGTGGTCTTTCAGTAATCCCCTCTATATCCTCGTGAGAGAAAATTTGATTGTGTAAAGGAAAAACCGGGACTTAAAGCAATCCCTAACAGCGAGGGTATAAGGTTCGGGTGGCAGTTGGGTCAATCAACTATATGGGGTCCAGAGGGCACTTAACATGCCTAGAAATCCCCTAAGAGGCCGTACTCAATAGGAGGTCCTGTTTGGGACGATAATGTGGGTATCCGACCTCGATAGAGGCAGCACAGTAGCGGATGAAAAAGCATTCGACATTAATGAACGTTTGGCTGTTTTACAGGAACTCAATTATTCCGGGCACTACAAACCAAAGTCCAAGTAAAACGCACCGCCCCTGGGGAAGTGAAAGCTGTTTTGGCAAGACCTGCCTGGGTCCCAAAGTTCGGGGATCTGGTGAAGAAAACAATTGCGGACAAGAAAGAATTTGGGCAGTCTTACAGAGCGCCTATACCTGTCCTGGCTGTTGAAGGAACAAGAGCAGTACTCCTTCCGCCTCTTGCCAGAAAGAAAGAAAAGAGATTAGTCTCCATTGATTTGACCAAACCATACTATGTGAAAGATAATGAATAGCAGGGCGCGTGGGCTCCTGGGTAGCGGACAATCTCCTCTCGCTCCCATACAGGAAGTTCAGACAGAAAGATTAATAATATTTGAATATTCTACTATATGAAGTAATGGAGTTGCCAACAAAGGAATAGAACTTGTGCCTATTGAAAACCCAGAAAAATATTGAAACAAAATACAATTGAAACACAGATCTCAATTCGGCCTAATACCAACATCTATGTGAATATATCTCACACAAGTCATCTGCCAGTTCAACTAAACCTGCTGAGCTACCAAAGATAGATCAAACAGCGTCTGGCTACTTCATCGATTTTGATATTTTCTCACTGGATCAGAATGAACCCGAGTCACACCCGCTTCTGTTTCACGCAAAGAAAAAATATATAATATCTACCTTTGGCTGAAAAAGACTTACATTGTTTCCCCCTGGCTATAGCTGTGGATTGCAATTGGTCTACTGTTCCTAGTCCTCTGGATAGGCGTAGTGACTGTCTTTTTACAACTCCGAAATGGACATGATCTCCCAGAACACTCCGCAGTACAACAGGTGATCTTGGTTCTGAAACCACATACATCATCTCATCGTGAACGAAGAGACCTGTCCTTTGTAAACATTACAGAAGTTCCAATTCCTGAAGGAATAGTTTGGGATAGGGTTTCATAGGATGTATTTGGTCCCACTGAACTTTTGAAGATACAACATGTATTTAAAATTTCTTTGAATGATATCATCACCTCCAGTACATTCTCTGATGATTGGGACTTTGAAACTCTGAATAGTATGCGGTCTGATTTAAAACAATCTGCTGCATTCTCTAAAAATGAATTGTATCAGGAAATATCTGATTTTGATAGTGTATTATCAACATTATGTTAATGTTAATGTTAAGGGGTACTTGTAAAGCGCAAACAATCATCCCAGATAGGATATCACGGCGCTATAGTGGCAGTGAAAAAGTGAATAGGTAGTGAGGGGTGAGTGCAAAATGATTAAGTTTTAGTCGGGTTTAGGAAAGAGAAATGTTTTTAGCTGCTTCCTGAAGGACAGGTAGTTAGTTGTTAATCTAAGGTTCACAGGCAGATTGTTCCAACTATTTGCCGCCAAGTGGGAGAAGGCTCGCCCACCCATCTTTGCAGTTTTCACGCGTGTAGTTCTGGCTCTAGCAGTGGTTTGGGAACGTAGATTTCTAGATGGGGTATAGAGTATAACTTTGTTTTTTAGAATGCACGGGCCTGTATTATGCAGTGTTTTATGCGTTATGCATAGTAGCTTAAAAATAGCTCTTTGTCTCATTGGCAGCCAGTGCAAATCTCTCATACAGCTCTTGGCTGAGTCGTATTTTCTTTTATTGCATATTGCCTTGGCTGCGGCATTTTGTACAGCTTGTAGTTTAGAGAAGAGATAATCACTCATTCCAACAAACAAAGAGTTTCCATAGTCCAGCCTACTCATTAGTAGAGATTGGACCAGGATCTTTCTGCATTCCAATGGAATCCATGGAAAGACTCTTCTAAGCATTTTCAGTAATGCGAAGCCTTTACCACATATTGTGGATACGTGAGTTTTCATACTTAAGATGGTGTCCGATGACACCCCTAGATTCTTGGCCGTTACAGTCGGGCCAGGGGGGGTGCCTAATGTTGTGGGCCACCAGCTGTTGTCCCATAGCTGGGAGTGTCTGCTGAATAGCATTATTTCAGATTTGTCTGCATTAAGTTTAAGACAATGACTATGCATCCAAGTGGCTAATTCCGTAAGGCAGTTGAGTAATCTGTCTTTAGGGTCATTCTCCTCGTCCAGTGTAATCATCAGTTGGGTGTCGTCTGCATAAGAACAGATACCGACAACCCATTTTCGTGAGGACACAAATACATTGAACAGAGTCGGGCTCAATGAAGCCCCCTGTGGGACCCCATACTTGATGTTCCGGGGAGGAGATAGGAAGTCACCCATCTGTACTGATTGTGTCCTATCTTGGATGAAGGACTGTAGCCACCCTAGGGCTTTTTCCTGAATTCCCTTTGCTGCAAGGATTTCCAGTAGACGATTGTGGGGTACGGTATCGAATGCCGCCGAGAGGTCCAATAATATCAGGGCGACTGTTTTCCCCTGATCTACCTCGGTTCTGATGTTGTCCATTACTGCTAGGAGAGTTGTCTCCGTACTTTTGTTAGTTCGGAACCCTGTTTGAGATATATCCAATAAATTGTTGGTTTCCAGGAAGTTGGACAACTGTCTGTTGACTAGTTTTTCCAACACCTTAGATAAGTAGGGTAGTTGAGATATGGGCCGGTAGTTTGCCGGGTAGTTAACATCAGTACCCACTTTTTTTTTTTTAGTAGAGGGGTGACTATGGCGTTTTTCCAGGTTTTGGGAAATTCGGCAGAATTTAGAGAAGAATTCAAAGCTTTTGTAACAGCCGGACATATTATCGGGGTTAATTGTGAAAAAATGGGGAGGAGCCAAGATGGCGACCGGGACGGCAGCGTAGGCTTCCGGCTCCGTGAACCTCCGCACCCCGCACAGATATCCTGCACGATATCCTTAGCCTGCGCTAGCTACCCGTGCTGGTGAACGCGAGCGGCAACCGGCCGTGTGACCCCGAAGTTTCTGGCAGCGGTACCGCCGGAGAAACGTCCGTCTGAAGTTTGCGGCCTGTGCAGCCCCGGAGCCGGGATCTCGAGTGCACGCCGTGGCCGGGCGGCAGTGCAACAACAACGGCCTTTGGTGACTGGGTGGGGTCGGACTGCCGGAGTGGTGCGAATATCGGACTGCGCTTCGCCGTGGTCGCTCCTACCACTAAGCGTAGCTGAACGTGTGCGTGCCTGAGGTGGCAACTACAGGACTCTCCGGTGATTGCTTCAGCCTTCGCCGGTGAGCTGCCCGGACGCCGCCCGTAACTTGTCCCGATTCTTGCGGGCTGCTCCCGGATTTTCGCGGGCGCTGGTCCGTGGTGGGGACGACTGTGGCCCGTGACCACACACCGGACACATTGCTTGCCTGCCCTCGGAACCCAGTTACCAGTGCCATGGAACCCGAGGCGCTCGTGCCTGAGCCCCGGTCCCGATCTGGGATGGACCTACCCAGCGGCCATTTTGGTATGCCAGAGTCCACCATCCTGTACACTGGGTTGCAGCAGGATTGGGAGGGTGCGACTCTGAGGAGCGTAGCGGAGCGAGTGCCGGGAGCTGTACTGGGGTACGGTGACCTTCTCGAGGCTCTCGGTGCCCTTCACTCCACCCTGATTCACGGAGCCTGGGTGTTGGGGAGCAAGCTCGATGGAGTGACATCAGCGTCGGAACTGTTGCCGCCTGCCTATCCCCAGGTACACTGGGACTTCTCACGCCGCGCACGGGGGGACCGTGTCGTGGCCGCCCCTGTGAATAGTGCACACCTGGACTCTCCGGACAGTATATTGACGTGCGATCAGCTGGCTGTGGATTTGGTCTGTTCCGGAGGTTTCGGACCTGAGCGGGCGGTGGTGGCCTTGTCCCGTGCGCGGTTTCCGACGACCCAGGCAACGTCCAAGCAACGGTCGCCCGCCCTGGCTGATTCCGCCTTCCTGGGCCTGGTGTGCAGTGTAAATCCTGGCTCGGCATCGGGAAAGACGATCCTCCCTAGAGCTGACTGTGTCGATCTTCAGAGCCCTCTACCCTACCGGTGTGTGTCGCTTCCTGAGTTTTATTGGACACTTCTCTTCCTGGTAACATTGGACATGGCCCTGGGACGAGGGGTATGCATGGGTGGGTTTGCAAAGAGTGGCCAAGGATGATGCTGACCCTTTCGAGGTGGTCACCTAGGCGGGCGGGCTCGGGAGTTGTGTGCTCTCACGGCGTAATTGTTAGTGTACCAAATGCGTAATGCTCCTTACTCCTTTTTGACAGGGTCGATTTTGTGTTCTTTATTGTATGCTTTATGGGAAACCGTGTGGTGCGGGAGGGAGAAGCCGGGGGCGTGTTTTGCAGGCCCTCCTCCAGTTTATTAATACTCTCTCTACCCCCCCCGTCTGGTGGGGGCTCCTTTCCCTCTTCTTTTCTCTGTTTCTTCTATATTTCGGGTCTGGTTCCGGGGCGACAGGCACACTGCTGGGGGGGGGGGCCGTACTCATCTGCAGAGGTGCAGGGTGGGGGGTTGGGGGGGGGGGATCCTTTAGTCTTTCACCTCCTTTTTCTATGGCCTCCTTTTCTTCTCTTATTCTTCTTTGTCTTTTTCTGGGATCAGCATGGTAGTACTCCTTTGTTGTTAATCACTGCTGTTTCCGGAGTGCCATCATTTCCGTGGAGTTTCCTGGGTCTTGGGGCAGGGGGTTGCAGGCGCAAATGGCCGTGTCATTCCTCCACATCCTGAACTTACTGTTTCAGCGCCATTGCTTAGATAGACTGCTGTGTATTGTTTACGTTCATCGTTCTGCCTGCCATTTTTCGCTGCTGGGAAACTGTTTGGCGCCTGATCCTTCCATCTTTTTCTATCATAAAATGCAAACCTTTATTATCCTGGTCTCCTACCTGGGCTGTTCAGAGACTGGGAGTATGCTAGTGTCGAGATTTTACTCCCCGAGGTACTGACTGTGATAGACCTGCTTTCTGTTATTCTGATTGTATAGCGGCCGGCCCCGGGGGTTGTAGGCCCATATGTGTAATCGCTTGAAATGTCAATAAAGGTTTTCAAAAAAAAAAAAAAAAAAAAATTGTGAAAAAATGAAATGAGGGCATGGATCTGAAGAGGAGCCTGATTTTACTTCTAGCATAACTTTGCTCACCTCTTCCTCTGAGAAGGGGCCGAACTTGAGACAGTTCGCCTGAGTTGAGGGTGGCACATGAGATTCTATACGTTTCAGCTCGATGCTGGAAAATGAAGTATAGATTGTGTCTATTTTCTCACCGAAATTATGGTCATGAATTCTTGCACAAAACGAGTATCCCCCGTATTGTTTTTACTTCTCACCAATGGGAACATTGCCCAACACCACTGAAAGGTAGTTCACTAACATTTGTGTTAGACCTGGCACCATTGGCATGGGTCTCCCCTGCATTTTCTGCCTTTGCCTCCTGTGCGTTTACTGTGTGTTGGACTCAGTTTTGCTGGTCTAGATGCTTTGGGCACTTTGCCACTGCTGTTCAGTGCCAAAGTGCAAGTGCTCCCTGTGTAAATTGTTGTTATGGATTAGTGATCCCATGATTGTCATATTTGATTTACCAGTCAGACCCTAGTATAGTGCACTGTGTGGGTCCAGGGCCTGTAAATCAAATGCTGCTAGTGTGCTACAGTACTGATTGTGCCACCCACAGAAACAGCCTGTAAAATGTAACTCGGGTGTGCCATTGCAGAACCTGTGTGCAGTCTAGTGTGCCTCTGCTAGGTTTTTGTATTGCATGTCTGGCTTTTGGGTGACTGGGGCTGGAGAGGGGCAGTGGCTTCAGAGAGCCTGATGAGTCAGGGCTGGGCTGAATAGACCTGGGCTGTATTTAGAGTAGGGGGAGGAGATTTCCTTTCACCTGAATGGGCCTGGTCTGCCTTCAACAATGCCGTCTCTACCTCCTGCTAGGAAGCTGCACCAGTGAGGACAGAACTGGTTCTGGCTGGGTACAGACACACTCTGCCTTCAGACAACAAAGGATTTTTGTGTATAAAATGAGGGGCCCAGAACCCAGACTTTTAGATCACTTCTGGGAATCAAGAGGAACCTTTGCCAAAGAGAAGAGCTGAGAAGCGGAGGAGGAATACTGCCCCTGTGCAGTTTGCTCTCTGGGGTTGGCCGGCAGTGGCTACTTGCTGCCAAGGAAAGGAGAAAAGGACTTTGCTGTTTGCTGTGTCCCCTGCTTAGAAGATCTCCAACGGCTTGAAACTGAGCTTGCCTCCTGTTTTGAAGTCTCAGGGACACAAAGACTTCACCACCAGCTCCCTTGAACTGCCTTGCTGGGAGTTCAGACCTGCAAAGAGGTGCCTGCTGTTGATTTGGACCTCTAGAGACTGTTTTCCGCTGGGAGCTGGAAAAGTAGACTTCGAAAAAGCGAGACACATCAGCACCCGTTTCCGACGTATCGCCGAAGAAATAGTCGCAACGCCTGCCGCGGCTTGAGAATTTGACGCGCGCTGCATCGAGTGCACCGATCTCAGAAGTCAGAGATCGCCGCACCGATTTAGACGCAAGGCCTGCTGTATGGCTGCAAGACTTCACGCATCATCACATCACATCGAGGTGCCAAGTTTGTTGCATCGTTGGGGGACGCACTAAGAAACCAACGCATCACCTACCCACGCAGTAAGAAACCGACGCATCACTTCCTCTCTGGTAAGGAACAGACAGATCACCTCCCCTGCGCTGCAGTAAGAAACCGATGCATCACCTCCCCCAGAGCAAGGAACCAACGGAGCACTTTCCCAGCGGCCCGTTTTTTTGTTTGCGTGACGCATCTAAGGTACTTTGTAAGAAAAGTGTTGCATCTGCAATTTGCTTTGAACTGAACTATTTCTACCATCTGAAAGTCATTTTTATTACTGTATTGTGGATTTTTGTTGTTTGGTCTTGTTTTGGTTTAGCTAAAGATTACTTATTTTTCTAAAATGGTGTGCTGTCCATTTGTAGTGTTTTCACTGTATTACTGTATGAGTTCACAAATGCTTTACACACTGCCTCTAATATAAGCCCGTCTGTTCGTGCCAAGCTACCAAGGGGGTGAGCAGGGGTTATTTTAGATGTGTATCCCCCTTACCCTGACTAGTAGCAAGGGACCCTATTTGGACAAAGGTACCTACCTCTGCTAACTGGAGAACCCCATTTCTAACAGTTTGCACACAAGTTTGCTTATTTTTCTGGGTTTAACACTTCAGACACAACCTCATTATAGGGTTGCACCTACACCAGCAAAAAATAATTAAGCTCACCAACGGGAAACAGAGATACTTTGCTTCCTTTTTTTCCCAGCTGTCTTTAAAGGGTTTTACTTTTGAAGTGACGCCATAGACACAAAATCGGTCTGGGGACTAAATATTGGGAAGTTCAGGGAACAGAGGCACTATTTAGAGCGTGTCTCATACCACAGCAGAATACCTTCCTGAACAACACGGTGCAACAGACTTTTTGCCTTGGACTAGCCAAGATCAAGGACTTGAATATGCCTCGGATTCCCTCACTTACACAATTTGAGGGATGGCAAAACTATACAGCGTATAGTGTGGATACGCTGGATGACATTATACAAGAAGGTCCATACAATTCTTCAGACTCTAATTTGAAGAGATGGTTAGTTTGGCCTATCGACACAAATGGGTGTCAATCAAGATTCAAGGGCACCAGCGAACATTTTAGTATCCTAAGGCCAGACCAACGCTATGTACAACGAGAACATCCGGGGATAGTGACATCCTACAGTGTTGGGAAGTTATGCCTAGATTGGCTGAGAACCTCAACACTGTCACAAAAGAAACAGGTGGCCTTAACCTCAGCTCGAGAGACGTTTGATCTCTAGGTTGCAAGGTCTTCAGCTGAGATACAGGCACTAGTCCGAACTAACTTCCTGCTCCATTTCAGGGAAATGGTACATCGTATCTTTAACATGTCTGATACGAGTGGGATAATAAACCTATTTAAGAACATAGGTTCTGGACTATTAAACGCCTTTCAGACTATCTTCGGAATAATCCCATCTTTGATACACTCCGTATACTGGAGGGCTTCTGCTGGTCCCACTACTTGTAGTGGGGATCCTGGTTTTAATTTTCCTGATACGCAATGGACGTCCCAGTTTCCAAAGAGATCGAAAAAGCACTCCTTGTGAGAGTATGCTGTGAATGCATGGTACTCCATCTGGGCACACCTCGGCTTCAGGAACTAAGCGAGCATTGGTTCCTATAGTTCAGATCAGTCTGGGTTGACTGTCTTGCCCGTGCTCCACTGCCTATTTAGCGTATACGAATGCATCTTGGATATGTCTAACACTTCCATCGGTTGCGCCACCGGACGTGGATGTACTACTGGACCCATTAAAGGGTCACATATTAGTGTCCTCAGCGTATTCCAATGTTGATGTCGGCATTCTTAGAGCACCCACGGGAAGCTTCAGCTCCTGTCGGATGGACACCGGCTGTATCACAGCCTACAAGTACTTCCGCAGCAACTACTGTGGGAACTGAAGTAGATCACCTTAGCTCTATTGACCAGATCCAAGAGGTGTGACAGGAACTATCGTCTGCGAAAGCAAGCAACAGTGATGTTGCATCTCCCACACAGGACACAAACATTTCGGTAACAATATATCTGTAAGAAACATTAGTTAGTGATAGATACCTTACCTTAGAATTACCCCCAGGAATCAGACTGGATTCGGAAAGTTTGTCAGCAGTACCCCTGTGCGTCGGAAGGTGGCGTCGTGCGGCTCCGCGTCCGTCGTTGGCGTCGTGGTCACCGAGATGACGTTGTGGCAGCTACTTAGACACAGCCCTCGCGCGCTGACGTCAGTTCTATACACAGCTTTGCGCGCCAGGAACGCAGAGCCATGGAAGATACTGACCACTGGTGCATTGAAACTAGGGCCCTCAAAGGGATGACCTTAACCCTAGAAATCAGTTCGCAGAACCGGGAGGATGGGTGGGGCGGTAAGGAATCGATCACTACCTAGTGTTTCTTACAGATATATCGTTACAGAAGGTAAGTAACTTGTTCATCTGAAAGAAATATGTATAGACAGATTCCTTAGCTTAGAATAGATACCCCAGCAATACCAACCCCGGGGGTGGGTCTGCGAATCAAGATCACACCAGGAAGTCCCGGAGAACAGAACGGACAAAGAAGCTGTCTCTCTGGACTTGGCTGTCCAGGCAATAGTGCTTAGTAAAAGTGTGCAGCGAGGCCCACGTAGCTGCCTGACAGATGTCTTGTAAGGGGACACCACGTCCCAATGCCGTAGTGGCAGTTGTCGCCCTGGTGGAACGGGCGCACAGCCCCACCGGAGGCTCCTTTTTAGCCAGAAAATAACAGGCTTTAATACACAAGTCAACCCATCTGGAGATAGTCCGCTTGTGCACGGCCTGACCTTTCTTGGCACCAACGTAGCCAACAAAGAGCTGGTCATCCACCCAGAACTGTTGTGTGAGATTCAGGTAAAATGAGAGCGCACGTTTTGGGTCCAGATGGTGGAGCCTCTCTTCCTCTCTGGAAGGATGCAGAGGCAGAAAGAAGGCGGGCAAAGTGATGGCCCGATGTGAAAGGCAGTGACAACCTTTGGCAGAAAGGATGGATGTGTCCTGAGCACAACCTTGTCCAGATAGACCGATAGAAAAGGAGGCTTGCAAGAAAGAGCCTGGAGCTCACTCACTATCCTAGCAGAGGTGATTGCAACCAGGAAAGCAGTCTTCAGAGTTAACAGACGAAGAGGACAGTTGTGAAGAGGCTCAAAGGGAGCGCACATCAAGAATGTGAGAACCAGGTTCATGTCCCACTGAGGCATTACGAAGGGAACAGGAGGAAAAAGGTGAGTAATGCCTTTGAGGAATCTGTCAACAGGGGACTTGAAAAGAGAGGGTTGATCAGGGAGCCTGAAAAAGGCCGAAATAGCAGAAAGATAGCCCTCGATAGTGCCCAGAGCAGAGCCCTGCTGGGCCAAAGAAATAAGGAACAGTAGGACTTCAGAAAGAGGGGCAGAGGGGGGATCCATAGCCTTTGCTGTGCACCATGCCACAAACTTATTCCACGTGCAGGCGTATACCAACTTAGTGGAGGGACGCCTGGCTGCCAGAATGACATCACAGACTTCAGGAGGCAAGTCAAAAGGAATCAACTGTCGCCGCTCAAACTCCATGCAAAGAGGTGGAGACAGGACAGGTTTGGGTGGAGGACCGTCCCCTGCTGCTGTGACAGAAGATCCTCCCGAAGAGGCAGTCGGATCGGGGGATCGATAGTCATACTGAGTAGCTCAGGATACCAAACTCTTTGAGCCCAGTCCCGAGCCACAAGAATGACTTGGGCCCAGTCGCGCCTGATCTTCAGCACTCTGGGCATAAGTGGTATAGGCGGAAAGGCGTACAACAGACCGCAACTCTACTCGCGCCGCCTTGGAAATTCGAACGCGCAGAACTGCTGACATTGCGCATTCTCTTTGGTGGCGAATAGATCTAACCAAGGCTCTTCCAACTGTTGAAAGAGACCTTGCGCCACATCAGAGTGAAGATGCCATTCGTGATCCATTATGCACCTGCGGCTGAGTTTGTCTGCCCTGGTGTTCAGTGAATCTGCCAGGTGTTGAACCACCAGGGAAATGCCCTGATGTTTCAGCCATGTCCAGAGGTGCAGAGCCTCCTGACATAGGGTCTCCGACCCCACCCCGCCCTGTTTGTTGCAGTACCAAATTGCGGTGGCGTTGTCTGAACACCTGCACTACTCTCCCCTTGACTGAGGGCAGGAATGCCTTCAGTGCAAGATGGATCACCCAGAGCTCCAAAAGGTTGATATGGAGCCTGGACTCCGCCGGAGACCATAGGCCTCTGATCTCCTCCTCTCCCATGTGGCTGCCCCGTCCCAGGAG